>NC_041731.1:101262806-101897084 GCF_004115215.2 Ornithorhynchus anatinus
ACCTAACACGGCGCTCTGCCTAGAGAAGCAGCGCGGCTCAGTGGAAAGAGCCCGGGCTTGGGAGTCAGAAGTCATGGGTTCGAATCCCGGCTCTGCCACTTGTCAGCCGTGTGACTGTGGGCGAGTCACTTCACTTCTCGGTGCCTCAGTTCCCCCATCTGTAAAATGGGGACGAACTGTGAGCCTCACGTGGGACGACCCGATGACCCTGTATCTCCCCCGGCGCTGAGAACAGTGCTCCGCACAGAGTAAGCGCTTAACAAATACCAACATCATTACTATTACCGTGAGAGGGAATAAGCATGTTTTTCAAAGAGAGGAAAAGAGGTCTACGGGGAAGAGCAGAGGATGACCAGGGTGGGCCTTTTTCCTTGTATTTTACTGTTGTTTCTTTAAACCCCACTGCACGCTTGCCTCATCTGTGACCCCTCTCCTCGTCGGTACGGTCGGTGTGCCTGGCCGAGAAGAAGTTCCATCGCCAAGAATGATAGTATATTCTACCTGCACCTATATATTCTACCTCTAATAATATATATTCTACCTATATTCTGCACATAATAAACGCTTAACAAATACCAACATATTATTATTAGTATATGGAATACCGGGAATACCTTTCCTCTGGGAACAAATATATATACATATATCTAGCTATATAGCTAGATATATATATATATATCCTCCATATATCCACCAGTGTATTATGCGATGCCGACCGTCTTGAAAACCCCTTTTGCTTTCTCCTTCCCTTTGAACTGCTGCACCTAACTCCCTCCCCCCCCCCCCCACCCCTTAGACATCCAACATCAGCCCGGCCTGGTGTCCAGAGCCCGGGCCCTGGGAGTCGGAGGTCGTGGGTTCTAATCCCGGCCCGGCCCCCCCTCGGTCTGCTGTGTGTCCTCGGGCCACTCCCTTCACTTCTCCGGGTCCTCGGTTCCCTCATCTGTCAAATGGGGGCGGGGAGGGGGGGGGATGGAGGCTGGGAGCCCCACATGGGCCAGGGGCAGGCGCAGGGACAAGGCCCGGCTCCAACTTGTCTCCACCCCGGCGCTTACAGTGGAGCTTCGCATGCCGCTCCTCCTCCTCTTTCGTCCTCCTCGTCCCTCCTCCTCCTTTCTTCTCCCTCCTCCTCCTTTCTTCTCCCTCCTCCTCCTCCTCCTTTCTTCTCCCTCCTCCTCCTCCTCCTTTCTTCTCCCTCCTCCTCCTCCTTTCTTCTCCCTCCTCCTTTCTTCTCCCTCCTCCTCCTCCTTTCTTCTCCCTCCTCCTCCTCCTTTCTTCTCCCTCCTCCTCCTCCTTTCTTCTCCCTCCTCCTCCTCCTTTCTTCTCCCTCCTCCTCCTCCTTTCTTCTCCCTCCTCCTTTCTTCTCCCTCCTCCTCCTCCTTTCTTCTCCCTCCTTCCCTCCTCCTCCCTTTCTTCCTCCTCCCTTTCTTCCTCCTCCTCCCTCCTTTCTCCTCCTCCCTCCCTCCTCTTCCTCCCTTCCTCCTCCCTCTTTCTTTCTCCTCCTCCCTCCTTCCCCACCTCCTCTCTTCCTCCTCCTTCCTTGCCCTCCTCCCTCTTCCTCCTTTCTCCTCCTCCCTCCTCCACCTCCTTTCTTCCTCCTCCTTCCTTGCCCTCCCCCTCCCCTCCCGCCCCCGGCTCCCTCCTCCTCCCTCTTTCTTTCTCCTCCTCCTTCCTTGCCCTCCTCCCTCTCCCTCCTTCCTCCTCCTTCTCCCTCTTCCTTCCTTGTCCTCCTCCTCCTTCCTTGTCCTCCTCCTCCCTCCTTTCTCCTCCTCCTCCCTCCTTCTCCTTCCTCCTCCCCCCTTTCTCCTTTCTTCCCCCGTGCCCCCGCGGCCGGGGGTCCCGGCGGTGCGTTGCGTGGCGGTGCGGTGCGTGGCGCAGGGTGGGGGTGTGGGCGTCTCCCGTACCTGGACGGCGCGGCTGAGGAAGGTGCCCGCGTCGGCCGCCAGCTTCTTCACGTTGAAGTCCATCATCTTCACCGCCCCCCCAACCCGCCGCTCCGAGCCCCTCCGCTCCGCACGGACAGGGCAGGGCAGGACAGGACCGGCCGCCGCCGGGGAGGGAGGAGAAGGAGGAAGAAGAAGCCGGAGCGGAAGGAAGGGAGGGAGGAGGAGGAGGAGGAGGAGAAGGAGGAGGAGGAGGAGGAGCAGCAGCGGGCGTTAGGGCCCGGGGGGGGCGGGGCGGGGCGGGGCCGCAGAGGCTGCCGGGAGCGGAGCCCCGCCGAGCGGAGCGGGGCCCCGGGGCTGGCTCCGTTCGCCGCCAAACGCCCCGAGCAGACGACGGCGGGCGCGGAGCAGCCGCCCCTGCGCGGCAACGGCGGACGGCGACCCGCTAGAGGACCATGGCGGCCGCGGACAGACACCTCCCTAGAGGACCACGGCGGCCGCGGACAGCGACCCCTGCAGGACAACGGCGGCCGTGGACGGCCCCCCCCCCCCCCCCGCAGGGCGACGGCGAGTCTGGACAGCGACCCCTGCAGGGCAGCGGCGGGCGTGGACAGCGACCCCCCTATAGGGCAACGGCGGGCGCGGACAGCGACCCCTGCAGGACAACGGCGAGTCTGGACGGCCCCCCCCCCCCCCCCCGCAGGGCGACGGCGAGTCTGGACAGCGACCCCTGCAGGGCAGCGGCGGGCGCCGACAGCGACCCTCTAGAGGACAACGGCGGGCGCGGAGAGCGCCCCCTGCTGGACCCCGCGGCGGGCGGGGACGGCGCCCCCTGCAGGACAACGGCGGGCGGGCGGGCGGGCGGACGAGCCGTTAACCGCCTCCCTCCCTTCCCCCCCCACCTTGGGAACGCCAAGCTGGGCCGCCCCATCGCCTGATGGCCAACGACTGACCACCCGATGGCCAACGACTGACCACTCGATGGCCAACAAGTGACCGCCTGATGGCCAACGACTGAGCACCCGAGGGCCAACGACTGACCACCCGAGGACCAACGACTGACCACCCGAGGGCCAACGACTGACCACCCGAGGGCCACTGACTGACCACCTGATAGCCACCGACTGACCACCTCATGGCCACCTACTGATCACCCAATGGCCAAAGACTGAGTAGCCGATGGCCACTGACTGAGCACCCAATGACCACCAACTGATCACCTCATGACCGAGGACTGACCACCTGATAGCCACCGGCTGGCTACCCGATGGCCACCGACTGAGCACCCGATGGCCACCCACTGAGCACCCGATGGCCACCCACTGACCACCCGATGGCCACCCACTGACCACCCGATGGCCACCCACTGACCACCCGATGATGACCACCCACTGACCACCCCATGGCCAAGGACTGAGCACCCCATGGCCTCCAACTGACCACCTGATGGCTGGTGGCCACACCACCCTCGAGGCGGCCCCTGCCTTCTCTCCCCCACACAGTCGCCTCCTGATGGACAGACATCCCTGCTTTATAATAAATATTCTGGTACTTGTTAAGCGCTTAATATGTACCAAGCACTGCCCTAAGCGCTCAGGTGGAGGCAGGTTCATCAGGTTGAACACAGTCCCTGTCTCACAGGGGGCTCACAGTCTTAATCTCCATTTTACAGATGAGGGAACTGAGGCCCCAGAGAAGTGAAGTGACTTGCCCAGGGTCACTCAGCGAACATGGGGCGGAGGCAGGATTAGAACCCAAGTCCTTCTGACTCAGGCCCGTGCTGCACTATCCACTAAGCCACATTGTTCCTTTTTATCCAGTCACTGGACAACAACATGGCTAGAGGTCATGAGTTCGAATCCCGCCTCTGCCACTTGTCAGCTGAGTGACTGTGGGCAAGTCACTTAAGTTCTCTGTGCCTCAGTTACCTCATCTGTAAAATGGGGATTAACTGTGAGCCTCACGTGGGACAACCTGATGACCCTGTATCTACCCCAGCGCTTAGAACGGTGCTCGGCACATAGTAAGCGTTTAACAAATACATTATTATTAGGTTTTCCTTATCTTAGGAGAACTGGCCGTACAACCTCAAGTCACCAGCATTTGACACGTAAAACACTGGCCCAATCAATCAATCGTATTTATTTCTCAAGTGCTTACCACGTGCAGTACATTCAATCAATTGTATCTAGCGCTGGGCACACAGTCAGTGCTCACTATACTAAGTGCTTGAGAGAGTACAGTATAACAGAGTTGGTAGACACGTTCCCTGCCCACAAACTTACCTGCATTCATTCAGTCGCATTTATTGAGCTCTTACCAGGTGCAAAGCCCTCTGCTAAGCGCTTGTGAGAGTACAGTGCAACGATAAGCAGACACATCCCTGCCCACACCGAGCTCACAGTCTAGAGGGGGAACTGTAAGGCATAATAGTCTATTTTTTGAAGAAAAAAAATGCACCCAACCGAAAGAGAATAAGCTCCTTGACGGCGGAGAGCGTGTCCGTCAATGACAGTGTGTCTGTCCGTCTCCCCCGATTAGACCGTAAGCCCGTCAAACGGCAGGGACTGTCTCTATCTGTTGCCGACTTGTTCATCCCAAGCGCTTAGTACAGTGCTCTGCACATAGTAAGCGCTCAATAAATACTATTGAATGAATGAATGAACAGTGTATCAAACTGCCCCAAGGGCTTAGTACAGTTCTCTGCTCCCAGGAAGCGCTCAATAAATACCGTGGATGGACTGAGGCCGTTGGATGGGCAAGAAATGGTATAGGAAATCGTGGTTGCCTTGCATCTCTTCAATGCCATTTACCACCAAATCGGATTCCCACCCATCCCATGGTCCTTGCCCAATTCCTACGCATTCGTGCAACCGTCAGGTGCTCAGGAAATATTATTTGAGGGTGAAGCTAGTGATGGATGTTGACAGTCCTACAATTAATGGTTAAGTCTCCACACCCTCTGACCTTAATCTGGCGCGAGAATACTGTCTAACTTGGCCCTCTTCCTGGTGCTTTGAAAACAGCCCGAGAAACACCAAGCCGAGATTGAACTAATACCTCGAGATAGAAATTCAGGTTGGAGAAGAGCCTGGTTTGATTAGGTATCCGTGTAAGAGAGTGTAAAACTCTAAAGACCCCTGTTTTTAAAAAAGGAATTTTCATTGCCACTGCTGGAAATCTTCCTCGGAGGTTTCAGTGGGCTAGGCAGCCAAGCATGGCAACAAAGACATCCATGGTTCAAGAGAAAACAAGTTTTCTCTTTCGTTGATGGCTGTGGTCTTTTGAAACGATTAGCCAGAAAGATGTAGGAAAAGAGGTCATTAATTATAATAATAATGGTATTTGTTAAGTGCTTACTACTACTACTAATAATGATGGCATTTCTGAAGCGCTCACTATGTGCCAAGCACTGTTCTAATTGCTGGGGGGGGATATAAAATGATGAGGTTGTCCCATGTGGGGCTCACAGTCTTAATCCCTATTTTCCAAATGAGGTAACTGAGGCACAGAGAAGTGAGTGACTTGCCCAAGGATACACAGCTGACAAGTGGCAGAGCTGAGATTAGAACCCACGACCTCTCCCAAGCCTGGGCTCTTTCCACTGAGCCACGCTGCTTCTCCGATGCGCCAAGCACTGGGCTAGATACAAGGTAATCAGGTTGTCCCACGTGAGGCTCACAGTCTTAATCCCCATTTTCCAGATGAGGTAACTGAGGCACAGAGAAGTGAGTGACTTGCCCGAGGTCACACAGCTGACAAGTAGCAGAGCCTGCATTAGAACCCACAACCCCCGACTCCCAAGCCTGTGCTCTTTCCACCAAGCCACGCTGCTGCAAAACAGGAGATGATGGGACATGTTCAGAGGCAGCAGGAATAACAGCAAAGTAGGCTAAAGGCAAAAGACACTTTAAAACATCACAAGAGGGCCCGAGTTCTAATCCCACCTCTGCCTTTTCTGTCCTTTCCACTTCCTGATTGGTAAAATGGGGATTCGATACTTGCTCTTCCTCCCTAACGAGAGTGTGAGCCCCAGAACTACCTCGGCATACAGTAAGTGTTTAACAAATGCTACGCTAACCAGAGCAGGCCCCTACTCTAGGAAAAGCATAGTCATTTTTCTTTTTAGTCTTAGGTTTTTTCAAAGTCATTTCTTTAGAGTTCCCTCTGATATCTCTATCAGATATCCCTTCTGTCTCCCTGGTGCCTTATTATTTCCTCTTCCCTGCTAGGAAATACTTGGGTTTGAATCTTAAATTAGCAACTTAAAATCGGTTTTGATGGAGTTTTTCTACATATAGAAACTATGACTCTGTTCTCACTCCACTTCTTTACAGCTCTTAGAAGCATTTAAAAGTCATTCATTCAATCATATTTATTCAATCGTATTTATTACATTTAAGATAGAGTGGTGGGGTGGGAGGAGAAAGAAAAGGAGACAATAGAATTGGTTGCCATGTTCCCTGCCCACAAGAACCTTACAGTCTCCCCCTCTAGAATGTAAACTTCATGTGGGCGGGGAATATGCCTGCCAACTTTGTTGCATTGGGTGCTCCTGAGCGCTTAACACAGTGCTCTGCACACAGTAAGGGTTCAGTAAATACCACTGATTGATTGATTTAATGGGGGGGCAAAGAACAGATTTGAAAGTGATCACTTGTAAGTCATCGTTTTATAAGGAAAGGTTAGTGAGGTCATGGTTTATTTAGTGCTTTCATATTCTCCAGTGAACGCTTTCATGTAGAATACATAGCAATTAAGACTACAAATAAAGAAGGCTGGCAACAATAATAACTAAAGTGCTGAATGCCCAGATTCAGAATTTGGGAAACTACTGAGTTGGTGATACCTATTTATTTACCCGCCTCACCTTGACTGTTAAATGAAGTCATCATTATAAACCAAAGTTCAAAGAGACCAATTCTCTCTCTCTCTTTCTCTCTCTCTCCCCCTACTCTCTTCCCTCATCTTCTCCTCTGTGATTAAACACACTTTAGAGCAGGCCTTCCACTTTCTAAGATGTGAGATTTCAGAGACGGTCTCTGCCAGTTAAATCAAACTAATTGCATTTATTGAGCGCTTACCGTGGGCTAAAGTCCGTACTAAGCACTTGGGAGAGTATGACACAACAGACTTGATAGTTCCTCTTTCCTTCTCACAGCGAGCTTTCAGTCTAGAGGACTAATCAGGTCCCCCATGGGGCTCAGAATAGGAGTGGAGAACAGGTATTTAATCCCATGTTGCAGATGAGGAAACTGAAACACAGAGAAGATAAGTGACTTGCCCAAGGTTGCACAGCAGTAAGTGGCCAAGTCAGGATTAGAATCCTGGTCCTCTGAGTCCCAAGCCTGGGCTCTTTCCCCTAGGCCACGTTACTTCCAAATGAAATGTTTAGGGCCAGGAATGTCATGTGTTCTCCAAAGTGCAGGCACTACATTCAGTCGGTTAATCGTATTTATTGAGCACTTACTGCATTCATTCATTCCATCGTATTTATTGAGCACTGTCGAGCCCTCTACTAAGCACTAGGGACATTACAATATAAGAGTATAACAGACACATTCCCTGCCTACGAGGAGCTTACAAGCTAGAGAGACAGACATTAATATAAACAAATAAATTACAGATATGTACACAAGTGCAGTGGATGGAGGGTTGTGTCTGTCGGATACGGTGAGGGAGGATGATGCGGGCTAGAGGCTAAATGTGGGCCAGAGGTCGGCGGTGAGATAAATCAGATCGAGGTAGAGTGAGAAAGTTAACATTAGAAGAGCAAAGTGTGTGAGCTGGATTGTAGGTAGAGAGTAGCAAAATGAGATAGGAAGGGGCCGGGGGATTGACTGCTTTAAAGCCAGTGGTGAGAAGTTTCTGTTTGATGCGGAAGTGGAGGTTCTTGAGGACTGGGGAAACATGAACTGAACGTTTTGTAGAAAATGATCCAAGCCGCAGAGTAAAGTATGGACTAGAGTGGGGAGAGAAAGGAGGCGGGGGGATCAGCAAGGAGGCTGAAACAGCAATCAAGGTGGGATAGATGAAGTGTTTGGATGAACATAGTAGCAGTCTCGATGGAGAGGGAAAGGTGGATTTTAATAATAATAGTAATAATGTTGGGATTTGTTAAGCGCTTACTATGTGCAGAGCACTGTTCTAAGCGCTGGGGTAGATACGGGGTAATCAAGTTGTCCCACGTGAGGCTCACGGTCTTCATCCCCATTTTACAGATGAGGTAACTGAGGCACAGAGAAGTGAAGTGACTTGCCCGCAGTCACACAGCTGACAAGTGGCAGAGCCGGCATTCGAACCCATGAGCTCTGACTCCCAAGCCCGGGCTCTTTCCACTGAGCCACGATTTTAGCGATGTTGTGAAGGTGGGTCCGAAAGGATCTAGTGATGGATTGAATATGGGGGCTGAATGAGAGAGAGGCGTCAAGGATAACACTGAGGTTACGGGTTTGTGAGACAGGAAGGGTGATGGTGCCGTTCACAGTGACGGGAAAGGCAGGGGGAGGACAGGGTTTGGGTGGGAAGATAAGGAGCTCTGTTTTAGACATGGTAAGTTTGAGGTGATGGGAGGCCATCCAAGTAGATATGTCTTGAAGGCAGGAGGAAATGTGAGACTGTAGAGAGAGAGATCGACGCTGGAGATATAGATTTAGGTATCATCCGCATAGGGGTGGGAGTTGAAGCCGTGGGAGTGAATGAGTTCTCCAAGGGAGTGGGTGGAGATGGAGAATAGAGAGGGATCCTGAACTGAGCCTTGAGGGACCCCCCACAGTTAGGGGGTGGGAGGCAGAGGAGAAGCCCATGAAGGCGACTGACAATGAGCAGCCAGAGAAATAAGAGGAGAACCAGGAGAGGACAGTGAAACAGAGGCTGGATAATGGTTCCAGGAGAAGGGGGTGGTCGCCGGCCTCGAAGACAGCTGAGAGGTCGAGGAGGATCGAGGTAGAGGCCGTTGGATTTGGCAAGAAGGAGATCATTGGTCACCTTTGCGAGGGTGGTTTCTGTGGAGCGAAGGGGACCGAAGCCAGACCGGAGACTGTTTATTGTTGGAGTAAATAGCTCTAATGAGTGATGAATGAGTACAAAAGGGCTGAGTCCCAAGATGTGGGTGCCACTAACGTGCTCCAACAAGTCGCAGTTGCAGGTTGATCTGAACACTTGGGTGAACCCGGGTATTTTGTTAATTGAATGCGTGAGTTCAACTTAAACTGCCGATTAGTTGGAATAGCCTGGTTAAATCCGGAAATGAAGCAGCAAGCCGTAGTGGATAGAGCAGGGACCTGGGAGTCAGAAGGTCATGGGTTCTAATGCCGGCTCCTCCACTTGTCTGCTCTGTGACCTTGGGCAAGTCACTTCACTTCTCGGTGCCTCAGTTCCCTCATCTGTAAAATGGGGATTAAGACTGTGAGCCCCACGTGGGACAACTTCATTCCCCTGTGTCTACCCCGGCGCTTAGAACAGTGCTCGGCACATAGTAAGCGCTTAACAAATACCAACATTATTGTTCTCTGGGCCTCAGTTATCTCATCTGTAAAATGGGGATTGAAATTATGAGCCCTACATGGGTCAGGGACTGTGTCCAACCCTATCTGCCTGGATCCACCCCAAAGCTTAGTACAGCACCCTGCGCATAACAAATACTATAATTATTAATTGTTACTTATTCTGTCCATATTTTGAAAAAAGAATTAAAGACTTCAGAATAAAATGGTCTGAGAGAAATAATACTCTTAATGACTTCAGCTTTCATAAATCTTCATCAAATGAATGTAGGGAATGTATGGGAATGTAAATTGCCACACAAAACATATTTAAGGGGTATGTTTATTCGATCATATTTATTCATTCATTCAAATTTATTGAGTCCTTACTGTGTGCAGAGCAATGTACTCAGCACTTGGGAAAGTACAATACAGTAATAAGCAGTGAAGTTCCTTGCTCACAACGAGGTTACAGTCTAGAGCTGGGGAGACAGACATAGATACAAATAAATAAAATGACAGATATGTACATGAGTGCGGTGGGTCTGGGAGGGGGGACGAGCAAAGGAAGCAAGTCAGGGAAGGGCATTTCTGCTTTGTTTCTGGCCTAGTGTCCCAAGTGCTTAGTACAATGTAGGTGGAAGAGTGGATCGGGGACCCCTTGGTGGGGGGGGTCCCAAGACAAACAGCATGGCTCAATGGAAAGAGCCCGGGCTGGGGAGTCAGAGGTCATGGGTTCAAATCTCGGCTCTGCCGCTTGTCAGCTGTGTGACTTGGGGCAAGTCACTTCACTTCTCTGTGCCTCAGTTACCTCGACTGTAATTTGGGCCTTAAGACTGTGAGCCCCACGTGGGACATCCTGATCACCTTGTATCCTCCCCAGCACTTAGAACAGTGCTTTGCACATAGTAAGGGCTTAACAAATGCCATCATTATTATTATTATTCGCCTAACTCTCTTCTTCTCTTCAAAGCCCTACTGAAAGCTCACCTCCTCCAGGAGGCCTTCCACTGAGCCCCCCTTTCCCTCTGCTCTTCCTCCTCTCCCCATTCTCCCTTCTCCCTCCCTCCGCCCTTCCCCCTTCCCCTCCCACAGCACTGTGCATATCTGCATATATTATTGATTACTCTATTTTGTTAATTATGTGTATAAATCTATGATTCTATTTATCTTGATGATATTGATGCCAGACTACTTAATAAATAATAATAATGTTGGTATTTGTTAAGCAATGTGCTGAGCACTGTTCTAAGTGCTGGGGTAGGTACAGGGTAATCAGATTCTCCCACATGGGGCTCACATTTTTTAATCCCCATTTTTACAGATGAGGTAACTGAGGCACAGAGAAGTGAAGTGACTTGCCCAAGGTCACACAGCAGACAAGTGGCAGAGCCGGGATTAGAACCCACGACCTCTGACTCCCAAGCCCGGGCCCTTTCCACTAAGCCACGCTGCTTCTCTACTTGTTTTGTTTTGTTCTGTTTTGCTTTGCTGTCTGTCTCCCTCATTTAGACTGTGAGCCCGTTGTTGGGCAGGGATTGCCTCTATCTGTTGCCGAATTGTACATTCCAAGCGCTTAATACAGTGCTCAGCACAGAGTAAGCGCTCAGTAAATAAATATGATTGAATACAATGCTCTGTACTCTAGAGGCCCTCCATAAATTCCAGTATTTGAATAAAATGCATTTGAAAAACATTTAGAAGTTGGCTTTGTTTGCAGGTTCTCTATGATGCCTTTCTCTTTTCAGGGTCGCACCTGGAGAGTTTCCAGTCCTCTACCAGTCACGGCTTCAGGAGGGAGAGTCAAGCAGAGGCCTGTCCATTCCATTCCTAGCTCGGTCAGTGGCTAACGAGTGGCCGGCAATCTGCTACAAGTCAAAACTCACCTGTGCTGGGCAGCGGCGGCACGGGAGAGACTCGAGGGCGGAGACTCGTCAACTGCACGGAAGGAGGCGATGGTAAACCACTTCTGGATTTTTACGAAGAAAACTCTATAGATACGCTACCAGAACGATTGCAGATGGAAGGGGGGCATTCTAGAAGAGATGTGTCTGTGGCATCGCTATGGGTCAGACGTGACTCGACAGCATATGACAACCAAGCATATGTCTTTAGGTGACAGAGTTTGAAAATGAATGCTATAAACTTAAGCATCTCTCCATAAGGAGAAAGTCACCAGCAGAGCCACTCTAGACTACAGTACATCAGGTTATCGTCATTCTTCTTCTTATTGTTGTGATGATGATTATTATATTTAAGTTCATTCATTCAATATTATTTATTGAGCACTTACTATGTGCAAGAGCACTGTACTAAGTGCTTGGAATGTGCCGACTGTGCATCAGGCACTGTTGTAAACACTGTTCTAAACTGTTCTAAACACTGGGGCTAGATACAAGTCATCAGGTCAGACACAGTAGCTGTCGCAGATGGGGCTCACAGTCTAAGGAGGAGGAAGAACAAACACTGAATCTCCCTGTCACAGATGAAGAACCTCAGACATATCGAAGTTAAGTCACCTGCCCAAGATCACACAACTGGCAAGAGAGGTCTTCTGATCCTAGGTCTATGCTCCTTCCATTAGGCCACGCTGTTCTTGCCCTTCTGATAATCAGTTACCTTTCTCAAACTTCCAATTTTCTTACTTTTACTATTTTATTTGGACAATGGCTTGCACCTACCCTATTTAAAGTTGCAACACAGTTTTCAGGACAATGAGGCCAGTAATACTTAAATATGACTATTGAAGTTGGGCATCTAGTTTCTCAGGTTAGATCAGATACCAACTTTTCCTCATTTTTAATGTAGTTTTTCCTTTCTCGGAGTCAGAAGAATTTTTTTCATCTATCTGAGTATCCAGAGTCACTGCAGATCTGGTCAATTTGCCTGGGCCTCACACTTCCCCTCATGTTGCGTGCGTGGCAGACCCACCGGTCTGGGACGTTTGGTAATAACGACAACGATTGTGGTATTGGTTAAAGTGGTTACTATAGGTCAAACTCTATGCGAGATACAAGATAAGCCGGCTGGATACGGTCCCCGTCTCACATGGGGCTCCCAGTCTGAGAGGAGGAAGAATGCGTATTGGAAACCCATTTTACAGAGAGAAAACTGAAGCTCAGAGAGGTGAAGTCACTTGCCCCAGATCACACAGCAGACAAGTGGCAGAGCCGGGATTAGAATCCTATCCCCTGATTCCAAGGCCTGTGCTCTTTTCCACTAGGCCATGTCGCTTCTGGTCAGTGAGCAACCAATCTGACACCCCAGAACCAATGGCTCAAGATTTCAAGTCCAGTGATGAGAAGGGTTGGAGCAGCCTTGTTGTGATTAGACTGTGAGTCCGTCATTGGGCAGGAATTGTCTCTATCTGTTGCCAAATTGTACATTCCAAGCTCTTAGTACAGTGCTCTGCACATAGTAAGCGCTCAATAAATACTATTGAATGAATAGTAAGTGCTCAATAAATACTACTGAATAAATTAATGTTGTTGTCTTATGCTGTCGAGTCGTGTCTGACGCCATAGACACATCTCTTCCAGAATGCCCCACTTCCATCTGCAATCGCTCTGGCCTAAGGAGCAAAATCGAATGCATCAGTCAGTAGTTCTGCTCCTTAACCATCTTCCTCGTTCTATCTCCTTCCCCTCTCTAGCCCCCAAACCGAACTAACCCCAAAATGATGACCCCCCCCATTGGCCATTGTTTAAATAAAGCAATTAATACTTGTGTGAGTGGAACACACAAGTGTTGTGTGACTGTTAAATGCAAGCTTGCCTTTTTACGAAAGGGTGTCCCTACAGCTCTTAGAAAGTCACTCCTAGATAGATTAATCTGCCACCTTGATTCTATTTATTTGCTACTGTTTTAATGAGATGTTCATCCCCTTGATTCTATTTATTGCTATTGTTCTTGTCTGTCTGTCTCCCCCGATTAGACTGTAAGCCCATCAGAGGGCAGGGACTGTCTCTATCTGTTGCTGATTTGTATATTCCAAGTGCTTAGTACAGTGCTCTGCACATAGTAAGCGCTCAATAAATACTATTGAATGAATGAATGAATTTTGGGTAAAGAAGAGTTCCCGTGAACAAAGACGAATGAGAATTTGTATATGAACTAGGCAGGTTTTGCAAGGAGCAAACTTTACATAACAAATGTTCAGTTTAAGGGAATATAGCTCCTCAACCAAGACATGATCAGTCTGATTGCATGTTCAGTATTAGAGAAGCTAGAAGTATAGCCATCAGCTTTCGGGACTCCTGGTTTTTGGGTGCCCCGATAAACAGCTGCTAAAAATTGAGGGAAGAGCAGCTGTTCAGGGAAGAAATACTAGCACCTGATGGATTTGGCATTTTGCCGGAGTGCCACGTGAGCCCAGCTGTGCCAAAGTTTCCAAGAGGGGGTGGGGGAGGGACCGGTAGCCAAAAGAGGAAATTTGAGCCAGTTCGGATATGCGCAGAGTCCTGTCTCCCCAGCCGCCGTTGTTGAATTAATATGAGGGAGCTTCTGGGGGCTGAGGTGGAGGTTTTCGTAAGGGCCTTATGCCTCTGTGACACACCCTTTCCCCGGACCCCGTGTCAACATTCTGTTCTCTTGTTCCTCAAGACTTCATTCTCTAGGTGTATGGAGCAGACTGGAACGTTTTGTAAGAGAGTGCCTCTCCCTCATGGCATTGCTGCTAGATGCTAATTTTTTTCATTTTGAGCCCTGGGATGAATGTGGGAGGAGGAGAGACAATGTGGGGGCAGAAGAGGGAGGAGAAACCCCAAAAATCTAAGAGGAGTTTTTTTCCCCGCTCTGCCACTTGTCAACTGTGTGACTGCAGGCAAGTCACTTAACTTCTCTGTGCCTCAGTTCCCTCATCTGTAAAATGAGGATCAACTGTGAGCCTCATGTAGGACACCCTGATTACCCTGTATCTACCCCAGCACTTAGAACAGTGCTCTGCACATAGTAAGCACTTAACAAATACCAGCATTATTATTATTATTATTATTATTATTTGGAGGAGAAACCGCAAAAGTCTAAGAGGAGGAGTCTTTTTCACCACTGTTCCATTAGTCCTCTCTTGGCTCTTCCTTACTGGGTTCCAGGATAGGGGAAAAGAGGAATTCTACCCGTGACCAGGCCAGCTTGCACAATTATAACCAGAAACAAGACTGAGGTCTCCTCACATTTTTTTTAATGATATTTAAGTGCTTACTAGGTGCCAAACACCGTCCTAAACTCTGGGGTAGACACGTGAAGCAGTGTGGCCTAGTCAATAGAGCACGAGCCTGGGAGTCAGAAGGACCGGGGTTCTAGTCCTGAATCGGTTAATTGTCCTCTGTGTAGTCTTGGATGAATCCCTTCCTTCTCTGGCCTCAGTTACCTCATCTGGGAAATGGGGATTAAGACTGTGAACCTTGTATCTACCCCAGTGGTTTGAACAGGGTCCGGCACATAGTAAGTGCTTAATGAACACCACACTCAGAAAAAAAGACCCAAGTTAATCAGGTTGAACTCTGTCCCTGTCCCATATGGGGTTCACAGTCTTAATCCCCATTTTACAGGTGAGGTAACTGAAGCACAGAGAAGTTAAGTGACTTGCCCAAGTTCACACAGCAAAGGGGCAGAGCTGGCATTAGAACCTAGGTTCTCCTGACTCCCAGGCCTGTGCTCTATCCACTAGGACACACTGTTTTTCATACCTGTCCTTTATAGTCATGCCATCCCCTCAGCACATGTGAACTTATCACGTGTTTCTCTGCTCTCTACTATCCATTTGTGTTTATTATTTATATCTACTTTCACACTCTCTCAGCTATTGCTTCATCCATTTAGATCAGCTTGTACTCGCCGCTGGATTCTATATTTCTCAAGGACAAAAACTTCATCTTTCGTTTCCATGCGTGCCCTCTTAGCATCTGCTGCCGTGCTCTGCACAGGCTGGGTTCAATCAATTGATGTATTTATTGAGCACTTTCTGTTTGCAGAGCACTGTACTAAGTCCTTGGGAGAGGGCAGACACTACACCTACCTTCAAGGAGCTTGCAGTCTAGTGAAGGAGCTTAAAGACATTTGACCACCACAGGCAGGAAAAATTTCTGGCCTTCTCTCATTCTGTAGGATGGTATGATATATTACATGTGCACCTGGTACTTTGACACCATAACTTTTTTAATGGTATTTGTTAAGCACTTATTATGTGCCAGGCACTGTTCTAAGCACTGGAGTAGATACATGGTAATCCGGTCAGACACAATCCCTGTCCCACATGGGACTCACTATCTTAATCCCATTTTCCAGTTGAGGGAGCTGAGGCACAGAGAAGTAAAGTGACTTGTCCCAGGTCACACAACAGACGAGTGACAGGGTCAGGTTTAGAACCCAGGTCTTTCTGACTCCCCGGCCCATGTTTGAACCATTAGACCATGTTGTGCTAGGTTAAGAGGGAAGACAGCATTCCATGTCCAGCTAATCCCGCATGAAGCTCTAAACTTAGAGCATTTCTCTGGGAGTGCCTCAGATCCTTCTCCAATCAATCAATCAATTGTACTTATTGAGCATTTACTATATGCTAAGAACACAACTAAGTGCTTGGGAGAGTTCAGTATAACAATATAACAGATTTATAGTCCACATTCCCTCCCTACATGGAGCTCACAGTTTAGAAGGGAAGATGGATATTAATATAAATAATTTATGAATCTGTACAGAAATGCTGTGGGACTGAGGGAGTGGTGAAACAAGGGAGCGAAACAGGACGATACAGAAGGGAGTGTCGGAAGAGGAAATGAGGGCTTAGTTAGGAAAGGCTTCTTGGAGGAGACTTACCTTAAATAAAACATTGAAGCAGGAGAGTAATCATCTGTTGGATGTGAAGTGCGAGGGCGTTCCAGGCCAGAGGCAGGACGTAGGTGAGAGGTCAGTGGTGAGAGAGGAGAGACTGACGTATAGTGAGTAGGTTGGCATTAGTGCAGCAAAATGTCTGGGCTGGGTTGTAGAAGGAAAGGAGTGAGGTGAGGTAAGAGGGGGCAAGGTGATTGACTGCTTCAGAGCTGATGTCAAGGCATTTCTCTTTGATGAGGAGTTGGACGGACAACCATTGGTGGTTCTTGAGGAGTGGGGAAACATGCACTGAATGTTTTTGTAGAAAAATGATCTGGGCAGCAGAGTGAAATATGGACTGGACTCGGGGGAGACAGGAGGCAGGAACGTCAGCAAGGAGGCTGATGCAGTAATCAAGGTGGCAGAGGGAAGTGCTTGGATTAATGTGGTAGCATTTTGGATGGAGTAGAAAGGGCAGATGTTAGCGATGATGTGAAGGTCTAGTGGGGCAGAGAAGCAGTGTGGCTTAGTGGAAAGAGCATGGGCTTGGGAGTCAGAGGACATGGCTTCCAATCCTGGTTCCACCACTTGTCTGCTATGTGATCTCAAGTGAGGCAAGACACTTGACTTCTCTGCGCCTCAGTTACCTCATTTGTAAAATAGGAATTAAGTATGTAAGCCCCAAGTGGGACAACCTGATTACCTTGTATCTACCCCAGAGTTTAGAACTGTGCTTGACACAAAGTAAGCGCTTAACAAATACAATCATCATTATTATTACTATTATGGTCGAACCAACCAGATTTAGTGATAGATTGAATATGTGGGTTGAATGAGAAAGAAGAGTCAAGGTTAACGCAAAGGCTGTGAACTGCCTACAGTGACAGGAAAATCGGGTGGAGGACAGGGTTTGGGTGGCAAGGTAAGGAGTTCTGTTTTGGACCTGTTAAGTTTGAGGTGTCAGTGGGACAACCAAGTGGACATGTCTTGAAGACAGGAGGAAATGCAAGACTGCAGAGAGGGAGAAAGATCAGACCTGGAGATGTAGATTTGGGAATCATCTGCAAAGAGATGGTAATTGAAGTCATGGGAGCAAATGAGTTTTCCAAGGGAGTGCGTGTAGATGGAGAACAGAGGGAACCCCAAACTGAACTCTGAGGGACTATGAGGCGAGGTAGGAGGAGAGGTAGGAGAGGACGGTGTCTGTGAAGCTGAGGTTGGATAATATTTGAGGGGAGAAGGCGGTTGACAATGTCTAAGGCAGATGAGGGTCCAGGAGGATTAGGATGGTGTAGAGGCTGTTGGATTTGTCAAGAAAGAGGTCATTGGTGATCTTTGAGAGGGACGTTTCTGTAGAGTTTCATGGAGAGGAGCCAGATTGGAAGGGATCTCCACTGTTCCAGAGTCACTGCATTTTTTTTCCCAGGGTCCCTTTAACATAGGCACCACTTTGGAATGGTGGAGTTCAAAGTGGAGTCTGGTGGAGCTCTTAAAACACATCTAAGAAGCAGCTGAGAAGCAGCAAGATCTAGTACATAGAGCAAGAGCCTGGGAATCAGAAGGACTTGGGGTCTAACAGTGGCCCTGCCACTTGTCTGTGTGAGCCTGGAAAAGTCACTTAACTTTTCTGTGCCTCAATTATCTCATCTGCAGACTGTGATCCCCAAGTGGGACAGGGACTCTTTCCACCTTGATTTGCTTGTGTCCATCCCAGCACTTAGTACAGTGCCTAACACAAAGTAAGTGCCTTACAAATACCACAATAATTGTTAATATTATCTATCAGCTGGCACCCTTTTTCCACAATTGCATTACTGCCAGCTCTGATACTATACCATGAGGTGGTGTTTTTTTTACCTTGTATAGTGACTGAACCTGGTCCTGGCTCTGTATATAATAATAATAATAATGTTGGTATTTGTTAAGCACTTACTATGTGCAGAGCACTGTTCTAAGTGCTGGGGTGGATACAGGGTAATCAGGTTGTCCCACGTGAGGCTCACAGTTAATCCCCATTTTACAGATTAGGCAACTGAGGCACAGAGAAGTTAAGTGACTTGCCCACAGTCTCACAGCTGACAAGTGGCAGTGCCAGGAGTCGAACTCATGACCTCTGACTCCGAAGCCCAGGCTCTTTCCACTGAGCCTCAGAAATTCCACGGAAACCATATCTCCTCCAGGAAACGTTCCCTCTATTTTCCCTCTCTACTGCCTAACTCCAAATTTAGACCCACCCTCTAAACACTTAGGCACTCCTCTCCACGCTTCCCCATCCGTGACACAGCCTTATATTCAGCTGCTTCCTTTGCTTGTCTCTCTATTAGACTTGAAGGCAGAGTTTGTGTCTAGAAACTGCACCGTACTCTCTGAAGAGTTCATTCATTCATTCAATCGTAATTATTGAGTGCTTATTGCATGCAAAGCACTTTACTAAGTGCTTGGGAGAGTACAATATAACAACAAACAGACACATTCCCTGCCCACAACGAGCTCACAATCTAGAGGGTAAGACAGACATTAATGTAAATAAATAAATAACAGGGTCCTTAGTACAGTGTCCTTCACAAAGTAAGCTTTTGGTAAATAGAATTGATACACTGATTAATTGCTGAAAATGATGATACAGAAAAAAAGTGACAGGAGGTCTTCAAGGCCTTGGAAAATGGATGGAGTTGAGACAGAGAGACCTTTGCTGTTGGTAGGTAAGACATTATCCAGGCTTAAATTGCAGGTGGAACTGAGATCATGAGACAAAGAGAAGAAATGGGACACAATAATAATAATGATGGTATTTTTAAGTGCTTACTATATGCCAAGCACTGTTCTGAGCACTAGGGTAGCTACGAGGTTATCCGTTTGGACACAGTCCCTGTACCACAGGGACTCACAGTCTAGGTAGGAAGAAGTAGGATTCCATTACCTGGTTTGCTTGTATCCACCCCCGCTCTTAGTACAGTACCTGGCACATAGTAAGTGCTTAACAAATACCATTATTATTATTATTGCCAAATTGTACATTCCAAGCACTTAGTACAGTGCTCTGCACATAGTAAGTGCTCAATAAATACTACTGAATGAATGAATGATCCCCATCTTTACAGATGAGAAAACTGAGATACAGAGAAGTTAGGTGACTTGCCCAAGGTCACACAGCAGACAAGTGGAGAAGTAGGAATCAGAACCCATGACCTCTGGCACCCAGGTCTATGCTCTTTCCACTAGGCCAAGCTGAACACTTGACGACTGAGAACTACACCTCTCAAAAATCACCTGGGAATGATGGCCAATCAGCAACCTGAGAGTGACCTTTAAATTCAGGAGGTTGGATGGGGGAGAAGCTATTTGGCTGAGTTTCAGTCTTTGGTTGTCAGTTGGAAGGTGCTGTTCCTAGGATGTATGTCCTACCCACATGCTCCCCTGTGAGTAGATCCACCCTGAACTTTGGGCTTTTAAGGATGTTTGTTGTATATTTATGGTAGGTCAGTGGGTTTATCTGACAGTGTTATATCTAGGGGTGGGGAGGTACTTGCCTCTGATCTAGCTTTTATCCTTTCATTCAATTATATTTAAGTGTTTACTGTGTGCAGAGCTGTGTGTTTGGAAGCTCCAGTTCAGTAGCAGAGACAGTCCCTGCCCACAAAGGGCTCCCAATCTAGAAATGGGGAGACAAGTAAAACAGGGTTTTCTCTTCCTGTGCATTAACTAAAACATATGACTCTTAGTTTTGAGAGTTTGGGACTTGTTTGGAAGTACTACAAGTTTTTCTTGATTTACTTTCCTTAAAATATCTGTGAAGTCAGCTTTCTACAGTCCTGTGGCTTGGAATTTTGGTCTGAGATACTGTGGAGATTTGGACCATCACAGCAATAATAGCATTTGTGGTATTTAAGTGTTTACTAAGTGCTAAGCACTGTATTAAGTGTTTTTTGTATTCTAGACTTGAAGTCCGGGCCTGATTTCTTTAGGTTCCCAGCAGAGATGGGGAGCATTGAGGTGGGGCCAGGCTTTAAACTGAGGACAGTGACTAGCCCCCAAGGTATTTCCTAAAATTTTTTTTTCTCTTTATCCTTGAGCTGCTTGAGTCTCAGTCTGGTAGATAGTGAGGGACCTGACTGCCGATTTGACATTTGATCCCAAATCCAAGAATCTGAGCACCAGCATGTCCAGCGGGAAGAGCCCTGATCTGGGTTCTAATTCTGGCTCTGCTGGTTGTCTTCTGGGTGACCTCGGAGCAAGTCACTTCTCTGTGCCTATTTTATCTCCTTTATAAAATAGGGATTGAGAGTGAGTCTCATATGGGACAAGGATACAAGGTATCTTGTATCTAACCCAGTGCTCAGCACAGTGGCAGGGGCATAGTGTTTAAGAAATGTTCCCTCCCTTTCCCCCAATAAAAAAATAAAAATAAAAGGTTCCCTGCTTCCTTTTCATCTCGAAAAATTAGTCTGATCATTCTCCTCCTCCTTCCTCTAGGGCTATATCATGGGCATAGGGGAAAACTATGTAATCTGATCACTTGATTGCCTCAGTCTAACAATTGCATTTATTAAACATTTACTTTATGCAGAGTGCTGTCTTAAGTGCTTGGGGAATAAAATAGAAATCATGATCCCTGCCTTCAAGGACCTTATCTAGCAGGGAAGAAACACACTTAAACTATAATAAAGAGGAAGTAGATGAGCATAAGGATAAGAACATAAATGCTGTTTGGGGTAATGCCAAAGTGGCAGCTGGGTGCTATAAATTAGAGAGATTTAGAGGTTAATCAGGGAAGGCCTCCTGGTGGAGAGGTAATTGCAGATGGGCATTGGAAATGGGCAATCACCATCTGTTGGCTATTACATTGATTATATTTAGTTACACTATTTGTTTACTGACATATTGTTGAATTCCACTAACCACAATCAAGGAAGGTCCAAGATAGATAAGCCCTTCTTGACATTCTGCTCAACTAGTGCTGTAACTCCCTGCTCCTCCTTTTCCTTGCACTACTGTGTTCCTCCCCCTCCACACTTCAAACTCTCTCAATCCTTCCCCTGCCTCATCCTTGCTCTTTACTTTCATTTTTTTAAACAAATAGACTTTTTAAAAAATGGTATTTGTTAAGCACGTCCTACTTGTCAAACACTGTTCTAAGCGCTGGGGCGGGTACAAGTTAGGTCAGACACAATCCCTATCCCCTGTGGAACTCACAGTATAGGAAGGAGAACAGGTATCCCCATTGTACACTTGAGAAAACTGAGGCAGAGAGAAGTTGTGACTTGCCCAAGGTCACACAGCAAGCCATTGGAGGAGGCAGGATTAGAACAAGGGTCCTCTGACTTGGAGGCCTGTGGTCTCTCCACTAGGCCCAGCTGCTTCTCATGGTAAAGGCTCTTCAGGCCCTCTCAGCTTCTCCCTGTCTTTAATCAGCAGCCAGTTCGATCACCATATGAAACAGGGGGTGGGATTACTCTCTGCAGAAATCAGTCCATAACATTTATTGAGGACTTACTGTGTGCAAAGCACTGTACTAAGCAGTTGGTGGACATATTCCATGCCCACAATGAGCTTACAGACTAGAGAAGCAGTGGATAGAGCTTGGGCCTCAGAGTTAGATGGTCACTGGTTTTAATTCTGGCTCTGCTGTATGACTTTGGGCAAGTCACTTCACTTCTCTGTGCCTCAGTTACCTCATCTGTAATTGAGCCCCACGTGGGACAGACTGTGTTCAACCCAATTTGCTTAAATATACCCAGTGCTTAGTACAGCACCGGGCTCATAGTAAGTGCTTAAATACCATAATTATTGTAGAGAAGTCTCAAAAAGGGAAAGATTAGGGGGGACCTAGAGGACCTCCTGGGCCAATTGGGGATTGAGCAGAGATTCAGGGGGGAGAGATCAGAGCCAGATAAGGGAACAGGGAGTCAGTTGAGTCAGATGGAGTGGTCTCTCCAATTGAGTTGCTCAATCGTACTTACTGAGCGCTTACTTTGTGCAGAGTACTGTTGAGTGAGATGGAGTTGTCTCCTCTCCAACTGAGTCAATCATATTAAGTGCTTACTGTGTGCAGAGCACTGCACTAAGCACTTGGTAGAGAACAGTGACACATTCCCTGCCCACAAGGAGCTTTCAGTCTAGAGGGAAAGAGGCAGGCACTGAACCTGGGCAACCGGCCCCTGGGAATGGAACTCGGTTAGCATTTTCCTGCCTCTGTCTTGGCAACAGTTATAGTGCAGCTCATTGATTTATAACAAAACTACTGAGGATTGAGAGATCCTGGCAAGGCAGGAAGGGAGGGCCATGAATCAGGAAGATCCTAGTGGGTGGGAAGGGATGAGGCGGGAGCCAGCTTGGAAGGATGCTACTGTGTGATTTTTTTACTCAACTAATGGGCTGGTCATCGTATTGGAATGATATCCAACCAGTTGCATGTAAGGCTAAGGGGAAAATATGGTAAAGCTGTTCCTGATACATCTACATTTTTCAGCAGTACACTTTGTATTGAGATGTATTTCTTTAAAAAAAAAAAATAAAAAATCAGTGGGATTTATTGATGGCTTACTATGTGCTGAGCATTGAGAAACAGAATGATCTAGTGGAAAGAGTAAAAATAAATAAATGGTGGTATTTGTTAAGCGCTTACTATGTGCAAAGCACTGTTCTAAGCGCTGGGGGATACAAGGTAATCAGGTTGTCCCACGCGGGGCTCACAGTTTTAATCCCCATTTTACAGATGAGGTAACTGAGGCACAGAGAAGTTAAGTGACTTGCCCAAAGTCACACAGCTGACAAGTGGCGGAGCTGGGATTCGAACCCATGAACTCTGACTCCCAAGCCCGCGCTCTTTCCACTGTACCACGCTGCTTCTCGTGTATGGGTCTGAGAGTCAGAGGACCTAGCTTCTAAGAGAAGCAGCCTGGCTTGGGAGTCAGAGGATGCGAGTTCTAATCTTGGCTCCACCACTGGTCTGCTGTGTGACCTTGGGCAAGCTACTTAACTTCTCTGGGTCTCAGTGCCCTCATCTGTAAAATGGGGATTAAGACTGTGAGCACAATGTGGGTCAACCTGATAACCTTGTATCTATCCCAGTGCTTATAACAGTGCTTGGTGCATAGTAAGCGCTTAACAAATACCATCATCATTATTATTATTTTTATTAATCTCATCTTCCCCACATCGGCTGTGTGACCTTGGGCAAGTCACTTAACTTCTTTGTGCCTAGTTCCCTCATTTGTAAAATTGGGATTCAATACCTGTTTCACCTTCTACTTAGATTGGGAGTCCCATGTGGGACCTGATCTTGTATCTACCCTACTGCTCGGTGCAATGCTTGGTACCCGGAAAGCACCTAACAATGCTATTATTATTATTATTATTATTACTACTAAGCACTTTTGGGGAGAACAGTACAACAGAATTCGTAGACACCTTCTCTTTCCACAATGAGCTTCCAGTCTAAAGGGGGAGTGGATATTAACATAAATAAATTTCTAGATAAGTACCTAAGCGCTGTAGGGCTGAGGGTGGGGTGAATACCAAATACTCAGTAGGTACAGATCCAAGTGCTGTACTTGAATATTCTTGTATTTAGTTTATTTTCAAGCAGTTTCTCAGTTTCTGCCTTTCTTAATCTTTAGAAAGGAGCCAGTATTATTAAGAAGCTATGAGTTTGTCTTGCAACAATTTTTATTGAGGACTCACTTCATGCAGAGCCCTTTAGGGGAATTTTGGACATAGACCGTACACCCCATCTTTTGAGTAATTTAAAAATCTTCTAGTGGAATCAGAGAGAAATGCACATATCTAATTAGAGCACTACAGAGATAAATAGGTATTTTGGAGAGCTAGGAAGGAAAGACGAAAGGGGTTTCTAGGGTGATATAAGAATTGAGCGGCTAGGCTCATATATGATTAATCTGTTAATGCCTTTTGGAGAAAGTGAGTCTTTTTCAGGGTTTTGAAAACAGGGAAAAATATGGTTTATTGGAAAGAAGGAAGAATGTTGGAGAGGAGTGGAAAATGAGAGAAAGGAGAGAAAAAATGAATGAGAATGACTGACTATACCCAGAGGCAGTTCTAGGGGATGATTCGGAGGTTGGGGAGGAGACATAGATTGTGGTGTGGTGGAGAGAGCACAGAACTGGGAGTCAGAGGACCTGGGTTCTAATCCCAGATCTGCCCATTGCTTGCTGTGACCTTGGGCAAATCACTTAACTTCTCTGTGGCTCAGTTTCCTTAACTGTAAAATGGGAATACCTCTTCTCCCTCTTACTTAGATGTGGGCCCCATGCACGACAGTGACTGTGTCCAACCTTTTTATTTGCATCTACCCCAGTGCTTAGAACAGTGCTTGATGTATAGTAAGTGCTTAACAAATACAGTGATAATAACATTGGTGTGACTGGAATGGAAAGGACCTATATTGTACTGGGGAAAAGTAGGCTGCTAGGTAATAGGTAGATTTGAGTTATTAGGATTTTAAATCCAGGATGATTTTCATTTTATTTAAGAAATAATTTTGACTTAACACATCTTAGTCTTACTAGCCTTGCTGACAATCTACCCATCAGTATTGGTTTCTTTATATTCAGCTACATATGCAGCGTGGCTTAGTGGAAAGATCCTGGGCTTGGGAGTCAGAGGTCGTGGGTTTTAATCCCAGCTCCGCCACTTGTCCGCTGTGTGACCTTGGGCAAGTCACAACCTCTCTGTGCCTCAGTTACCTCATCTGTAAAAATGGGGATTAAAAAAATGTGAGCCCCATGTGGGACAATCTAATTACCCTGTATCTACCCCAGTGCTTAGAACTGTGCTCTGCACATAGTAAGCGCTTAACAAATACCAACATTATTATTATATGCACACACAAGAATTGAATAGGCAATATAGAACAGTAGTTGAATCAAAGCCAAAGTAATTAGATCTCAATCAACCAATGGCATTTATTAATCAGTGACCTAGGCACTTGGGGAGAGTACAATATAACAGATGTGGTAGACCCACAAGGAGCTTACAGTCTAGAGAGGGAGGCAAAGTAAATTTAATCACCATAATTTTATGATCAACTATGCTATTTTCTGAGTCCATGATCAGCCTATTTGGGTCTCTTGATGAAATTGGAACCATCTGGAAAGGCATCATCCCTAATTCTATATTCTCTTTCTTGTGTGAATTAGACTTTAGGTTCATTTTTAAACTCTCATTATTCAGTTTGGTAAAATTTTATAGAAAGTAGAAATAAATTCCATATGGTGATTCTAAAAGTACTCGTTTGGATGTTATATTTGAGGAAAAAACAATATGTAAAGACAAAGTTTACCAAGGGGTATCACAAAAAATCAACTTTTGTAAAGAATAGAAAACATTTCTAAATCCAGAGTGAACAAGTCATTTTAAAGAGGAGGTTTTGATAAAACATATGAACAACACAATTTTATAGCACTCGGGAAAACATTAACAAAAATATAATGGAAATCTTGTTCTCTCTATTGATTGAAATGCTCTTTTAAATTCCAGTAAGCTGAAGCTTTTAAATTTTCAATTGGATTAGACTTCAGTGTACTTAGAGAAAGATAATAACCAGGAAAAAAGGAGTTGCTGATTTTACAAAAATATGCTTAAGAGAAATGGCAGCAATAAAACTTCAAGACTACTGGTTTCATCTTAAGTGATTCTATTGCTGACAAGGAGTCATCATAAAGTATGTGACACGAACTGAGTCTTTGCTAATATTCATGATATTTAATGTAATAGAGTAAAGGATCACTATTTTTCCCCTTGGAGAAGCAAATAAGCTTTAAAGGTTACTTCAATTGAAGTGAAGTAAAATTGAATAAAGATATTCTCACTAGATTCAAAAGGAAGACACCAAATTAAAATGACTATATTATGGCCATTAAAGCCCTGAATCTATTGTGGAATAGAAAACTTCCCGACTGCATTAAAAAGAGGAAAAATACAATGGTTTGTATTATTGCTAAAGCATGCAGGAGGTCATTTGTACATATGTACAATGTAGAAATGACAAGTGTGAAGCCTAAACTGAAGCAGACACATTGGTATTTGTTAGAGAACCTATTGAGGTAGGACGAGTTCATTGGAAGGCCAGATTTCCATTAGACAGATAATTGCCTCAATTTTCTGTTATGCTTCTGCTAATTCAGGCTAAAAATCTACATAACTGTTTGTAAAGCACTATGAAGAGGGCCACTTTGCATCCTAAAATGTGCTCTAATAGCAAGTGACTATAGGTAGCTGCCAAGATTTAGGAAAATATCAAACTTAAAATTCAGTGGGTGAGGGTAAAGAAGCCCTTTTGGGGGGGAGGTGTGTGTGTGTGTGTGTGTGTGTGAGAGAGAGAGAGAGAGAGAGTGCTTGGCACATAGTAAGCACTTAACAAATGCCATAATTATTATTATTATTATTTTATGCACAATTAGAGCTCAGGGTGGAAATCTCCTTTTCAAAGATAGAAGTTTTGGAGGAGTCTGAGCTAGATCAATCAAACAATTGTATTTATTGAACTCTTACTATGTTCAGAGCTTTCATTCCATCGTATTCATTTAACACTTACCGTGTGCAGAGACAGACATTAATATAAATTACAGATATGCACATGAGTGCTGTGGGGCTGGGAGGGGGAAGAATAAAGGGAACAAATCGGGGTGACACAGAAGGGAGTGTGAGAAGAGGAAAGGGGGGCTCCCTTATAAGAGTATAATATAACAGAATTGGTAGACATGTTCCCCACCCACAAAGAGCTTAGTTTTGAGGATGACATAACCAGTGTAGTCGAGTCATCTGGTTTTTAAAGGGCAATCTGGTTTTCAGGCTGCTTTTATGTCCACACATCTGTTTTTGATTCCGAGATTGCCCCTGCCACAGCTCTTACTGCTGAGGTCCTTGTCTTGGGTGCTGGTCCAGGCTACATGCTGACCTGGAAGCATGGGAAAGATGGACACAATTCCTGTCCCACAGCAGACAAATGACAGCCTAGTGGAAAGCGTACTGATCTTGGAGTCAGAAGAGCCAAGGTCTCTAATCCTGGCTCTGCCACTTCCCTACTGTGTAACCTTGAGCAAGTCACTTCATTTCTCTGTGACTCAGTTACCTCATAATAATAATAATTGTGGAATTTAAGTACTAGAAGCAGCCTGGCTCAGTGGAAAAAGCATGGGTGAGGGAGTCCGAGGTCATGGGTTCTAATCCCAGCTCTGTTGCTTGTCAGCTGTGTGACTTTGGGCAAGTAACTTCTAACTTCTCTGTGTCTGTTACCTCATCTGCAAAATGGGGATTAAGACTGTGAGCCCCACATGGGACAACCTGATCACCTTGTATCCCCGCCGCCCCAGAGCTTAGAACAGTGTTTTGCACAAAGTAAGCGCTTAACAAATGCCATTATTATTATTATTAATACAAGCAAATTGGGCTGTTTACAGTCCCTGTTCTGCATGGGGCTCATGAGCTTAATCCCCATTTTACAGATGTGGTAACTGAGGTGCAGAAAAGTGAAGCAACTTGCCATGGTTACAAAGCAGGCACATGGCAGAGTTAGGATTAGAACCCAAACTCTTCTGACTCTCAGGCCCATGCTCTATCCACTAGGCCACATTGCCTCTCATCACTGGGTTGGACACAGTCCCTCTCCCACATGGGGCTCATGGTTTCAATCCCCATTTTACACATGAGGTAACTGAGGCACAGATAAGTGAAATGACTTGTCCAAGGTCACAGAGCAAAGTGGAAGAGCCAGGATTAGAACCACTGACCTTCTGACTCCCAGGCCTGGGTTCAATCCACTATGCCATGCTGCTTCTACATGCCATTCTGCTACTTCAGCTTCTCATCAATAGAATGGGGATTAGAACTGAGAACCTCATGGGGGAGATGGATTGTGTCCAACCTGATTATCTTGTATCTATCCCAGTGTTTAGTACAGTGTCTGGCAAGGTAAGCACTTAAATACCCCAGACTCCCCACCACAACCCCCATACACAATTGTGTAGACTGGGGTTGGTACTGGGACCCCAGTATGGTTTGGAACTGCTTCCGCAAACACAAGCGAGGTATCGATTAGACTGTAAACCCGTCAAAGGGCAGGGACTGTCTCTGTCTGTTAACAATTTGTACATTCCAAGCACTTAGTACAGTGCTCTGCACATAGTAAGCACTCAATAAATACTATTGAATATCTCTTCCAAGAGGCCTTCCCTGACTAATTCTAATTCCCCCTTTCCTTCTCTCCCACTCCCTCTCTGTCATCCTTACTTTTTACCTTAATTCATCCTCCCTCCCAGCCCCACAGCATTTATGTACACATCTGTGATTTTTTTTTTTTACTTATTTACATTAATGTCTGTTTCCCCAGGTAGACTGTAAGCTAACTGTGGAGAGGGAATGCGTGTTTATTGTTACCTTGTACTCTCCCAAGCAGTTAGTACAGTGCTTGGCACACAGTAAGTGCTCAGTAAATATGATCGAATGAATGAACAAGCAGGGGTTGGTGCTGGAGCTGCTAAGGATCATGTGTCACTACTATTGTGGCTGTAGCTATGGGGGGATGGGCTGGTGTTGGTCCCACAGTTCTGCCAGCCAAGATCTCCCTGCCATCCATGTATTGGGGGGCGGGGGTGGATATGAAAGAAAACCCCTCCCTCCCCACATGCAGCATGGCCTAGGGGATAAAACATGGGCCTGGGAGTCAGAAAGATCTAGGTTGTAATCCTGACTCTGCCCCTTTTATCTGTTGCGTGGCCTTGGGTAAGTCACTTCACTTCTCTCTTCCTCAGTTTCCTCATCTGTAAAATGAGGATTGACTGGGAGCCCCATGTGGGATGGGGACTGTGTACGACCTGATTTGCTTGAATCCATCTCAGCTCTTAGTACAGTGCCTGGCACATAAAGAGGACTTAACAAATACCATTATTATTATTACGACTTAGCTTAATTGTGCCACTGAAGTGCCTGGAGCCATGTGAGAAGTAGGAAAGGTGGTGGGTTGTGTGTCTTGGTTTTTATGTTTTTGTTTAAGGGTTTTGAAGCTGGAAAGTACTGTGGTTTGGGGGATTTGAAGAGTGAGGAGTTGCTATTACAGTCTGAGTGGAGAAGTATGTTATGTGGTGATGCGATCATACCTAACCACCTGTGACAGTGAGGGGGTGAGGTGAGCAACAAAATGAAAGCAATGAATATGAGATGTAAGGTGAAAGTGAGAAATTTGTAGACTTTTTTTTTGCTTAATCTGTGTTGAGGATCACATGGAGGCCTCTTGAGAATCTCATATCCCGGGACAAACATTTCTGGATATGACCCTGAGATAGTAAGGTGTGTATTTCTTTGAGAAACAGCATAGCCTAGAGGAAAGAGCCTGGGCCTGTGAGTCAGAGGACCTGGGTTTTAATCCCAGTTTTGGAATCAATCGTATTTCTTGAAAGCTTGGGAGAGTACAGTATAACAGAGTTGGTAGATATGAGTGTGGCTTATGGCATAGACATACTAAAAAAACAAAACAAAAAGCATCTGCAAGCTTTTGAACTATTTCAGTATTAGTAACTGAGTTGAGTCTCATTTTTTAATTTTTTATATCTTGCTATTAATGATACCAGATTATAAACCTTTTTGGGGAATAACAAAGGACCCCTGTCTTACCCCTTTTATCTACTGCAAAAGACAAAGAATGATTTATTCTGAAATCAAGACAGTGGGTTTTTTTTTTTAATATTAAAAATTAAGCCTCATTTTAAGAAACATCTATGAAATTTCACTCAAGCTCTTTGGCAGGTAAAACCCTCCGTCTTCTCTTTGCTTTCCCCCTGCCCACCCAAAATATTAGAAAACATAATGAAGCTCTCTTCAGAAAGTAGAGGAAAAACCTAAAATGAATTTTGTGGCTTCTGCTTTTCTTTTTTTTGGCTTGTGTCTCTGTTTCCCTCTTCCTTCTCAGGTCTCTGCCTGTGTCTCTGCCTGGCTACATCTCTGTTTCCATGTCCATCTCTACCTCCCTCTGCTACTGCTAGCAAATCCTGAAGTGCCTCTTATTTTGACTGCTGAAACAAAAAGAAAAGTGAGGAACAAAATGTTGGTATTTCACAGAGGTAATTGACTGACACAGGAGACAAATGGCAGACATACAACTCTAGGAAAGGGTGAATGGAGCAATTAATTCACCCCATCCTCAGCCCCACAGCACTTAGGTAAATATCTGTAATTTATATTAATGTTTCTCTCCCTAGGTGGACTGTAAGGTCCTTGTGGGCTTGAAATGTGTCTACTAACTCTGTAATATTGTACTCTCCCAAATGGTCTCCACACAGTAAGTGCCCAGTAAATACAATTGATTGATCAATCAGAACCATCAGGATTTAGAAAGTCTTCTTAATAGTAATAATTGTAGTATTTGTTAAGCACTTGTATGCCTAGACCTGTGGTTAAACGCTGAGGTAGGTACATGATGATCAGATCCGACAGGGCTGACTTGATTTTGGAACAATATTATGCTAGTGTTCAAGAGAAAAATAATGTTGGTATTTAAGCGCCTACTATGTGCAGAGCACTGTTCTAAGCGCTGGGATAGATACAGGGTAATCAGATTGTCCCACGTGAGGTGCACAGTTAATCCCCATTTTACAGATGAGGTAACTGAGGCACAGAGAAGTGAAGTGACTTGCCCACAGTCACACAGCTGACAAGTGGCAGAGCTAGGAATAAGTGTACTGATTCACATCACCGCTAAAACAATAGCTACAGTTAGTATTCAGTATGACCCTGAATATCGGAATTCATCTGTCCTTAAGTACTTATACTAAAGACTGGACCTGTTCTGAAAACTTTTTTAAGGGGTTTATTTGATCTTTCTGGGAAAGACCTTAGTGTTTATTCTCAGTAGCCACCAGAGGTCATTCTAACCTAAGAAATGAACTGCTCAAAAGATGATTAAATTGGGCCCTTAGTTGCTGACATTTTTTGATTTTTTCAAATGCTACATAATCTGGACCTTTTTAGGAATGGAGACTTGAAGTACTATAACGTGTAGTACTCAAAACTGCACAACATTTGATTCATTCAGTCATATTTATTGAGCACTTACTGTGTGCAGAGCAGTGTATTCAGCACTTGGGAAAGTACAGTACAATAATAAACAATGACATTCCCTACCAACAACGAGTTTACAGTTTGGGGCGGAGGAGACAAACATCAATCCAAATAAATAAAATTATAGATATGTACATCAGGGCTGGATGGCTGGCGGGGAGTGGGGGTGAGGAAAGGGAGCAAATCAGAATGTGACAGAAGGAAGTGGGAGGAGGAAAAGTAAGACTTAATCTGGGAAGGCCTCTTAGGGAAGATCTGCCTTTCAGTTAGGCTTTGAAAGGTGGGAGAGTATCTGTCATGGAGGGAGTTCCAGTTAAAGACAGGAGCCCAAATCCCGATCAACTGCCTTCCAATGCTTGCTCCTGTCAAGAAACTGACCGTTACCAATTGAGTGGCTCAACACTCCACGATTATAAAAAGAATTCATATAGACCATATATCACCAAAAGCCACTTTCAACTTCACAGCCCTAGACATTGGTTGCATTTAGCATTTTAGACAGCAGCAATTGGTAATTATCTCAGCAAGTCAAGCAGTTCTACTGAGACATCAATCAACCAATCAATAAATGGTATTTGAGTGCTTATTATGGGCAGAGCAATGTATTAAGAGCATGGGACAGTACAATATAACAATTATCAGATCCTGCCCATAACGAGCTTACACTATTCTCAAACATATTGGAGCACTTACTGTGTTCAGAGCACTGTACCAAACGCTTGGGAGAGTACGCAGCATAGCTCAGTGGAAAGAGCACGGGCTTTGGAGTCAGATCATGGGTTTGAATCCCAGCTCGGCCACTTGTCAGCTGTGTGACTTTGGGCAAGTCACTTAACTTCTCTGTGCCTCAGTTACCTCATCTGGAAAATGGGGATTAGGACTGTGAGCCCCATGTGGGGCAACCTGATTCCCTTGTGTTTACCCCAGCGCTTAGAACAGTGCTCTACATATAGTAAGCGCTTAACAAATACCAACATTATTACAATATGACACATTCCCTGCTCACAACGAGTTTACAGTCTAGAGACTGTAAGAGACTGCTTTCCTCAGAGAAAGATACATTAGAAAAGCTGTTCTAAACTGGATTAGCCAGAACTCTGTGACCTTGTAAGTTTTTTCACTTTGAAGGTGAAGAACCAGAAGAGCAAACCGAGAGTTGCTTTTAAAGTAAACTGAAGCCACAAACCAAAAGACCGTGGGAAAGACTAACTGGTCATACATCAGTTTTTCTAGGCACATTCCTACATGTGGAGAATGATAATGGTAAAAATAAAAGGTAACAGTGTATATAATACCCCCCCCCGCCCCACCCCCTCCCCGGCAATCTCCATGTTCTACCAGGCCCTCCCTTCATTGTGCATTTGTTAAAATACAAATTTGACTTTCTCCTGACCCCTTCAGTTTTGTTCTGAAATTAGGGGGATTGTTTCCTGGCAAATAGTGTGACATGCTCCCTGCATCTAGGTGTGTTAAGGGCTTAATGTCTATGATGACTTTAGAAAAGGTTTAGAGTTCTTTTTAAAAAAACAAAAAGCAAAAAACACCCAAACCCAAAGCAAGTGAGAAATAACTAAGATTTCACTGGCCTGGTGATAGTGTCACAAGCATCAATGGAGCAGTGAAAATGATTAAAAAAAAATAAATTGTAAATTTGAGCAAAGGTTTTCTAAGGCTCAGGAGGGAATTTAGTCATTCATGGATTGCATTTTTTAAAATGCCTTGAGCATTTAGAGAACAAGAGAAGTAATTATCCCATGGTGGTGGAGGCATTTCAGCTAATGGAGTGAGCCTATTTAAAGAACCAAATTTCAGGACTACATCAAAGAGACCACACTCCTTGATGGTCAAATGTTAGGAAAACAGGACGGAATGGATTAACTGGATTATCTTCCTCCTTGAGCTAAATGAAAGGGAGGCTGCTTTAAGGGCAGCCAAACATATTTAAGGTGAAAGTTCTTCTCAGGCTCACCTCTCCGTGGCTCAGTGGAAAGAGCACGGGCTTGGGACTCAGAGGTCAGGGCTTCTAATCCCAGCCCCGCCACCTGGCAGCTGTGTGACTTTGGGCAAGTCACTTAACTTCTCAGTGCCTCAATTACCTCATCTGTAAAATGGGGATTAAGACTGTGAGCCTCACGTGGGACAACCTGATGACCCTGTATCTACCCCAGCGTTTAGAACAGTGTGCGGCACATAGTAAGCGCTTAACAAATACCAACATTATTATTTGTGCTCTTGGTCTCCGTGAATGTGTTTGGGTCCTGGCATGCTCTGGGAACACCAGGCCCAGTATAAAAGGTGCTGCTGAAACTTCTCAGCCCTTCTTCACCGTGACCAAGCAAAACAACTGGTAACTGCAGCCTTGTTTCACTGAGTGTTCTTGGTCCCCTCCTTCTCTCTGTCCACAGTTGAGAAAATTGCCCTCCATTCATTCAATCACATTTATTAAGTGCTTACTGTGTGCAGAACACTGTACTACCCATCTACCTTGTATCTTCCCAGGGCTTAGAACAGTGTTTGGCACATAGTAAGAGCTTAAATACCATAATTATTATTACTACTCTCTTGAGAGAGTATGATCTAACAATAGACACATTCCCTCTCCACAATGAGCTCATAAGGTAGAGGGGGAGACATTAGTACAAACGAATAAATAAATTACAGATTTGTACATAAGTGCTATGGGGCTGGGAGGGTGGGGGATGAATAAAAGGAGCAAGTCAGGGTGACAGAAGGGAGTGGGAGAAGATAAAAGGAGGGTTTAGAGAAGGCCTCTTGGAGGACGTGTGCCTTCAGTAAGGTTTTGAAGGGGGGACTTGAGGGGGAGTCACTGTTGGATTTGAGGAGGGAGAGCATGCTGGAGTTCATTCATTCATTGAATAGTGTTTATTGAGCGCTTACTATGCGCAGAGCACTGTACTAAGCACTTGGGATGTACAAATCGGTAACAGACACAGTCCCTGCCCTTTGAGGGGCTTACAGGCTAATCGGGGGAGACGGACAGACAAGAACAATAGCGATAAATAGAATCGAGGGGATGAACATCTCATTAAAACAATAGCAAATAAATGGAATCAAGGCGATGTACATTTCATTAACACAATAAATAGGGTAATGAAAATATATACAGTTGAGCGGACGAGTACAGTGCTGAGGGGAGGGGAAGGGAGAGGGGGAGGAGCAGAGGGAAAGGGGGGAAAGGAGGGTTTAGCTGCGGAGAGAGAGGTGGGGGGGTAGAGGGAGAAGGGGAGCTCAGTCTGGGAAGGCCTCTTGGAGGAAGTGAGCTGTAAGTAGAGTTTTGAAGAGGGGAAGAGAATGAGTTTGGAAGAGGTGAGGAGGGAGGGCGTGGCCCAGGGGTCGACGGCGGGATAGGCGAGACCGGGGGACGGTGAGGAGGTGTGCGGCAGAGGAGTGGAGCGTGTGGGGTGGGCAGTGAAAAGAGAGAAGGGAGGAGAGGTAGGAGGGGGCAAGGGGATGGAGAGCCTCGAAGCTTAGAGTGAGAAGTTTTTGTTTCGCGCGGAGGTCGACAGGCAACCACTGGAGGTTTTTAAGAAGGGAAGTGACATGCCCAGAGCGTTTCCGCAGGAAGATGAGCTGGGCAGTGGAGTGAAGAATAGACTGGAGCGGGGCGAGACAGGAGGAAGGGAGATCAGAGAGAAGGCGGACACAGTAATCTAGCCAGGATATTACGAGAGCCCGTAACAGTAAGGTAGCCGTTTGGGTGGAGAGGAAAGGGCGGATCTTGGCGATTATTATAAAGGTGAGACCGGCAGGTTTTGGTAATGGATTGGATGTGTAGGGTGAACGAGAGAGCCGAGTCAAAGATGTCACCGAGGTTGTGGGCCTGAGGGATGGGAAGGGAGAGGGGGAGGAGCAGAGGGAAATGGGGGTGGGGGAGAAGAGGGTTTAGCTGCGGAGAGGTGAAGGGGGGCGGTAGAGGGAGAAGGGGAGCTCTGTCTGGGAAGCTGAGATAGATGAGATTGAGCTTCTCCAATCAGGACAACTGTCTCCGGCTTGCTCTCAGCAAGAGCCATGCCACCTCCCTGGGAACTGGTACCAGCTCCCCCCTGCACCATCAAGGAGACCCCATCCATCTAGATTTCTCTCCACGCTCCCCCCCACACCCCTCTCCACAGTGGGAGAGAACAGCACCTGCAGAATGAGCCCTCCTACAATGTGTGATAGCTGTTGTTGTGGCTACAGGTATACCATGGACTCTGAAATCAAGCCTGAAATTCTGCTCCCTTACTGACGCGTGCGATTATTTGATGTATTGTGTATTAGCTCTTGTCCATTTTGCTGCTCTAACATTTTGTTTCATTGCTTCCAAAGTACCTGTCTCCAGTACTTTCCCCACCTATATTTGAAGAGTTTGAGCTCCTCAAGGGACAGGTTCCAGTGCTTAGTACAATGCTCTGCACACAGTAGGTGCATAATGAATACTATCGATCAATTAATCAACTGTATTTAGTGAGGGCTTAGTATGCAGAGCACTGTACTAAATTCTTAGGGGAGTACACTGTAACAGAGTTGGTAGGCAAGTTCTTTGCCCATAAGGAGCTTACAGTCTTGAGAGAAGCTTACAGTCTAGTCTACTAACACAGAGTATCCACCATTGTAATGTTTCTTTGGACTTTTTTGAAATGAACTGTATTTGAAACAGAAAGGAACCATGCAGTTTTTTCCTGGAACATTACAGGATGGGGATAGGGATGAGAGCGACAAGGATTCTGAAGAGAAGAAAATCGGAAACTCAGCATTAACTAGTCGATTAGCAGTGTAAATTTGTATCACTATTATAATGACCTTTTATACCTTCATTTGGATATGAATTATTTCTCCTCTCTCTTTCTAAATATACATGTATATATACACTCCTGATATGTGTATCAGTATATATATATATATATATATATATATATATATATGCGCACACACACACACACACACACACACAGACACACACACATATATATATATGCCTCTATACTTGTTTTGATGTCTGTCTTCCCTCTTCTGGACTGTAAGCCTGATATGGGCAAGGATTGTCTCTATCACTGAATTGTGCTTTCCAAGTGCTTTGTACAGTACTCTGCAAACAGTAAGTACTCAATAAATATGATTGAATGAATGTATATATGTGTGTGTGTATATATATTTATATATACTTGTATGAAGACATCACTATTGATGGGGGATTTTACCTATGTGGAAATGGCTGAAGAGGCCAATGTATGAGAAGTAGTGTGGTCTAGTGGAAAGAACATGAGTCTGGCAGTCAGATGTGGGTTCTAATCCCAGATCTGCCAACTGGTTGTTGTGTGACCTCGGGCAAGTTGCATAAGTTCTCAGTGCCTCATTTTCCTCAATTGTAAACTTGAGCTTCATATGGGATAGGGACTGGGTCCAATCTGATCAACTTGCATCTACCCCAGTGCTTAACACAGTGCTTGATACATAGTAAGTACTTTACAAACACATAATGATTAATAAATCCAAGCCATCCCACAAATATCTTGATGTGCTTTTGGCAGCACTTAATCATCTTTTATTTTGCTTATTAATCTCACAATCTTTATGTAACACCTGCTCAAAAAGAGCCAATCTTATTTGCAGCTCAGTAGGCTGGTCTGTCTACTACAGTTCCCTCCCAACATTTACTTGTCATGGTGCAATATCCCTCTAGACCATAAGCTCCCTATGGGCAGGGAATGCTTCTAACAACTCTGTTGTATTATACCCACTCTCCAGTAGCTAATTCAATGCTCTGTACACAGCAAGCACTCAAATACCATAGATTGATCTGATCAATCAATAACATCTGAGTGCTTACAGTGTGCATATCTCTGTAACAAACATTTGGAAAAGCATAATAGAATTAATAGAAATGAACCCTGCCAGCAAGTCTGGGGAGACAAGCTAAAATAAATTACAGAAAACTAGGAAAATAATCCAGGCAGTAAGTGAAGTGTAGACTGGAAAAGGGGGAGAATGGATGCAGTCATAACAAGATATGGCAAATCAGGACTGTCAACCTAGTGACAGTTTTGATGGAGAAGGGGCCTATTCTGGAAATACCATGGATGAAGAATCCACAGGAGTCAGCAATAGGCTGAATATGGGCGTTGAATAAGAGGGAGGAGTTTAAAATAATACCAAGGTTATGGACTGAGGGGTGAGGAGGATATTGGTGTTACCAACTGTGATGAGACAGTTTGGTGAAGAGGATTTGGGAGGGAAGATGAGTTCAGTTTTGCACATGTGCTTGTGGTGCTGGTGGGGAAATTCATGTAGTGTTGTCCTGGAGGCAAGAGGTGATGTGAGATTACCGAGAAAGAAGAAGTTGGGATTTGAGAATTTTATAGATATGGACATCTATAAATTTATTATGTACTTACCTATAAATTATATTAATGTCTGTCTCCCCCTCCAGACTGTAAACTCACCTTGGGCAGGGAATGCAGCTACCAACTGTTTCTGTACTTCTGTACTTTCCCAAGACCTTAGAATAGTGCTCTGCATACAGAAAATGCTCAAAAAATACCACTGATTATTGCCTTCCTCACCATTCCACTGCTCTCCAAATGGTCATGTCCCTGGAAGGGCCAAAGGTCTGGTTTCCTCATGTTAAGAGAAGCAGCTTGGCTCAGTGGAAAGAGCCTGGGCTTCAAAGTCAGAGGTCATGGGTTCAACTCCCAGCTCTGCCACTTGTCAGCTGTTGACTGTGGGCAAGTCATTTAACTTCTCTGTGCCTCAGTTACCTCATCTGTAAAATGGGGATTAGCTGTGAGCCTCATGTGGGACGACCTGATTACCCTGTATCTTCCCCAGCGCTTAGAACAGTGCTCTGCACATAATAAGCACTTAACAAATACCAATATTATTATTATTAACACAGTAGGTAAAAACTCTAGTAGAAAGAGTCTGGACCTGGGAGTCAGAGGACCAGGAAGTCTAACTCAGGGTCTGCCGCGTGTCTGCTGTGTGACCTTGCCCTTTTGCCAGCAGAATTCTGTGAAAGCATTCAGTTTGTGTGTTACTACTGAAGACCTTTGCATGCATATTCATTTTTTCAGTATATTACTTTGATTTCTTTTTTGCTCCTCTTCAGCAGTGTCTCTTCAAAGAGGATTACAGTCATCCTCTAGGGCAAAATCATATAATAACTTCAAAATGACTTCTTCTCAAGATATCTGACAATTACTCTCCCTGCCTTCAAAGCCTTACTGAAGGCACATCTTCTCCCAGAGTCCTTCCCCAACTAAACTCTCCTTTCCTTTTTTCCTACTCCCTCTGTGTCATCCTGTCTTGCTCCCTTTATTCATACCCCCTCCCAGCCCCATAGCACTTAAGTACATATTTGTAAGCAGCGTGGCTCAGTGGAAAGAGTCCGGGCTTGAGAGTCAGAGGTCATGGGTTCGATTCCCCGCTCTGCCACTTGTCAGCTGTGTGACTGTGGGCAAGTCACTTCACTTTGCTGTGCCTCAGTGACCTCATCTATAAAATAGGGATGAAGGCTCTGAGCCCCACGTGGGACAATCTGATCACCCTGTATCTCCCCCAGCACTTAGAACAGTGCTCTGCACATAGCAAGTGCTTAACAAATACCTACATTATTAATGTCTGTTTCATTATTAATGTCTGTTTCCCCCTCTAGACTATAAGCTCATTCTGAGGAGGAAATGTACTGGTTATTGTTGTACTTTCCCAAGCATGTAGCACAGTGCTCTCCCCATAATAAATACTCAGTAAACACTATTTACTGACTGCCTGACTTTTGATCGCTATCATATTCTTACACCAGTGTCTTGGTCCTTGTTGTATCTTCCAGGACTGCTACATAGCTCCTCTAGACTGTAAGCTTGTTATGGGCAGGAAATGTCTGCTAATTCTGCTGGATTGTACTCTCCCAAGCACTTAGTACAATGCTCTGCACATACCGTTGATTGATAGGAAGCGGGGAGTTCGTATCTACTACACCTGCTTTGTCTCTGAGGTGAAGGAGAATGGGTCTTGAATGGTATCCTGAACTCAGAGCTGACCAGCCAAACTATCTTGAAGTAATCTCCAGATCATGATGGAGACATGGAATGAACATGGGCCTGGGAGGCTGGAGACCCTGGTTCTTACTCCATTTCTGGCACTGGCCTGCAGTGTGACCTTTGGCAAGTCACTTAGCCTGTAAATCCCATTTTCCTAATCTGTAAAAGGGGATAAGACAACTGTTCTCCACCACCTCTTAAAATGGGATTCCCAGGTATGAAAGTAATTGGGTCTGGTCTAATTACCTTGTACTTACTCCAGCGTTTAGCTCAGTACTTTGACATATAAAGATTTTATGAATGCCAAAATCATCCTATAAACAGTAAAATTACTTGATGGGTGCCTGAATCCAGGGCAATTGATGGTTAAGTCTATATTTTTGAAAGGTTTAGACAGAAAAATGTTTTTTGCTGTTCTCTGCCTTTCTCTTGTATCTGACAGATGGCAACAATCATGTCCTTGTTTCCACACTGCAGTCTAAAACAACTTGACAGTTTCAGGGACACAATTTAATGATTTTCTTCAGTAAATATTATCTCCCCTAATAAGCAGCAAATGTTCTGAAGTTGTTCTATCTGTGAATGTGATTAATCAGAGTAAATTATTTGTTCAGTGTGCTTTCAAGTTACAGTTGAGATAAAAGGTTTAAACAAAGCTCTAGGTCCTGCATTAGCTTGGGTAATTTATCTTAATTATGTGGTAGGTTGTTCTTTTATGGGAAGGAAACTTCTTCATTCATTATCAACAAAGGGAAAAAATAGTCATGAGACAGATACCTATTTCCTGGACTTCACTGTTTAGAGATCAGACCCACAAGTACCCAAAGAGAGAGTTTTAAGTCAGCAGCATTAAAACGCTGAAATGATGACAGAGCAGTCTCTTCTGGTACTTTGGACTTGCTCCCTTTATTCACCACTTCCTCAGGCCCACAGCACTTAGGTACATATCTGTGATTTATGTTTTTACATTAATGTCTGTCTCCCAATCTGGATTGTAAACTCATTTTGGGCAGGGAATATGTATACCAATTCTGATGTTTTGTACTCTCCCAAGCACTGAGTACAGTGCTCTGTATGTGCTCAAAAAATGACTGATTTGATTGCTAAATTGCTCCCCTCCTTAACTGTCCCCTCCTAAACTCCTTTGATTCTATGACCTCCAGGGTCCTCCCTTCTGTGCTCTCTCTAACCCCTCTCCTCTCTGGTTTCCCACAATCCCTTCAATCCATGGCTGCTTTCTCCTATTTTGCTTTCTTCTCTCGATGTGTCTGAAGCCAGCGAATTGACGCAGAGGTAGAATTCAGGGGCCGGGGGGAAGAAGGGGAGCGGGCAGGTGGATAGAAGTCCGAGCAGGTAGCCTCTGAAGTGTGGAGGCTAGGGTAGATGGCGTGCAACAAGGATTGTCAAGAGGTAGAAGTCAGCCTAGGCAAAAGGCAAGCAGGATTTAACCAGAGGACTAGACTGATGTGAAATCCTTAACCACCTGGTTCCAAGAGCAGGAATTGCACTCGTGAAAGGCTGCCTGCCAGAGCCGGTTCTCCACTCTGAACAACAGGCCCCTTTCCCTGATGATCCCTTCTTCTCAGTGCCCATGACTGTGTGTGTGCATGTGTGCACATGCCAACTCACCCACACAGAAAAAGGCCTTCCCCACACAGAGAAGGCCTAGTGAAAAGAGCACAGGTCTGGGACTCAGAGGAAGTAGGTTCTGAAACTGGCTCTGCCATTTGTCAGTGTGACCTTGGGCAAGTCACTTATCTTCTCTGTGCCTCAGTTACCTCACCTATAAAATGGAGACTAAGACTATGAGCCTCATGTGGGATATGGACTATGTCCAACCTGATTACCTTGTGTCTACCCCAGTGCTTTGGTACAGTGCACTCAAGTACTTTAAAAAAAAAAAACCCATGTGAAACATGTTCTTCTTGGGGATGGTTAGTGCTAGATCTTTATTCAAACCATGAAAAAGTGCCTTTTAGCCCCTTCCAAGTAGAATAGAGTAAGGCAGGGGACAACAAAGGGTATGACGTCCGCTGGAACAATTCTAGTGTTTCGCAAACCTACCACTTAAGACGCAACCTTAACTCCGTGCCTATATTTTGGAAGCCCCTTGCACAAGCAATTAAGTACTATGAATTAACAATCATAGTTATGAGTTAATGCTGACTCCAGAAAAGGTGCCATTACAATTTAGTAAAATGAGACATAAACACGGGCTACATCTGATATCATTTACTGTTTTGTCCCTCTTAGTCAGGACTTAAGAAGAGAAAAATCCCACAAGAGATGTTGGGATCAAGGAAGAATGAGTAACTGTTTTTATTTTATTTTTTAAATGGTGATTGAGCTACAATCTACCCTTTCCTCTCCATCCAAACTGCTACCATATTAATCCAAGCTCTTATCCTACCCTGCCTTGGTTACTGTATCAGCCTCCTTGCTGACCTCCCTGCCTCCTGTCTCTCCCCCATCCAGTCCATACTTCACTCCCCTGCCCAGATCATTTTTCTACAGAAATGTCCAGGACACATTTTCCTCACTCCTCAGTAACCTCCAGTGATTGTCCATCCACCTCTGCATCAAAAAGAAACTCCTCACCATTGACTTTAAAGCACTCAATCACCTTGCCCCCTCCTACCTAACCATCACTACTCTCCAACTACAACCCAGCTCTCACACTTCGCTCCTCCAATGCTAATCTTCTCACTATATCTGTTTGTCTATCTCACCACTTTTCTCTCACCCACATACTGCCTCTGGCCTAAAACATCCTCCCTCCCACCTTCTTCAAAGCCTTATTGAAGGCTCATCTCCAAGAGGCCTTCCCTGACTACCTTTCCTTTTCTACATCTTTCTTCTACATCACCTGGATTTGCTCCCTTAGTTCATCCCCAGCCCCACAGCACTATGTACATCTCTAACTTGGTTTCTTCATATTACTGTCTGTCTCCCCCTCTAGAGTGTAAGTTTGTTGTGGACAGGAAATGGGTCTGTTATATTGTACTCTTCCAAGTGCTTAGTACAGTGCTCTGCACACAGTAAGCACTCAATAAATACAACTGACTGAGAGCTTACTGTGTTTCAAGCACTGTAGTAAGATCTGCAATAGACCCAAACTATGGGACACTATTGGGTTGGACACAGACCATGAACCACATGGGGCTCACAGTCTTAATCCCCATTTTGCCGATGAGGTCACTGAGGCATAGAGAAGTGAAGCGACTTGCCCAAAGTCACAGAGAGGGGTGGCAGAGCGGGGATTAGAACCCAGGTCCGTCTGACTCCCAGCCCTGTGCTCTATCCACTAGGCCATTTTGCTTCTCATCTGTTCCACGATATCCTGGGGCAGGGTGGCCGAATACCATCTGCAGTCCAGATCTGCTCGGCTGGTGAATTTATTACAGCTGATGGGATGGATTGATTGGCAAATGCTGTTGAGTCTGTGACGTTAGCTCCTATTGCTCACCAAAGTTTATTTCAGGTACAGAAAATTACCCGCCGATTGCTGCTCATCATGGGCAGGGAATGTGTCTGTTTATTATTATATTGTACTCTCCCAAACTCTCAGTACAGCACTTTGCACATAGCAAGCACTTAATAAATACAATTGACTGACTGCTCTTGGGGTTGCCAACTGCCTCTGAGATGGGCTGTGGGCCAGGCAGCCATTCCAAGAGCTGAAATGGCAACCCTTTAGCCGCTTAACTCTTTCTCCCCAACAGCACTTAAGGTACAGATCTATATATTGTATATTATAAATGACCTAGTCATATTAAGGTCAGTCTCCCTCTTTAGAAATGTAAACTTGTGGTGGGCAGGGAACGTGTCTGCTAATTCTGTTGTCTTGTGCTCTTTCAAACACTTAGTATAGTGCTCCTCATATAGGAAGCACTCAATAAATACCACTGATTGATCGATTGCCCTCACCGTGATGGCCAAGAGGCTTTTCTGATCGTGTTCCAGCCTGGCCTGTTTGTGGTTGCTTTCTTCTGGCTGACAACTGCTTAGGCCACAGGAGATGTTTTTCTTTGATATGGAGGTTGATAGGCAATCACTGGAGATTATTGAGGAGGGGAGGTGACATCCCCTCAACGTTTCTGTAGAAAGATAATCAGGCCAGCGGAGTGAAGTATGGACTGAAGTGGGGAGAGGCAGGAGGTTGGGAGGTCAAAAAGGAGGCTGATGCAGTCATCTAGGCAGGATAGGATGAGTGACTGTACTAATGTGGTAGCGGTTTGGATGGAGACGGAAGGGCGGATCTTGGCGATGTGAAGGTGAGACCGGCAAGATTTGGTAACGGATTGGATATGTGAGATGAATGAGAGAGCGGAGTCAAGGATGACATCAAAGTTGAGGGCTTGTAAGACGGGAAGGATGATTGTGCCTTCTACAGAGAAAGCTTGGGAGAGGATAGAGTTTGGGCAGGAAGACAAGGAGCTCTGTCTTAGACACGTTGAGTTTAAGGGGGCGGGAGGACATCCAAGTAGAGAAGGTAGGAGGAGATGCGAGCCTGGAGGGAGGGAGGGAACAGGGGAGGAGATGTAGATTTGGGTGTCATCTGCATAGAGATGAGAGTTGAAGCCGTGGGAGCGAATGAGTTCTCCAAGGGAGTAAGTGTAGATGGAGAACAAAAGGGGATCAAAAACTGACTCTTGAGGCACCCCTACAGTTAGGGGTTGGGAGGGGAAGGAGGAGCCCGTGAAGGAGACCGAGAATGAACGGCTAGCGAGATAGGAGAACGAGGAGAGGACGGAGTCAGAGAAGCCAAGGTTGGATAACATACTGAGGAGAAGAGGATGGTCCACAGTGCCAAAGGTAGCTGAGAAGGATTAGGATGGAGTAGGAGCCTTTGGATTTGGCAAGAAGGAGGTCATTGGTGACCTTTGAGAGGGCAGTTTCAGTGGATTGAAGGGGGCAGAAGCCAGATGGAGGGTGTCCAGGAGAGAGTTGGAGAGGAATTCGAGGCAGCAAGTGTAGACAACTCCAGGAATTAGGAGAGGAAGGGTAGGAGGGAGATGGGGCGATAACAGGAGGGGGCTGTGGGGTCAAGGGAAGGTTTTTTAAGATGAGGGAGAGGTGGGCACGTGTGAAGGCAGTGGGGAAGAAGCCATTGGAGAGTGAGCAGTTGAAGATGGTAGTTAAGGAGGGAAGGGGCAAGAGTTTTTATAAGGTGGGAGGGAATGGGGTCTGATGTGCATGTGGAGGGGGTGGCAGTGAGAAGAGGCAGGCGATCTCCTCTGAAGATATTGCTGGAAAGGATGGGGAAGTTGAAAAGGAGGCCAAGAGGAGGGAGATAGAGGAGAGGGAGGGGTGATTTTGTAGAGGGGATGACTCTTATGTACCTTCCTAAGTGCTTTGCACACAGTAAATACTTAATAAATACCATTCATTAAAGAAATTTATTTGACTGAGCTTTCATTTGGAGGTTAAGAATTTATTAACAGGTGGAAATAATGCCCAAGGAAGATGTCAAATTTTGTTCAAGCAACTTACATCATTGAGGCATTCAATTCACTTCTATGTCATTTGTTAAAACATTTTTGAACGGATATGTATATTCCTTTTTAACTTAAGGAAAGATTAGAACATATGGAATTCTCAAGCTAAGATACAGTTTTGACTTACATTCATTTATTTATATTTATTAATATGAACATATTTGTATTAATGCCTGTCTCCCCTATAGACTGTAAACTCATTGTGGGCAGGGAATGTATCCATTTATTGTTATATTGTACTTTCCCAAGCGCTGAATACAATGCTCTGCACACCGTAAGGACTCAAATACAAATGAATATTTAGAAAATAAACAAGTCATATTAACTTTGCAGAGCTTTATCATCTAAAAAATGGAGAAAACTAGGTTAGGTTCAAATTAATTTTCAAATGAAAATGAAAACTTATCTCTTTATCTTCTCCATCTAAAATATGCCAGCAACCAATCCAACTGCTACCCAAATTATAGTTGAAATGCTGATGATAGGATTGTACCTAAAATTAGGATTAGGAGCATTAGAACAGGGTCTCTCTGGAGGGATGAACTTTGTTAAATGTACTATGTTAGAAACATCAGACTTGTGATTTGCTTCATCAGTGGCCCAGATTGCAACGTAGATTTTGGTGCCATTTTCTATTTTGAAAGTTTCCAGTTTAAATGTGAATGTTTCCTTGATGTTGGCATCCTTAGGAATCAGACCTGAAGTGTTCACTAAAGTAGCGTGATCAAACTTGTCTCGGAGATCCAGAAGATTTTTGCTTATTCTTTTATATAGCTGGTAGCTGGAAAACGATAGCTTTATTAATCTTGCACAGTGAGTAACTTCAACATTTCCATTTGTTCGTGGGTGTTGAGGATAATCAAATCTCTTGCTTCAGAACCCCTTGCTTCTCTCCACCCACACACAACCAGAATTAGTCTACCATTCTAGAGGCTTTCCCCTCTCTCAGCTGAGGAATTTGCTGGTTGGAATTTTAATCAGACGTCGTAAGTGGTTTGCTTAATTCCTGGCTAGAACGATTTACCGTTGAGCAATATGGGATCATTTCTCAAGTGGAGTGTACGTGCACCACACTCAGCCCACTTTTTCCCCTTTCCCATAAATATGATGAGCCCAGAACAGGAATCTAAATATGTTTCAAATTAATCGGAATATCCACTGGGGGAATCCAGCCAGGAGACTTCTGCCAATTCCCCTGGCTTCTATAAGATTCCCTTTTTAGAGTGATGCAATAATGGAAATAAAAATACAAATGTGTCTCTCTACTAAATAATAAATGGGAAATCGGGAAGCCTTCTGAGAACATTTTCCTTCTTCTTCTCTTTTTGTTCTTTGTGGGTGTGGAAAATGCAGGGGGGTAGAGGGGAGGGCCTGAAACCCAAGGGAAAGGGAAGCCATGAGGCCCCTCCCTCTTCATATCCAACAATCACTCTCTCCACTTTCAAAGCTGTATTGAAGGCACATCTCCTCCAAGAGACCTTTCCCGCCTAAGCCCTCATTTCCTTTTCTCCCACTCCCTTCTGTGTCACCCTGATTTGCTCCCTTTATTCACCCCCACCCCCTTCCAACCTCATGGCACTTATGTACATATCTGTAACATTTATATTAATGTCTGTCTCCCCCTTATTATGGGCAGGGAACATTTCTACCAACTCTATTATTTTGTACTCTCCCAAGTGCTTAGCGATAATTATAACTGTGGCATTTGTTAAACGCTTACTATGTGCCAGGCACTGTTCTAAGCACTGGGGTAGGTAAAAGCAAATCGGGTTACACATAGCCCTGACCCATATGGGTCTTACAGTCTTACTCCCCCTTCATACAGGTGAGGTACCTGAGTCACAGAAAAGAAAAGTGACTTCTCCAAGGTCACAAAACAGATAAGTGGCTGAGTGGGGATTAGAACCCAGGTCCTTCTGACTCTCAGGCCCCTGTTATATCCCCTAGACCATGCTGCTTCTTGCTATTTAGCACAGTGCTCTGCATACAATAAGTGCTTAATAAATACAATTGGTTGATTGAAAGTGTTTGGAGTCCTCACCCCATCACTGCCCACCTCTGTCATCCTGTACAAGTCGATTAAAATCTTCTTGCTTCCATTTTTACATTTGTGAAATGGGGATAGTAAAACCTGCTTGGGCTGATTTGGACACTTGCTTTGTTGTAACTACACGTCAGCTAAGCTCTCAGCCTTTTTTGGTATGTGTGTGATGTTAAGCAGTTACTGTGTCACTCTAAATGCTGGTGTAGATTCAAGTCAATCAGATGGAACACAGTCCCTGTCCCACATGGGCTCACATTCCAAGTTAGAGGGAGAAGAGATATTGAATCCCAATTTTGCAGATGAAGCAACAGAGGCACTGGGAAGTTAAATGACTTGCCCAGTGTCACATAGGCAAAAAAAAAAAATTGGCAGAGCCAGAATTAGAACCCAGGTGGTCTGATACTTAGGCCCGGTGGCTTGCAGAGGTGAACATCCCAGCTACACTTTCCACACCACCCCAGCCCCAAACAGCTGATGGGGGTCAAAAATGCTCCTGACTGGCCTCAGAACTTGTGGTGCAGATAAATCAGTCAAGGGTATTTGCTGAGCATTTACTAAGCACTTGGGAGTATACAATACAGCAGAATTAGCAGTCGCCTTCCCTGCCCATAACAAGGTTACAGTCTACAGGTGGAGACAGACATTATTATGAATAAATAAGTAATTTACAATATATACTCTATAATTTAAACATATGTACATAAGTGCTGTGGGGTAGCTGGTGGGGCAAATATTAAATGTTTAAAAAGCCCCAGACCCAGCCCTGGAATCCTGTGTGTGGGTTAAAAGGCTCCTGAATGGTGAAGCTGCTATCTTGACTCCTTGGAGAGTAAGAGGCAAAGTATGGTTCCCCAGATTTCCTAGAAACTCAAGTTGATAGCCCAACTTGCCCCTTTGGAGCTAGTGCTTTCAATAACAATTATGCTCCTTTTTGCTGTAATACAGAAATGTCTAGTAAAGTGTTTAAAGGAATCAAAAAAGGGCATTACTTTATTTTGAAGAGTCATAGGGAAGCAGTGTAGCCTAGTAGAAAGATCCTGGGCCTGAGTTCTCATAGTGGCTCTGCCACTTGTTTGTTTTGTGACCTGGGGTAAGTCACTTAACTTACCTGGGCTTCAGTTTCCTTATCTGCAAAATAGGGATTCATCATCACAGGTATTCATTGACTGTTTAGTATGTACAGAGCACTGTACTAAGCCTTGAGAAACAGTGTGGCCTATTGGAAAGAGCATGGGCCTGGGTGTCAGAGGACTTGGGTTCCAATCTTGGCTCTGCCACTTGTTTGCTGTGTGACCTTGGGCAAGTCAGTTACCTTCTCTGTGCTTGTTTCCTCAAGTGTAAAATGAAGATAAAATCCTACTCTCTCCTACTTATACTGTCAGCCCCAAAAGGGACAAGGACTATGCCCAGCCTATCTGAAACCTACCCCGGGGCTTAGAACAAAGCTTGGTATTTAGTGAGCACTTAAAAATCCATAATTGGGAGAGTACAATAAAATACCTGTTCTCCCTCCTACTTAGACTGTGAGCTCCACTTTGGACCTGATTATCTTGTATCTGCCCCAGTGCTTAGTATAGTGATTGGCACCTAGTAAGTGCTTAAGAAAAACCACAATTAATATAATCAGCCTCACTGACATGGAACCAAGAGATCATTTCATTCAATTGTATTTACTGAGCGCTTACTGTGTGCAGAGCACTGTACTAAGAGCTTGGAAAGTACAATTCGGCAACAGATAGAGACGATCCCTCCCCAACAGCGGGCTCACAGTCTAGAAGGGGGAGGCAGACAACAAACCAAAACAAGTAGACAGGCCATAGATCATTTGTGGTAAAGGTCTAAGTATCATTTCCACCTTACCTCGTCCTGTGTCATAATCATCGCCAGGAGCTGTCCATGAGAGGAGAACGTGATCGTCTTCAAACTTTCCTTCCAGATCAATGATTTTGGAGGGGGGGAACACATCCGGAAAGGGTGAAGCAGGAACTCCCCAGGCGACAAATGAACCTCCTGAAGTGGTTCTGCCAAAATCTTCTGCCTTTACTTCAACAGAATCATCTTTCACTTCAGGTCTCGGTGGGTTCATCACAGTTTTGCCTAGCCAAAAGAATTACGCTATTTGAACAGTGCAGTGAGAAGAATCTTTTTCCTTCAATGACTCTTAGGGATTTTCTTTGGCCCACAAACACATAAACAGAATCAGTTTCACCTTTTGAACGTGTGATGGTGTTCAGCAACAGGGAAAACAAAATAGGAGACTGGTAGCTTTCAGGACTCTATACTGTAAACTCCTTGTGGGCAGGGAATGTACCTCCCAACTCTGTTAGACTGTATTCTCCCAAGGGCTTAGTACAATGTTCTGCACACAGTAAGCACTCAATGAATACAGTTGATTGATTAATGGTAGCATTTAGTGAGTGTCCATTTAATGCCATGTTGGAATAGGATTTGTGGTCACAGCAGTGTGGCCTAGTAGCAGGAACACGGGCCCAAAAGTCAGAGAACCTGGATCATAATCCTGGCTCTGCTACGTGTCTGCTGTGTGACCTTGGGCAAGTCAGTTCCCTTCTCTGTGCCTCACTTCCCTCATCTGTAAAATGGGGATTAAATTCTACTGCCTCCTATTTAAACTGTAAACTTCACGTGGGACAGGTGTGTCCAACCTAATAATAGTATAATACTTAGGGTACTTGTTAAGCACTTACTATGTGACCAGAATTGTTCTAAGTGCTGGGGCAGATATGAGTTTATCAGGTTAGACACAGTTCCTATCCCACAAGGAGTTTACACTCATCTCTGTTTACAGATGAAATAACTGAAGCACAGAGAAGTGAAGTGACTTGTACAAGTTCACACAGACATGTGGTGGAGCTGGGATTTGGCCCGTGCTCTAACACAGTGCTTAGAGCAGTATTTGGTAAATAAGTGCTCAACTAGTACCATAATCATAATAGTAATAGTAGAACTGGGCCGTTGCAGGTCCCGACCCAAAATTGATGGCCACCCCGGTGACTCCATGACCACCTAGGAGGAGAGGATGGGGTGAACCCAGTGGGAGTATGGCTTCTTCTCAGGAGGCTTTGGGGTGGGGACTCTAGTACCTGATGAGAGTAGAGGGGCAGCAGTGGTGAGGGAAGGAGTGATATTTATTCAATTGTATTTGAGCGCTTACTGTGTACAGAGCACTGTACTTGTTACCTTCCTCCATTCCCCCCTCCTCCATCCCTCTTTCCACCCGCACCTCCTCTCCACCTCAACTCGCCATTTCAAAGCTCCATCTTCAAGTTCCCACAAGTTAATAATGCAAAGTTGGTGCCCTTATAGTAGTACTAATAATATTCATTAAGGACTTACTGTGGACAAAGACTGTACTAAATACCTTGAGCCCCACAGCACTTATGTACATACCCTTGATATTAATATCCTTCTTCCCCTCTAGTCTGTAAGCACTTTTTATAAAAAATGGCATTTAAGTGCTTACTACGTGCCAGGCACTGTACTAAATGCTAGGGTAGATAGAAGCTACACAGGTTGGACATAGTCCCTTACCCACATGGGGCTCACAGTATTAATCCCTATTTTATGGATGAGGTAACTGAGACACAGAGAAGTGAAGTGACTTCCCCAAGGTCACCTAGCAGACAAGTGGCAGAGCCAGGATTAAAACCCAGGTCCTTCTATTCCCAGGCCCGTGCTTATCCACTAACCCATGCTGCTTCTCCTTGTGGGCAGGAAATGTCAACCAACTCCACTGTACTGTCCCAAGTGCTTAGTACAGTGCTCTATACACAGTAAACACTCAAAACCATTGATTGATTAGGGAATACACAGATGGGAATTAGACACAGTCTCTTTCCCTTGAGAGGTAATGTTGTATTCTGCACGTTGGTGACTTTCAAATACTTTAACATCAGAAAACTTATACCTGTACAGAAAGCACTTTTGGGTATACTTATCTTGTGATTTCTCTCAGTTCTGATTTATAATCGGTCTCACAAGTAAGGGCTAAATACAATTAATTGCCATTGTTGCCTAAACTCATCAATATGCTAGTCATTTAACAATATGTAGATGATCTAAAAGCAATAGAGTCAAGATCTGGAGAGCAAGTAATTTTCATTCTCATAGCTGCCTTTTACATATACCTAACCCAAACAAATAATGGATTTGCATCGTTAAAAGCATTACTTACCGTTTTCTATATAACCTGGTATGTACAGAGCTTGGCTGTGGTGGTGTCTTAAGCCTAGCCTGGCAGTGTTTTTTTTGGCTTGAGCCCTCACTTTGAGGCTATATCTACCATTTCCTTGGCTAATCGTAAAATATCTTGAATAGATACCGTCATTCTTGATCACATCGGCTCCTTAAAATGGAAATGTGACAATTTATCATCCAAGTAAAGAAAAAAATACATCTCAGTTGGGAGCAGTGCTAATAGCCTATTTTATCTAAAAAAAACCCAAAAAACCCAACAAAAACCAACCAGAATGATAGAAAAGAATAAAGGGAAATTATGTGCTGAAGATTACTGGAAAATAATTAAATCACTCATCAGGTTTAAATGCTTTTGTCTCCATGAGCAAAATAAGTATGGATGACAGTAAAAATTGAAAGCTAATGGAAACCAAGGTCTGTTTTCAGGCTAAACATGTCATTGAATTCCTTGAACTTCTTAGAGGATATTTATACCAGGCATTGTGATCATGTGGAATAGTGAGTAATAACTTAGTATTAGTGGATAAACACTTACTACAGTGCTCTGCACACAGTAAATGTCAAACACCTTTGAATGATAATAGTCATCTATTGGGAACAAGGGACTATTCCCATTCGTTCAATTGTATTTATTGAGCACTTAGGGTGTGCAAAGCACTGTACTAAGCACTTGGAAAGTACAATTCAGCAATAAAGAAAGACAATCCCTGACCACTCTGGGCTTACAGTCTAGAAAGGGGGAGACAGACATCAAAAAAGTCAACAGGCATCAATATAGATAAATAGACTTGTAGATATATACGCATCAAAACAAGTAAAGAGGCAGTAATAGAATTAGAGATATGTACATATATACACAAATGCTGTGAGGTGGGTAGAGCAAAGGGAGTGAGTCAGGGAGTGGTGGGGAGGGAGCTGAGGAAAAGAGGGCTTAGTCTGGGAAGGCCTCTTGGAGGAGGTGAGCTTTCAGTAGGGCTTTGAAGGGGGGAAGTGTGATTCTTTGGAGGATTTGAGGAGGGAGGGCGTTCCAAGTCAGAGGTAGGACGTGGGCCAGGGATCGACGGCAGGACAGGCGAGAACGAGGCACAGTGAGAAGGTTAGCACCGGAGGAGCGGAGTGTGAGGGCTAGGATGGGGAAGGAGAGAAGGGAGGTGAGGTAAGAGGGGACAAAGGGATGGAGAGCTTTGAAGTCAATAGTGAGGAGTTCTTGCTTGATACGGAGGTTGGTAGGCAACCACTTCGCAGTCCTGAGACTCAGGACCATGAGTCTGCCTGAAAAAGCTGATGATCATTCAGTGGTTTGCAGTGGTATAACAGTGTGGTAGTACTTTTTGATTAAAACGTTGAAGCTAATGCCAAAATACTGTTACCTGCACCATTGTCCCAAAGAGCCATGGTAGTTACATGTCCATCCCCAGCTTCTATGATGGCGGTCACATTGGCTCCAAGGACTGGCAAAAACCCTTGATGAACTTGACAATAAATGATCATTGGACTAGGGAACTGGGCAGAAGTTTGACTCAGGTGGGTGGTCGTAATAATTGGAGGTATTTGGGGATCATGGGCCCGAGAAGTTACTGTCATTGTTAGGACCTGGGGACTTGGACTTGTGTTCTGAAGGTGGTACATCCACGTTCCTGTCTGAAAATCAAAGTTAAATATTTCACACACTGATTAATAATAATGGTGGTATTTAAGTGCTTACTATGTGCACAGCAGTGTTCTAAGTACTGGGGGGATATAAGGTGATCAGGTTGTCCCACATGGGGCTCACAGTTTTAATCCCCATGTTACAGATGAGGTAACTGAGGCACAGAGAAGTTAAATGACTTGCCCAAAGTCACACAGCTGGCAAGCGGCTGAGCTGGGATTAGAACCCATAACCTCTGACTCCCAAGCCTGGGCTCTTTCCACTGAGACATGCTGCTTCTCTTAAATCCATTGATTCAGTGGTTCAGTGGTTGTCATTTTTGGAACTCTAGTTCCCTACATTCTTCAGGAAAAACCACTTCCAATTTCAGTAAAGACTGATTCCCTTTACAATGTAAACTCCTCGTGGGTAGAGAACTTGTTTATAATTCTACTATACTTTCCCAAGTGCTTAGTACAGTGATCTGCACACATTGAGCACTCAAATACAGTTGATGGATAATTATTTTGGGACAGTGCCTATTTTTACATCCCACTTCAAAATGTCAACTCATAATTGTAGTCTTAAGCATCCTTGCTCTTGTTCTTTAATCCAAATTCCCCTTACTCCCCAAGTCACTCCTGATGACAAACTAGGGTCCCAGGAAGGTATATAAACTTTCAGCAAACTAGGATAACAACACACCACAGCGTTGTGCTGAATGGCACTAGTGTTCCACGTTTTCTTGAATGCCTAACTTATAAATAGGGAGAAACTTGGACATGGTGAAAAAGAGTTGAGTAAATCAGTAACTGTAATATGAAGTCCATTTTTCATCCTAGGGAAAATGCAAAAATGAAAGAAAAGATGGAATTCTTACCTCTGCCCTGCCTGGTATTTGGAGACGGGCAGTACGGATAGCGAGATCATCACCGATTTTGAACTGTGACTTTTGGTATATCTTTCCTTTGGGATCCCGGAGAAAGATTTCCGGAGTCTGTGTGGTCCAAGTAACGACAAAGAAAGTGTCGTTTCCAATTGCGCTATCGATAATCACTGTGCCATTCAACCACTGTCTCCCTCGAAGACTTAAACCTGTACTTTCAACCTGTTGGCAGAGAAGGAAACAAAATCTGGTTACAGTAAATGATGAACTCCAAATTCAATTTCAAGATGAAATGTAATCCTCAAGAAATCAATTCAGAGTATTTATGGAGGGCCTACACTATGCAAGGGGGTGTGTTGAGGGTTTGAGAGAATATAATGGAGTCAGTAATAATAATGATGGCATTTGTTAAGCGCTTACTATGTGCCAAGCACTGTTCTAAACGCTGGGGTAGATACAAGGTAATCAGGTTGTCCCATGTGGGGTTTATAGCCTTAATCCCCATTTTACAGATGAAGGAACTGAGGCATAGAGAAGTGAAGTGACTTCCCAAGGTCACACAGCAGACAAGTGATGGAGCTGGGATTAGAACCCAGGACCTCTGACTCCTAAACCAGTGCTCTTACCACTAAGCCACACTGCTCCCTCCCAGACTGAGAAGTAGCTTGCCCCTTTCTTCCCCAAGACATAACGAGTCACATTAGGAGATTCAGAGTGGTAGCAAGGCCTAGGAGAAAAAACATGGGACTGGGTGTCAGGAGATTTGGATTTTAGGCCTGACTCTGCCACTTGCCTGCTTTGTGACCTCTGGCAAGTCACTTAACTTTTCTGTGCTTCCATTTCCTTACCCACATAATAGGGATGAAATACTTGTTCTCCTTAAACTCTGAATCTTGTGAAGGTCAGGGACTTGGTCACACCCTATTATCTTGAATTTCTACCAGTGCTTGGCACAGAGTAGGCATTTAAAAAATGCTTTCATTATTAGGATATTGGAGGAAGTTGATAGTTTACATTTCAGCTTTTAATGGTGCTGAAGATAACTTTGTTTTTTAAAAAAGGTCATGTTCCACATTATAAAGTTCCTTGAAATCATGGATTATTTCTACTAACCCTACTGTACTTTCCCAAGTTTGATGTGACATTGAAGCTGAATTTACATAAAACAGGAAATAAACTAGTCCTTACAGTTATGGACTTCTAGCTTTTGACCCACTTTACTTCCTCCTAGGTTTGAAATAATTTGTTCTTGTGATTTGAGGTGTTTTCCTGGCAAAAAAAAAAACCTACTGAAGGGAATAGATTGCAAAAAGGTTCAGACTGTTAAAAAAAAAAAAAAATCTTGTAGTGGCCCAGAACAAGTCAATAAATCATAAAAAAAAAATTGAGCATTGCCTCTCCTACCTTAAAATATGACCTGACATTGGTTATTTTGTCAATTTGAAGAAGCTATTTTAATTTTACTTACAAATTATTGCAAGACATAATTAAACATATGATAAAGCAAAGGATTATCTTTGAAACACACACCTGGATGGCCCTTTGAGAGCTATTTCCACTTCTTGATGGAAGTCCACTGAAAGCATCTATCAGGCCATTCTGATCCACTTCATCAGTAGCAGAAAATCTCAATCCTCCTGAAATAGAATTATTCAAATTGAACATTTAGTGGATACAAATGAAAACACATGTTTCTATCTCTAGGGATATTTTTACAGTACTCCAGAGGTACTTTTCGTTTGTCTTCTGCAGATGCCATCTCCACACAGATTTTTCTCTAGAAAAAATTTTTCAAGGTAGATTTGTCCAGAATAACTCCAATTTTGTTTTATCTTGGAAAACACAAGAGGCCAAATTAGCTTTTTGACCTGACCTCAGCCCCATTTCCAAAATTCCTGAATCAGAGGACATTCCTTTTTTAAGAAAAATACCATTTTTAAGATCTCTCTATGAGCACCAATAGTTCACATTCTTGTCCTGTCTTATGCTGTCAAGTCATTTCCGTCCCATAGTGACACCGTGGTCACATCTCTCCCAGAACGCCCCACTCTCCATCTGCAATCGTCTGGTAGTGGATCCATACAGTTTTCGTGATAAAAATACGGAAGTGGTTTACCATTGCCGCCTACTGAGCAGTAAACTCGAGTCTCCAACCTCTACTCTCTCCCATGCCGCTGCTGCCCAGCTGGGTGAGTTTTGAACTGTGGCAAATCACCTTCCACTTGCTAGCCACTGATCAAGCTAGGAATGGAATGGGTAGGTCTCTGCTTGACTCTTCTTCCCGTAGCTGAGGCCAGTAGAGTACAGGAAACTCTCCAGGTGCCACCCTGAGCGGAGAGGTCACATTACTTGGAAAGAATTATATCTGGCTTAGCATTCTGCCAAGTTTATTTTGATTTCCAGTTGACCCTCTAGGCTGTAAGCTCATTATGGGCAGGAAATGTGTCCACTAATTAGGTTGTTTTGTTTTTTCCCAAGAGCTTAGTACAGTGCTTTCCACATAGTAAGTGCTCAATAAATACCATTGGTTGAGTGTGCATGCAAACTGCTTGTTGATTTCCTGTTAAAAATGAATTTTAAGATCAGCATGTTTACCTGTCATGTTTGCCAGTTCCTCTAATTCCTTTGCAGCACTTTTCCCTAGAGCAATTGTGTGAATAATGGCTCCACTTTGTTTCACTTCTTGAAAACATGAGCTCATAGTGGAGTCTTCTCCATCGGTCAATAATATGATTTCTGAACCTTCTGTAGTTTGCAAATGTTGGGTAATTACCTGAAAATTGAAGAACAGAATGTTAACTAGTGAGGTTCAAGGGCTGTCAGTCATCCCTGATGAAAATTGGAGCACCCGAAAGATCCTTGATTATGATTTTTTTTAATTATTAGGGTATTAAGAGCTTACTATGTGTCAAGCACTGTTCTAAGCTCTGGGATAGATGCAAGTTAATCAGGTTGGACACAGTCCCGCTTCCAGATGGGGCTCACAGTCAAGTGGGTATTGAACCCTCATTTTACAGTGGAGAAAATTGAGGCGCAGAGAAGTCAACAGTTAAAGGATGGGATGGGGAGGAGGCGGGGGGAGGAGGCGCCTGCGAAGGAGACCGAGAATGACCGGCCAGGGAGATAAGAGGAGAACCAGGAGAGGACGGAGTCCGTGAAGCCAAGGTGAGATAAGGTGTGGAGGAGGAGGGGATGGTCGACAGTGTCAAAGGCAGCTGAGAGGTCAAGGAGGATTAGAATGGAGTAGGAGCCATTGGATTTGGCAAGAAGGAGGTCATTGGGTGACCTTAGAGAGAGCAGTCTCGGTAGAGTGGAGGGGACGGAAGCCAGATCGGAGGGGGTCCAGGAGAGAATGGGAGTTAAGGAATTCTAAGCAGCGAGTGTAGACGACTCATTCTAGGATTTTGGAAAGGAAGGGTAGTAGGGAGATAGGGCGGTAACTGGAAGGGGAAGTGGGGTCGAGAGCGGGTTTTTTTAGGATGGGGGAGACGTGGGCATGTTTGAAGGCCTAGGGGAAGGAGCCATTGGAGATTGAGTGGTTAAAAATAGAAGTTAAGGACTTTATAAGCTGACTTTTTCCTAGTTTCAGGGCAAGACCATCCCACTGTCTCTTCTTAACTTCCTGTATTTTAGCATATAATTCAGTGGGACCTGTAGCTTTGGGAGTAAGTGGGTGGGCTTGTATGATGACAGACTAGTAATATCCAAGCTCTTAGTACATAGTATTAAGTACTAGTCCTGATGACTCTGTATCTACCCCAGCACTTAGAACAGTGCTCTGCACATAGTAAGTGCTTAACAAATACCAACATTAGTATTATTAGTAAGTGCTCAATAAATACAAATGAATAAATACCCACTCCACTATCCCAAACAGTAAAGTGGAGAAGAGAGGCCAAGATTTGAAATAGCATGGACAGTTGGGAGTGAAGTTAAAAGTCCCCAAATTAATTATAGCACTTAAGTGCTTACCTTGTACCAAGCACTGTTCCAAGTACTAAGGTAGATATAAATTAATCAGGTTGGACACAGTCCCTGTCTCCCATGGGGCTCATACTCTTAATCCCCATTTTACAGATGAGGTAACTGAGGCTCAGAGAAGTGAGGTGACTTGCCTAAGGTCATACAGCAGATTCAAGGCAGAACTGCAATTAGAATCCAGGTCCTTCTGACTCCTAGGTCAGCACTCTATCCACTATGTCATGTTGCTTCTCCATTTAACTAGATGTTCACTGAGGCTTGATGGCAGTTTAATAATAATAATAATAATGTTGGTATTTGTTAAGCGCTTACTATGTGCCGAGCACTGTTCTAAGCGCTGGGGTAGACATAGGGGAATCAGGTTGTCCCACGTGGGGCTCACAGTCTTAATCCCCATTTTACAGATGAGGGAACTGAGGCACAGAGAAGTTAAGTGACTTGCCCACAGTCACACAGCCGACAAGTGGCAGAGTTTACATTGCTGTGGTAATTATTTCCCTCTCTGGGATGTGGAAATGTTAGCAGCCAGTCATCAGTGAAACTTAGAAGCAGCATTTCCTATGAGAGAGTGCACGGACCTGGCCATCTGAGTACCTGTGTTCTAATCCCAGCTCTATCACTAGTCTGCAGTGTGACCTTGGGCCAGTCACTTCACTTCTCTGGGCCTCCATTTCCTCATCTTTTAAATGGGGATTTGCATACCTATCCCCCTAGACTTCCAGCCCCAAGTGGGACAGGAACTGGGTTCAGCTCGATTATCTACCCCAGTGCTTAGTACAATGCTTGGTGTGCAGTTTTCCAACTCTATTGCATTGTGCTCTCCCAAATGTTTAATACAGTGCTCTCTATATGATACCTGCTCAATAAATATCACCGAGTTGATTAATAAATGACATTATTATTATTATTGCTTTTACCTGGAAACCCAGTTGGAGTCCACTGCAGATGGATGTTCCTCCATCAGCTACTTTAGGCAGCTTCGAGCTGAGCTCATCACGTACATCATCCTGGACTATTTGACTCAGGTTATTTTGGACCTGGGCAACACTGTCAAATGTGACCATCCCAACCCAAGATCCCACTTCAACAATCTGCAATAGGAACACCTGTGCTGCCTGATTCATCCGATTGAGGCGATCCTCCTGCATGGAAGAAGAGGTATAGTTAAAAACTACTACAGCTAGGAAATTCTTGGCTTTTTAGAAAAGTAAAGAGGTTTCTGCTTTTTTTTCTTTTTTTTTTGGGGGGGGCAAGATAGTCTGGATTTCTGAAGTACTTGAATATAAATGACTTTTTAAAGTCTTTACGGAATGGGATTTCCTGTTATTTCCTTTTCTCAAAGATACTGTACTTGGCTGACAGGTGCTTGATGAAAGTGGATTGAAATATGTGGAATACAGTTATCGAGAACATCAAATATATCAGAAAGACTGACCTACATTTGAACATCAACCACAGGACTCCCACAATTAACATGATAAAGACGCAGAGGACTGGTCTATTTTTTTGACAGAGGTTCATAATTCCATACTGTCATTTTCACCAGCCTATAATACTGGAATAGAATGTGTTATCTAGCTGAGTACAACTGAAATATTTTTGGTGACAATATAGTAATTAAGAGCATCCTCTCCTGTTGGGTTTTTTTTTTCCACAATTTCCTGCTCTACTCATATTGTCCTTACTGTCAAAGATAGTCTGATCTACTGGAAAGACTAATAAAGAAAGAGCCAAGTTCCATTTTGGCTCTGTACATAAGCTATTTTGATTTAACCTTTGAGTCTTTATCCTTGCAGGGAATGGGAACATTAAATCTTGGCATCACCTACAGAGATTAGGGAAAGGGGAAATTTTTTGCCATGATTACCTTAATGAGAAAAGCTAATTGCATTAGTATATGGTTATAAAAAATAAGCCCCCTTGCCACCTAAGGTTCTAAGGGAGCAGCATGACTGGGGAGAAAGACCATGGTTCTGTACCATGGGTCTATACCACTTCCCTGCTATATGACCTTGAGCAAGTCACTTAACTTTTATATGGCTCAGTTTCCTCATCTGTAAAATGGGGATTTGGAACCCATTCTCTCTCCTACTTGGACCGTGAGCCCCAGGTGGGACAAGGATTGGATCTAATCTTATTATCTTGTATCTATCTCAGTGTTTAGTACAGTGTTTGGCACACATCAAGAGCCTAACAAATGTTGTTATTGTTACTTAATCATTTATTTAAAGAGTTTCATTTATTGAAAATCATTTTTCTCTGAAAATGTTTAGGAAAAAACAGCCTTACCTGACTCATGCTTCCAGACTTATCCAGAACTAAGCAGGCCACTCGGTCTTTAGTTTGCAGCAGAGAGAATACGGTTGGAAGCGGTCTATCCATTTTTGCCATTGGAGATAAGTTATTGAAGTCACTGGAGTTCATGATTACATCCCAAGTACTTCTGTGGTTGCACATTTTGTTTTGGAGATTAGGAGCTTCTGTGTTATGGGTTTCTGCATTACAGAATTCAACCACCTAAACGTATATTAAATAAGAAGAAAATATCATTGACCCCAAACAGGCAGCTTTCAATTGTTAGATCACTTGCTCATACAAAAGGTATATTTTATTTTCTGGACAACTGACCCTGCATTATTTCATAAGATGTTTAGTCACCATCCTTCATGCCCCCTAGGATTGGGAAGTAATAGGTGACCCCAGAGCTGATTTCTAGAGGATAAGTGGTTGTAACAATGAGAAGTAATGTGGCTTAGTGAAGAGAGCACTGGCCTGGGAGTCAGAAGGACCTGGGTTCTAATCCTAAATCTTCTGCTTGTCTGCTGTGTTACCTTGGGCAAGTTGCTTCACTTCTCTGTACCTGTTACTTCATCTGTAAAATGGGGGTTAAGACTGTGGCACAGGGACTGTCCTTCCCCTTCTGGGTGCTCTAGGTGCCCAAGCAACTACGCCAACCTCAATCCCTCTTCTCTGGAGCCAATGAGCAAGTAGATCAGTACAGGGAGCAGATTTTACCCTTCTAATGATAATTATGGTATTTAAGTGATTTCTTTATGCCAGGTACTGTACTAAGCTCTCGGGTGACTGCAGGCTAATTGGGTTGGACAAGGTACCTGTCCCACTTGAGGCTCACAGTCTCGATCCCCATTTTACAGATGAGGTAACAGGCCCAGTGAAGTGACTCGTCCAAGATCACACAGCAGACAGGTAGCAAAGTAGGGATTAGAACCCAGGACCCTCTGGCTCCCAGCCCCATGTTCTATGAACTTTGCCAAGTTGGGCAGGGAAACAGTTGTCTCATACAGCTCCAGGAGGCTACAGTACACAGAGCCTCAAACTAGGCATCTGGGGGAGACTGCTGTCGCCGGCCCCCAGAACTGCTCCGGCCCAGATTTGGAATCTGTTCGGGAAGCGGAACTGCCCCGAGGCAGAAGGAGGCCCCACATTGCCCACGTTGGCTTCGGGGTGGTCAGCTCGGAGTGGGATTTGTGCCCCAGCTGCCTGACTCCCTCAGAGAACCCTAATCTCAACCGGAGCATTTGGCAGTGGTGATGGTGTGGTGGTGGAGACCAGAATCTCCTCCTTCCTGAGCCCACGGGACATCCTGAGGCTGTGACATTGTCTTTCTGGCCATCATCCCAAGCCCCAGTCAGGTCTGCTGACAGAGAGGATGATGGGGTGGCTGGGGCAGGCTTGGCAAACCAAACGCTTGACAAATATTTAAATACAAAAAGGGGGGCAACCATTGAAGCTTGAAGGATGCTTGAGGGCTGTGACTTCAAAGTTAACCAAAGGAAGTGGCAACCCTGTTCATGGGCGGGAATAATAAAATAATCATAATAATAGTGATATTTGTAAAGGGCTTACTAAGTGCCAGGCACTGTATTAAGCCCTGGGGTTTCAAGCAAATCAGATTGGGCACAGTCCTTGTCCCACACAGGGCTCATGATCTAAATCTCCATTTTACAGTGGCGGGAACTGAGGCACAGAGAAGTGAAGTGACTTACCCAAGGTGACACAGCACACAAGTGGCAAAGCTGGGACGAGAACCCAGGTCTTTCTGACTCCCAGGCCCGGACTCTATCCACTAGACCATGCTGCTTCTCAAGTGTTATCACAGGAAGAAAAGCAGGGTCCGGAGGGGTTTTTGTAAGTTCAGAAATCAGTAGAAGCAGTGTGGCTCAGTGGAAAGAGCACGGGCTTGGGAATCAGAGGTCATGAGCTCGAATCCCAGCTCTGCCACTTGTCAGCTGTGTGACTGTGGGCAAGTCACTTCACCTCTCTGTGCCTCAGTTACCTCATCTGTCAAATGGGGATTAACTGTGAGCCTCATGTGGGACCACCTGATTACCCTGTATCTACCCCAGCGCTTAGAACAGTGCTCTGCACATAGTAAGCGCTTAACAAATACCAACAATAATTAGAACATAATGGGGCTTATGAGGGACAAGATAATGATGTTCAATGCTCCATCCTTAGATATTAGAATGAGTGGGAAGGAGGACATCACATCATTTGTCCAGACCCTCTGTTGCGATGGTCAAAGACAGAATACTGGGCTGGGTAGGCCATTGGACTGAATCAGTAATGGCCTTTCTGTGTTGACCTCATAACCATCGCATTATGCAGCATGACACAGTGGATAGAGCACGGGCCCAGGAGTCGGAAGGTCATGGATTCTAATCCCAGCTCCACCACCGTCATATATGCGACCTTGGGCAAGTGACTTCACTCCTCCGTGCCTCCGTTACCTCATCTGTAAAATGAGGATTAAGACAGTGAGCCCCATTTGGGATAGGGACTGTGTCCAACCTGATTTGCTTGTATCCATTCCACTGTTTAATAATAATAATAATAATGATAATAGTATTTAAGTGCTTATGTTCCAGGCACTGTACTAAGCGCTGAGGTAGATACAAGGGTAGAGCCAGGACTAGAACCCATGACGTCCTGACTCCGAGGCATGTGCTTTAACCACTACGCCATGCTACTTCTTTGTGCTTAGCACGTAGTGCTTAACAAATACCACAAACATACAAATAGAATACAAACATACAAATAGAATACAAACATACAAATACCATACAAACATACAAATACCATAACAAATATTGTGGAGATAATTTGAAACTTCACAATTATTTTGCTCAGAATTACACAAAAGAGAACCCTGGCATCAGGCTTCTTCTAGTCCTGGCTCCGCCACTTGCCCGTTGTGTAAACTCAGGTAAATCACATCTTCTCTGTGCCTCGGTTTCCTCAACTGTAAATTGGGGATAAAGTCCCTGTTCTCTCTCCCTCTTAGACTGTGAGTTCTATGTGGGACAGGGGCTGTGTCAAATCTGGCTATCTTGTAACTACCTCAGCGCTTAGTGTAGTGCTTGGCCCAAAGTAAGCACTTCAGAAGTACTGGGGGAAAAGAAAAGGAGAGTTGAGTTGGAGAGACTGAAATCAGAGGACTAAATACACAAATCAGAATAATAGTTGCATATTTTTTAATCTGTATGTGTGTCAAGCTCTTTATTAAGTGCAGGGGGAGATACAAGATCAAATGTTAAGGCACCTAATAATAGTATTAATACTATGCCTGGTACATAGTAAGCACTTAACTTACCTCTGAGGTGGATACAAGCAAATCCAGTTGCACACAGTCTCTGTCCCGTGTGGGGCTCACAGTCTTAGTTCCCATTTTACAGATGAGGTAACTGAGACCCAGAGAATAATAATGTTGGTATTTGTTAAGCGCTTACTATGCGCAGAGCACTGTTCTAAGCGCTGGGGTAGACACAGGGGAATCAGGTTGTCCCACGTGGGGCTCACGGTCTTAATCTCCATTTTGCAGATGAGGTAACTGAGGCCCAGAGAAGTGAAGTGACTTGCCCACAGTCACCCAGCTGACAAGTGGCAGAGCCGGGATTCGAACTCATGCCCTCTGACTCCAAAGCCCGTGCTCTTTCCACTGAGCCACGGACTTGCCCCAGGTCACACAGCAGACAAGTGGAGGAGCCGGGATCAGAACTCATGACCTTCTGACTACTAGGCCACTACTCCATGCTGAGTACTGCATCAGCAATTTTGTCAATTTGAACCGGGACCATCCAAAGTTGTGCTTTTAGACGGTGGCAGGAGTGGCCATGGAGATGGGCACTGCAGGGCTTGGGAGGCACAGCACTGGATATTGAGGCATGACAGTGACGGTCAGTGGCAATGGAGAGACAGAAGTTGGCATTCCCTTTCTACTTCTGCAGCTGCCTTGCTTCAAGGCAGCTTTGCCACCTAATAATAATAATTGTGGTATTAGTTAAGCACTTCTACGGGCCAAGCACTGTACTAAGTGCTGGGGTCGATACAAGGTATTTGAGTGGGATACAGTCCCTGTCCCACATCAGGGCTCACAGACTTAATCCTCATTTTACAGACAAGGTAATGGAGGCCCAGAGAAGGTAAGCCACTCACGTTCGCACAGCAGAGGCAGAGCTCAGGATTAGAACCCAGGTCCTCCTGACTCCCAGCCCACTAGGCCACGCCGCTTCTGCTAACTGCCACTTTGACCTCCTCCCCAGGTTTTTCTGAAGTGGTTTCAAGCAGTACAGTTACTTTATGAAAGGCAACTGAGAGGAGAAAGGAAAACTTCCCTTAACTGTGTCCAATTTAATTTTACTTCACCCCTAACTATGGGCATTTCAATACTTAGGACTTAAGCTCAATGGCATACTGATCAAGATACTTACAGAATCTAGGCTTTGCATAAACATTATCGATTCCTTTGCATACTGGGTTTTCTGAGGAACAAATGTGCATCTGGCTTCATAGAGGCCTGTCTCTTGGTCGAATCTGCATGGTTTGTTAATGCAGCTTCTCCCCTGGCATTGCTGTACTATATTTTCACCAGTGACATCAGCTGAGCATCTAAAAAGTTATTTGGATGCAATTTAGAAGCGACTCTATTTTGTTTTACCACCTCTAAAATTATCCCTCTCCCTTTCTCTGAGTTACCACCACTCCATCCCAGAGTTAGCTGAGCATTACTAGCAAAAGACATCATATCGAAGAGACAAATTTAAGAAGCTCAACTGAGGATAGAAAAGTTTGACAGTAATGGTAAATAATTCTAATATCTGTTAAATGTGTCAAGCACTGTACTAAATGCTGGGGAAGTTACAAGACAATTAGATTGGACATTGTTCCTGTCCCATGTGAGTTCACAGTCTAAGGGAGAGAGAGAAAACTGGTATTTTTACCCCATTTTACACATAAGGAAACTGAGGCATGGAGAAAGTTATGTGACATGCTTGAGGTCCCACAGCAGGTGAGTGAAGAAGCTGGGATTCATTCAATCATATTTACCGAATATTTACTGTGTACAAAGCCCTGTACTAAACACTTGGGAGAGCACAATACAACAATAATCACACACATTTCCTGCCCACAACAAGCTCATTAGACTCAAGTCCTCTGATTCCCTGGAGGATTCATTCAGTTCATTCAATCGTATTTACTGAGCACTTACTGGGTGCAGAGCACTGTATTAAGCACTTGGGAGAGTACAGTCTAACAACAGACACAGGAAATGTGGGAGGAGGAATAGGATGATATGTTCTTTGTCTACAAAGAGCATGCACATTTATAAGGGAGGAAAAAAATGGAAATATTTACAACTAGCAGTCAAAATAAATTGATCAGATGTATACGTGAGTGCTAAGGAGAGTATAAGTTTGGAGGTGTTAGAGTTGGCTGAAGTAAAGATATGGCTCTGAGTGTTGGTAAATTAATTAGAACAAGCTTGTTGGAACAGGTAGAATTTCAGTAGAATTTCATTTGAATGAGGGAAGAGCTGTGGGAAAGGAGTCACAAGCTGAGAAACAGATAAGGGAGGGGAAGGAAGCAAAATTGTTGAGGGCAAAAGCAAGTTTAAGGTGAGAGATTTACAATCAATCAGTGGTGTTTTTTGAGTGCTTAGTATGTGTACTGCACTGTACTAAAATCAGCCTAGGGGATTCACTTCACTGAAATCAATTAAATATTGCTAAAACCAGAGAGTAAAATTCAAGAGAAATACCTTGTTGCTTCAATAGTGCCTTGGCTGGAAATGTAGAAAGGCTTGTCAATATTGTATTCATCAAAGACTCCCCATCGGAGATGTGCCCATTCATGAACAAACACTCTGCCTGTGGCACGGCATTATTGTTTAAAAAATAAAACAGAATATTTAGTAAATATGCATATTTTCTATTTCCTCCCAGATTTGCATTTCTATGAACCGCTGTTTCAGAGATGTAGCTTCCCGCAGTTTGATTCCAACCCACTGAAACCCTTCCAAGGGGAATTAATTCAATATTACAATGACTTTTGCCTAGTGAACTTCTATGTTGGCTCCTACTCCATTCTAATCCTCTTTGACCTCTCAGCTGCCTTGGACACTGTCGACCATCCCCTTCTCCTCCACACCTTATCTCACCTTGGCTTCAAGGACTCCGTCCTCTCCTGGTTCTCCTCTAATCTCTCTGGCCGGTCGTTCTCAGTCTCCTTCGCAGGCGTCTCCTCCCCCTCCCATCCTTTAACTGTTGGAGTTCCTCAAGGGTCAGTTCTTGGTCCTCTTCTGTTCTCCAGTTACACTCACTCCCTCGGTGAACTCATTCGCTCTCACGGCTTCGACTACCATCTCTTCGCAGATGACACGCAGATCTACATCTCTGCCCCTGTCCTCTCCCCCTCCCTTCAGGTTCGCATCTCCTCCCGCCTCCAGGATGTTTCCACTTGGATGTCGGCCCGCCACCTAAAACTCAATATGAGCAGAACTGAGCTCCTCATCTTCTCTCCCAAACCCGGTCCTCTCCCAGACTTCCCTATCACCGTGGATGGCACGACCATCCTTCCCGTCTCTCGGGCCCGCAACCTCGGTGTCATCTTTGACTCGTCTCTCTCATTCACCCCCCACATCCGATCCGTTACCAAGACCTGCCAGTCTCATCTTTAGAATATCGCCAAGATCCGCCCTTTCCTCTCCACCCAAAGGCTACCTTACTGCTATGGGCTCTCGTAATATACCGGCTAGACTACTGTGTCAACCTTCTCTCTGATCTCCCTTCCTCCTCTCTCACCCCGCTCCAGTCTATTCTTCACTCCGCTGCCCGGCTCATCTTCCTGCAGAAACGATCTGGGCATGTCACTCCCCTTCTTAAACACCTCCAGCGGTTGCCTATCAACCTCTGCTCCAAACAAAAACTCCTCATTCTGGGCTTCAAGGCTCGCCATCACCTTGCCCCTTCCTGCCTCTCCTCCCTTCTCTCTTTCTACCGCCCACCCCGCACGCTCCGCTCCTCCGCCACCCACCTCCTCACCGTCCCTCGGTCTCGCCTATCCCGCCGTCGACCCCTGGGCCACGTCCTCCCGCAGTCCTGGAATGCCTTCCCTCCTCACCTCTGACAATCTAATTCTCTTCCCCTCTTCAAATCCCTACTTAAAACTCACCTCCTCCAAGAGGCCTTCCCAGACTGAGCTCCCCCCTTTTTTCCCTCGGCTCCCTCTACCCCCCTCCCCACCTCTCCACAGCTAAACTCTCTTTTCCCCCTTTCTCTCTGCTCTTCCCCCTGTCCCTTCCCCTCCCTTCAGCACTGTACTCATCCGCTCAACTGTATATATCTTCATCACCCTATTTATTTTGTTTAATGAGATGTACATCACCCTGATTCTATTTATTTGCCATTGTTTTTATGAGATGTTCTTTTCCTTGACTCTATTTATTGCCATTGTTCTTGTCTGTCTCCCTCGATTAGACTGTAAGCCCGTCAAAGGGCAGGGACTGTCTCTATCTGTTGCCGATTTGTACATTCCAAGCGCTTAGTACAGTGCTTTGTACATAGTAAGCGCTCAATAAATACTATTGAATGAATGAATAAATATGTAGCACACAAAAGGTAGTTCTGTGAAAAAATAATCAACTTTGAAATGAAGTTGCAGGTTTGTGTTATACATCTGGAGTTCAGTTTGAAGGAAAGCCCCCAATCAATCAATTGATCATATTTACTGAGCACTTATTATGTGTACAGAACAGTGTAATAAGCACTTGGGAGAATGAAAAATGAATTTCATAAGTGAAATTCTACTGAAATTCTACCAGTTCCAACAAGCTTGTTCTAATTAATTTCCCACACTCAGAACTGTGAGTCCATTGTGGGGCAGGGATTGTCTCTGTTGCCAAATTGTACATTCCAAGCACTTAGTATGGTGCTCTGCACATAGTAAGTGCTCAATAAATATAATTGAATGAATGAATATCATCACTTCAGCCAACTCTAATCACCTCCCAAGTGCTCATTCTCTATTAAATATAATAAAGTTGGTAGACATGTTCCCTACCCACAACAAATAATAATAACTATGGCATTTAAGCGCTTACTATGTGCCAAGCACTGTTCTAAGCACTGGGGTAGCTCTAAGATAATTAGGTTAGACAGTCCCTGTCCCTTTTGGGGTCTCTCAGTCTTAATCCTCATTTTACAGATGAGATTACTGAGACTCATAGAAGTGACGTGACTTGCCCAAGACCACACAGCAGACAAACGGCGGAGCCGGCATTAGCGCCCATGACCTTCTGACTCCAGGCCCGTGCTCCATCTACTATGCCATGCTGCTTCTCATGACTACTTTTCTCAAACTATAGTATTTGAAAAATGTGGGCTGCAAAAAAATAGAGCTTTTTTCACCTCCTATCAGAGTTCAAGAAGTTAGCAGAGCAAGAAGGTTTTGAACCAGTTAAGAACTGTGGTCCTAAGAAGAATAGCAACAGCACTGCCTGTGAATGGTGGGGGTCTCTCACTTTACCCTCTGCCACCATGCCTCTGGCCTTGGTGGTAAAAGATCAATGGCCCCATCAAGGCTCTTGGTAGAAGTTATTCTCATAGCATAATGGATAGAGCCCGAACCTGGGATTCAGAAGGTCATGGGTTCTAATCCCAACTCTGGCGCTTGTCTTCTGGGTGACCTTGGGGAGGTCACTTGACTTCTCTGTGTCTCAGTGACCATATCTGTAAAATGAGGATTAAGATTGTGAGCCCCATGTGGAAGAGGGACTGTATCCAAGCCGATTTGTTTGGATCCATCTCATGCTTAGTACAGTGCCTGGTGCACAATAAATGCTTAACAAATACCGCAAATGTTACTTTTATTATTATCATTATTATTACTTTCCCCACTGGCCATGATTGACTGGTCCATCTATCAATTGTATTTATATCAATCAATTTTATTGGCACTTTGTCTATAAAGCACTATACTGAGTGTTGGGGAGAGTACAATATAACAGACCTGATAGACGTTTCCTGCCTACGATGAACCTACAGTCTAGCATGATTGGTATGTGATGTGGATAGAGGAGGGCACTCTCAAGTAGTAGTGTTAAAAAACACAAACATTTTCATCCTTTAAAACTGTTTTTACTAGTCCTCATCTCTGAGGATTCATTAGTTGTACTTGAATTAAACTCAGAATTGTTTTCTACTCACTCTGCGTGCATTATTGCTTGCTAGACTGACAGTCACTCACTAGTATTTATTGAACATTTATTCTGTGCAGAACACTATTCTAAGTGCTTGGAAAAGTACAATTAACTAGACCTGATCCTTGTCCTTTAAGAGCTTACAGTTTAGTAGAGGAGAAGGGCTAAAATAAAGTACCAGTAGAGGAAGCAAGACAAATGGGTTTTGGAGCAAATTAAGCCAATGTGGTCTTTGGAAGTCAAATGATTCGACTTAGATTAGCATATTTTGGGCACATCATCAGGAGGACTAATTCTCTGTAGAAGATCCTAATGCTAGGAAAAGTCCAGGGAAAACGTAGAAGAGGCAGACCAACAGCTAGATGGGTAGTACGATACAACGATAAGGGAAAAACCATTAGCAAGGTTATGAATTATGGCAGAAGATAGGTTCCGAAGAAAATATATCCATAAAGTTGCTATGAATCAGAAATGACAGCATTTGATAATTTTAGAGAAACAACTGAACAATAAGATAAGCACTGTGGGGAGGGTTCAAAGGCATTCATTTCATCCAATCGTATTGAACACTTACTTTGTGCAAAGCACTGTACTAAGTGCTTGGGAGAGTACAGTATAACAGTAAACAGACACGTAGATGAGGCAGTATAGTGGAGGAAACTAAAGCAGCGAGGTCGAGTGGCAAGAGCACAGGCCTGGGAGAAGAAGAACCGGGGTTCAAGTCCTAGCTCTTTCACTTCCCCACTTTGTGCTGTTGGATGAAGCAACTTACCTTTGTGGCTCATTTACCTCATCTGGAAAATAGAGATCAAAAAAGTGTTCTCCCTTTCAGACCGTGAACCTCATGTGAAACAGGGACTGTAAACTGTTTAGATTGTATCTACTCCAGTTTTTAGGATTGGTGCTGGGCAGGTAGTAAAGACTTAACAAATATCACGATAAATATGCTAAGGGAGGTAAGAGATTTTAGTCAGGGAAGGTTTCCAGGAGGAGATGTGATTTTAGTAGAACTCTGAAGTTCAGAGATAGCTTAACTAGTTAGCATTCTAACCAGAAAGCTTTCTCCTCTGTTCATTTCTTCTCTTCCAATCTATTGCTTTTATTTTCTGATAGAATTAATGCTTAACTTCCTTTTATCATCTACCCTAATTGGCATTGGTTTTCATCAGAATTGAAAGGCCATCATGATCTCTTCATGTTTTAGCTAAATATGAGTTTAATTTTACTTTATTCTGACTGTGGATGACTAATACACAGATTAGTTTCAAATTAATGGAAAAATATTCATGTATTGATTCATTATAGACCAACATTCCTAATTTAATTCTAGGATGTTTCATATGTTAGGTTTTGGTGTATTTAAGACAATTCAGTCAGACCACATTCCACAGTTACATTTAGAATTCAATTTAGGATTCAGTTCAATTTAGAATTAACCTATTCTGGATTTTTAATGCAAAGAAAAGACTGCTCTTGAAATCTGATCAACTTAGGTAAATTTCTATATCAAAGTGCCACAATTATCTTTTTCCTAATGGTCATTTGGGTCAAAAATAGGCATTGAAAAGATGCTTTTCTACCTCGAGGTCCATAGATAAGCAAATTGTTATCTAACAGGAAGTCAGGTGTGAGGGTGAATATAATGTCCTTTTTCTCCACATGGTCTGTACTGAAGAGTATAGGGATCATTTCCATATTTCAAATAAGGGTCAGCAACAATTACATCAGCCTAGAAAATACAAGGTAAACGGACTTAGTGAACAAAAGAAAATTAAGCAATGATGGTATGACTGGAATATACTTTATAAACTAGGGCAATTTGCAGTCAGGAGGGATCAATCATTTATTGAGTGCTTACTATGTGCAGAGTACTGTATTAAGCACTTGAGAGAGTACAATATACAACAGACACATTCCCTGCTCATAATGACCTTAGTCTAGAGGGGTAGACAGACATTAATATGAATAAATAACACTTTAAAAAATATAACTGGAATACAGGGGTGGGTTTAATATGTAAACTACAATGAATAGCACATGGTAGGCACCTAATGCCAAAAAAACCAAAATTCCCCCCAAAATCTTACCTTGTCATACGACTCTAGTCTTGGAGTTAAATATTCGGGTCTCTGCGTCCAGGTCAAAGGAATTAAAATGCTTACATTTCTGAAATAAACTCTTTTTCCTGTAGCGTGGAACAGGTAAGTAGAAGCTTCCGTGACCATGTCCTAAAAGTGCGGGATTACAGTTTCAACATGAAAAGTAAGAGGGGGTAAGTTTTCAAATCAACAGAGTTCCTTATAAATATTGAGGCAAAGAATTGTTTTAAAGTACATAACTATTCAGTCTCTGGAGGCAGAAAATACAGGTTTTATTTCATTTTGTCTGGATAAGAAATCCCTTACCATTGGCTTTAGAGCACTCAATCACCTTGTCCCCTGCTACCTTACTTCCCTAATTTCCTGCTCCAACCCAGTGAGCAACCTTTATTCCACTAATGCCAACCTACTAGATCTTCTCTCTTACTGCCAACCCCTTGCCCACATCCTGCCTCTGGCTTAGAACTCCCTCCCTCTTTATATCCAACTGAGGACTACTCTTCCTACCTTCACAGCCTTATTAAAAACACACCTCTTCCACGAGGCAGTCAATCAACGCTGAGTGCTTATTATGTGCAGAGCACTCTACTCAGCAGTTGGGAGAGTGCAATAGAATTTGTGGACATGTTCCCTGCTTGTAACAATGTCCTGTCCTCCTCTCCCACTCCCTTCTGCATCTCCCTTGCACTAGGATTTGTACCTTTTATTCACCTCTCTCTCAGCCCTGTAGCATTTACAGACATAACTGTAATTTAATTTATTTATATTAGTCTTTCCCCCCTAGACTGTAAGCTTGTTGTGAACAGGAAGTGTATCTACCAAATCTTAGACTGTACTCTAACAAAGTTTACTAAACACTCCATAAATGTGATTGAAAAGAAGTCCGGTACCCTGTGTGAATGATGACCCCACTTATAATAATAATAGTAATACTTATGGTGTTTGTTAAATGTTTACTATGTGCCAAGAACTGTACTAAGTGCTGGGGGAGATTCAAGATAATCAGGTCCCACGTGAGGCTCACGGTCTTAATCAGAGGGAGAACAGCTATTGAATTCCTATTTTGTGGATGAGGGAACTGAAGCACAGTAATGTTTCATGATTTAACTAAGGTCACACATCAGGTATGTGGCAGAGCCGGGATTAGAACCTAGATTCACCGAATCCCGGTACTGTTGCTCTTTCCACTAAGCCATTGTGCTTCCACACTGTTCCCTTGAGAACAATACACAGGTAAGAGATTGCAGGGGGGACTAAGCACTAGTGGAAATAGTCCTGTGAGGCCTTGGCCTGGGTGCTCAACTTTGAAATGCTCTACTACGTAGCCCAACATCCTTAGCTACCAGGTTCAGTTGCTGTTACAAAGAAATCAACTCCTTTCTTTCCATTCCTCAACCTATCCTCTCCCCCGAATAGACTGTAAGCCCGTCATTGGGCAGGGATTGTCTCTATCTGTTGCCGAACTGTACATTCCAAGCGCTTAGTACAGTGCTCTGCACATAGTAAGCGCTCAATAAATACTATTGAATGAATAATAATGAATGGCCCTTCTCTGTTTGCCCTCCTAGCACTTATGTACTTATTAATGTCTGCCCCTTTGGACTGTTAGCTCCTAGTAGGCAGGGAATGCTTGTGTTAATTGTTACACTGCACTCTCCAAAGTGCTTAGTACAGTGCTCTGCACACAAGAGCTCAATAAATATGATTGACTGCTTGACAGACTACTACTCGGTTGCAATTCCTTCTTTCCAAGCCGGTCTCCCCAGCTAGATTCTAAGCTCTTTAAGGACAGGATTCTCATCTACAAATTGTATTTTATTTTCCCAAGTGCTTAGTTCAGTGTTCCTCTTTGAAGAAATGGTATTTAATGAGTTATCCTGTGTGGAAAGCACTGTACTTAGGTGCTTGGGAAAGTACAGTACGATAGAGTTGGTAGGGATACATTTCTTGCCCATAAGGGGAGACAAACACTTAAATAAATTATGGAGAGATATTAATAGGAAAGCTGTGGATTTGATCTGCTACCCTGCTACTCAGTTGTGTGCTTACGGTAGCACTTATGAGGACTTGTGTGGAGGGTTCCACAAGAAAAATGAGCCTTGCTAAACCACCAAGGACCAAGAATTTTCTCTGATGGTTTTCTACCAGTTGAAAGGATTGCCTTATAGCCACTTAATGACCGCATCATCTGGTTCCTACAGACAAGTTCAAAACGGTGGGTGCACATCTACCATGCAAGGCTATATTTTCTGGTGGCTTCCAACAGGCAGGAGACGTTTGTGGGGGCTGGAGAGAAGTGTGGGTGTGATGGTGGTTTACTTTGATCTGGCACCTATGTCCTGAAAGGTGCCTGCAGGAAAATAATAATGATTGCAGTATTTAAGGACTTACTTTGTGCCAGGCACTGTACTAAGCACTGGGGTGGATATAAGCAAATTAAGTAAGTCCCTGTCCCACATGGGGCTCACGATTTTAACCCCCATTTTCCAGATGAGTTAACTGAGGCCCAGAGAAGTGAAGTGATTTTCCCCAAATCACACAGAAAACAAGTGGCTGAACTGGGATTAGAAACCAGGTCCTTCTGACACCCAGGTCCATTTTTATCCACTAGGCCATGCTGATAGGTAGGGGCTGGTGCTCATCATGCCAGTTTCCTGGGGCCATGGGGGACCTCTCTTTCTAGAACTCAGGCCCAGATGCCAGGCACTGGCCTGCTCCTATGGGCAAGCCTCCCCTAATGGTCCTTGTCTGGAAACAGAACTGTGTGTTTGGCACGGATGTGGGGAACAGGCAGGGGGTGGGAAGGCGGTTGGCCGGAGGTGGATAGTGTTGGTAGAACGGCCACCACGGGGTTCGGGGGGAGGGGTGTGTGTGTGTGGTGGTGGTGGGAAGCAGGGAGGGGAAGATATTTTTAGTCAGTACTTTCCAGTTTACATTTGCTGAAGCTTTAATCAAATCCACATCATAATAATTACGGTAATTGTTAAGCACTCACTAAGTGCCAAGCACGGTTCTAAGCTCTGGGGTAGATACAAGTTAATCAGGTTAGACACAGTCCCTGCCCCCCTGAGCTCACAGTCTTAATCTCCATTTTACAGATGAGGGAACTGAGGCACAGAGAAGTTATGTGACTTGCCCAAGGTCACACAGCAGACAAGTGACAGAGTAAATATTAGAACTCATGACCTCTGACTCCCAAGCCCATGCTCTTTCCACTAAGCCACGTTACCCCTCACATTCGCCAAACTCTCTTCCCCTCTTCAAAGCCCTACTTCCCCATTCCCCCTTCTCCCTCCCTGTGCTCTTTCTCCTTCCCTTCCCCCCTCAGCACTGTGCATATTTGTATATATTATTTATTACCCTATTTATTTTGTTAATGATGTGTATATCTCAACGTTCGTATTTATCTTGATGATGTGTTTTGTTCTGTTTTGCTTCGCAGTCTGTCTCCCCCATTTAGACTGTGAGCCCGTTATTGGGCAGGGATTGTCTCTATCTGTTGCCGAATTGTACATTCCAAGCACTTTGTAAAGGGCTCTGCACATAGTAAGCGCTCAATAACTACTACTGAATGAATGAATATAATATATTAATAGCATATTAATAATATATAATATATAATGATATATATGGAGAAGCAGTGTGGCCTAACGGATAGAGCACAGGGAGATAGTAGGAACTGGGTTCTCATCCAGGCTCAGCCACTTGTCTGCTAGGTGACCTTAGTCAAGTCACTTCACTTCTCTGTGCCTCAGTTACCTCATCTGTAAAATGGGGATTAAAACTGTGAGCCCCATGTGGGACAGGGATTGTGTCCAGCTTGACTAATTTTTATCTACCACAGAGCCTAGTACAGTGCCTGGCTCATAGTAAGAGCTTAGGAAATATCATTAAAAAATGGCTTAACTCAGATTGCACACATTCTAAATAAGTTGTTTTTGTTATGTACTCAGTGAGGAAGAGACCATACCAATAAGAATGGCAAATAACTCTCTCCCCTTCTCTTTTGTGCACATTTTATCTCATGCAAATACCTTCTCTCCCTTCTGTGCTAGACTTTTAGCTTGCCACATACTTTCTTACCCTCTGCTTGAATGTTATCTTGCCACAAATACTTTCTCTCCACCTGCTTGAATTTTAGCCTGTCACTGTCCATTTCACCAGGAGAGGAAATCCTGAAAGAAGGAAATAATCTTGGCTCTGCCAATTGTCTGCTGTCACCTTGGGCAAGACCCTTCACTCCTCTGTGCCTGTTACCTCACCTGTAAAATGGGGATTGAGACGGTGAGCACCATGCGGGACAGGGACTACTTATACTAAAGAGATTTACTTGTATCCACCTCAGCTCTGCCTGGCACATAGCGCTTAACAAAAACCACAGCTATAATTATTATTATTATTAGAGGGCTCAACTCTGGGGACAGTCCAGGTACGCAGTGAGGACTTGAGCCCCCAGTGTTAAATGAACACTTCTACACAAATCAATCAATCAGTGGTATTTATTGAGCACTTACTATATGCAGAGCAAGTGCTTGGGAGAGTATAATGCAGCAGAATTAGCAGACACTTTCCCTGCCCATAATGAGTTTATGGCAGGGAGGGGTACACCTTAACATCCTGGGCAAGGAGGCGATTATGACATTTATCCCACTTGCCGGAAGAGGCTGCGAATTCAATGACAGTCATAGAGGCACTTTCATGAGCTATAGAAAGAGCATGGTCCTGGGAGACTGAGTACCTGGGTTCTAATCCTGGGTCCACCACTTGTCTACTGTGTGACCTTGAGCAAGTCACTTAACTTCTCTGTGCCTCAGTCCCCTCATCTATAAAATGGGAGTTAAAGCTGTGAGCCCTACTTGAAACATGGATGGTGTTCAACCTAATTGTTTTATATCTATCTCATTGCTTAGTACAGTGCCTGGAACATAGTAAGCCCTTAGCAACCATAAGAAAAAATGATGCTGGCGGTACCTGCCCAGCACAGATAATAATAATAATAATAATAATAATAAAAAGGTATTAACTACTTACTATGCACCAAGGTGAAATAAATCATTTTAGATTAATTTAACTTAAATCTGAGATTTGGTATGGTATATTGCTTCTTTTTTGTTTGCAATTTAAATTACAAGTAGAATAAATACATTGAGATTTTAAATACTGAGAGAGAGAGAGCTTTGTTGTGCTTACCTTTATGTTTTGAATGATATTTTTGTCTTCTGGTATGTTGGGATTAATGGCAATTGCAATACCATCATATCCGTTGTTATTCAACTGTATGGAGCCTTTTACTTCTTGTAGTAGATGCAAGGCCAAGATCAGAATAACACTCACCAGTGACATCATTCTGGCAAATCCCAAAGTGGCGGGGGAAGACTATTTATACAAATGCTCAATTTCAGGAATTCATCAGCATATTGAATTTGCGTTAACACAACACAGTGAGTAATCCAACAAATCTCAAATCAATCTTAACTCTAGGGTCGAATTTCCTTCATCTTATATGTACAAAGAGGAATTAACAAACAAGTTTTTAAATATCTCACAGGGATTTGAAGTCACCCAAAGATGTCAATATATTTGCTAAACCGTAGTTCCTCATTCAGTGTGTATTGCTCAGATGTTGAGGTCAGTGTTGTTTAAACTATCATTACCAATATCAGAAACATTCTAAATCATTTGGGCATAGCCTGACGAGAGACTCTGTTCATGCTCAATCCTTATGTGGTTGAGTGTTGATCAGAGATTAGAAGGTGCACCAGGAAACTGAAGACAAAAAATTTCAAGTCAAGTTTTTCCACTACAGATGCTCTTACTGATCTAGAGAGTCAAATTGTCTGTATAATATTGTCTCTGATTTCTTGGTGGGGGAATAAACTTTATAAATTTTCGTTGGCTTGATGAGTGTACATAGTGGATAAAAATCAAACTTCTGTTGCATGAGTAACATAAGACAGACAATATAAGTAAATTATAAATATGAGCTGGGGGGATGGGGTGGGGATGAACCACTTCCCATAAATGGTCTTTTATCCTCTTTACCAAGCAGGAAGCTTCTTCAAATTTACACTTGGACTCTGCCAATGATGAAAAATGACGATCAGTTGGGAAAAAATAGGTTGTGGCATTAAGAAATTGTTCCAAGTTAAAGTTTGCTGTTATTAGCAATAGCCTTGGCTTTAAAGATATCAATCAATCTTACTTATTGAGTGCTTACTGTGTACAGAGCCCTTGGGAGAATACAAACTAAATGTTGAGTGGTTTGCCAATGAACCTTTCTAGTCAGTTCTATGAGTTCTGTGGAATTTACTTAAGAGGTGTTAACTTTAGCCCTAACATCACTTTGCACTCAATTCAATCTGTATTCTCTATACTGTATTTAACATATGATGAGCTGGGGAATGGGAGGAACAAATACTTTCAGATGGTTAATTTTTGACTTCAAATGACTTGAAGAAGAATGAAGCAAAGCATGAGAAAATAAAGCTGACAAGATCAATGTTGATGTTAATTTATCCTATTACATTATTAATTCAAACCTGTTTATCTCATTCAATGTTATCTGCCCTAATTCTCTATATCATTCTTCTGGCTGCCTCTCCCTTTCCCACCTGTTCTAAAATGGGTGGAGATAGTTCTGAAGTGTCAAAACTTAATCTTCAGATCAGCAGTGATGTATTGTATTCTCAGCTTTTGTTTCTACCCTCAGTAACACTTCAGGCTAAGGGAGATAATATAAAATTCTACACTCCTAGTGTTTGTAAATTGTCTTCAAGCATATTAATAACTGTGGTATTTGTTAAGCGCTTACCATGTGCCAGGCACTGTGCTAAGCCCCGGGGTGGGATGCAAGCAAATCGGCTTGGACGCAATCCCTGTCCCACACGGGGCTCACTGTCTCATTCCCCATTTTACAGATAAGGTAACTGAGAGAAGTAAAGTGACTTGCCCGAGGTCACAGAGCAGACAAGTGGTGGAGCAGAATTAGAACCCAGACCCTTCTGACTGCAAGGCCTGTGCTTTAACCACTAAGCCATGCTGCTTCTCTCAAAGCCCCAACCCCACTTCTCTTTATTCCTCTCAGGTTTTTTTTTCTTCTTCTTCTTCAAATTTGCACGTGGACTCTGCCAATTATGAAAAATGATGATCAATTGAGAAAAATAGGTTGTGTTTTTAAGAAATGATTCCATGTTAAAGTCTGCTGTTATTAGCAATAGCCTTGGCTTTAAAGAAACCAATCAATTTTATTTTAGTGCTTACCGTGTGCAGAGCCCTTGGGAGAGTATAATGCAACAGAATTAGCAGACATGTTCCTTGTCCATAATGAGCTTACAGTTTAGAAGTACTCTACTAAGTGCTTGGGAGAGTACAATATAGCAGCCCTGGTAGACACATACGTTGCCCACAAGGAGCTTACAGTCCAGAGGATGTCTTTGGGGAACATAATCAACTTTGGAATAGAATAATAGTGGAAAACTTCAGTAAAAAGCAATCTAACCTTCTCACTGTACCTCGATCTCATCTATCTTGCTGCCGACCTCCCGCTCCCCTCCTACCACTGGCCTGGAATGTCTCCCTCCTCATATCAGACAGATAATTGCTCTTCCCCACTTCAAAGTCTTATGGGAGGCACATCTCCTCCAGGAAGCCTTCCTTGACTAAGTCCTCCTCTCCTCTTCTCCCACTCCTTTCTGTGTTACCCTGACTTGCTCCCTTCATTCATCCTCTCTCCCATCCCCACAACATATATATATGAATATATATGAATTCATATATGTGTGTGTATATAAATATCTGTAACATTCATTTATAGTCAAGTCTGTCTCCCCTTCTAGACTGTGAGCTTGTTGTGGGCAGGAAATGTGTCTGTTGTATGGTACTCTCCCACATGCTTAGTACAATGCTTTGTACACAGTAAATGCTCAAATATGATTGAATGAGGTGTCAAGAAATTAAAATTAGTGTCAAATATATAAAGTGTCAAGTACATAAAGACACTCCAGTAATTTCCCTTTACTCCATCTAATTATTAATAGGTTTCTGCATATATCATGGGGGGCTAGATTTACCTGGACTCATTCTGAAAATCAGGGGCTAAGGTTATTATCAATCAATCAAGGGTATTTACTGAGTGCTTATTTTGTGTAGAGCACTGTACTAGGCTCTCGGGAGCGTGCAGTACAACAGAACTAGGAGACATTCCCTGCCCATAATGAGCTTACAGTCTGGAGGGGGGAAACAAATGTTAATGCGAATAAGTAATATATAATTTAAAGATATGTGCATAATTTAAAGATGATTATCTTGACATAATTTGAGCATAATTACTCCTTCGGAAAGGGGGGTGATGCCACCTTTGACATCTACTATCCACTAAAATGATGATTTCTCCTTGGAATTAGGTGTGGGGTTTTCATTAACTGAAAAAACCCATGTTCTAGAGGTGCTGAAGAAATGGAATACTGTATTCATTGTCATATTTATTGAGTGCTTACTGTGTGCAGAGCACTGTACTAAGTGCTTGGAAAATACAACATAACAATAGAGACAATCCCTGCCCACACTGAGCTTAGAGTGTAAAGCGGGGGAGACAGACATCAAAACAAGTAAACAGGCATCAATATATATGAATAGAATTATAGATATAGACATATATTCATAAGTACTGTGGGGTTGGGGGGGAGAACAAAGGGAGTGAGTCGAGGTGATGCGGAGGGAGGGGGAGCTGAGGAAAAGGGGGCTTAGTCTGGGAAGGCCTCTTGGAGGAGGTGCAACTTCAGTAGGGCTTTGAAGGGCCGGGGGAAGAGTGATTGGCGGATTTAAGGAGGGAGGGCGTTCCAGGACAGAGGTAGGACATGAGCCAGAGGTCTTTGGTGAGATCGAGGGACAGTGAGAAGGTTAGCACCAGAGGAGAGAAATGTGCGGGCTGGGCTGTAGAAGGAGAGAAGGGAGGTGAGATAGGAGGGGGCCAGGTGATGGAGAGCTTTGAAGCCAGTGGTGAGGAGTTTTTGTTACAGAGGTGGATAGGCAACCCCTGGAAATTTTTGAGGAGGGGGATGACTTGCCCTGAATGTTTCTGTAGAAACATAATCTGGGCAGTGGAGTGAAGTATGGACTGAATGAAGAGAGGCAGGAGGTTGAGCGGTCAGAAAGAGCCCGATGCACTAATCCAGTCAGGGTAGGATAAGTGATTGTACTAGTGTGATAGCAGTTTGGATGGAGAGGAAAGAGTGAATCTTGGCAATGTTGTGAAGGTGAGACTGACAGGGTTTGGTGACAGATTGCATATGTGGGCTGAATGAGAGAGTGAAGTCAAGGATTCATTCATTCAATAGTATTTATTGAGTGCTTACTATGTGCAGAGTACTGTACTAAGCGCTTGAAATGTGGCCCTAAGGTTATGAGCTCGTGAGATGGGATGAATGGTTGTGCCATCTATGGTGATGGGAAAGTAAGGGAGAGGACAGAGTGTGGGAGGGGAGATGAAGAGCTCTGTCTTGGACTTGTTGAGTTTGAGGGGGCGGGAGGACATCCAAGTAGAGATGTCCTGAAGGCAGGAGGAGATGTGAGCCTGGAGGGAGGGAGACAGACCAAGGGAAAAGGTATAGATTTAAGTGTCATCCTCATAGAGATGATAGTTGAAGCCATGGGAGCAAATGTGTGCTCCAAGGGAGTGAGTGTAATAATAATAATAGTGTTGGTATTTGTTAAGCGCTTACTATGTGCAGAGCACTGTTCTAAGCGCTGGGGTAGATACAGGGTAATCAGGTTGTCCCATGTGAGGCTCACAATCTTCATCCCCATTTTACAGATGAGGGAACTGAGGCACAGAGAAGTGAAGTGACTTGCCCGCAGTCACCCAGCTGACAAGTGGCAGAGCTGGGATTCGAACTCATGATCTCTGACTTCCAAGCCCGGGCTCTTTTCCACTGAGCCAGCATGCTTGTGTACTCCAAGGGAGTGAGTGTAGACTGTGAGCCCCATCTGGGGCAGGGAGTGTGTCCAATCCGATTATCCTGTAACTCCCACAGTGCTTAGCACGTTCATTCAATCATTCAGTCATATTCACTGAGTGCTTACTCTGTGCAGAGCACTGTACTTAGCGCTTGGGAGATTACAGTACAACAATAAACAGTGACATTCCCTGCCCACAACAAGCTCACAGTCTAGAGTTGGGAAGACAGACATCAGTACAAATAAATAAAATTGATTTTATTTTTAAAAATACAATTGAGAAAATTGAGAATAGAAGGGGACTAAGAACTGAACCTCGAGGGACCCCTACAGTAAGAGGATGGGAGGGGGAGGAGGAGCCTGTCAAGGAGACTGAGAATAAATGACCAGAGAGATGAGAACTGAGTGCCTGGAGCACAGTAATAATTATAGCATTTGTTAAACACTTGCTTTTTCTCATCTTCCACTCCGTTCTGCATCACCCTGACTTGCTCCCTTTGCTCTTCCCCCCCGCCCCCAGCCCCAAAACACTTATGTACATATCTATAATTTTCTTTATATTGCTGTCTGTCTCCTCTACTCTAGACTGTGAGCTTGTTACTGATGCAATTGGATTAAAAAAACTCATTTCCAATTCACAGCGACTCCACGGATACATTTTATATAGAACGTCCTTTCTTCTGCCATAATCCGTAACCGCTCTTACAGTTCTCCCATTACCGTTGTTATGGTCTCGATCCATCTAGATGCTCAAGCTCTAATAAATTCCAGGGTTTGATAATGGGGGAGATAGGGCAAACACAACATGCAGATGTAATTGGATTAAAAAATTCAAGCTCTAGACTCAGAAGTTCTCTCTTTATGTAGGTAATAATAATAATGTGTGGTATTTAAGTATTTACTATGTGCCAGGCACTGTAGTAAGTGCCGGGTCGGACACAGTGCAATTAGGTACACACTAATTGGACACAGTCCCATTAGGTCTACACGAATTATGAATGGATGTAGATGCCGTGGAAGGTGGAATCGATTGTGTAACCAGTTTCTGGGGTGGGGCAAGCTAGAAAGGCTACGTGAAGGAAATGAGTTTTTCAGTAGATCGTTGAAGGAGGGAGCGGAGTGGTTTGGCACTGCAGTTGAGGGTTTGATTTCAGAGAGCCCGCCTGGACCGGGGTATAGAGTGAATCATTACTGGCCAGAGCAACAAGGTAAATTTAGGGGCCTGTTTCATAGAGCTTTCAACACCCTGCATCAGGTTGATGGCCATAGAACTGCATGTTACTACTGAGCCTCAGTGTAGCCAATCTTTTCTTGAATTCAAAAAAATCATATTTGATAAGCGCTTACAATGTGCCAGGCACAGGTCTAAGCACTGGGGTAATTACAACATCATCAGATTGGACACAGTTTCTGTCCCACATGGGGCTCACAATCTGATTCCCCATTTTACAGTTGAGGTAACTGAGGCACAGAGAAATTAAGTGACTTCCCCAAGGTCACATCATAGACAAATGGCAGAATCTGGATTAGAACCAAGGTCCTCTGGCTCTTAGGCTCACGCTCTTTCAACTAGACCACACTGGTCTTCTGCGAGTAGATTTCATTTTGGTTGGTCTTCTCCACTAAACTGCAGGGAGGAGGTTCTCTGTCTGCTACTTTCAACTTGACTTCCCTTAACGCCTCCTTCGGTTACTCAGTATAGCCTCACTGACTAAGCGAGACCAACGTTTCTGATCTACTAAGTGCAGAATAGGAGGAAACACATTTTCAAATGCAGCAAGGAAAACATAGGTAAGAAAAACAATGTCACATTATAGTGAACAGTGCTCCTCAAATCAATTTGTCGCTTCATCAGTGTCATGTAATTATCAAAGTTTACTAAGAAACTGCCCTAAATCCGTCTTATTTAGTATATGAGCAAAAATGGCATTGGGAGGCTGGTTTTGTGAGTAAACATTCCAGAGAGAAAGAGATGAATGGACACAGTCACACCCACATTGTGATTAAGACTGGGATTGTGTCTGAACTGATTGTTTTGTACCTACCCCAGTGCTCAGTGCAATGCTAGACATATAGTAAGCCTTCAACAAATGCAGTAATTATTGTCATTATTATTACCTGTAAACAAGTGCAGATTTGTTAAAGCAAATCTAAAGATAAAAGGATAGCCACATTTTCATTCCTATCAGGTTGAACACAGTCCCTGTCCCATAAGGGGCTCACAGTCTGATTCCCCATTTTACAGATGAGGTATGTAACAAATGGTATTCGTTAAGCACTAGTTATGTCAGGCACTGTACTAAGTGTAGGGGTGGATCCAAGCTGATAGGGTTGGACACAGTTCCTGTCCCTCGTGGGGCTCAAATCTTAATCCCCATTTTACAGATGAGGCAACTGAGGCACAGAGAAGTGAGATGCCTTGCTCAAGGTCACACAGCAGACAAGTGGCAGAACTGGGATTAGAACCGATGCCCTCTGACTCCTAGGCCTGTGCTGTATTCGAATGGAGATTATACATCTGTTGAAGTTAAACTATTCAAATAACTTATCTAAATATCATCATCATCGTCATTGGTATTCGTTGAGCACTTACTCATGTGCACAGCACCATACTAAACCCTTGATTTAGTAAGATAAAACAGAGATGAGACGCATTCCTTACCCATAATGAATTTACAGTCCATTGGGGGAGATGGACATTAATATAAATAATTTGTAATATATAATTTAAAGATATATAAGCATCTGTGGGGTTGAAGGTGTGGTGAACATCAAATGCCCAAAGGACACAGGTCCAAGTACACAGATGACGCAGAAGGTAGAGGGAGCTGGGGAAAAGAGGGCTTAATCTGAGAAGGTTTCTTGAAGGAGATGTGACCTTAATAATATTCTGAAGGTGGAGGGAGTGGTGGTCTGGTGTATATGTAGATTGGGGAGGGTTCCCATGGAAGTCTTTACCTTTATTTTAATTTCCAGTTGTTTTCATGGCATTATTGAAGTGAAGAATTGTTGAAGGAAGCAGAATGGCGTAGTGGATAGAGCACGGGCCTGGGAGTCAGAGGATGTGGGTTCTAATCCCGGCTCCACCACTTGTCTGCTGTGTGACCTAGGGAAGCCACTTCACTACTCTGGACCTCAGTTACCTCATCTGTAAAATGGGGATTGAGACTGCGAGCCCCGTGTGGGACAAGGGACTTGTGTCCAACCTGATTTTCTTGGATCCACCTCAGTGCTTAGTATTGTGCCTGACAAATAAGCGTTTAGTAAACGCTTAACAAATACCATAATTATTATTAAGTAGTGTACTCTGTATCCACTGCAGTAGGGAAGTGCAGTGTGGTAGAGAAGGCTTGGAGTTCAGTTTTAGCCTCAGTTCTGCTCCTTAATCTCTTATCTCAGCGTTTCTTCAGGGAATATTATGGGATAAGCATTTACCAGGTCCATTTTGGTTCATTTCATCCGGTAAGTGAACCATTTACTTTAAAACCAGATTTTAAGCTATTTATGGGGCTGGGAGCTTGTCTGCCAGCTCTGTTCTATTGTACTCTCTCCCTAGTGCTTAGTACAGTACTCTGCACTCAAGGAATGCTCAATACATACAGTTGATTTAAAAATACATGCTTCCCTCAGTATGAATTTTTATTTGGATTCATATTTATATTTCTTCATCCCTTAATTTATTTCCGAGTTAAATGATTCAACCCTATGGGTGCTGATCTTTGTGGTCAGGGAACGTATTTGTCAACTCTGTTACACTGTACTATCCCAATGGCTTAGGACAGCGCCCTGCACACAGTAAACACTCAATAAATATGATTGACTCTGTGGGAAATAAGTAACAAGACCATTTCTTTTGGTTCTAAGATCCCTATAGAGGTAGCTGTGGGTGGTCAGGTTGTGGGGCCAGGTTAGGCAGGGGAGAAGTCAAATCCTCATGGCTCTTGCTGGGTTGAGGTCATTCCCAAGCTTCCTGCAGTTTCCCTCCCCAACTCCATCTCTCTTTTCTCACTGTCACCCCCTTGTTCATGCCCTTTGCCTGGAGCTCTCTCCCCTTATCTGACAGATCACTACTCTCCCCATCCCCAAAGCTCTCTTCCTCTTCCTCCTTCTCTTCCTTCTCCTCTGCCTCTTCCTCTGCCTATCGCCCTTCCTTCCCTCCCCTTCCTCCAGGAAGCCTTCCCTGAATAACCTTTCGTCTCTCCACCCTATTCTCCCTCCTTTCTGCATCAGGAATGCAGATCTGCACTTAAATCTATACTCTCTAAGCACTTTGATACTAACACCACCCCCAAAGCCATAATACTTAGGTACATTTCTTTAGACTTGGTTACTTAACAAATACCATAATTATCATTATTATCAATTATTTTAAATAATTATTACTTTTATTTATTAATAGTAAGTAACGATAATGATAATTATGGTATTTGTTAAGTGATTACTATGTGCCAACCTCTGTTCTAAGTGCTGGGGTAGATACAGGGTAAGCAGGTTGTACCATGTGGGGCTCACAGTCTTGATCCCTATTTTACACATGAGGGAAGTGAGGCCCAGAGAAGTTAAGTGGCTGGCCCAAAGTCACGCAGCAGACAGGTGGTGAAGCTGGGATTAGAACCCATGACCTCTGGCTCCTAAGCTCCTGTGCTCTTTCGACTAAGCTATGGTACTAGGCATTGTTCTAGGGTTGGATTCAAGCTAATAAATTTGGACGCAGTCCTTGTCCCACATGGGGCTCACAGTCTCAATCCCTTTCTTACAGATGAGATACCTGAGGCACAGAAATATGAAATGACTTGCCCAAGGGCACACAGCAGAGAAGTGGTGGATCCAGGGTTAGAACCCATGACCTTCCGACTCCCAGACCCCTGTTCTACCCACTATGCCATGTTACTTCCTCATTACGTAATTTATTTTAATGTCGGTCTCCTCTGCTAGATTGTAAAACCCTTGAGGGAAGGACTATGTCTACCATCTCTATTGTATTTTCCCACACATTTAGTACAGTGTTTTGGTCTCAATAATACCAATGATTGATATTTACTGAGTGCTTACTGCGTGCAGAACACTGTAATAAGTCCTTGGGAAAGTTAGAGAAAACAGAATGAATAATAGGGGTGAGAGGAGTATACAAAGGTTGTAAACTTGTTGAAAGCAGGGAATGGGTCTGTTTATTCGAGAAGCAACATGGCCTAGTGGATAGAGCACGGGCTTGGGAGTCGGAAGGTCATGGGTTCTAATCCCCGCTCTGTCTTTTGTCTAGTGTGTGACCTTGGGTAAGTCACTTGATTTCTCTAGGCCTCAGTTACCTCTTCAAAAATGGGGATTAAGGCTGCGAGCCCTATGTGGGACAGGGACGTGACCAGCCTGATTATCTTGAATCCAACCCAGCGTTCAGAATACTGCCTGGAACATAGTAAGTGCTTAACAGGTACCATAATTATTATTGTTGTTGTATCGTACTCTCCCAAGCACTTAGTACAGTGCTCTGTACATAGTAAGTGCTCAGAAAATATGACTGAATGAATGAGGAGCTACAATATGTGTGGGGTTGAAACCTTGCTAGAACTGGAGAAGGCTTAGATTTCAAGACATGCTATCCATCAATTCTCCAGACTGGAAACTTCTTCATTCCTTCATTCAGTTACATTTATTGAATGCTTAATGTTCACAAAACACTGTACTAAGCACTTGTGAGAGTACAATATAACAATAAACAGACACATTCCCTGCACACAATAAGCCTGTGTCAGGGAACTTGTCTATCAACTTAGTTATACTGGACTCTTCCAAGTGCTTAGTACAGTGCTCTGCACACAGCAAGTGCTCAATAAATACGATGGATTGATTTGATTATGGTTTGACCAGATAGTATTCTCAACTTCCTTTGGTTTCATTTCATATCTGCTAAAGTTTCTTCCATCACTGACTCAAGCTCAGCATCAAAAAGATGAGGCTTGTGAACCTTTTTTCTTCTTAATTGATGCCAGTTATTATTTCACCTCAGATGTATTCAATTTTCAATACTTAATTCTTCTGTCCAGATTGCACCAATATGCTTTGCCATTTTGAATTCTAATTGTTTTTCAAAAGATAAACACCTTTTTTGTGCATAAGAAAATTTTTACTTCGATATTGAACAATGTGTAGACTATAAAAATGCAGCACAAGAAGAATTTATATAGATATAGATGTGTTATTAAGCAGTATTTCCCAGTCAATATAAAACAATATATCTTCTGTAAGGTAAATAAGAAAAACAGTGTTGCCTAGTGGAAAGAGTTCAGTTCTGGGAATCAGAGGATTTGGGTTCTAATTCCAGGTCTGCCATTTGTCTGCTGTGACCTGGGTCAAGTTACTTAACCTCTCTGTGTCTTATTTTCCTCGTCTGTAAAATGGAGATTTAAAATCTGATTTTTTGGGGATTTATTTTCTTTTAATGGCATTTGTAAAATACTTACTACGCACCAGGCACTGTTTCAAGTTTTGGGGTAGATATAAGATAATCAATTTGCACTCAATCCCTGTCCCACCTGGGGATCACAGTCTTAATCTCCGTTTCACAGGTGCGGTAACTGAGGCAGAGAATATCTCTGTCTCCTATTTAAACTGCAAGCTCTGTGAGGTTCAGGGACTGTGTCTGATGTGATTATCGTATATCTGCACATTGTGAAGTGCGGTGTTTGGCACAGAGCAAACGCTTAACGAATGCCACAGTTATATTAGTAATATGTTTCCAGGGTGTTAAAATCAAATTTAGGCCATTTATTTTCAAGTAACTTCCTTTATATCTAGTCTCAGTGTCTTTTCTTATTCAAAATGCAAAGAGTGGCACTTACAGAAATACAAATAACCACAACCGATCCAACAACAGCCATTACTATTGTTGAAATGCTAACACCAGAGTTACTGCTACCGGGAGGTATATCCTTTGGAGGAACAAATTTAGCAGCTTGGGCGATATTGGATACATCTGATATCAGATTGGCTTGATTTATGGTTTGGATTGCAATGAAGATGTTGGTGCCATTTTCTATTGTGATATTCTCTGGTTCAAACATGTAGGTTTCCAAGGAGTGGGCATCCTTCGGGGTCAGATCAGTAGTGTTCACTTGGTGGGCATCGTCAAATTGGTCTCTTAGATCAGCGATGTTTTGACTTATTCTGATTATGTACTCTTTAGCTAAAAAGTAGAAGACAATACATTTAATTTTAACCATTCATATCCTGCTTCAATTGCTCCCTCAGATAATTGTAGTTCCCCATTTCAAAGTCTTATTGAAGGCACATCTCCTCAATAAGCCCTCCTCTCCTCTTCCCCCACTCCCTTCTGCTATGCTCTTACTTGCTCCTTCATTCATCCTCCCTCCCCTCCCTACAACACATATGTATATATCTGTAATTTATTTATATTAATTTCTGTCTCTCCCTCTACACTGTGAGCTCATTGTGGGCAAGGAGTGTATTGGTTGTTATATTATACTCTCCCAAGCGCTTAGTACAGCACTTTGCATACAGTAAGCGCTCAATAAATATGATTGAATGAATTCATGAATGAATTCTCATCCTGACTCTGTCACTTGTCTGCTGTGTGACCTTGAGAAAGTCCCTTCACTTCAGTTACCTCATCTGTAAAATGGGGAGTAAGACTGTGATCCCCATGTGGGACATGGATTGCGTCCAACTTGGTAAGCTTGTATCTACCCTGGCATTTAGAACAGTGCTTGGCACATAGTAAGGCCTTACAAATACCACAAAACCTCTGAAGCCCACAGCCGTGACATTATCCTTGACTCTTATAATGTCTCTGGACCTCAGTTTCTTCGTTTGCAAAATGGGGATTCAATAAGCGTTGTCCCTCCTATGTAAACTAGGAGCCCCATGTTGGACCCGATTATCTTCTATCTACCCCAGTTTGTAAAGTGCATGGTACATACTAAACCCATAACAAATACCATAATAATACTATTTATACTACTACTACTAACACATTCTCACTTTCGGTATGACCCTAAATCTCGTTGATAATAATAATAATAATGAGGTTGGTATTTGTTAAGTGCTTACTACGGGCCGAGCACTGTTCTAAGTGCCAGGGTAGATACAGGGTAATCAGGTTGTCCCACGTGGGGCTCACAGTCTTCACCCCCATTTTCTAGATGAGGTAACTGAGGCATAGAGAAGTTAAGTGACTTGCCCCAGGTCACACAGCTGACAAGTGGCAGCTTTGTTAGTTTTTCCATCAAATAATTTCCCAGTTTCTCCCTTCTCACTCCATCCACAAGGGCACCACTATCCTCCAGCAACTCCTTCTATCCCAGTTACACTATTCTTTGCTACTCTCTTGGTTCCAGCTTCTCCCTTCGTTCCATACTTCACTCTGCTGCTGGTTCCTGAAAATGCCACTTCACTCTTCAACCATTTTTGGTGGCTACCCATTCCTGTCCACATCAAATGGAAACTTTTGACCACTGGCATTAAGACATTCCATCAGAATCTTTCCTTATCAAATCTCGGTTCTTCCCCTCTCCCTCTCCAGCCCAGGATGCACTCAGTTCTTCCAAAACACATCTCCTCCCTGTGGTGTTCAAGAATCTCCTGCCTCTTACTCCTTGCCTATGATGATGTTGGTATTTGTTAAGTGCTTACTATGTGCAGAGCACTGTTCTAACCGTTGGGGGATACAGGGTGATCAGGTGGTCCCACGTAGGGCTCACAGAGCACTGCAGTGTGGCTCAGTGGCAAGAGCCCGGGCTTGGGAGTCAGAGGTCATGGGTTCGAATCCCGACTCTGCCACTTGTCTGCTGTGTGACTGTGGGCAAGTCACTTCACTTCTCTGGGCCTCAATTACCTCCTCTGTAAAATGGGGATTAACTGTGAGCCTCACGTGGGACAACCCGATTACCCTGTATCTACCCCAGCACTTAGAACAGTGCTCCGCACATAGTAAGCGCTTAACAAATACCAACATTATTAATCCCCATTTTACAGGATGAGGTAACTGAGGCTCAGAGAAGTGAAGTGACTTGTCCACTTGTCACACAGCTGACAAGTGGCAGAGTCAGGATTCGAACTCATGACCTCTGACTCCCAATCCTGGGCTGTTCCCACTGAGCCACCCTGCTTCTCTAATCTCCCTGACAATATGTCTCCCAAGTTTCAAAATCCTTCTGAAATCCCACTTCCTCCATGATTGATTTTTCTCTTTTCCAAGACATGTCATTCCATTTACTACCTTAATACTACTTCAGAATTTAAGAATGCACAGCCCTTTTGTACGTATAGCAGCGTGGCTTACCATTCATTCAATAGTATTTATTGAGCCCTTACTATGTGCAGAGCACTGTACTAAGCGCTTGGAATGTACAAATTGGTAACACAGAGAGAGACAGTCCCTGCCCTCTGACGGGCTTACGGTCTAATCGGAAAAAGCACGGGCTTGGGAGGTTGTGGGTTCTAATACCGGCTCAGCCACTTGTCAGCTGTGTGACTTTGGGTAAGTCATAACTTCTCTGGGCCTCAATTCCCTCTGTCAAATGGGGATTAAGACTGTGAGCCCCGCGTGGGACAAGCTGACTACCTTGTATCTATCCTAGTGCTTAGAACAGTGCTTGGCACATAGTAAGTATTTAACAAATACCATCATCATTATTAATATTATTATGAATACTCTACTATTTAAGCAGTTTTTATCCACATATCCTTCTCTCCATCACCTTTTTTTTCCCCTCTTAGCTGTACATTTCTTTGACTCCCCCATTAGCTTGTAAATTCCTTGGGGGCAGAGATAACATCACTGCCTACTATTACAAGTACTTATTACAGTGTACCGCACACTGCAAACTTTCAGTACTTTATATTGATTAATAATGATGGTATTTGTTAAGCGCTTACTATGTGCAGAGCACTGTTCTAAGCGCTGGGGTAGACACAGGGGAATCAGGTTGTCCCACGTGGGGCTCACAGACTTCATCCCCATTTTACAGATGAGGTAACTGAGGCACAGAGAAGTGAAGCGACTTGCCCACAGTCACACAGCTAGCAAGTGGCAGAGCCGGGATTTGAACTCATGACCTCTGACTCCAAAGCCCGGGCTCTTTCCACTGAGCCACGCTGCTTCTCTGATTGATTGATAGGTTGCTTGCTATTCAGCCGTTCAAAGACCATTCTTCTAGTTCACATTCTTGGGAATATTTAAATAAGAACTGGATTTTGATCGGCCTTCCAGCTCATTCTCTGAATGGAGTTTTCTTCAAGTAATCTTGCCATAATTTAATTTCAAATTTCTCAGGTAGAACCCCCCTCCCATAACATCATCGAAACCCAGCCCAATCATTTCCCCATTCCTACTGTCTGTGGACCCCTTTTCCAGTATAATACGAAATGAGACTTAAATTTACCTCGTCCCTCATCGTACTCATCCCCTGGAGCTGTCCATGACAGACGAATGTGATTGTCTTCCATCTTGGCCTCCAGGTCACTAACTCTACAGGGTGGGAAGCTCTGAGTCACAGATGTACCCGTGGCCACAAATGACCCTCCAGAGGCCGTTCTGCTGAAACTCTCCAGCTTTGCTTGAAGTTCACTCTCTGGAATTTCAGGCCTTGGTGGGTGCACTGTAACTTTACCTAAAAAAAAAAAAGAAAGCAAAACTCTCTCTTGTTTTCCAAGCATTTCTGCACCACAGATTTTACTTATTTTCTCTCATCCTGAATGTTTTTTTTTCCAGCGATTCCCATCTTAAGTTCCCTTAGCTCTGAATTATGCGGTCCATTTCCTACTAACATTACGAATGAAAATGTGAGTCGAGATGGTGGGAAAGGAAGAAATGAAGGAAATTCTACCCACAAATATTTCGTGGCGTTTCAAATACAACTTTATCGCCAACGTTATGCAACATGCTGTACTCATTTCTCTGGGGGATGACAAGAGAAATAGAAAATCAAACAATACTAACACCTATTAAGTAGTTCATCCTCCTCAGAGAATAAGGTCAAGGTGGTAAACCGGTTGTTAGTAGGGAAAGTGTCTACCAACACTGTTGTATTGTACTCTCCCAAGGGCTTACTACAGTGCTCTGCACACAGTAAGTCTCAATAAATACCATTGACTGATAGATTGTGAACAGGGGAAGTGTCTCATACTCTGGGCTACTTTCCCAAGGAATTAGTACAGTACACTGTAGTCAATGGGCACACAATAAATGACATTACTGCTGCTGTAACATACAATGTATTCTCGTTGTGGGCAGGGAACGAGCCTATCAACTCCGTTGCATTGTTCTCTCCCAAGTGCTTAGTATAGTGGTCTGCACCCAGTAAGTACTCAATAAATACCTTGAGTGATTAGAGTGAGTAAAACACTGTTTTAAACAAGAAGAATTCGTGGAGCTTAATTCAGACTGGTCCCTGGCCCATATGGGACTCAATCCACAAAGGGAGGAGAGACGAGACACAGTGGGAAAATTAGGAAGCCAAAATGAAAGAGCGGAAAGACCAACAGCAAAATGTCATATTTAATACCTCAACTCCTCACTGCTACAGGGCTGGCTACCATGTTCCAAACTGGCACAGTCTCCCTAACATCCTAAATGTTGGGATGAGACTTGGTTCCCATGACACTGGGAGAAAGTATGGGAACAATTCTGAACTTCAGGCTGCTCCCTGCTGATTTCAGAGCCCCACGGTAGGGAAAGGATGGACCTGGTTGCATAAGTCTAGGTCAGCCTGGCCTCTTGGGAAGACCACGGGCCTGGACGTCAGGGGACTTGGGTTCTAATCCTGCCCCCACCACTTACCTGCTGTGTGTGACCTTGGGAAAGTCACTTAACTTTTTGTACCTCAGCTTCTTCATCTGGAAAATGGGGATTCGATACTTGTTCTCCTTTCTACTTAAACTGGGAATCCCATGTGGGATGGGGACTGTATCCTGATTATCTTGTATTTACTCCCATGAGTAGTTCAGTGCTTAACAAATGTCACTATTGTTATAATTATTATTATTAGAGGCTCCTAAACATAAAGCACAATAAACAAATAATTACATTCTAGATTGCAAACTCAGTTGTGGCCAGGGGACGCGTTTGCCAACTCTTTTGTATTGTACTCTTCCAAGTATTTAGTACAGTATTCTTCACACAGTAAGCACTCAATAAAAGTCATGGATTGACTGATTACAGGAATGTTTGGAAATGCTGAGGAAGCTGAATCGGGGGTTATAGAAGTGGTGGATTTTTAGTAGATTTTTGAAAGAAGAAACAAGACAGAATGGAGTGGGGAGTAGATTTCTAGTTGGCGTTCGTGGTGTAAAAATTGGCTCAGAGATAGGAGAGTTGAGTTCTGGGAACAGTTAGGAGATTTTCTTGTGCAAAATAAAATTATGAGCTGGGATATGGTTTGAGTAGATCCTGGGGAACCAATTTCCATTATTGTTGGAAAGTAATTAAGAACTACTATAGGTTTCTGATGGAGTTATGGGATTCAACTAAAGTTTCAGAAAAATATTTTGTGCTGCAGCCCGAAGGATGGAAAGAAGAGGGATGAGACTAGAGGCAGGGAGATCAGCAGCTTGACTCCCACAGAAGCCAAAATGAAGTGATGAACTGGGGTAGAGACTATGATGGTGGAGTGGATTTGGTAAATATAAGAAGATATGAAATAGAAGATCGGCAGGATTTGGTGGAGGGGATGAGAAGGCAGAACATGGTGGCCTCAGACAGAACCTGGAAACTTCTAGAATGTCGGTGAACATCGGATTTACCCTCTCCACCTAACAGGCTTAGTCTCTGCTGGGCATGGAGTCCTGGCTCTTGTCCCCATGACAGTGGCAGGAACCTCAGCCCCAGCAGGGGACTTTCTCAATCCCCATCTCTGCCATGTCACGGTCTTTTCTTTGCCCCCAATCCTAGCTCATCAACTTAGCTGTGTCCTATATGGAGAAGTGGCCCTCTGGGACACCCAGGTTCACCCCCAAGTCTGGACATGGAAAAAAACTCAGAAGCAGTGTTGCCTAGTGGATAGAGCATGGGCCTGGGAGTCAGAAGGACCTGGGTTCTAATCCAACTCCATTCCTTGTCTGCTGGGTGACCTTGTGCAAGTCATTTCACTTCTCTATGCCTCAGGTACCTCATCTTTAAATTGAGGATTATGGCTGTGAGCCCTGTGGGAGACAGGGATTGTGTCCAACCTGATTGGTTTATCTACCCCAGGTCTTAATATGGGACCTAGCACATAGTAAGGGCTTAATGAATGCCATTAAAGAAAATGTTTCCAGAAAGGTAGTTGCTCCATCCTGGCTGACCACTTCCGGTTGCATGATTGGACCAAGCAGACTCAGATCCTCCCCTTCTCCCCTGGGGGGTGGGGGAGGAAGGAGCATAGTCCAGTGCCTGTGTGTGTGCTAAGGAGAGAATAGTAATAATAATAAAAAATAATTATGATCCTTGCTATGTCCCTGTCCCGCATGGGATCACACTCTTAATCTCCATTTTACAGATGAGGTAACTGAAGCACAGGAAGTGAAATGACTTGCCCAAGCTGACATAGCAGACAAGTGACTGAGCCAGGATTAGAACCCAACTCCCTTTGGACTTCCAGGCCCGGGTTGTATCCACTAGGTCACGCTGCTTCTCTGGTCCTGACTCGCAGATTAGGGGGGTTTATCTGGCTCCTGGTTGTCAACTGGAAGTGGCGGCTCCTTTCTGTCTTCATACATTACTAGGAGCTCACTAAATACCACTGTTACGTCTGTCTTGGCCTACCTCTTGGTGGCTCCCCTTGCCTCTTCCCTCTACATTTCCTCTCTCCTCTGCCCTCTTACCTTTTTTATTAATAATAATAATTATGGTATTAAGCAATTATTATGTACCAGGCACTGTACTAAACGCTGGGGAGGATACAGGCAAATCGGGTTGGACACAGTCCCTATCCCACGTGGGGCTCATAGTCTCAAGTCCCCCTTTTACAGATGAGGCAACTGAGGCACAGAGGAGTTAAATCACTTGTCCAAGGTCACACAGCAGACAAGTGGCAGAGCCCAGATTAGAACCCATGACCTTTTGATTCCCAGGCCCATTATCTATCCACTATGCCATGCTGCTTCACAAGCCCTTACTTCCCGCAAGCCTTGCTTCCTCCATCAAAATGGAAAGTTGGCACCACGATCAATCAGTGAATCAATCTGTTTTTTAATACGGTATTTGTTAAGCACTGTGCTAAGCATTGGTCTAAGCACTGGGGTTGATACAAGTTAATCAGATGGGACACAGTTCCTGTCTCACATGGGCTCACAGTCAAGTAAAAGGGAGAACAGGTACTGAATCCCCATTTTAGAATTGAGGAAACTGAGGCACAGAGAAATGAAGTGAGCGTAGCTCAGGGGAAGGAGCACGGGCTTGGGAGTCAGAGGTCATGGGTTTGAATCCCAGCCCTGCCACTTGTCAGCTGTGCGACTGTGGGCAAGTCACTTCACTTCTCTGGGCCTCAGTTACCTCATCTGTAAAATGGGGATTAACTGTGATCCTCACGTGGGACAACCTGATTACCCTGTATCTACCCCAGCGCTTAGAGCAGGGCTCGGCACATAGTAAGCGCTTAACAGATACCAACATTATTATTATTATTATTAACGTCATACAGTTGGCAAATGGCGGAACCAGGATTAGAACCCAGGTCCTCTGGCTCCCAGACCCGTGCTTTATCCATTAGGTCACGCTGCTTCCCCAGTTGTATTGAGCATTTACTGTGTGAAAAAATATTCGACTAGGAACTTTGAAGAGCGCGTATAACATTCTCAGCTCATAATGGGCTACCTTTGTCTGGAGCTCTACGAACCACTTGACACTTGTTCTCCATCTCGTCACCACCTCAGCACTTCTGTACTTTTGTATCTATCTGCTCTCATACTCTGCTACTTAAGCACTTCCTCTTATCTGTAAATGATCGTTTTTGTCTTCGTCCTCCCCCAGCCCCTCCACCGTTTGGACTGTGGAGTCTTTTGGGACAGGAGTCGGGTCTCTTTCATCTGCTGTACTCTCTCAAGAGCTTAGAACAATGCTCTGCCCACAGTAAGCACTCAATCCAACCTCTTAATTAATATACTGTATTCATGCAGCTCACTCTGCTGCCTGGATCATTTTTCTACAGAAACATTCAGGCCTTGTTTCCCCTCTCTTCAGGAACCTCTCGCGGTTGCCCATCCACCTCTATATCAAGGAGAAACTCTCTCAGCATTGGCTTTCAAACATTGTCACCTTGCCCTCTCGTAATTCCCCTCACTACTCTCCTACTACAACCAGCCTGCACGCTTGGCTCCTCTAACATTAATCTTCTCACTGGGCCTCCACCTCATCTCTTGTCGCTGACCTCTCGCCCGCGTTCTGCCTCTAGCCTGGAATGTCCTCCCTCCTCAAATCCCACAGTCGGTTAATCTCTCCTGGTTCAAAGCCTTATTGAAGGCTCATCTCCTTCAAGAGGCCTTCCCTGACTAAATCCTCCTTTTCTCTTCTCATTCTCCCTTCTGCATCTCCGGGACTTGCTCCCTTCATTCACCGCCCCCTCCTACCCCTACAGCACTTAAGTACGTAGCTGTCATTTATTTATTTATAGTAATGTCTGTCTCCCCCCTCTAGACTGTAAGCTCGTTGTGGGCAGGGAATGTGTCTGTTATATTGTTTGTACTCTACCAAGCGCTTAGTACAGGGCTTACAGCAAGTGCTCAGTAAATACCTTTGAATGAATGAATGAAGAAAATCAAGCCACATTTCTGTAAATTCTGCCAGACCGTTTGGCTTATTTTACTAGAGTTCCAAGATTTCTCTTTTCAACATGTTCTCTAAAGTACATTTCCCATCAGTATTGCAAGAAAGCAGCACCAGGTCTCTTCTGCTTTGATTATGTTAATGGTTTTGTCCCCCATCTTCCTTTCAGAGGCCAGTGATTTGTGGATTGGAATAAAAGTGCTGACCTCTTTGATATGTGACCCTCATAATAATAATTATGATGTTTGTTGAACAACTGCTATGTGCCAAACACTGTACTAAGTGCTGGGTAGATACAAGCAAATCGGATTGGACGTGATCCCTGTCCCACCTAGGGCCTACAGTCTTCATCCCCATTTTACAGATGAGATAACTGAGGCACAGAGAAGTGAAGTGACTTGCCCAAGATCACACAACAGACAAGTGACAGAGCCGAGATTAGAACCCATGACCTTCTCACTTTCAGGCCCGTGCTCTGTCCACTATGCCCCGCTCTTAAACTATGACAGCCTATCAACTGACCCTTCCAATCTGGCCCTCAGTATACATAAATAATCAGAATTTCTGAATTTCATGTCTGATGAAGATATCCATAACTGCATGATTCTCACATGAGAAATAAGGAAGTATTACAATTGTGAAGACACTTCTTGAATGTAAAAAAATCTCATTTTCCCCATACAAACCCAACATTTCTTACCATTTTTGACGTAGCCTGGTATGTATAGGGCATGGCCTTGCTGGCGTCTTAAACTGAGCTTTGCAGTGCTTTTCTTTGCCTTGGCCTGTACTTTTAGGCTGTATCTGCCATCTCCATTGTTCACTTTAAAATACCTCGAATAGATGCCGTCATTCTTGAAAACATCGGCGCCTTGGAAAAGAAATGTAATAATGAATGGGTGAGACACTTAATGTGAGAAATTAAAAGCAAAAAGCCATATAAAGTAAATGGTCATTTGACAAGTGACGTGGCCTAGTGGAAAGAGCAAGGACCTCAGAGTCGAAAGGACCTACTTTCTAATCCCGGCTTCACCATTCGTCTGCCGTGTGACCATGGGCAAATCACTTCACTTCTCTATGCCTCGGTTACCTCAATTGTAAAATGAAGATTAAGACTGTGAGCCCCTTGCGGGGACTGTTTCCAACCTGATTATCTTGTATCTGTCTCAGTACTTGGTAAAGTGCTTGACACATAAATGTTTAAAAAAATACCATTAAATGGTAACAACAAAAAACCCCTGCTACAATAAGAACCTAAGAAAATGCCTCCATTTAATTTGGTTGTTAATAGATGCTATCCTTAGCCTCTAGTCCCTGCCTCTGTAGTACTGAACACCTTATTTTGATGATATAGGGATAATGATCCCTTCAACGCTCCATCCTACCCTCTAGATGCCTCAAGATGCCATAATCCTTATTCACAAGTAGCTCTCCCCTGGAGAGGGTCGCCTATTCTGAGATATAGGGAGTCCGCTCTCACTCCAACTTCTACTTCAGTGCTCTGCAGATAGTAGTCACTCAAATGAATGAATTTTCAGCATTTATTGTCTCCTACTGCAGTCTACTGCTTTTAGGGGGTTAGGGCAAGAGAGTGAGGAGTAACAAGTTACTCTTCCAGGAAGTCTTCCCTGACTAACTTCTCCTTTCCCTATTCTATTCTCCATGCCTTTTTAAGCACATACTATACTATACAGTCCCAGCCCAATGTGAGGCTCACAGTCTTAATCTCCATTTTGCGGATGAGGGAACTGTGCCTTAGAGAAAGTAAGTGCTTTGTTTTATTTTTAAGATGGCATTTTGTAAGCACTTATTCTGTTCTAGACATTGTACTAAGCACTGGAGTAGGTAATAATAACGTTGGTATTTGTTAAGCGCTTACTATGTGCACCGCACTGTTCTAAGCGCTGGGGGTGATACAGGGTAATCAGGTCGTCCCCTGTGAGGCTCACAGTCTTAATCCCCATTTTACAGATGCGGTCACTGAGGCACAGAGAAGTTAAGTGACTTGCCCGCAGTCACACAGCAAAGTGGCAGAGCCGGGATTCGAACCCATGACCTCTGAGTCCCAAGCCCAGGCTCTTTCCACAGAGCCACGCTACTAGTTAATCAGGTTGGACACAGTCTGTATCCCATGTGGGGCTAACAGTCTTAATCCCCGTTTTACAGATGAGGGAACCGAAGCACAGAAAAGCTAAAATGACTTGCCCAGGGTCACGTAGACAAGTGACAGAGTCAGTACTAGAACCCAGGTCCTCTGACCCCCAGGCCTGTGCTTTTTCCACTACGTTTCCCTGTCTAGATTGCAAGCTCATTATAGGCAGGGAGTGTACCTGCCAATCTGTTGTATTATACTCTCCCATATGCTTAATAGCGTGGCTCAGTGGAAAGAGCACGGGCTTGGGAGTCAGAGGTCATGAGTTCGAATCCCAGCTCTGCCACCTGTCAGCTGTGTGACTGTGGGCAAGTCACTTCACTTCTCTGTGCCTCAGTTCCCTCATCTGTAAAAGGGGGATTAACTGTGAGCCTCACGTGGGACAACCTGATTCCCCCGTATCTACCCCAGCGCTTAGAACAGAGCTCGGCACATAGTAAGCGCTTAACATATACCAACGTTATTACTGAGCACTTAGTAAAAACTCAACAAATACAATTGATTGATCAATTGATTGGGCCATTCTGCTTCTCAATGCCTTCTATGCCTTCTGCATCGGCTTTACACTTGCATTCAAATCCCCGGGAACTTTGATATTCATCAGAGAACCATATTTACTGAGCACCTACTGTGTGCAGAGCACTGTTCTAGGCACTTGGGAGAATACAATATAACAGATTTGGTAGACGTGTTCTCTGTCCACATCCCTCCCTCCAAATCCTCAGGGCACTTAGAGTCATATCCTTTCAGTCTGTCGCTATCCATTTTTGTAATGTATTTATTATGTCTCCAGCTAAACTGTAAGCTGCTTGCGGGTAGGGAACATAATTACCAATCGTACTGTACTCTTCCTAGTGCATAGTGCAGTGTGCTACACACAGAAAATGCTCAATAAATACCACTGACGGATTGATGCAATCTATCAGCGGAGACAGACACTGAAATTACAGAAATAATAGAGTTTATAAGATGTGTAAGTGCTGTGGGTAGTTGTGAGTACCCCCTGTGCTTATGTGGCATGAAAAGACTGGAATGGCAGTCAGGGAAGATAGCGTGGGTTAATGAGAGATTTATTAGGGAAGTCCTCCTGGGAGTTATGTGATTTCGGAAGGCCTATGTGTCATCAGATAGGAAGGAGGAATTCCACACCAAAGAAAGGGCGGGAGCAAGAGGTCAGCAGAAGGACAAGGCTTAAAGTAAACTTCAACTGTTCCTGAACTTGGCTCCATATAAGACAAATTCCCTAAATGGGTGTCTTGGGTTGGCAGGGGCAAGCAGAAGAGTGTCTTTCCCCTCGTGGGGCTGGCACTGAGAGGGGCTTCACGGTCAGCCCCCAACCCCTGCTGTCTGCCGTAAGCCCAGAGTGAGCGGGGAATGTGTTTATTGTTGCACTGAACGCTCCCGAGCGCTTAGTACAGTGCTCGGCACACAGTAAGCGCTCAGTAAATACGATTGAATGAATGAGTAAATTCTGTGTCTTTGCCTATCCTCAGCTGTGGTCTTGCCTCTCCCTCTTCACTCTGTCTCAGGCCCAGGGTTAACATTCCTGGTGTTTTCTTCCTCCTCCTGCTAAGCTTGCTCATTTCCCATTGTGGCCTTACTCACCTCAGTCTTCACTGGTATTTATGGAGTGATTACTGCCTGCAGGGGACTGTATTAAATGCTTGGGAGGGTACAGTGTAACAGAGTTGGTAGACAGGTTCCCTGCCTGCAAGGAGCCCTTCCCCTCTAATCATGCTGGACTGCTGGGGGGCAGGGGCACAGAGGCTACCAGTATTCTGGTTAGAGGATCTTTTACTTTCACCTCTCCGCAGCTAAACCCTCTTCTCCTCCCTTTCCCTCTCCTCCTCCGCCTCTCCCGTCCCACCCCCTCAGCACTGTACTCGTCCGCTCGACTGTATATATCTTCATCACCCTATTTATTTTGTTTAATGAGATGTACATCACCCTGAATCTATTCATTTGCCATTGTTTTTATTAGATGTTCTTCCCCTTGACTCTAATTGCCATTGTTCTTGTCTGCCCGTCTCCCCCGATTAGACCGTAAGCCCGTCAAAGGGCAGGGACTGTCTCTATCTGTTGCCGATTTGTACATTCCAAGCGTTTAGTACAGTGCTCTGCACATAGTAAGTGCTCAGTAAATACTATTGAATGAATGAATTGTACTTACTGAGTGCTTACTGTGTGCAGAGCACTGTACTAAGTGCTCGGGAAAGTACAATATGGCAATAAAAAGAGACACTTTCCAACAGTCTACCCCTTTAGTTCACATTATATCTTTTACCTCAGAGAATTCTAATAATGATATTTATAATAATTATGGTACTGTTAAACGCTTACTGTGTGCCAAGCACAGTACTCAGCGTTGGGGTAGATACAAGTTAATCAGGTTGGACACAGTCCCTGTCCCACAAGGGGCTCATGCTCTTAATCCCCATTTTACAGATGAGGTAAGTGAGGCCCAGAGAAGTGAAGTTACTTGCCCAAAGTCACAAAACAGACATGTAGCAGAGTCAGAATCAGAACCCAGGTCTTTCTGACTCCCAGGCCTGGGCTCTAACTACTAAAGCAAGCTATCTATCAGTCATTTGCTACTCCAGCTGCTTGGCCCACCCTGTCCTTTAGTCTGTGAACATGGGTCTGTACCCTTTAAGCACTTGATAATCACCCCACCCTCAGCCCTACAGCACTTATGAATTTATCCAGAATTTATTTTCATTTATTTTCTGCCCCTCTGGACTGTAAACTCTTTGTGGGCAGGGAATGTGACATCAACTCTGTTGTATTCTCCCAAGACTGTAAGCTCACTACGGGCAGGGAATGTTTCTGTTTACCGTTGTGCTGTTCCAAACACTTAGTACAATGCTCTTTAAGCACTCAAATACTATCGACGGACTAGTAGAGTGCTCCGCACACAGTAAGGATTCAATCAATGCCATCTATCGATTTTCAGCCCTTAAGCAGGAGAAATGAGAGGATGCAGAATAGGTTAGTTTAAGAAAATAAAAGCGCAAGCTGGAGTGTTGTAGAAATAATAAAACCTAGATTTTTTTTTTTACTACATTAAACAGACTCTTGATAGTTTGTTGCTTTGGCTAGTTCTTTACTTTATAAAATAATACAGCCTGTGACTCGTGATGGCCGTCTTTTTGTGTTCACACCGTTATGATAGGAGCATTGGCTAATTTCTTAATTACTCTGATGCAGAACTCTATAAATACCTCAAGAGTAATAAATGATTTCAAGTTTTCGGAATGTAATTACAAATCATTATTTCTGAAAAGGTTACTCGCTGCCACAGATGATCAACCCAACCTCTCTAAGCAAAGGTTTCAAGATAAAGTTGCAACTGAACAGTTTCTAAGCAAATTTTTCAGTACCTGCGCCATTATCCAGAAGTTGCAAGTTGGTTACGATTCCCTTCTCAGATTCAATAATCGCAGTCACGTTGGCCTGAAGGACGGGCAGAAACCCTTGACTCACTTCCGCATAAACCACCATAGGCTTGGAGGGATCGTTCTTGTCATTATTCATGTGGGCAGTTACCGTCACTGGGGGCACATTGGAATTTGCTGCCCTGGACGTCACAGTCATTGTTAGGACCTGAGGTGAACTTTCTGAATTTTTAAGTTGGTAGGTCCAAATTCCCACCTGAAAATCAAATGCAAAGGCAGATGATATTTTTCAAGATAGGTGACATTAATATTCTAACAGGAAAAATGGAAAATGTACAGAATTTACCCCCAGATTTGAATTTTTAAGATGTTTTAAGTGGGAACTTCTTACAAATTGACTATAAGATAGGGACAGCATCCCCGCCCCAGACAAATTATCTGTCCTTTGCTTTTGAGTTGGGGAACTGGCTCCGTTTGACTGCTCCAGTGGCTTAAATCCCTCCAAATCAGATTTCCAGGGTGTTGTCAACTCCCAACAGCGGCGTGGCTCAGTGGAAAGAGCACGAGCTTGGGAGTCAGAGGTCATGGGTTCTATTCCCGGCTCCGCCACTTGTCAGCTGTGTGACTGTGGGCAAGTCACTTAACTTCTCTGTGCCTCACTTACCTCATCTGTAAAATGGGGGTGAAGACTGTGAGTCCCACGTGGGACGGCCTGATTACCCTGTATCCACCCCAGCGCTTAGAACAGTGCTCGGCACATAGTAAGCGCTTAACAAATACCATTATTATTATTATTATTACTGTGCACTTAATTTGTGCAGAGCACTATACCGAGCGCTTGGGAGAATGTGATACATCAGTAAGGTATCATTCAAAAATAAGATACATCAATAAATAGACACATTCTCTGCCCATAACGAGTTTACTGTCTAGGATCTGTATCGCCCTGCTCTCTCTAGATGGGAGAGTGGAAAAGTCACCTAAGTGGAGAGTTGGAGCTACCACTTATATATAGTGGCTTTAATAGAGCTTTGGATGTGTATAATGCCTTCATTTTTCCTCAGCACTTCTATAGCAGTGATTTCACTTTCCCCTGACAACGGCCCTGTGAAGTTGTTCCAGAAGCATCTCATTTCATAATGGAGAAAAGAGGCACAGTACGTTGGACAAAAACACACATGCTAATGGTGGAATGAGGTCTTCTGAATTATCTTGTCCAGTGGAATACCCTGTCTCCTAAATACATCTTTTCACATCCAATTCCTTCTCTCAACCTACTTCATTCCCCCCAAACTCACCCTCTTCACTCTCATTTCAACCCATATCTTATCTTATTCTTAACAAGTTCGGGCCTGGGAGGCAGAGGACCTGGGTTCCAGTCCCGGCTCCTCCGCTTGCCCGCTGGGTGAAGTTGGGCAAGTCACAACTTTTCCTTGCCTCAGGTTACTCATCTGCAAAATGGGAATTCAATGTCCACCCTCTTAGACCGTGAACCCCATGTGGGATGATGATGATGGTGGTATTTGTTAAGTGCTTACTATGAGCCAAGCACTGTTCTAAGCGCTGGGGTAGATACGAGGTTATCAGGTTGTCCCATGTGGGGTTCACCGTCTTAATCCCCATGTTACAGATGAGGTAACCGAGGCATAGAGAAGTTGTGACTTGCCCGAAGTCACACAGCTGGCAAGTAGCAGACCTAGGATTTGAACCCATGACCTCTGACTCCCAAGCCCGTGCTCTTTCCACTGTGTCCTACCTGATGAACTTGTATCTGCCCCAGTGCTTAGGACAGTGCTTGACACACGGTAAACATTTAACAAATACCGTCACTATTACATGACACGCAGTAAACATTTAACAAATACCATCACTATTACTTGACACAGTAAACATTTAACAGATACCATCACTATTACTATGATTTTTTTAACTGTTTTAGGGAATCGGCTCTGCTTAGTGGAAAGAGCCCGGGCTTGGGAGTCAGAGGTCGTGGGTTCTAATCCCGGCTCCGTCGCTTGTCAGCTGTGTGACTTTGGGCAAGTCACTTAACTTCTTTGTGCCTCAGTTCCCTCAACTGTAAAATGGGGATTAAGACTTTGAGTCCCACGTGGGACAGCCTGATCACCTTGTATCCCTCCAATGCTTAGAACAGTGCTTTGCACATAGTAAGCGCTTAACTAATACCATTATTATTATTATTATTGTTATTACGAGCCTGGGAGACAGAGGACCATTGCATCCAATCCAGGGTGTGCCCCTTGTCTTCTTTGTGACCTTGGGCACGTAACTAATTTCTGGTGTCTGTTTCCTCTCTTAATGGGAATTAAATTACCAGTTAATAATAATTCTGGAATTTGTTAAAGACTTTCTATGTGCTAAGCAATGAACTACATACTGACTCAGTTCTGATTCCTAATTAGATTTTGAGCCCCATATGGGACAGGGACTGTGTCCAGCCTGATTATTTTATATCGACCACAGCCCTTCATACGGTGTCCGGCATATGATAAGGGTTTAACGCCACAATTATTATTCACCTTACTTTCTCCCTTGATCCATTCTTCTGTGCCATCCTGCCTTCCTAGGATGGCTAGACATCTCATGGCCATCCTATAAACCTCCCCATTCTCCAGTTCCCTCAAATTCTGCCTTCAAAGAAATCTTTATTTTTAAAGGGTCGGTAGCAGGGACGACCGTAGACTAACTGATCCTGGGTGTTCCTGGTGTCTTGGTAGAATCGATGCTCAGAATGAATTCTGAATTCTGTTGACTATTCTGTCACAATTTAGATTTTAAGTTTAATGTACAAGAACTCTGAGGTTATTATTAACCTCTGTCGGTTGCTGGCACTCAATAGATGAAACAGTAAAATAATAATACACAAAATGAAGTCCTCTTTACCTCGTTTCGGAGCGAATGCATTTGGAGTCGGCGGGCAAAGTTTTCATTCTTACCTCTGCAGTGCCTGGAAGCTGGAGGCGAGCCGTTTTGACATCAGTAGCCATTGAAAAATTGTTATTTTCATATTGTTTTCCTTTGGGATCCCAAAGAAAGATGCTTGGTGCTTTTAATTCCCATGTGACCACAAAGAAGGTGTCATTTCCCACTGTGCTGTCAATAGTCACTGTGCCATTGAGCCACTGGCTAGCTGAGACTTTTAAACCGGTACTTTCAAGCTGAGTGCAAAAAGAAAGGAAATATTTAGTCCCAGTAGAGGAGATTGAACAATCACCTGGACCCCACCTACCTCACCTCGCTACTCTCCTACTACAACCCAGCTCGCACACTTCATTCCTCTAATGCTAACCTTCTCACTGTATCACTTTCTCGTCTGTTTCACCTTCTACCTCTCACCCACGTCCTGCTTCTGGCTTAGAATGCCTTCCCTCCTCCTATCAGACAGATAATTGTCCTTCCCCCACACTTGAAAGTCTTATTCAAGGCACATCTCCTCCCAGAAGACTTCCCCGACTAAGCCCTCCTCTCCTCCCACTCCCTTCTGGGTCAACCTGACTTGCTCCCTTCATCTGTCCTCCCTCCCGTCCCAGCAGCAGCACACACACACACACACATATATATATAATTTATTTATCTTCATAAATGTCTATCTCCCCCTCCAGACAGAGCTCGCTGTGGCCAGGGAATGTGTCTGTTGTTGTATCGTACTCTCCCAAGTGCTTAATACAGTGCTTTGCACACAGTAAGCGCTCAATAAATACAGTTGAATGAGTGAATGATTGAATGGAATGCCCTCCCTCTTCAAATCCGACAATCACCCTCCCCCTCTTCAAAGCCTTACTGAAGGCCTATCTCCTCCAAGAGGCCTTCCCTGACTGCGCCCTCTTCGCCTTCTCTTCCACTTACTTTTACATCACCCTGACTTGCTCCCTTTATTCATCCCCCTTCCCAGCCCCGCAACACTTATGCACATATCTCTCATTTATTTATAGTAATGCCTGTCTCCCCCTCTAAACAGAGAAGCAGCGTGGCTCAGTGGAAAGAGCACGGGCTTTGGAGTCGGAGGTCATGGGTTCGAATCCCAGCTCTGCCACCTGTCAGCTGTGTGACCGTGGGCAAGTCGCTTCACTTCTCTGGGCCTCAGTTACCTCATCTGCAAAATGGGGATTAAGACTGTGAGCCCCACGTGGGACAGCCTGATTCCCCTGTGTCTACCCCAGCGCTTAGAACAGTGCTCTGCACATAGTAAGCGCTTAACAAATACCAACATTATTATTATTATTATTATTAAACTGTAAGCTCACTGCGGACAGGGAATGTGTCTGTTATATTGTTTTACTGTACTCTCATTCATTCAATAGTATTTATTGAGCGCTTACTATGTGCAGAGCACTGTACTAAGCGCTTGGAATGTACAGTGCTCTGTACACAATAAGTGATCAATAAATAAAGTTGACTGATTGACTTTCTTTTCAAGTCTTCCGAGTCACCCTGATTTGCTCCCTTTATAATAATGTTGGTATTTGTTAAGCGCTTACTATGTGCAGAGCACTGTTCTAAGCGCTAGGGTAGATACAGGCTAATCAGGTTGTCCCACGTGAGGCTCGCAGTTAATCCCCATTTTCCAGATGAGGTAACTGAGGCACAGAGAAGTGAAGTGACTCGCCCATTGTCACACAGCTGACAAGTGGCTGAGCTGGGATTCGAACCCATGACCTTTGACTCCCAAGCCCGGCTCTTTACACTGAGCCACGCTGCTTTTTTCTCCCCTTCCTCAGCCCCAAAGCTCTTATGTACATAACCATAATTTATTTATATTAATGTCCTTCTCCCCTTCTAGAGTGTGAGGGAAGAGAAGCAGCGTGGCTCAGTGGAAAGAGCCCGGGCTTGGGAGGCCGAGGTCAGGGGTTCGAATCCCCGCTCTGCCACTTGTCAGCTGCGTGACTGTGGGCAAGTCACTTCATTTCTCTGGGCCTCAGTTACCTCATCTGGAAAATGGGGATGAAGACTGAGCCTCATGTGGGACGACCCGATTACCCCGTATCTCCCCCATCGCTTAGAACAGTGGTCTGCACATAGTAAGCGCCTAACAAATACCAACATTGTTGTGCCTAGCAACCCTGTTGGTACTGTACTCTCCCAAGCGTTTAGTACAGTCCTCTGCACACAGTGAGTGCTCAATAAATACCATCGATGGATTGACTCAAGACTGACCACACTGATCTTGGATGCGTGGAAGTAGGAGATGAGATTTGGGATTGAGGGGGCAATGACTGTTTCAGTGTTGACCTGCGCTTGCGTGGTTCTATGTTGGCTGATTTCCAGGACTTCTGAGATGGGCGGCAGGGAGTCGGTGGGTGGGACGCTTATAAATAAATAAATATCTTAAATGCCCCGATGTGAATTGTTCTCTACATATCTCTTGAGTGCTTACTGTGTGCAAAACACTGTACTAAATGCTTGGGAGAATACAACAATAAACAGACACATTCACTGCCCACAGTGAGCTTACAGTCTAGGGGACTGCAAGCTTTACCAAGATGAAGTTTAGGAACTAAGAGGGCACCAGATTGTAAGCTTGCTCTGGGCAGGGAACGTGCCTACCAATTCTGTTGTACTGTACTCTCCCAAGTGCTTAGTACAGTGCTCCGTACTCAGTCCGCGGTCAATAAATGCGATTGATATGAAAGTGATTACGGGAGGAGTATGAGGGGTTGGGGGAATCCCTGGTAGAATAGAAAGCCCTGGGAGTCAGAAGGACCAGGGTTCTAATCCTGGCTCTGCCACCTGCCTACTGTGGGTGACCTTGGGCAAGTCACTTCAGTTCTCTGGGCCTTGGTTACCTGATCTGTGAAATGGAGCTTAAGAGGGTGAGCCCCATGTAGGACAGGGACTGTGTCCAACCTTACTATCCATTCATTCAATCGTATTTATTGAGCGCTTACCGTGTGCCTAGCACTGTACTGTACTAAGCGCTTGCAAAGTACAATTTTGCAATGGATAGAGACAATCCCTACCCAACAATGGGCTCACAAGGGGAAGCAGCGTGACTCAGTGGAAAGAGCCTGGGCGTCGGAGTCAGAGGTCATGGGTTCGACTCCCAGCTCTGCCACTTGTCGGCTGTGTGACTGTGGGCAAGTCACTTCACTTCTCTGTGCCTCAGTTATCTCATCTGTAAAATGGGGATTAACTGTGAGCCTCCGTGGGACGACCTGATGACCCTGTATCTCCCCCAGCGCTTAGGACAGTGCTCGGCACGTAGTAAGCGCTTAACAAATACCAACATTATTATTAGAAGGGGGAGACAGACAACAAAACAAAATAAGTAGACAGGCACCAATGCCATCAAAATAGATAAATAGAATTATAGCTATATACACATCATTAATAAAATAGAATAATAGATACGTACAAATATACACAAGTGCTGTGGGGAGGGGAAGGGGGTAGAGTAGAGGGAGGGAGCAGGGGCAATGGGGAGGGGAGGAAGAGCAGAGGGAAAGGGAGGGCTAATTTGTACCTACCCCAGTACAGTTCTTGGCATGTAGTAAGTGCTTAACAAGTACCGCCATTATTGTTATTATATTATAATTATATAATAATTACAATTATATATTATAATAAGTATATAAGAAGCAGCATGGCCCAGTGGCAAGAGCACAGGCTTGGGAGTCAGAGGTCATGGGTTCATATCCCATAGCCACCACTTGTCTGCTGTGTGACTTTGGACAAGTCACTTAACTTCTCTGGGCCTGTTACCTCATCTGTAAAATGGGGATTGAGACTGCTTGGCACATAATACCATAATAATAATAATAATATGGTTATATATTATAATAAGTACCATTGATTAATTGCTAAACCTCTCCTGATCTCATCTGGACAAGTGGGTTTGTCTACTGAGGATTCCCAGGAGAAGTTAGTCCTTCTGGCGATATTTCACAAGGCACACGGCCAGGGGTGTGCAAACGCCTTGAGGGGTAGGCCTCTGTCTACCTATTTTATCGTACTCTTCCCACACACTGAATACATTGCTTTGCACAAAGCAAGCGCTCAATAAATTGATTGCTTACCTGGGTACTGGAAATATTGGAAAACCTTGTAATACCAAAGATTTGAGGGAGATTTGGAGGAAGGGAAGAGACCCAGGGAGTTAGCCGGGGCTGGATGTTCTTTCAAGGTTATTTTTTGGTAGGCTTATTGACAATGGGAAGCAAGTCTCTTTTAGGTGGGTGAGAAACCTAGTGAGGGTAGACCTTCATGCTGAGTTATAGTCAGTCAATCAAGTATTGAGCACTTACTGTGTGCAGAACACTGTGCTAGGCTCTTGGGAAATACAATATACTAATGAATATACACATTCCCTGCCCAAAACGATCTTAAACTCTAGAGGAAGAGCCACTTGTCCCAGACTCCCGGGAGGAGGTCCAATTCCTGTGTTTTCAACGACCATTAGGATAGTGACCACGTCTTCGAAATCAATCCATCAGTTGTGTTTTTGAGCACCTACTGTGTGCAGAGCACTATACTAAGAGAAAGAGTGTAATACAACAGAGTTGGTAGGCACGTTTGCTTCCCACAGTGAGCTTACAGTCTAGACGGGGAGACAGACAATAAAAATCCATAAATTAAGGATATTTTCATAAGTGCTGTGGGGCTGGTGGGGGGTGTGTGTGAATAAAGTGAGCAAATCTAATTTCAAAGGAGATGCAGAAGGGAGTGGGAGAAGAGAAAATGAGGGTTTAGTAAGGGAAGGCCTCTTGGAGGATCTTGACGAAGGGGAGAGTAATTATTTGTCAGATATGAAGAGGGAGGGTATGACAGGTCAGGGGCAGAATGCGGATGAGAGGTTGGCAGTGAGATGGATGAGACTGAGCTACAGTGAGTAGGTTGGCATTAGAGGAGTGAAGTGTGCAGGCTGGGTTGTAAGAAATTGGGGAGGTAAGGTAGGCCAGAGTAAGGTGACGGAGTGTTTTAAGGCCAATGCTAACAAGATTCTATCTGATGCAGAGGTGAATGGGCAATCACTGAAGGTTCTTGAGGAGTGGGGAAATATGGACTGAATGTTTTCATAGAAAAACGATCTGGGCAGCCGAGTGAACTACGGACTGGAGTGGGAAGAGGGCAGGGACTGTCTCCATCTGTTACCGATTTGTACGTTCCAAGCGCTTAGTACAGTGCTCTGCACATAGTAAGTGCTCAATAAATACTATTGAATGAAAGAGACGGGAAGCAGGGAGGTCAGCAAGGAGGCTGATAACAGTAATCAAGGCAGGATAGAGAGGATTAACGTGCAGCCAGAGAGGAGGATGATAGGGGAACAAAATTAAACTATGGGAAACCAAATGAGATATGAAAAAACAAACTCAGACCTGGATAGATTGTTGGGAGATGTTTCCGCTTCCTGAAGAAATTTTACTGAAAGCATCAATAAGGCCATTGCTGTCCAGCTTATCTGTAGCAGAAAACTGCAATCCACCTGAAATGGGAATTATCGGAGAATCAAATTATGATTTCTATAAAGTAGATATCTGCTCATTTATAAATGTATCCTCTCACTAGACCTGCTGAGTTTTTGGTCTTCATTCATTCATTCAGTCGTATTTATTAAGTGCTTACTGTGTGCAGAGCACTGTACTAAGCGCTTGGAATGTACAATTCGGCAACAAATGGAGACAATCTCTACCCAATAATGAACTGGTTTCTCTCTAATTCCTTTTTGAGAGTATATCGGGTTGGTTTGTGAGCCACTCGTGGAGAGGGATGAAGGACAAGGAAGGAAGGGACACTTACTGAAGTTTATTGCTTTTCCCCGCATGCTTCCTTTCCTGTGAGTGAATGAATGCTTGTACAACACAAAGTAATTATTCTATTGTGGTACATCAAATTTTGGATCGATCATTTTTGGCTTTGGAGCAATAAAATACTAATTTGCAGTAGAGAGCGAGTTCTGTAGCTTTAGTAAGCAATCTTCATTTGTCCCTTTCTCTCCCACCATCTACCATGTTTGAGTGCAGGGCCACTTTTTCATTATTATTTATTATTCATTATTGTTTTCTCCATCTAAACTGTAAGTGCATTGTGGACAGGGAAAGTGTCAATCGATGCTATTATATTTTACTTTCCCAAGCACTCAGTACTGCGCTCTGCCCACAGTAAATACTCAATAAATACAATTGATTTAATTGATCTACTGGATCTAGTCAAAGGGCAGACCTGAGAGGAGACATAGTGAAGATAGTTCTGTGGAGCATTTGCAGGGGTAGAACAACATTTTTCATTTTTCTCTGGCCTTATAAATTACATTCATGAGCCATAAAGTATAGATTATAAATTATTTCTTCATATTACTGTCTGTCTCCCTTTCTAGACTGTAAACTCATTGTGGACAGGGAACCTATCTACCAGCTCTGTTTCATTGTACTCTCCCAAATGCTTAGTACAGTGCTCTGCACAGAGTAAGTGCTCAGTAAATACCATTGATGGTGATGATGATGGTCTTGATGTGTGTGCGTTTGTGTGTTTGTACTCATGTGTACACACACTAAGTTGTCCTCGGTACTCAGAGAAGATGCCACCAATACCAAAGGTCACCCTTGAGTGTGTGTGTGTGTTACTGAAAACTTCAGTCACTTCAGCACGGTGCACCCCAAAATCACGCTTTCATGTTTGATTTTTAAGGCTGGTGCTGCTTTCACTTTTGCTTACTTGTCTATCGATCCTGACAAGGCTTGGTTCAAAGGGAGTGGCTCTTTGGATTTCAGTACATCGTGCTGGTCTATCCACAGCAATTAATTCCCGTATTTTTAGTTGGGATGCTCTCTATATAAGGACTACATCCTTGAAATATTTCCCATGTCTTTGCTTTCCCTATCCCAGTTTCAGTTCACTTTGCAGCAGCTGTTTGGGTTTCTGCTGCTTATTCTCCTCATGCGAACCTGGTAGCATCTTTGCGATTGGCCGCTTGTTTGTCTTCACCAGGCATCCCGCTTTAAGTGGGTGTGACATATCTTTCTGGGTTCTATCCCATCACCTGAAAGGCCTCTGGAGAAATCCAGAAGCAGCAACAACTAGTGGGTAGAACCCAGGCCTGGGAGACCGAAGGACCTGGTTCCCTGCTCCGCCACTTCAGCAGTTCACTTCACTTCTCTGTGACTCAGTTCCCTCATCTCTAAAATGGGGATTACGACTGTGAGTCCCATTTGGAACATGGCCTAGTGGATCGAGCACAGGCCTGGGAGTCAGAAGGATCCATGTTCTAATCTCGGCTTCACCACTTGTCTGCCATGTGACCTTGGACAAGTCACTTCACTTCTCTGTGCTTCAGTTACCTCGTCTGTACAGTGGGGATTAAGGCTGTGAGCCTCATGAGGGAAATGGACTGATATAGCTTATCTCTACCCCAGTGCTTAGAACAGTGCCCGGCACAGGGTAAATGCTTAACAGATGCCATTTAAAAAAAAAAAAAAGAAACCTGATTAGCTTGTAGCTCCCCCAATGCTTAATAATAGTAATAATAATTGTGGTATTTGTTCAGCACTTACTATGTGCCAAACACTGTTTTCAGCGTTGGGATAGATACAAGGTAATCAGGTCAGACACAATCCCTGTCCCAAGTGGGGTTCATAGCCTCAATTCCCATTTTACAGAGGAGGTAACTGAGGCACAGAGAAGTGAAGTGACTTGCTCAAGGTCACACAGCAAACAAGTGGCAGAAACAGGATTAGAACCCACAACATCTGACTTCCAGGCCCATACTCTTTCCACTAGGCCAAGCTACAACCCCAGTGCAGTGGCACATAGGCCTGTGCTCTTTCCACTAGGCCAGGCTGCTTCTGCTAAGCCACTCTGCTTCTCTCACACTCTCTCTGTCCCCTCCATTTCCTCTTCCCCCACAACCCATTCTCCCACCATTTCTATAATAATAATGATAATGTTGGTATTTGTTAAGCGCTTACTATGTGCAGAGCACTGTTCTAAGCGCTGGGGTAGACACAGGGGAATCAGGTTGTCCCCCACGTGGGACATTTTACAGATGAGGTAACCGAGGCACCGAGAAGTGAAGTGACTTGCCCAAAGTCACACAGCTGACAAGTGGCAGAGCTGGGATTCGAATCCATGACCTCTGACTCCAAAGCCCGTGCTCTTTCCACTGAGCCACGCTGCTTCTCACTCTCTCTTCTCTAGTCTCTCCCCCTTTCCTGTCTTTTCAACCCTGCTTCTTGGAGGCCATACATCACCCCCTTTTCCACCCCAAGTCCCCAACCACCCCCCACCCCCAATCAGAACTGGTCATTATATACACGGAAACCACCACAGTGGGGAGAACTATCACTTTCAGCTAAAGGTCAAATGAAGAATTGTAGGGTGGAAAAAAGGTTTGTCTTTTCTCAGCCCTAAATGGTGCATCAAGAGTCCTTGTGGGCCCACAGAAATTAACTGACTCCAGTTCAATCCTTGACACCTATTAGAGTAAGATATCTTGACTGTTGTTCGAGTATGGCTCAGTGGAAAGAGCCTGGGCTTCGGAGTCAGAGGTCACGGGTTCGACTCCCGGCTCTGCCACCTGTCAGCTGTGTGACCGTGGGCAAGTCACTTCACTTCTCTGTGCCTCAGTTACCTCATCTGTAAAACGGGAATTAACCGTGAGCCTCACGTGGGACGACCTGATGACCCTGTATCTACCCCAGCGCTTAGAACAGTGCTCGGCATGTAGTAAGCGCTTAACAAATGCCAACATTATTATAGCAACCATATTGATTTGGGATTCCGCTCTTAGGGTGCTGGTTTAAGATTGCATTCTAAAAGAGGGGATGTGTTTTACCTGTTAGGTTTGACAGCTTCTCTAACTCTTTGGCAGCTGAAGGTCCCAAAGCAATGGTGTGAATGATAGCTCCACTTTCTATCACTTCAGAAATGCAAGTGCCTATCTTGCCGTCCTCCCCGTCAGTTAATAGTACAATTTCGGAGCCGTAGGTGTTTGGCATTACTCGCTTAATCGCCTGTCAATAAAAAGAACCCAGATCACCAACTTCTCAGGTTCAAAATCAGCATGTACTACGATTGCTATCAAAACAATTTAAAAATAAAATTTCAACTCCGTAATCCTGATTTGCACCTTTCAGTGAATTACTTTTATTGGCCTAAATTTGAAAACGGAGGGTTCACCTATAATCATTTTAGGGGGAATAAAAATCAAAAGCAAAGTTAAAAAAACAACCAAGAATCGTGGTATTGTGATCATGAGAATTATGTTAGGCCGCAAAGAGAGAAAGAGAAGTAACTGGCCAGATGGACAGAGTTTGGGCCCTGGAGTCTGAAGTACCTGAGTTCTAATCCCAGCTCTGTCACTTGTCTACTGTGTGAATTTGGGCAAGTCACTTAACTTCTCTGTGCCTCGGTTACCTCATCTGTAAAATGGGTATTAAGACGGTGAGCCTCAAGTGGGACAGGGACTGTGCCCTACTGATAAACTTGTAAACAGCTTGGCTCAGTGGAAAGAGCACGGGCTTGGGAGTCAGAGGTTATGGGTTCGAATCCCAGCTCTGCCACTTGTCAGCTGTGTGACTGTGGGCAAGTCACTTCACTTCTCTGGGCCTCAGTTACCTCATCTGTGAAATGGGGATTAAGACTGTGAGCCTCACGAGGGACAACCCGATTACCCTGTATCTACCCCAGCGCTTAGAACAGTACTCTGCACATAGTAAGCGCTTAACAAATACCAACAGTATTATTATTATTACCCCTGGGCTTAGAAAAGTGCCTGGAACGTAGTAAGTGCTTAACAAATATCATACAAAAAAGAGGGTGGGTTTATGAGTGAAATGTGACTTCAGTAAATGTGTGGCGTGTGAGAATTGTGTGTGTGTGTGTGTGTGTGTTTAATCAGTTAATCAATTGATCAGTGGCACTTGAGTTTACCGAGTTGGTCAGGCACTGTACTAAGCACTTGGGAGGGCGCAACAAATGAAAGGCACATATTCTCTCTTCCAAGAGATTGTTTTACACTATTTTGATACACTCGATCTCTATTTATCTGTTACCAAATTGTACATTCCAAGTGCTTAGTACAGTGCTCTGCACATAGTAAATGCTCAATAAATACTATTGAATGAATGAATAAACACGTAGTATGGTATTAAAGTATGTACTGTTTCAACTACAACGATAAAAATGAATATAAATAAGAGAGAAAAGATCAGTTTAGAATGGTTCTCCTTATTTCTCCCCGAAATAATCATCTTTAAATGCCATTTTCACCGATCACAAGCAATCCTAAGAACACGTTTATCAATGTACATTTTCATTAATACTGATTGAGAGCCAGAGAGACACATGGCATTCTAGGTGTCTGTCACCTGTCTAGTCTGGAATTGCTCTTTTTGCTCTAATAATAATAATAATAATGTTGGTATTTGTTAAGCGCTTACTATGTGCAGGGCACTGTTCTAAGCGCTGGGGTATACAAGGTAATCAGGATATCCCACATGAGGCTCACAATCTTCATCCCCATTTTACAGCTGAGGTAACTGAGGCCCAGAGAAGTGAAGTGACTTGCCCACGGTCACACAGCTAACAAGTGGCAGAGCTGGGATTCGAACCCATGACCTCTGGGTCCCAAGCCCAAGCTCTTTCCACTGAGCCACGCTGCTTCCCAGTCTCTACTGAAACTGCTTTAGTAATTTGCCCAACCATTTCCTCCTGATTAATTTCAATGGTCTTTGCCCTAATCCTCGTTTTCCGTTCAGTCTGTTTCAACACTGAGGAACAACTCCCTTTTCTTAGAAACCCTCTTCTAAGCCTTTTCCTGGTTCAGTGTTCTGCACACAGTAAGGATGTAATAAATGCCATTCCTATTGACTTTCTCATCACTGTCAACACCACCTCATCCTCCTTAAGCCTCAAGCTCACGGCTTTGATGTTACGTTTTGTTCCTGTGGTTTGCCTTCCTCATTCCTGTCGTGAGTCTCTTCTGTTATTCCCGAAGGGAATGACACTGTCATCAAAACTCTCCAGTTCTTCCTCTTCCTTTACAGCTCTGCCCCTTCGCCTCCTCCCTTCTAGCAGTGCGACCTAGTGGCCCGGGGTTCTAATCCCGGCTCTGCCATTTACCTGCTGTGTGATGTCAGGCAAGTCACTTCATTTCTCTGGGCCTCAGTTACCTCATCTGTAAAATGGGGATTCAATACCTCTTGCCCCTCCTACTTAGGCTGTGAGCCCTGTGTGGGACAGGGACTGTGTCAGACGTGATTATCCTGTATCTTCTCCAGTGTTTAGAACGGTATTTGACACGTAGTAAGCGCTTAACAAACACAATTATTATTATTATTTCAAAGCAGTGGAGTTGAAAGATATCTATGTAAATGCAGGAGGATTGAGAAGGAGTGTTCAACAAGGCCTTTCTTTGGCCACCTTTTGACCACTGGAATTTCGGGGATTCTTCCAGTTTCACGGTGAGTCAGGCTTTGCCTTGGTGTTTGCGTGAAATGGGCTCTGAGCTGTGGCCTACGTATAATGCTTAAAAGTGTAAACCTATCTGCAGTAGCAATAGTAGTAACCTCCTACCATCCCCCTTGCCAAAGACTGTCCCTCCCAACCTTTCCCCTGCTCCTTCCTTAGCATGGCTTAGTGGATAAAGCCATGGTCATGGGTTCGAATCCTCGCTGGGCCAGTTGTCAGCTGTGTGACCGTGGGCAAGTCACTTAACTTCTCTGTGCCTCAGTTCCCTCATCTTTAAAATGGGGATTAACCGTGAGCCTCACGAGGGACAACCTGATGACCCTGTATCTACGCCAGCGCTTAGAACAGTGCTCTGCGCATAGCGAGCGCTTAACAAATACCAACATTATTATACAGCATGGGCCTGGGAGTCAGAAGGACCTGGGTTCTAATTCTGGTTCCACCACATGTCTGCTGTGTGATTTTAGGCAAGTCACTTCACTGCTCTGGGCTCAGTTACCTCATCTGTAAAATGGGGATTAGGAATTTGTGCCCCATGGGGGGACAGGGACTCTGTCCCACCTGATTAACTTGTAACTACTTCAGGGCTTAGAACTAGTGCTTGGCACATAGTGTTTCATAATTATTATTATTATTCCTCTAGACTGAGCTCATTATGGGCAGGTCTGTTGTGTCGCACTCTCCCAGATGCTTAGCTTTGCACACACGGTAAGCGCTCAATAAATACCGTTGATTGATTGATTGATTCTGCCCAGGCATCTACAGCTCCAGGGTTTCAGAGGCTCCCGGACCCTTCTACATCCTCTGGCCCCCGATTTTCTCCCCATCCTGCCTTTCCCTGCTCATTGGCAAGAACATCCCCAAGGCAGGACAGGGTAATGAGTAGAAGGAGAAAAGCCACACAGCTCCAGTGCTCCGCCAGAAGGGCTGATTTCTGCTTGTACTGTACTCTCCCAAGTGTTCTGCACATAGTAAGCACTCAGTACGCAGCAGCAGTGAGCACTCAGTAAGAGAAGCAGCATAGTGTAGTGAATAGAATATGGGAAGTCAGAAGGTCATGGATTCTAGTCCGGGCTCTGCCACCTGACTGCTGCGTGACCTTGGGCAAGTCACTTTACTTCTCTGGGCCTCAGTGACCTCATCTGTAAAACGGGGATTAAGACTGTGAGCCCCACATGGGACAGGGACTGTGTCCAGCCTGATTTGCTTGTATCCACCCCACAGCTTAGTATAGTTCCTGGCACAAAGTAAACACTTAATCATAACAATTGTGGTATTTGTTACTATTATTAATAAATATAACTGATTGTTTTTGTGATTGGAACATGTCCTGCTCTCCCCTCTCCTCAGCAGCCTGCCGGGCACCTGGTTGTGTCAGGGAGAGAAAAAGGTCTGATCCGGCTCTAGATAAGACTGAATTGCAAAGGTCATTTTTGGTACCGCAAATCCTTCTCTGACTCCACTGCAGATTGAAGTTCCGCCGCTAGATTTCTTGGGCAGTTTTGTGGTTAGCGTTACTCGATCATCGTGAACCGTTATTTGTTTCAGAGGATGTTGGATTTTTGCAGTAGTGTCAAATGTGACAATCCCCACTGACGATCCAATTTCAACAATTTGAAGGAGGAATACTTCTGCAGCCTGGTTCATTCGACTGAGGCGATTGCTCCCCTAAAGGTGCAAAAAAAAAAAAAAAAGACCAAACATTTTTAAAGGGCTTAAAACCAACAGCCAAGCCTTTTCAGGTGTCAAAACAGGAGAAGCAGTGTTGCCCGATGGAAAGTGCACAACCCTGGGAGTCAAAGGACCTGGGTTCTAATCCTGGTTCCACCATTTGTCTGCTGTGTGACCTTGGGCAAGCCACTTAAACTGTGCCTCAGTTTCTTCATCTGTAAAATGGGAATTAAACCCTACTCCCTCTTACTTAGCCTGTGAGCCCCATGTAGGACATGGACTGTTTCTTATATCTACTCTAGCGCTTACTACAGTGCTTGGCCCTTGGTAAGATAATCATTCATTTAATCATATTTATTGAGTGCTTACTGGCTACAGAACAATGTACTCAGTGCTTGGGAGATTCCAATACAACAATAAACAGTGACATTCCCTGCCCAAAGTGAGCATATATGTGACTAGAAGCTATGATTATCTGCTTTCCTTCCTGGTTGCATTTCCATACTCTTATTTTTCCTCCTGATTTTCTTCCTTTTAAAACTCTGGAAATTTTCACAGGAGACACAGAAACTAATGTCTACTTGTATTTTGAAGTTAACATCTTCATTGTATCTCTAGGTTTGCAAATTTAAACAATCAATTGTTCTCTTTGACTGTCTCTATCTGTTACCGATTTGTACATTCCAAGTGCTTAGTACAGTGCTCTGCACATCGTAAGCGCTCAATAAATACTACTGAATGAATGAATGAATGAATCTCAGGCTTCAAATACCTCACGAAGCCTCTATGGGCAGGGATTAAGTATAGTCCACGCTACTCTCCTGTACAATATTGTACTCTCTGAAGTGCTCCGCACAGAATAAGGACTCAAGAATTACTATTGATTCGTTATTATTCGTTTGGGTTTTTTTCCCGTTACGGTTTGGTGTTCTAAGCAGCTGTACCTCTTTTGATATCTCCCTCTCCCACCTCCCACCCGCCTTATCCTACTCTCCCATCACATTCCTTGAAAAAAAGGCCCAAAGATATTCCTTTACTCTTATTCCACTGGGTTAATATTTTGCAAGTGAAAAGTTATAAAGCATTCAATCTTACCCCCATGCTTTGAGATTTGTCAAGAACTAAGCAGACCACTCTATCTCTGGCCTGTAGCAATGAGAAGGTAGGTAGAGGTGGCTTCTCTTTCATGGGACTAGTGTTCTGAAAGTCGGTAGAGTTCATGATAATATCCCAGGTGCTTCTGTATTTGCATATCTTATTTTGCATATTTGGAGCTTCAGTGTTATGGGTTTTACTGTTACAGAATCCAACCACCTAAAACAAACAAATAAAATCAGTGACAACAGAAAAATAGATGTTGCGGAGCAGAAATAGGAAGGGAAAGCTGCCAACTGGGCAACTAATATCTTGGAGTTGGAAGGACCTGGGTTCTAATCCCAGCTCTGCCACTTGTCTGCTGTGTGACTGTGGGCAAGTCACTGAACTCTTCTGTGCCTCAGTTACCTCATCTGTAAAAAATGGGGATTAAAAAACTGTGAGCCCACGTGGGACAACCTGATCACCCTGGATCTACCCCAGCGCTTAGAACAGTGCTCTGCACATAGTAAGCGCTTAACAAATACCAACATTATTATTATTATTACAATGCAGAAAACAGACACATTCCCTGCCCTCAATGGGTTTACAGTCTAGAGGGACGGTGTCCAACCTGATTTGCTTGTATCTACTCCAGCGATCGGAACAGTGCTTGACACATAGTAAGCACTAACAAATACCATCCTTATTATTCATTCATTCACTCAGTCATAGTTAATGAGCGCTTATTCATTCATTCAATAGTATTTATTGAGCACTTACTATGTGCAGAGCACTGTACTAAGCGCTTGGAATGTACAATTTGGATTACTGTGTGCAGAGGACCGTACTAAGCGCTTGGAAAGTACAATTCAGCAACAGAGAGAGACAATCCCTGCCCACAACAGGCTCACAGTCTACAAGGGGGGAGACAGACATCCAAACAAACAGGCATCAATAACATCAATATAAATGGATAGAATTATAAATATATACACATTAAAAGAAGTAAACAGGCAATTATTATTAATGATGGCAGAACAAACTTTAAAGGAATTACAAGTTCTGTCCTCACAAACATCACTTCAAAAGAGTCTCATTAATATTTCATTCACTCTGTTTAACAAGAATGGTGTCTATATTGATTAACTGATTAACCTTCATGACTGTAAGGGTACAGTATCTACCAACTCTATGGTATTGTACTCTTCCAAGAGCACAGTGTAGTACAAACACTTAGTACAAGAGCTCAATAAATACTATTGATTTATTAATCGATTAATAATAATAATAATGTTGGTATTTGTTAAGCGCTTAATATGTGCAGAGCACTGTTCTCAGCCCTGGGGTAGACACAGGGGAATCAGGTTGTCCCACGTGGGGCTCATAGTCTTAATCCCCATTTTACAGATGAGGTAACTGAGGCACAGAGAAGCGAAGTGACTTGCCCACAGTCACACAGCTGACAAGTGGCAGAGCTGGGATTCGAACCCATAACATCTGACTCCAAAGCCCGGGCTCTTTCCACTGAGCCACGATTACATTTCTAGAATGAGGGACTAGTTTCTCCTACTGCAGAAACATGGGGAGGAAGGGAAGAAAGATAAAAGATAAAGATTCACTCATTCAATTGTATTTATTTAGCGCTTACTGTGTGCAGAGCACTGTACTAAGTGTTTGGAAAGTACAATTTGGCAACAGAGACAATCTCTACCCAACAACTGGCTCACAGTCTAGAAGATGATCCAGTAGTGGCTGTTCTCAGAGTATCTACCAACTCTATTGCATTGTACTCTCCCAAGCGTTTAGTGCAATAATAATAATAATGTTGGTATTTGTTAAGCTCTTATTATGTGCCGAGCACTGTTCTAAGCACTGGAGTAGATACAAGGTAATCAGGTGTCCCACGTGAGGCTCATAGTCTTAATTCCCATTTTACAGATGAGGTAACTGAGGCACCAAGAAGTCAAGTGACTTTTCCAAAGTCACACAGCTGACAGGTGGCAGAGCCGGGATTAGAACCCATGACTGGAGAAGATGTTTGCCTCAGTTAACCTCAACTGTAAAATGGGGATTAAGACTGTGAGCCCCATGTGGGACAGAGACTCTGTCCAACCTGATTAACTTGTATTAGCTGTGCTCCATCTACTAGGCCATGCTGCTTCTCTTAAATTCTCTAAATCTCAAATGAGAGCATTTCTCATCATTGCAAACTCACTTGGGCACTCCCAGCTTGCCATTTTGAATCTGGAAGCACGTTCCTGCGTTGTATCCTTCAGGATTTACCTCAGTGTTTAGAACAGTGCTTGGCACTGTTAGAGAAGCAGCGTGGCTTAGTGGAAAGAGCAGGGGCTTGGGAGTCAGAGGTCGTGGGTTCTCATCCCTACTCTGCTACTTGTCAGCTGTGTGACTTGGGGCAAGTCACTTAAGTTCTCTGTGCCTCAGCTACCTCATCTGTAAAATGGGGATGAAGACTATGAGACCCTCGTGGGACAATCCGATTACCTTGTATCTACCCCAGTGCTTAGAACAGTGCTTGGTACATAGTAAATGCTTAACAAATACCATTATTATGATTATTATTATTGGCACAGAGTAAGCACTTAGCATATGACATTACTATTACTACTATTACTGTGTTATATTCTCCCAAGGGTTTCGTTCCGTGCTCTCTACCCAAAAAGTATGCAATAAATTACAACTGATAGATGGATTAATAAGTACTATTGCCAGTACTAGTTCTAGAGAATCAGCGTGGCTCAGTGGAAAGAGCACAGGCTTGGGAGTCAGAGGTCATGGGTTCTAATCCCGTCTCCGCCACTTGTCAGCTGTGTGACTTTGGGCAAGTCCCTTCACTTCTCTGGCCCTTAGTTCCCTCATCTGTAAAATGGGGATTAAGACTGTGAGCCCCATGTAGAACAACCTGATTACCTCAGTGCTTAGAATAGTGCTTGGCACATAGTAAGCTCCTAACAAATACCATCATTATTATTATTATTACTATTACTATTACTTTTGGCAGAGGACTGAACTAGTCATCTGCATTTATTGAGCAATTACTGTGTACAGAGCAATGTACTGAGTGGTTGGAAGAGTACAATACAACAGTAAACAGACACATTCCCTGCCCACAGTGAGCTTACAGTTTAGAGGATGCAGTGAGGAACTAATGCAAGAAGAGTAAGGTGTGTTGGTTTTTTTTTCCTCTCAGGGAATCTAATGAGACAAAACACATCCAGAGAGGGAAGGATAAAACTCAGGAAAATGCTTCCAGATTCAAAATGGCAAGCTGGGAGTGCCCAAGTGAGTTTGCAGTCATGAGAAATGCCCTCATTTGAGATTTAAAGAATTTAAGAGAAGCAGCATGGCCTAGTAGATAGAGCACAGGCCTGGGAGTCAGAAGGATCTGGGTTCTAATTCCCGCTCTTCCACTTGTCTGCGGTGTGACTTTGGGCAAGTCACTTCACTTTCCTATGCCTCAATTACCTCATCTGAAAAATGGAGAATAAGACTCTGAGCCCCATGAGGGACATGGTTGGACTGGGTCCAACCTGATTAGCTTGTATCTATCTCAGCGCTTAGTAGAATGCCTGGCATGTAGTAGATCTCTCTACCCCACTTCCCCTTCCCATTATCGTCCTATTTCCCTCCTACCCTTCCTTTCCAAACTCCTAAAACGAGTCATCTATACTCGCTGCCTTGAATTCCTCAACTCCAACTCTCTCCTGGACCCCCTCCAATCTGGCTTCTGTCCCCTCCACTTCACTGAAACTGCCCTCTCAAAGGTCACCCATGACCTCCTTCTTGCCAAATCCAATGGCTTCTACTCTATCCTAATCCTCCTCGACCTCTCAGCTGCCTTTGACACTGTCGATCATCCCCTTCTCCTCCACTTTTTATCTCACTTTGGCTTCCCGGACTCCTCTTCACGGACTCTGGTTCTCCTTATCTTTCTGGCCATTCATTCTCGGTCCCCTTCGTGGGCTCCTCCTCCCCCTTCCCCTCCCATCCACTAACTGTAGGGGTTCCTCAAGGGTCAGTTTGTGGCCCTCTGCTGTTCTCCATTTACACTCACTCCCTTGGTGAACTCATTAGCTCCCACGGCTTCGACTTCATCTCTATGAAGATGACACCCAAATCTATATCTCCCCCGCCGTTCTCTCCTCCTCCCTCCAGGCTCATATCTCCTCCTGCCTCCAGGACGTATCCACCTGGATGTCTGCCTGGCACTTAAAACTCAACATGTCTAAAACTGAGCTCCTTATCTTCCCTCTCAAACCCTGACCTCCCAGACTTCTCTGTCACTGTGGATGGCACGACTATCCTTTCCGTCACACAGGCCCACAACCTTGGTGTCATCCTTGACTCAGCTCTCTCATTCACCCCACACATCCAATCCATCACCAACACGAGCCAGTCGCCCTTTCCTCTCCATCTAAATGGCTATCATTCTGGTACAAGCTCTCATAATATCCCGACTGGATTATTGTGTCAGCCTCCTCTCGGATCTCCTTCCTCCTGTCTCTCCCCACTCCAGTCTATTTTTCATTCCGCTGCCCGGATCATCTTCCTACAGAAACGCTCTGGGCCTGTCACTCCCCTCCTCAAAACCCTCCAGTGGTTGCCTATCAACCTTTGCACGAAATAAAAACTCCTCACTCTTGGCTTCAAAGCTCTCCATCACCTTGCCCCCTCCTACCTCACCTCCCTTCTCTCTTTCTAGTGCCCACTCAGTACACTCCGCTCCTCTGCCGCTCACCTCCTCACTGTCCCCCGTTCACGCCTATCCCGCCGTCTACCTCTGGCCCACGTCCTACCACTGTCCTGGAATGCCCTCCCTCCTCATCTCCGCCAAACTAACTCTCTTCCCCTCTTCAAAGCCCTACTGAGAGCTCACCTCCTCCAAGAGGCCTGCCCAGATTGAGCCTCCCCTTTCCCTCTGCTCCCCCTCCCCTCTATCCCCACTCTGTGCTCCTCCCCCTTCCCCTCCCCTCAGCACTGTGCTCATTTGTATATATTATTTATTACCCTATTTATTTTGTTAATGACGTGTACATCCCCTTGATTCTATTTATCTTGATGATGTCTTGTTTTTGTTTTGTTCTGTTTTGCTTTGCTGCTGTCTGCCTCCTCCATTTAGACTGTGAGCCCACCACTGGGCAGGGATTGTCTCTATCTGTTGCTGAATTGTATATTCCGAGCACTTAGTACAGTGCTCTGCACATAGTAAGCACTCAATAAATATTACTGAATGAATGAAATACCTTAAAAACAAAACACAAACAAAAAACTCTATACAAGTGACACACACAGGTGCTGAAATTGGCAACTTGATCAAGATTACTGGGAGATTAACTGGAGTAAGAATAGAAGGAAAGTGATTTTCTATCCATCCATAGCCGCTCAGAGGAGCCAGGACTTTGACTTGGCACTGGTGCCCTTGTCCAGAAGAATCAGGCCCAGTATCTTTTAATATTTTATACTTGAATAATATATTTTTTCACATGGAAAAACTGATACTTCTAGAATCTAAATGAGGTATTCAACACCTTAGAATGAACCAGTGGGAGAGGTGACTTTGATCTCGGAGCGAATAGAAAAAAATTTAACACATCGTCAAAGGGGGGTGGGGGAAAGACAAATTATCCCTAGTTTTCACCATTATTTGAAAAGTTTGAGTTTTAAAAGTTACTTACAGAATCTAAACTCTGCATAAACATAAGAGATGACTTCTCCTCCTGGTCCTGTTTTGGTATAAATACACATTTTGCCTCATACAGGCCTGTCTGATCATCTGATCTGCAGAGTCTTTCTATATAGCTACCTCCTTGGTTCACAATCACCCTTGCAACGCCCTCGATACCAATTGAACACCTGAAAAAGAAGGGGACAAAATTAAAAAATGCTTTTAATTATTTCAGCTATTTCAACAAAGAAACCCAAATATGTCTCATTTAATCATGAATAACATTAAACAATTGAACAATTAAAAAAAAAGTTCAAGCCCTTTTTTTGAGAACTTACAGTAAATCGGGAAAGGGAATAATGAAGAAGAGCAGGAGGCGGACACGGGGGTGGAAAAAGGGGGAGGAAGGAGGAGGCGGAGAACAGAGCGATGGAAGGAGGAGCAGGAAGATAGAAATACCAGTAAGAGGAAGGAACACACAGTGGTGGGAGGAGGAGCAAGAAGAGCACATAGTGATAAAAAGAGGAGCACCCAGTGGTAGACGTTGAGCAGCATGGCCTGGGAGTCAGAAGGACTCGGGTTCTAATTCCCACTCGGCCACTTGTGACCTCGGGCTGCTCACTTAACTTCTCTGTGCTTCAGATACCTCATCTGTTAAATGGGGATTAAGACTGTGAGCCCCATCTGAGACGATTTACTTATACCCACCCCAGCACTTAGTACAGTTCGTGGCACACAATAAGCACTTAACAAATACCGCTATTATTATTGTTATTATTACGAAGGAGCACACAACATTGAACGGAAGAGCACACGGCGTTGGAAGGAGGAGTACACAGTGGGGAAAGCAGGAGCACGTTTCAGTAAATTCAAACCTCAGTGAATGTAGTCAAGCCAAGTTCCTCACTTACACGTCCCTCAAATTCCACACTGTTCAGTAAAGTGCCTCTCCAGGCTGCTGCTGCTTCCCTCCTTTTTCCTCTGAGGGCAATCCACCAATAATATTCATTCAATCGTATTTATTGAGTGCTTACTGTGTGCAGAGGACGGTACTAAGCACTTGAAAAGTACAATTTGGCAACGAATAAAGACAATCCCTTACTTGCCATTTCACATACTCAGCCTTTCCCTTCCCCTATATGAAGGAAGGAAAGGGTCTTTCCGATGAACAGGGGAAGCTGCCAGCAGACTAGATAGAGGAGCGACACGGCCTAGTGACAAGAGCGTGGTCTTGGCAGTCAGAGGTTGTGGGTTCTAATCCTGCCTCCGCCACTTGTCTGCTGTGTGACCTTGGACAAGTCGCTTCAATTCTCCGTGCCTCAGTTACCTCATCTGGAAATGGGGATTAAGACTGTGAGCCCCACGTGGGGCAACCTGATTACTTTGTATCTATCTCAGTGCTTAGAACAGTACTTGGCACATAGTAAGCACTTAACAAATGCCATTAAAGAAATAGAAAAGAGATTCAGTATTTAGTCTGCGAGCCCCATTTGGAACAGGGACTTTGTACCTACTCAAGCGCTTAGTACAGTAGTACAGTGTACTTAGCACAGCACACATAGTGAGTACTTAATAAATATTATGACTCTGAAAGGCCCTAGATTCTGGATTTGGCCTTTGCCGGGGGGTACAGCAATCCACTTGCATTTTCTCCTGAAGCGTGGGGTGGACATCATAGTGTACTTTTTTTCAAATTTTTTTTTAAGTGCTTACTCTGTACTAGGCACTGTACTAGACACGGGGGTAAATATAAGCTAATAAGATTGGACACAGTCCACGTCCCACATGGGACTCACAGTCTTAATCCTCATTTTACAAATGAGGTAACTGAGGTACAGAGAAGTTAAGTGGCTTGCTCAAGGTCCCACAGTAGAAAAGTGTGGATTATTGCGTCATCCTTCTCTCTGATCTCCCTTCCTCCTGTTTCTCCCCACTCCAGTCTATTCTTCACTCCGCTGCCCGGTTCATCTTCCCGCAGAAACTCTCTGGGCATGTCACTCCCCTTCTTAAAAACCTCCAGTGGTTGCCTAACGACCTCCGCACGAAACAAAAACTTCTCACTCTGGGCTTCGAGGCTCTCCATCACCTTGCCCCCTCCTAACTCTCCTCCCTTCTCTCTTTCCACCGCCCACCCGGCACGCTCCGCTCCTCCGCCGCCCACCTCCTCACCGTCCCCCGTTCTCACCTATCCCGCCGTCGACCCCCGGGCCACGTCCTCCCGCGGTCCTGGAACTCCCTCCCTCCTCACCTCTGCCAAACTAATTCTCTTCCCCTCTTCAAAACCCTACTTAAAGCTCACCTCCTCCAAGAGGCTTTCCCAGACTGAGCTTCCCCTTTTCCCTCTGCTCCCTCTGCTCCCCCTGCCTCCCCCCTCACCTCCCGTTAGCTAAGCCCTCTTTTCCCCCTTTGCCTCTGCTCCTCCCCCTCTCCCATCCCCTCCCCTCAGCACTGTACTCATCTGCTCAACTGTATATATTTTCATTACCCCATTTATTTTGTTAATGAGATGTACATCACTTTAATTCTATTTATTTGCTATTGTTTTAATGAGATGTTCATCCCCTCGATTCTATTTATTGCTATTGTTTTTGTCTGTCAGTGTCCCCCGATTGGACCGTAAGCCCATCAAAGGGCAGGGACTGTCTCTATGTGTTACTGATTTGTACATTCCAAGCACTTAGTACAGTGCTCTGCACATAGTAAGCGCTCAATAAATACTATTGAATGAATGAATGAATGAAAAGTGGAAGTACCTGGATTAGACCCTAGCTCCTTTTAACCAGCAGGCCCTTGCTCTTTCCACTAAGTCATGCTGCTTCCCGCTTAGGGGAGAGTTCTTATTATACTGAACCAAAATGGAGAGTGCACTTTGCACCTTCATTCATTCATTCATTCATTCATTCAATAGTATTTATTGAGCGCTTACTATGTGCAGAGCACTGTACTAAGCGCTTGGGATGAACAAGTCAGCAACAGATAGAGACAGTCCCTGCCGTTTGATGGGCTTACAATCTAATCGGGGGAGACGGACAGACAAGAACGATGGCACTAAACAGCGTCAAGGGGAAGAACATCTCGTAAAAACCGATGGCAACTAAATAGAATCAAGGCGATGTACGATTCATTAACAAAATAAATAGGGTAACGAAAATATATACAGTTGAGCGGACAAGTACGGTGCTGTGGGGATGGGAAGGGAGAGGTGGAGGAGCAGAGGGAAAAGGAGAAAGTGAGGCTTTAGCTGCGGAGAGGTAAAGGGGGGATGGCAGAGGGAGTAGAGAGGGAAGAGGAGCTCAGTCTGGGAACGCCTCTTGGAGGAGGTGATTTTTAAGTAAGGTTTTGAAGAGGGAAAGAGAATCAGTTTGGCGGAGGTGAGGAGGGAGGGCGTTCCGGGACCGCGGGAGGACGTGACCCGGGGGTCGACGGCGGGATAGGCGAGACCGAGGGATGGTGAGGAGGTGGGCGGCAGAGGAGCGGAGCGTGCGGGGTGGGCGGTAGAAAGAGAGAAGGGAGGAGAGGTAGGAAGGGGCAAGGTGATGGAGAGCCTTGAAGCCTAGAGTGAGGAGTTTTTGTTTGGAGTGGAGGTCGATAGGCAACCACTGGAGTTGTTTAAGAAGGGGGGTGACATGCCCAGATCGTTTCTGCGGGAAGATGAGCCGGGCAGCGGAGTGAAGAATAGACCGGAGCGGGGCGAGAGAGGAGGAAGGGAGGTCAGAGAGAAGGCTGACACAGTAGTCTAGCCGGGATATAACGAGAGCCCGTCATAGTAAGGTAGCCGTTTGGGTGGAGAGGAAAGGGCGGATCTTGGCGATATTGTAGAGGTGAAACCGGCAGGTCTTGGTAACGGATAGGATGTGTGGGGTGAATGAGAGGGACGAGTCAAGGATGACACCGAGATTGTGGGCCTGCGGGATGGGAAGGATGGTCGTGCCATCCACGGTGATAGAGAAGTCTGGGAGCGGACCGGGTTTGGGAGGGAAGATGAGGAGCTCAGTCTTGCTCATGTTGAGTTTTAGGTGGCGGGCCGACATCCAGGTGGAGACGTCCCGGAGGCGGGAGGAGATGCGAGCCTGAAGGGAGGGGGAGAGGACAGGGGCGGAGATGTAGATCTGCGTGTCATCTGCGTAGAGACGGTAGTCGAAGCCGTGAGAGCGGATGAGTTCACCGAGGGAGTGAGTGTAAATGGAGAACAGAAGAGGGCCAAGAACTGACCCTTGAGGAACTCCAACGGTTAAAGGATGGGAGGGGGAGGAGGCGCCAACGAAGGAGGCCGAGAATGACCGGCCAGAGAGATGAGAAGAGAACCGGGAGAGGACGGAGTCCGTGAAGCCGAGGTGAGATAAGGTACGGAGGAGGAGGGGATGGTCGACAGTGTCAAAGGCAGCAGAGAGGTCAAGGAGGATCAGAATGGAGTAGGAGCCATTGGATTTGGCAAGAAGGAGGTCACGGGTGACCTCAGAGAGAGCAGTCTCGGTAGAGTGGAGGGGACGGAAGCCAGATCGGAGGGGGTCTAGGAGAGAATGGGAGTTAAGGAATTCTAAGCATCGATTGTAGACGACTCGTTCTAGGAGCTTGGAAAGGAAGGGTAGTAGGGAGATAGGGCGATAACTGGAGGGGGAAGTGGGGTCGAGAGCGGGTTTTTTTAGGATGGGGGAGACGTGGGCATGTTTGAAGGCAGAGGGGAAGGAGCCCTTGGAGATTGAGTGGTTAAAAATAGAAGTTAAGGAAGGGAGGAGGGCAGGGGCGATGGTTTTAAGAAGGTGAGAGGGAATGGGGTCCGAGGCGCAGGTGGAGGGGGTGGCACTTGCGAGGAGGGAGGAGATCTCCTCTGAGGATACTGCAGGGAAGGATGGGAAAGTAGGGGAGGGGGTTGGTGGGGGGAGGGGAGAGGCAGAGGGGTGACTTTATTGTAGACAGCTTGAGGAATTCATAACCAACCTAATCTTTCATCAGTTAATGCTATGCTAACATCAAGGTGAAGGAGAACTTTCATTTAGATAATCAGTTGAAAAATGGGTAAATTTTATGGCTCAAATTCTTTTGATTTTGAAGATACGTTTATGTGGAGTCTCATTTTGACCCTTCAACTTTTATGACACCTTGTGCTCGGTTATAAGTTAACATCTAAAAGATTCTAACAATCCAAGGGAAAACACCACTGGTTCAGGGAAATTAAAAAAGAAAAATGAATACCTTGTGGCCTCAATAGTTTTTTGGCTGGAAAAATAGAAAGGATTATTCATATCATATTCATCAAACACTCCCCATCGAAAATGCGCCCATTCGTGGACAAACACTCGACCTGTAAATTATAAAAGTTATGATTAATAAACTTCCTGAGTATGATATAGCAATGTGAGTGATGTTTGCAGTAGATTGGAAAATCGTACAACGCAGGGAAAATAACTAACTCTTTTTTTGTTGTAGTTCTAATGGTATTTACTAAGTCCTGACTATATGTGACACACTGTACTAAGTGCTGGGGTAGATAAAAGCTAATCAGGTGGTCACAGTTCATGTCCCACAAAGATCTCACAGTCTTAATCCCCATTTGACAGATGAGGTAAATGAGGCACAGAGAAGTTAAGTGACTCGTCCAGATTCACAGAGCAGACAAGTGGCGGAGCCGGGATTAGATTTTCAGGTCCCTCTATCTCCCAAGTCCAAGCTCTATCAACTAGGCCACGCTGCTTCTCTTGTTGTTTAGCGTCTACTACATTCTGCACAGATAAATGGTTACTATCAATAAATCAATGGAATTTACTGAGCTCTTACTTTGTGCAGAGCACCATACTTAGTGCTTGGAAAAATACAATACAGTAGAGGTGGTAGACATGATCCCTGTCTATAGGAGCTCACAGTTCACAAGGGGATGTGGTTTGCCGCTGATCATAATAATGATAACTGGCAAAAATATCCTATATCTATTTAGATAATAATGCCAGTACATTCACTGCTGCCTTTTCCTGTTCCCTTTTGGAATCACTGCTTCTCATTCTCAGTAGATTTACTTGTAGTTGTCACTTCTTTCCTTATTACATACGAAGGGGGCCAGTTTTCCACTTCAGGTTGAGAGGATTAATGAGTGATGCTTTCCTTTATTCCCTTCCTGAAGGCACATCTCCTCCTGCCATGGATTTTGAAGCTGATGATTAGGACATGACACTGGTTTTACCTCGTGGTCCATACTGATCCAAGGATTTATCTGAGAAGAAGTTAGGAGTGAAATGGATATATCTTCCCATTGTTCCACAGTCGCCAAACTGCAGGGTATAGGGATCATCTCCGTATTTCACAAAAGGATCCGCCACTATGACATCTGCCTAAATATTTTTAAATGACAGTTAAAAACGAGCAGGAGGATTATAACGATGGCTATCTTTAACCTGGAAATGGAAGCTGTATTTCATAATCTTCAGGGAATAGATTTTTCTTTTAATGGTATTTGTTAAGCACTTACTATGTGTCAAACGTTGTTCTAAAGCACTGGGGTAGATAACACTCTAATTAGGTTGGAACCAGTCCCTGTCCCTCGTGGGACTCACAGCCTAAATAGGAGCGAGAACAGGGAAGTTAAGTGACTTAACCAAGGTCACGCAGCAAGCAACTGGCAGAGGCAAGAGTAGAACTCAGGTCCTCTGTCTCCCAGGCCCATGTTCTTTCCACAAAGCCACACTACTTCTCTTGGCCCTAGGCTATTTGCCAACAATCTGTGAGACTCCACCAATATTATTTTGTATTGTTTTCTGGTGGATTTTACAAATAATGCAGATGTCTTCATCATCCAAATTAAATGGCAGTGACTTTGCAATAAAGGCTACCACTGATAGTTCCAACCAGCATGACACAAGTCTTTTTGGGAGCCTCTCTTAATTAATATATGACATAGCCAGGTTTGGGATTATCACAGTATGTTTTTAAGTATACAGAGATACAGTATGCCTTAATTGTTGATTGATCGATTGGTAAACTCTGTACTACATCAGAGAACTGCGGGGAAATCAATCACCAACCGAAGGCAGGTGTCTCTACTCTAACTGAAAGCAGCAGGAATTCACTGGGAAGTAGAAAGGACTCAGCCCAGGTAAAAAGGCTTCCCTTCTTCCTCATCCTGATTGCAGGTCACTTCTGTCTACAGAAACTCCAGGCTCTTGGCGGCAGAGGACAAGGTTGCCACCAAGACTTTGATTTGAGGGTTAAAAAACCTTCCATCAATTTTTGAGAAAGCAGATGGATTTTTAAAAATGATTAAAGAAGACCCTAATAGAGATGTTCAGAGTTGTTCAGAGGCATGAGGACTTAGCCTAATATAGGTGCTTCATGAAGAAAAACACATGCTTCATGAAGAGAAACAGCATGGCTTAGTGGAAAGCGCAAGGCCTGGGAGTCAGAGGTCCTGGGTCCTAATCTCAGCTCTGCCATTTATCTGTTCTGTGACCTTGGGCAAGTCAATTTAACTTCTCTGTGCCTCAGTTAGCTCATCTCTAAAATGGAGATTAAAATCGGGAACCCTATGTGGGACAGGGGACTGTGTCCAACCTGATTAGCTTATAACTACCCCAGTGCTTAATACAGTGCCTGGCACATAGCAAGTGCTTAACAAATACAATTTTTTTAAAAAAGAAAAGGAGGTGATTAACCTAAATTGGACAAATTTTCCCGCTAGGGTTGAAAAACCAGTGCTAGAGTCAGCAGAGCAAGATTCTTCTTCCGTAGTTTCTGCAAAGACTAATAGTCATAGAGCAACTCTTTATTTCATAATGATAATAATAATGTTGGTATTTGTTAAGCGCTTACTATGTGCAGAGCACTGTTCTAAACGCTGGGGTAGATAAAGGGTAATCAGGTTGTCCCTCGTGAGGCTCACAGTCTTAATCCCCATTTTACAGATGAAGTAACTGAGGCACAGAGAAGTTAAGTGACTTGCCCATAGTCACACAGCTGATAAGTGGCAGAGTGGGGGATTCGAACCCATGACCTCTGACTCCCAAGCCCATGCTCTTTCCAATGAGCCATGCTGCTTCTCATGGTGTACTTTGAATTGCTTTACTAGAGAATAAATCATCGTTTAGTGATGTTTTAATGTTACAGATATTGCATGTAAGGAAATTTTCTTTTATTTTTCATATCTTATAGAACAGATTCAAATTTGTTTTGTCTGTGGGAAAATGTACTCCATAACGCAGCTGTTCTGGATACATCCTTGTTCTCGAGGAACATATTTATTACTATATTGTAGGGAATGTCCCGATTGTACTTTCTAATATTCACCATCCAACTTCTGGAAGTTTCCTTACCAGCAAAGAAGTTATTTTGCTAAAAATATATATTTTTTTAATTTTAATTAAGAAAAACACAAAATGAACAACAAAGACCAAATCATTTTTTTTTGTGAATGTTGATAGTCTTACCTTGTCATACGACTCTAGTTTTGGTATTAAGTAGCTTGCCTCAGACTGCCATGTAGTAGGAATTAAAATAGATACATTCCCAAAATAAAATCTTTTTTCCGTGGCTTGGAACAAGTACATGGATGCCTCTGAAACCATTTCCTGTCAAAGAAAAATCATAGAGTGACTCAAAAGAAAAAAGAATAAATATTTAATTTACAAATTTATACAAGCATCAACAATAAAGAAGAAAGCTTAAAGAAAAGCCAAATCAATCAATGACATTATTGAGCGCCTACCGCATTTAGAGCACTGTAGAGTGCTTGGGATCGTACAATACAGTTGAGGTGGTAGACAAGTTCCCTGCCCAACATGAGCTTATAATCTAATGAGCGATGATTTGTAACTCAATATTAAGGAATTATTACTGTAAAATCCAAAAAACTAAATGTTGAAAATTACAATATTTTATGTCATTTCTGACAATGATCATGGTGTCCATTCAGCACTATGTGCTAAGCTCTTAGGTAGATACAAGATTAATCAGATCAGACGCAATTTTGTGCCCTGTGCCCTTTCCTCCCCAGGTCCTCCGCACTCCTCCTGAGCTATCTCCTTCTCAGTCATCTCTAAAAAGGAGATCTTGTGCCTGATTCTAAAATCTACCCCCTTTACCTCTGTCTCCCATCCGATTTCTTCTCAACTTCTAAAAACACCCTTCTTTCTTTATGATATTTCTGAAGTACTTAGTATGTGTCAGGCATAGTACTAAGAGCTGGGGGAAATATAAGCTAATCATTTGGACAGAGACCCTGTCCCACATGGCTCACAGTCTTACTCCACATTTTATAGTTGAGGTAATTGAGGCACAGTGAAGTGAAGCGACTTACTCAAGGTCACACAGCAGACAAGTGGCGGACCCAGGATTAGAATCCAGGCCCTTTTGAATTCCAGGCCTGTGTTCTATCCTGACTCCCATCACCTCATTCTGATGGCTTCTTCCCCTCTGCCTTCTAACATGGCTAACATGGTCAAGTCTCTAGTATTCTAAAAGAGCTCCTCCATAGCCTCTTCTCCCTCCAGATATCTCCCCATTTCCCATTTTTCAACTAAAAATAATGATAACTGTAGTTGTTAAGCAGTTACAATATGTCGAGCACTGTACTAAGTGCTGGGGTTTACACACGATAATCAGGTCCTGTATAAGGCTCACAGTTTAGGTAGGAGAACAGCCATTTTGTCCCCACTTTACAGATAAAGAAACCGAGGCACAGAAAAAGTAAGTTACTTGCCCAAGGGAGTGAGCAGACAGGTGGATCTGGGATTAGGACCCAGGTCCTCTGACTCCCAGACGTGTGTTTCTTTCCACTAGCCTAGCTGGACTCATTTTCCCGACAAATTTACTCCTCCACTTAATTTTTCCACCCCAGCTGGCAATACCACCACTTCCTTGTCTCTACAAGCTACAATCTTGGTATTATCCTTGAATTCTCGCTCTCTTTCATTGTTTGCAGATAGTCTTCTGTTAAAACCTGTAAGTTTCTTTTTCGCAGTATTTCCCAGATCCACCCCTTCATTTACTTCCAAAAGGCCAACACAATATTCCAGAAACTGATTCCTGCTAGATTACTATTAGATTACTATTGCATCTACTCATATAATTTTTCCAACCCCATGAAATGGGAGGAGCTATTATGTGGGAAACTTAGCGAGAAGGGAACCGAGAGCAAAGAATTTGAGAAGAAAAAGAGGAGACAGAGAGGAAGGGGGAAGTAGAGATAGTTACATGCTCTTTATAGCACTTGCTGAAATTCTGCCTACAATGGGCATTCAGGGATTTACGGCAACATCTTTCCCTCATTCTTACTCCAGTTTCCGTGCACATGTTTCAAAACCAAATGAAATCTTTGAGACTCAAGCCCATTTACTCTTGACATTAGCTTTCTTCCTAGTCAGTCGAATTTATTGAGCACTTACTTTGTGCAGAGTACAGTAGAAGAATAAATAGACTCATTCCCTGCCCACAGTGAGCTCACAGTCTAGAGGGGGAAATAGATATTAATATAAATAGACTACAGAATGTAATGTGTGCTGTGGGGCGGAATGGATGAATAAAGGGAGAAAGTCAGGGTGACATGGAAGAGAGCTGAAGAAAAGAAAAAGAGGGCTAAGTCAGGGAAGGCCCTACCTTTCTGAGCATTGCCTTCACTGCTGAAATGAAAGTCTTTCATTTCCACCTCAAAAATCAGGAGTGGGGGAAATTCTGTGGTGGAGGCAGTTACATGAGTAAACATGGCATATCAGCCTCCAAACTAATTCATTCATTCAATAGTATTTATTGAGTGCTTACTATGTGCAGAGCACTGTACTAAGCGCTTGGAATGTACAAATCGGTAACAGATAGAGACAGTCCCTGCCCTTTGACGGGCTTACAGTCTGATCGGGGGAGACGGACAGAAAAGAACAATAGCAATAAATAGAATCGAGGGGATGAACATCTCATTAAAACAATAGCAAATGAATAGAATCAAGGTGATGTACATCTCATTAACAAAATAAATAGGGTAATGAAAATTTATACAGTCGAGCGGACGAGTACAGTGCTGAGGGGAGGGGTAGGGAAGGGGGAGGAGCAGAGGGAAAGGGGGGAAAAACGGGCTTAGCTGAGGAGAGGTGAAGGGGGGGTAGCTGGGGAACAGAGGGAACAGAGGGAAAAGGGGACGTCAGTCTGGGAAGGCTTCTTGGAGGAGGTGAGCTTTAAGTAGACTTTTGAATTGGGGAAGAGAATGAGTTTGGCGGAGGTGAGGAGGGAGGGCGTTCCGGGACCACGGGAGGATGTGGCCCAGGGGTCGACGGCGGGATAGGCGAGAACGGGGAACGGTGAGGAGGTGGGCGGCAGAGGAGCGGAGCGTGCGGGGTGGGCGGCGGAAAGAGAGAAAGAAAGAAAGGAGAGGTAGGAAGGGGCAAGGTGATGGAGAGCCTCGAAGCCTAGAGTGAGAAGTTTTTGTTTTGTGCGGAGGTCGATAGGCAACCGCTGGAGGTTTTTAAGAAGGGGAGTGACATGCCCAGAGCGTTTCTGCAGGAAGATGAGCCGGGCAGCGGACTAATGTCCTTGCTTCCAGTCTTTCATCTGTTCTGTTCTGTCATTCTGTTGCCCAAATCATTTTTCTAAAATGTTCCACACAGGCCTCAGCTTTCCTCAAAAATCTCCAGTGCTTACCTATTTCTAGTCCATGGTCAAATGCTGCAAAGCATTGGCTTCAATGCACACCGAGAGCTCTCTCCGTCTAAGCAAATCTTTCCCCCGCCTTCCCCCTTACTATACCCTAATTTGTGCTCTTCATTCCTTCCAGACTCCCTTTCTTCACTGTGCCTAATTCTCATTTCTCCCATCTGACTCCTTGTGCCCACCTCTCATTCTGCCTGGAATCCCCTTCCACTTCAAATCCACCCGATTGCAGGTCTTTCAATTGACAAGCCTCTAAGTCCTCTAGGTAGTAAATACTGGGAGAATAAAAACAAGACACATTCCCAGAGGAACTGACATGTGAATGGGGAAGACAGGTGAAAAAATAGTGCAAATGGGATAGGAGGAACAATAAGGATAAAGCAGAAAGCAGAACACATACTATCAACCAATTGCTGGTATTTATTGAAGCGCTTACTGTGTGTAGAGCACTGTGCTAAGGGCTTGGGAGAATACAATGTAACAGAGATGGTGGACGCGTTAGGTGCCCAGAGCCAGCTTACAATCTAGAAGGAGAGACAGAATGTATGGATATGCACACACATACACACACATAAATGTATTATATGTATATGGTGTATATTCTGTTTATATATAATGTATATGGCAGATTTACATTGTCTCTCTATTTCTCTCACTCTTTGCAAATATTAGTCTTTCCTAGCTCCTCAAAAGTAGCAGGGCTGTATCCATTGAGGATACATTTTTCAAAATTGAGCAACTTCACAATGAATTGTAAACAGGCGCTTCAGACTGATAGCTTAGAAGTAAAGTGCCGGTCAGTTTCTAAGAAAATAATTGATCTCTTACCTTTATTTTGTCAATGATTTTCTCATCTTCTGGGACATCAGGGTTAATGGCGATAACCAGATTTTCATACCTGTTGCTGTTCAAGTGGATCATTGAGGTTGTGCCCTGCTGCAGCAGCAGGGAAAAGGCTAAGACTAGAAACAAATTTGATGCCATCATCCTCTTTTGCGATCCTTTCTTTGGAAAATGCACAGCCGGGGGCTGGCTTTATATGTGATGTTCTTTTTGTTATCTATCTGAGGTTACACTGTTGGACTTTGGTCCTAAGAATTCTGATGCAAACCCGGAAACGCCTTTGCGAAATTTTGGGTCACCGATATAAAAGTTCTGTGGAGATTCTGGGAGTGTTTGAGGGTCTCTTGAGATATCGGTTTTAGTAGTTACCTTCGTGTAAGAATTTGTCATATAATACACACACACACACACACACCCACCTACTTGGCCCTTATAGTTAAAGATTAAGCATCGTGGACTGTTGGAGAGAGAACAGGCCTGGGACTGAGGGCATATGGGTTCTAATCCTAGCTGCCCCACTTGTCTGCTGAGTGACCTTGGGCAAGTCACATAACCTCTCTGTGTTTCAGTATTATTATCTGTGAAACGGGGTAAGAGTATCTGTTTGCCCTTCCCAGTAGACTGTGGGCTCTATGTGGGACAGGGCCTGTGTCCCATCTAAAATCTCTCTACCCCAGGGGTTAGTACAGTGTTTGGCACCTAGTAAGCACTTAACGAATAGAACAATAACAGACATTATTTTGAAGCCAATAATTGTGAAACCCTATCTTATAGAAGTGAATGAGAAGGCTGATGAGGGATTGACACTCCACTGCCATTGTGTAGCAGTGCAGCCTAGGGGAAAGAGCCTCAGCCTGGGAATCAGATGAACTGGGTTCAAATCCTGGCTCCACCCCTCATCTGCCATGTATCTTTGAGCAAGTCATTTAACTTCTCTGTGCCTCAGTTTCCTCATCGGTAAAATCTGGATTAAATCCTGTTCTTCCTCCCTCTTAGACTGTGAACCCCACTTGGGACAAGTTCTGTGTCTTATCTGCTCATCTTGTATCTACCCCAGTGCTTAGTACAGAGCTTGACACATAATAAGTGCTTAACACTTATCATTATTATCAGCATTATTAGTATCGTTAGTAATGGTACTAATAATAATCATGATTGCATTGCAAGGTTAAAGCATACCAGGTATAATGCTCTGGTGAACTGGAGTTGATGAGGCTACAGTGTTGAAAGAAAGAACCTTCTGTAGCTCCCACCCATTTGGGGAATGAGCAATGTGCCCAGAAATAGGGTAATTTAGAGTGTCGGTGAGCAACGTGGCTGCCTCACCAATGATTGACAACTATTATCCTGAACTATCTACTTCAATCAAGCAATCAGTGGTATTTGTTGAGCACATACTGTGTATGGAGCACAGTATTAAGGTTTGGGCAGTATAATAAAGTTGGTAGACACATCCCTGATCTCAAGGATCTTACAACCTAGTGAGGAGTTTACAATCCAGTGGGAGTTCACAGCCTAGTGAGTTGCTTAAAATCTATAAAATTTTTGTTTTGAGGTTGGGAAAAGGGGTACTCCACTGTCAACAGGACATGTCTTGGAGATGGTTTTCTAGGGAGTGATGGTTTTCAGAAAGGCAACCGAGGCCTAGGGGAAATTACAAGGGCCTGAACAGCGGGGAGCACTGTCCTAAGAGTTGGGAGAGAATACACAGGTGGAAATTAAACTCGGTCAGTCAACTGCATTTCAGTCCGTCAACTATACGTACTGAGTGCTTACTATGTGCAGCACACTGTACTAAGCGCTTGGGGGAGAGTACCAATATAATATATATTACAGACACATTCCCTGCCTGGCCCTCAGGAGGCTTAGACTCTGTAAGACCCATGACAGAAGGGATCATGTCTTTATGATACTCACCTAAGTCCTAAATTCAATGCTTCATGTGCAGTAGGAGCACAATAAATACTACTGCTTGATTGAAAGGAAATAGCAAGGTGGGCTATTAGGGAGGTCTTTCATATCATGGACAAAGGACAAGAGAGATACTGCAGGCTACTTGGAATCAGGGAGAGAAAAAAGGACCAAAAGACTTGGATTTGTAGATATTCAGAGGTCCGTGTACAAGGACAGGGGAATGCAAGCCATTTGCCATTCCTTCAGATGAAAGACTCTACACTGATCCCAGCACCTCTATGGCAGACTTCCTTCTAAAGAAATTTTTTTGGGGGGTAGGGAGGGGAGGGGAATGCACCCCTAACTAGAAGCGCAGCTGAGACATCCTGTGTCACTATCAATCAATTAAATGATATTTATTGAGTCCTTCCTGTCTGCAGAGCTTTGCACTAGGTGCTTGAGAGAGTAAAATAGAGCTGGGAGACACGATTCTTCCCCGTAAAGATTTTACAGTCTATGGGGGTAGAGAGGCATTAAAATAAATTACAAATAGGAGAAGTTTTCTACTTCCCCAATAGTTCTCTCTCCACAGGCATTTACTTGGTGAGGTCAGTGGGGGACAATAGGCTCTCAGAATTTAGACTGTTAATTCCATCCCATCAGCCCTTTAGGTAGGGCGGACAGCCATTTCTAGCTGCCCCTTCTGGCATCTCAGAGCTGAAGGAATGAGCATAAATACTAGGAAGGATAATAATAATAGCAGTAATCACTGTAGTATTTGTTAGGCATTTACTGTGTGCCAAATACCTATGAGATAATCAGAAGGGTCCATAAAAAATTTGCATAATTTTGAACTATGATCAGCCTAACAGGAAAAGTCCTTCAAGATGAAACCATAAACAATCACTCATCCTATTCCACCTAGATTACTGCATCATCTTCCTTTCTGACCTCCCAACCTTCTGCCTCTCCCCACTCCAGTCCATACCTCACTCTGCTGCCCAGATTATCTTTCTACAAAACCTTTCAGGACATGTCACCCCACTCCTCAAAAATCTCCAGTGGTTGCCTATCCACCTCGGTATTAAATAAAAACTCCACACCATTAGCTTTAAAGATCTCCATCACCTTGCCCCCTCCTACCTCATCTTCCTTCTCTCCTATAACCCAGCCCACAGACTTTGCTTCTCTGGTGCTAACCTTCTCACTGTGCCTCAATCTCGCCTGTCTTGCTGCCGACCCCTGGCCCACCTCCTACTTCTGTCCTGGAATGTCCTCCCTCCGCAAATCTGCCAGACGATTACTCTCCCCCCATTCTAAACCTTAATGTAGGCACATCTCCTTCAGGAGGCCTTCCCAGACTAAGCCCCACTTTTCCTCATCTTCCACTCCATTCTGTGTTGCCCTGACTTGCTCCCTTTCCTCTTACCCCATCTACCCTCCCCACAGCACTTATATATATACCTGCAATTTTATTTATTTATATTATCTCATTACTTGTATTACCGTCTTTCTCCTCATCCCCCTGTAGACTGTGAGCTCATCGTGGGCAGGGATTGTATCTCTTTATTGCTGTATTGTACTTTCCCAAGTGCTTAGTACAGTGCCTAATGAACATAGGTGCAATGGGGTTAAGGTGAACAACTAAGTGCTTGAGGGGGGGAAAAGTCATAGATGACAAAGTAGGGAGGGAAAATAGAGTGAGATGATGAGAAATTAGTCAGAGAAGGCTTCCTGGAGGAAGTGTGATTTTAAGTAGGGTTTTGATGATGGGGAGATTGCCGGTCAGCCAGTTATGAAGCAGTGAGAAGCAGCATAGCTTAATGGATAAAGCATGGGCCTGAGAGTCAGAAAGACCTGGGTTTTAATCCTGACTCCACCTCATGTCTGCTGTGTGACTTGGGGTAAGGCATTTCACTTCTCTGCGCCTCAGTCCCCTCATCTGTAAAATGGGGATTAAGAGTGTGAGGCCCATGTGGGATGGGGGCTGTGTCCAACCTGCTTAACCCCCAGTTCTTAGAACAAGTGCTTGGCACATAGTAAGTCTTTAACAAGTACCATAATTATTATGATTATTATGAAGATGGGTCAGTTGGAGACTTGAGCAAGGAGGTGAGGAAGGGCCATTGGCAAGAGAGACGAGAGTGAAGCACAGTGAGCATTTAGGTATTAGAGGAGCAAAGGGTGTGAGGTGGGGTGAGAGGAGTGGGAGTCAAGAGATAAGTAGAGAGAAGGGAGCTGATGGTTCCTTAAAACCAACATTGAAGAGTTTCCGCTTGATGGAGAGATGGATGGGAAGTAGCATGGTCTAGTGGAAAAACCAAGGGCCTTAGAATCATGGGACTTGAGTTTTAATCCTGCTTCTGCCACTGAATTGCTGTATCATCTTGGATAAGTCCTTAGCTTTTCTTTGCCTCAGTTTTGTCATCTCTAAAATGGGGATTGAATACCTGTCCTCCCTCCCCCTTTTGTTGTGAGCCCCAAGTGGGTTTGTAAAATTTCCCTCTCCCTTGTGTAGATCCACTCTGCAGTAAAATTCTTTCTAGAAACATTTTCTTCCAAAACTTGGACACAAAGACTATTCACCAGTGTGAAACCGAGACACGGTTTCTATTACCAGAGATTTTGTCTACTTACTCTCTTCCACTATGATATACTTGATTCTAGTATAGAATTTAGTACAGTTCTTGGCATATAAAATTGTTATTAATCATTCAAGACACTTGAGGATTGGGGAGACTTGGGCAGAAAAGCGAAGAATGTACTGGAGAGGGGAGAGGCTGGAGGCAGAAGATCAATGAGGGGAGTAGAAGCAAACCGGGTTGGACACAGTCCCTGTCCCAAATGGGGCTCACAGTCTTAATCCCCATTTTACAGATAAGGTAACTGAGGCCCAGAGAAGTGAAGTGACTTGCCTAAGGTCAAACAGCAGGCAAATGGTGGAATTGGGATTAGAACCCAAGTCTTTCTAGCTCCCAGGCTCATGCTCTATCAACTAAGCCACGCCGCTTCTCAAACTAGAAGACAACTGATTTAGACTGAATGAGAGGCAATCAGGAGAGACTAGCCCTTTATGAGTTTATTATTCAGAAATAAATACTGAAGAAAAGTCATCAACCCTACTCAGCCTAATTAAAAGACCCTTGGAGTAAATTTTTGTACTTTGATCTTTGGACTGATATTCCACCTACTGAAATATGTTGAGACACTCAAGATTCCTTCAGTTCCTACCGTGGACATTTTATTAAAGCTCATAACCTGGAGACAGTAGATTTGAGATTAAAAAATGGAGTTTTTATTGTGTATTGGTCTCATTAAAATGTAGTCTGAGGTCTATCACTGCTATTGTTTTTCTTGTTCAAAATACAAATTGTGCTGCTCACAACAATAGTAACCAATATCACTGAGCCAGTCACTGCCAGAACGATTGTTGAAATGCTGATGGGTTTCTTTCCCTTATCAGCAGGGTTGGGGTCCGGTGGAGGGATGAACAAAGCGGCTTGTGCAATATTGGATATCTCCGATGTATGATTGGTTTTATCAAAGGCCCGGACTGCAATGAAGATGCTGGTGCCGTTTGCTATGGTGACATTTTCTGGTCTGAACACAAAGTTCTCCCGCGAGTGGGCAACCTTAGGTTTCAGAGTGGAAGTGTTCACTTGCAAGGCATCATCAAATTTATCCCTTAGCTCGAGGATCTTCTCACTCATTTTTATGATGTATCCTTTAGCTAAAAAAGAGGAAAAAAAGTGATATTATTCTAGAGTTTAGTTCCAATAATCTCAGCAGGAGTTTATTTCTTGTTTTCTCCTACCTGCTCCCTATGAAAAAAGGTGGCTTCTTGTTTGAGGCCTATTTCTTTAGAGTATTCCCCCAGCAAATTTTCACAGTCAGGGATATTCATTGAGCACCTACTGTGGTCACTCAATCACTGGTATTTATTGAGTGCTTCCTGTGTGCAGAGCACTATACTAAGTGCTTGGAAGAGTACAATACAACAGTGTTGATGGACACGTTCCCTGTCCATAGCAAGCTTACAGCCTAGAGCTCATAGCGCACCGAGCACAGTACTAAGCACTTGGGAGAGTGCAAGGCAGTAAGTAGACAGTCCCTGATAATGGAGACTTTGTCTCAGTTTCATATTGAGGAATTGTCTCTGAGTCAAAGTTTTGGAAGAAAATATTTCTAGAAAGAAGTTTGCTGCCGAATGGATCTACACAAGGGAAAGGATGCCATCTAGATCCTACTGTTGGGATCAAAATGATGTTTCTTTTTCCAGATCGTTTGCCCACACTTAGAGGAAATGATTAGGAAAAGGCAGGCTGGGAAGTTGACCCACTGACTTCCAATCAGGAGGCTTTCAGTTATAGCAATCCCCCTCGTATTCTCTTACGACAGCAAGGTTAAATCCAAGTATACCAAGGAGAATGCCATTAGACTATAGTCTCATTGTGGGCAGGGCACGTGTCTACTAACTCTTTTTTATTACACTCTTCCAAGCTCTTAGTATAGTGCTCTCACACAGTGTGTGCTCAGTAAATACAATTGACTGATTGATTGCCTCAATTTTTTTTTTTTATGGTATTTGCTAAGCCCGTGGTCTATCCATTAGGCCACACTGTTTCCCAATTTCCACAGTGAGACATGTTTCCCACCAGTGGATGTGGGGTTTAGGGGTTTTTCTCCGCCAAAGCATTTGTTTCTGGAAGAGCTGCCATAAAGTCAGATGCTTCTAGTGCATTGAGAAGCAGCATGGCGTAGTGGACAGATCCCTGGCTTGGGAGTCAGAAGGTCATGAGTTCTAATCCTGGCTCTGCCACTTGTCTGCTGTTTGATCTTGGGTGAGTGACTTTGCTTCTCTGGGCCTCAGTTCCCTCCTCCGTAAAATGAGGATTGAGACTGTGAGCCCCACGTGGGGCAAGCACTGTGTGCCACCCGATTTGCTTGTATCCACCCTAGCGCTTAGTACAGTGCAGCGTGGCTCAGTGGAAAGAGCACGGGCTTGGGAGTCAGAGGTCATGAGTTCGAATCCCAGCTCTGCCACTTGTCAGCTTTGTGACTGTGGGCAAGTCACTTCACTTCTCTGTGCCTCAATTACCTCATCTGTAAAATGGGGATTAAGATCACGTGGGACAACCTGATCACCCTGTATCTACCCCAGTGCTTAGAACAGTGCTCTGCACATAGTAAGCGCTTAACAAATACCAACATTATTATTATTACAGTGCCTGGCATATAGTGAGCACTTAACACAGGCCATGATTATTATTGGATTGTTGCCTTATTGGCTTGTTTCCACCTGGTTATTCTTTCCTAGAGCATAGTATACTGCTATGTGTACAATAATAGTATTCTTAAGGATTACTATTACTTTTACCATCATCACTATTACCATTACTACTACGAGGCCAGTAGGTTATATGTTGGTAGTGTGATGTTTGAAAATGATTCAGATTCAGAACTGGCAGATCGGTTCACCAGAACACACTGTTTTTAGCTTCCTGTGTATTCACCCAGATCTGCCTCCTCGATGAGCACCTCTTATTCCGTCAATCCAGAAAACCCCTCAAACCTACCCTGCCCTTCATCATAGTCATCCCCTGGAGCCGTCCAAGACAGATGGATTTCATCTCCTTCGATGTCTGCCACGAGGTCAGTAATTTTATTTGGTGCAAACACATCTGGTATTGAACCGGCGGGAACATTTTTGATCTCAAATGAGCCTCCCAAGGCTGTTCTGCTGAAACTCTCCACTTTTGACTGAATATCTTCAGGATTGATTTCAGGCTTTGGTGGATTCATTTTTACTACACCTGCCAAAATAAAAAGATACACAGTGTTATTCTTAATGTGAGGTACAAACCTCCAATAGTCCATTTGTGGCTAAGTGCCCGGGATGTGAGTCAAGATGGTAGTGTCACACCCCACTACCTGTTGAACGTTTCATGAAGGATGATGGTGATGGCATTTGCTAAGTGCTTACTATGTGCAAAGCACGGTTCTGTGATCTCATAGGTACAGCACAGGCTTGGGAGTCAAGAGACCTAAGTGCTAATCCCAGTTCTATCACTTGCCTGCTGTGGGGCCATGGGTAAATCACTTAACTTCTCTGTGCCAGAGTTTTCTCATCTGTAAAATGAGGATAAAATATCTATTATCTCTCCCCGCAAAGATTGAGATCTCTGACTGGGACAGAGCCTGTGGCTGATCTGATTATTTTGTATCTACCTCAGTGTTTGGAAAAGTGTTTGTCTCAGAGTAACCACTTAAATTCCACAGCTATTACTATTAATATTCCATGAAACCAGAGTTTAATGGGAAGCAGTGTGGCTTAATGGATAGAGCACAGGCCGGGGAGTCTGAAGGACTTGGGTTCTAATCCCTGTTCTGACACATGTCTGCTGTGTGACCTTAGGCAAGTCACTTAACTTCTCTGTGCCTCAGTTACCTCATCTGTAAAATGAGGAATAGGACTGTGAGTCCCATGTACGATAGGGACTGTGTTCAACCTTGTATCTACCCCAGCGCCTAGTATAGTGCCTGGGACATAGATAGCACTTAAATGCCATAAACCACCCCTCCAAAACCAAAAACTCGTGGGTGTTCAGAAGAGTTCGCTCCAGAATAGTGCTCGAGCTTCCAGATATACTGAAAGAATGTTAGCACTCCACTATGATCTGTCATTTTTCAGTTGGTGCCTAATTTTTGGAAGTGGGATCTGATGAATTCATTCATTCAATCATATTTATTGAGTGCTTACTGTGTTCAGAGCACTGTACTAAGCGCTTGGAAAGTACAGTTTGGCAACAGATAGAGACAATCCCTACCCAATGAAGTACTGACTTCTAAATCTGTCATTTGCTGGACCTGCTTAACTAGTAGAACAAGGAGCCTTTTAGAACAGGAGTAAGATTATTTTTCCTTCCATGCTGACAACATATTGATGACTCCCTAGTAATTAAAATCAATTGAACTCAGGGTCCTCTCCAAAGCCTTATTAAATTTTCCATCCATCCTTCCTTGAGTTAATCAAAAACTTTATCTACAGTGGTAAATCCACCTATGTAATGCAAGATTCGGGGTAACAGCTGGGCAAATAAACTGCATTATAAACTTGGTCATTTTTTTTTTTAAGACTTTTTTTTTCTTCTAAGGAATGGTATTTGTTAAAGCACCTACTACGTGTCAAACACTGTTCTAAGTGCTGGGATAGATACAAGTTGATTAGGTTGGACATAGTCACAGTCCTGCATGAGGCTCAAGGTCTAAGCAGGAGTGAGAACAAGATAAGCAAGGCACAGAGAAGTTAAGTGACTTGTCCAAGGTCACCCAGCAAGCAATCGACAGAGTCAAAATTAGATCCCAGATCCTCTGACTCCCAGGCCCGTGCTCTTTCCACTAGCTATGCTGCTTTCCCAACTTGTACATGAATACACCAAATAAATGGAGGTTTTAAGTATTAATTTCGACAAGACTGTTGAGAAGCAGCCTGGCCAAGTGGATAAAGCTTCTGGCCCCACCCCTTCATACCTTTTTAAACACTCACCGCCCCACCCCTCCCCCTGGCTTGCCTTCTTGATCGCCCCCTTCAAATGTTCACGTTGCAGTGGTTTTTTCCTCGCTGCTTTCAAACAAACTTAGGTATGCCCTATCCTAAAATAAAAATAAACCTTCCCTTGACTCCACAGCACTCTCCAGTTATTGCCCATCTCCATCCAACCATTCCACTCCAAAATGTTGAAAGACTCGTTTACACCCACTATCTCTACTTCCTCTCCTCCAATTCTCTCCTTGACCCCCTCCAATCTGCCTTCCGTCCTATTCACTCCATGGAACCAGCCCTTTGTAAGGTAACCAGTAACCTTCTTCTTGCCAGATCCGATGGCCTCTACTCTATCTTAATCCTCCCAGACTTCCCTCTCAGCTGTTTCCGACACTGTAGACCACCCTTTCCATCCGGAAACTTTGTCCAACCTTGGCTTCACTGACACTCTTTTCTCTTGGTTCTCCTCTGTTCTCTCTGACCGTTCCTTTTCAGAGTCTTTTGCTGGTTCCTCCTCTGCCTCTCACCATCTGACAGTGGGGATCCATTAAAGTTTAGTTGTAAGTCCCCTTCTATTCTATATCTACATCTCCTCCCTTGGAGAATTTATTCACTCCCCTGGCTTCAACTACCGCCTGTATGCAGTGATTTCCAAATCTAATCTCCAGCCCTTACTTCTCTCCTTTCCTGCAAGCTCACAATGCCTCCTCCCTTCAGGACATCTCTACCTGGGTGTTCTGTCAACACTTCAAACTAAACATAACCAACATTGAACTTATGTTTCCATTCAATCCTATCCATCTCCTTCCTTTACCATCACTGCAGACAATGCCACTATTCTCTCTATCGCATAAGGCCCTAACCTTGGAGTTGCCCTTGGCTCATTTCTCTTATTCTACCCACATATTCAATCTGTTATCAAATCCTCTACTTTATATCTTCACAGCATTGCTAAAATATGCCCTCTACTCTTCATCCAAACTGCTACCAAGCTGATCCAAGCACTTATCCTATCTACTTTGACTACTGCATCTTCGTCCACTCTGAGCTCCCTGCCTCCTGTCTCTCTCCACTCCAGTTCATACTCCACTCTTCTGCAAAGACAATTTTTCTGCAAACCTCTCAGTCCAAGTCTCCCCACTCCTCTAGAACCCCCAATGGCTGCCGATCCACCTCCTCATCATCGACCTTAAAGCACTCAATCAGCCCTCCTCATCCTATCTCCCTTCACTGATCTCCTACTATAACCCAACCCACAAACTCTGCTCCTCTACTGCCAGCTAGCTCACTATGCCCCGCTCTCATCTAACTCTCCACCGACCCCTTTCCTACACCCTTCCTCTAGCCTGGTAGTCCTTTCCCCTCCCTGTGTGTCAGATTATCGACTGGTTCGTATCTCGACTCTGCCACTTGTCAGCTGTGTGACTGTGGGCAAGTCACTTAACTTCTCTTTGCCTCAGTTACCTTATCTGTCAAATGGGGAAGAAGACTATGAGCCTCACGTGGGACAACCTGATGGCCCTGTATCTCCCCCAGCGCTTAGAACAGTGCTCTGCACATAGTAAGCGCTTAACAAATACCAACATTATTATTATCAATTCCCCACCTTCAAAGCACTGTTAAGATCTCATTTCCTCTAAGAGGCCTTCAACAATTAAACCCTCTTTTCCCAAGCTCCCTCTCCCTTCTGCATCATCTATACACTTTCATCTTTGACCTTTGGACATTGGATATTTGTCCCATCCTCAACCCACAACCCTTGTGTAGATTTTTTTTATGTCATATATTACAATTTATTTATATTCATGTCTGGCTCTCCCTATAGACTAAGTTCGCTTGAGCAGAGGACTTGTCTGCTAACTCTGTTGTATTACACTCCCCCAAGCACTTAGTACAGTGCTCGGAACATAATAAGGACTTAATAAATACCATTGATTCATTGATTAACTGAAAAAGCACAGGGCCGGGAGAGAGAGGACCTGGGTTATAATCCTGGCTCTTGCCACTTGACTGCTGTGTGACCTCGTGTCTCAGTTCCTTCTCTGTAAAATGAGGATTAAGACTGCGAGTCCTGTGTGGGACTTAGACTATGTCCAACTTGATTACCTTCAGCACTTAATACAGTGTCTGACACACAGTAAAAGCTCAACAAATACTCTAAAAAAATGATAGTAGAAATGAGCAATGTCTGCCTTCCTGGCTTAGTTGACTCAGGGGACAACAGAAATTTTGGTTAAACAACTCAGGACATTTGAGTTTAAAATATTCTGAAGCCATATCATCCTTTCAATCACATTTTACTCATGACCACTCCAAATCTCTGATTTTGCACATTACTTACCATTTACAACATAGCCTGGAACATACATAGCACGGCTCTGATGGGAACTTGAACTCAGTCTCTTCTTTCCCCCGACAGCCTGCACTTTTAAGCTGTGTCTGCCATTGTCCTTATAAGCCGTAAAATATCTTGAGTAGATGCCATCATTCGCTATCACATCAGCTCCTACTCAGAGAAGTGTAAAAATGAACAAACGTTGCAAATATGAGAATCTGTAGTTATTGCATACAACACTCATTGTGTCCAGATGTCACTTCACCCACAATCATAATATTTCCTTAGTCTCCATTGCCTCCAGTCTATCAACTGAGTCTCTCGAGTGGCCTGACTCTATGAAAATGACTGTCCTCACTCTCAGATAATGATAATAATAATAATAATAATAATAATAATGATAGGGTATTTGTTAAATGCTTACCATGTACCAGGCACCGTCCTAAGCACAGTGCCTGGTACATGGTAAGCATTTAACAGATACAAGGAGGATACAAGGAAATAAGGTTGTACACAGTCCCTGTCCCTTATGGGGCTCACAGTCTCAATCCTCATTTTCTAGATGAGGGAACTGATGCACAGAGAAGTGAAATGACTTGTGAGACTCTGGCATCTGATGTGGAAAGGGCAATCTTCCAAATTGTACGAAAAAATACCCAGTCATTCAGTACTTAATAAATACCATCATTATTATCACAGTCAAGAATCATGTCAAGACATTTCACTGAAGAGAATGTTATTGGGAAAATATGGTAACACTGATGATTATGAAGACTTCATGAAGAAAATATGGAACGTTAAGATGTGTCAAAATTACCTGCCCCATTATCAAGAAGTTCCAAAGTAACTATTTTTCCAGCCTGGGGTTCAATAGTAGCAATCACTTTGGCCCCAAGAACAGGCATAAATCCTTGGCTAACTTCAGCGTAAACAGCCATTGGACTGGGGAAGACGTTTGTGTCTTTATTCATGCGAGGAGTCACAGTCAGTGGAGGTACCGTAGGGTCTGATGAGCGGGAAGTCACTGTCATTGTTAGGATTTGTGCAGCTGATTCAATATTGTAAGTCCAAGTTCCCAACTAAAATACAAGGATAAGTATTTTACATATCAACTTCAAGAACTTGGTGTGACTGGACCAAGGCTCATTTGGTTTACAACAGGAGACATCATGGCGAGGTGCCTGTTGGAGAGTCTGTGTGACCCAGTTTCTCTAATTATCAGAACCCTCGTTTAACATGGAAGATAATCATTTAACTGTTGTCTGAGCTCTTGCCCAGAGTTTAACCCAGTGCTTAGCACACTACCTGACACAGAGTAAGTGCTTAATAAATGCCATCTTTATTATTATTATCTTGCTACTGGAAACATGGTTTGAAACTATGATAACCAAGGAACAGAAAAATTCATGACTTACGCAAGGTCAGACAGTAAATAAGTGGTAGAGCTGGAATTAGAACCCAGGTCCTCACACTCCCAGGCCTGTGCTCTTTCCCAAACACATTTTCCCTGATTATTTCATACTTTTTGTCTCCTGCGTTTGCCTCCTTGTTACGCTTAGTTAGTGGACCAGCTGAATGGAGATTATGCTTCATTCTACTTTTGGTTCACTGCTTCTCCATTTATGGCATGAAACATATGAAAGAAATAATCATAGCAATGTGGAAAATTTGATTTCAAATTGTTGAAATTGTTAAGGGAACAAAAAGGCAAAATGTTGCATTCACCTCGGCTGTGCCTGGTATTTGGAGATGAGCCATCCTGGACTTTTCATCTATTGAAAAGTTGTGATGTTCTTGTCCTTTGGGATCCCAGAGAGAGATTTGGGGGATCTGAGTTGACCATGTGACCAGGAAGAAGGTATCTTTACCCACTGAATTATCCACAACCACTGTGCCATTCATCCACCCTCTTGTGTCCAGCTTTAATCCTCTGCTTTCAAGCTGTTGAGATAAAAAAAAGCCAACAAAATATTCAACTGTTAGTAGAATACAGCTTTTTCTTTCATTCATGACTAAACACAGGTTCCTGGGGGTGAACACTAAAGTAATCAGAGTTCCTTTAGAAACCTGTCAGGGGTTTGAATTTAAGAAACAGTTGCGGTTGGAAAAGTCATGGTTATATAAGTCCTCTTTGCACTGTGAGATAGAAAGCAGGGGGAAACAGAGAGAATTCTCTGTACCCTTCTAATCCATCTATTGTTTGGTGTAAAATTTTGTTTATCAAAAGTATGGAAGAGAGAAGAATAAAGAAAGATGTTTTGAGATGAGTGAATGAGAGAGGTACTACTTGGGGATAAAGGATATCTTGGTGGGCTGAAGGAACAAGGTGGAGGGAAAATGGAAATTCCCAATTTCATGGAGGGAAAGGAGAAAAGGGTTTTCAAATGAGTAGGAAGAAGTCCTTGTTTTATGGGTTTTTTTTCTGGATGGGAAATCCTAGATTGTTCTCTGTTAGCACTGAATGAGATTTCTGAACACCACTGCCTATGAAGTATACTCCCAAATATAATATAGAGAATATAATAGAGAAGTGGTGTGGCTCAGTGGAAAGAGCCCGGGCTTGGGAGTCAGAGGTCATGGGTTTGAATCCCAGCTGTGCCACTTGTCAGCTGTGTGACTGTGGGCAAGTCACTTCATTCATTTAATAGTATTTATTGAGCGCTTACTATGTGCAGAGCACTGTACTAAGCGCTTGGAATGTACAAGTCGGCAACAGATACAGTCCCTGCCGTTTGACAGGTTTACAGTCTAATCGGGGGAGACAGACAGACAAGAAAAATGGCAATAAATAGAGTCAAGGGGAAGAACATCTCATAAAAACAATGGCAACTAAATAGAATCAGGGTGATGTATGTCTCATTAAACAAAATAAACAAAATAAATAGGGTAATAAAGATATATACAGTCGAGCGGATGAGTACAGTGCTGAGGGGGTGGGAGGCGAGGGGGGAGGAGGAGAGAGAAAAGGGGGCAGAGAGGGTTTAGCTGCGGAGAGGTGAAGGGGGGTAGAGGGAGCAGAGGGACAAAGAGGGGAGCTCAGTCTGGGAAGACCTCTTGGAAGAGGTGAGTTTTAAGTAGGGATTTGAAGAGGGGAAGAGAATTAGATTGTCTGAGGTGAGGAGGGAGGGCGTGGCCCAGGGGTCGACGGCGGGATAGGCAAGAACATGGTACAGTGAGGAGGTGGGCGGCAGAGGAGCGGAGAGTGCGGGGTGGGAGTTGGAAAGAGAGAAGGGAGGAGAGGTAGGAAGGGGCAAGGTGATGGAGAGCCTTGAAGCCTAGAGTGAGGAGTTTTTGTTTGGAGCGGAGGTTGATAGGCAACCGCTGGAGGTGTTTAAAAAGGGGAGTGAAATGCCCAGATCGTTTCTGCGGGAAGATGAGCCGGGCAGCAGAGTGAAGAATAGACTGGAGCGGGGCGAGAGAGGAGGAAGGGAGATCAGAGAGAAGGCTGACCCAGTAGTCTAGCCGGGATATAACGAGAGCCCGTAGCAGTAAGGTAGCCGTTTGGGTGGAGAGGAAAGGGCGGATCTTGGCGATATTGTAAAGGTGAAACCGGCAGCTCTTGGTAACAGGGTGTTTGGGGTGAACGAGAGAGACGAGTCAAAGATGACACTGAGATTGCTGGCCTGAGAGAAGGGAAGGATGGTCGTACCATCCAAGGTGATAGGGAAGTCTGGGAGAGGACGGGGCTTGGGGGGGAAGATGAGGAGCTCAGTCTGGCTCATGTTGAATTTTAGGTGGCGGGCCGACATCCAGGTGGAGACATCCCGGAGGCAGGAGGAGATGCGAGCCCGAAGGGAGGGGGAGAGGACAGGGGCGGAGATGTAGATCTGCGTGTCATCTGCGTAGAGATGGTAGTCAAAGCCGTGAGAGCGGATGAGTTCAGCAAGGGAGTGAGTGTAAATGGAGAACAGAAGAGGGCCAAGAACTGACCCTTGAGGAACTCCAACAGTTAAAGGATGGGAGGGCGAGGAGGCGCCTGCGAAGGAGACTTCACTTCTTGGTGCCTCAGTTACCTCATCTGTAAAATGGGGATTAACTGTGAGCCTCATGTGGGACAATCTGATTACCCTATATCTACCCCAGCACTTAGAACAGTGCTCTGCACATAGAAAGCGCTTAACAAATACCAACATTATTATTATTATTTATAATATTAATTTTCCAGTTTTAGTAGTTAAGATTGAACTCCAGGGACAATTTCTAATTTCAGGAATGAGGCTTCTATTAACTTAAAATAATTGCCTAAAGTACCTGATACATTAATTCTCTTTAGTGGAAAAGCAAATAATTGATTTGAAACTCAGACCTGGATAGACTGTTGAGAGAAATTCCCACTTCGTGATGAAAGTCCACTAAAAGCATCAATAAGGCCATTGTTCTGGGCTGTATCCGAAGGAGTTGTGAATTTGCCTCCTAAAATAGAATTATACTGTGGTAGTTACTTCTAAGAAATTAACTGTTTGCTGCAGTGTATAACAGTAATCCAATATGGCATTTACCCAGGTGGGGAAGAAGCTCCTGCCCCCGAACTCCCTGATGCTGGGCCGCTCTGTTGTTGTGCACCCTTCAAAGAAGGGAATAGCTCAGTGTGCAGTGATATTTATTGAGCACTTACTGTGTGCAGAGCACTGTACTAAGCTCTTGAGAGAGTTGCAATATAAAGGTGTAACCGACACATTCCTTGCCCACAACAAGCTTACAGTCTAGAGGAGCTTTATGGTCTAGAGTACTGTACTAAGTGCTTGGTCGAGTACAACATAACAGGATTGGTAGACATGTTCCCCTCCCTCAACGAGCTTACAGTCATTTATGCAAGCAACTAAATTATGGTTATGTACATAAGTGCTGTGAGGCTGTTGGAGGGGTGAATGAAGGGAGGAAATCCAAATGCAAGGGTGACACAGAAGGGAGTGGGAGAAGAGAAAAAGAGGGCTTAGTCAGGGAAGTCCTCTTGGAGGACTTGTACCTTCAGCAGGGCTTTGAAGTTGAAGAGAGGGATTGCTGGGGGAGGAGACTTCCTCTCCAGAGGTTGAATTTCAACTCTCTTATGGCCCATGGGTAATGGGCCACTCTGACAGCTACTACCCTACCTCACTGAGCACAGGTCCAGCTAGTGGCTGCCTCTTTCTTGGGTTGTAGCTGGGAATTAAGAAATACCAGGGAAAAGCTGGCTACATCCCTGACCATGAAGGAGTGTTCCAGCAGCCACCCAGGTGGAGCAGGGAGAACTGACCCAAATTTCATCAGAAGAAGCTTATTTTTGAAAGTACTCACTGCATCTCGCATTACACTACTGTAGAATTGATGTTCAGAAAATGATCTCAAATTACGCAAGCCAGAATAGCGATGGGAATTGGATGTAAAGTTTCAGCTAAGGTTCTCCCAGTGGGATTCTAGTTCATACAGAGGAAAGTGGAGTTGTCATTCCCACAGTAAATTTCTGGGCTGAGAATGTCAATTGGTTCAGGGAGGACTTGGATACATCCATTCAGGGATGAGAGGTCCATAATGCGGTACAAAAGGGAAGAGTTTAGATAAAAGTCTACATTCAGAATGAGTTAATAGGAGGACAAGTTAGGAATATTAAATGACTATCCACAGAATGGATAGAACTTGGATAACCATCATGCTTTTAATCCCAAATTCCCATTGTTGTCATTATTAAAGGCAGGATACCAGGCTGGGTGCATCATCCATCTGACTCAATAATGATCCTTCATTTTTGAATTGCGCCTTTCCTCAGTCACCTATTGTCCCCTGTTAAATAGAGTCAGGTGCTTCAGGAAGCGTTTAAGTAAGAAGTCAAAGAAATTATTTCGCCATTGATCTTGAATTAAAATAGGCCAGAAGACCATATATTTGACTTTTGCTGTTGTGTTTTCCTGAATTATTTATGGTATTTTTTTTAAGCATTTAGTATGTGCCAAGCATTGTACTGGGGTAGATACAAAATAATCTGGCCCCACATGGGGTTCACAGTCTAAGTGGGAGAGAGAACAGGTATTGAATCCCCATTTTGCAGATGAGGAAATGGAATCACAGAGCAATTTAGTGACTTGTCCAAGGTCACAAAGCAGACATGGGGTGGAGCTGAGATTAGAAACCAAATCAACTGACTCCCAGGCCTGTATGGTAGGTATATGTCACTGTAGGGCATACCTGCATGTTCAGGTTCCCCAAGGCACACTTTCAGAATATCCAGAAGATGATACTGTATATATTTACTGTATATATTTACTGTATATACTCAACTGTATATATTTTCATTACCCTATTTATTTTGTTAATGAAATGTACATCGCCTTGATTCTATTTAGTTGCCATTGTTTTTACGAGATGTTCTTCCCCTTGACTCTATTTATTGCCATTGTTCTTGTCTTTCCGTCTCCCCTGATTAGACTGTAAGCCCATCAAACGGCAGGGACTGTCTCTATCTGTTGCCGACTTGTTCATTCCAAGCGCTTAGTACAGTGCTCTGCACAGAGTAAGTGCTCAATAAATACTATTGAATGAATGAATGATACGTTAACATTACCTTCCCTGTAGAAGATGTACTGCTGGAAGGGAGTGCTTAGAAGCAACTATAGCCATTTCACTTTGGGACCAAAAATATCCAGGGGTTGAAATTTTTTTTCATTAAGGTATTTGTTAGGTGTTTACTATGTGCCAGGAACAGTACTAAGTACTGGGGTAGTACAAGCTAATCAGATTGGATATAGTCTAGGTCCCACGTGGGGCTCACAGTCATAATCTCCATTTACAAATGAGGAAACTGAGGCACAGAGAAATTGAATGACTTGTCCAAGGTCACACAACAAACAGGTGGTGGGTCTGGGATTAGAAGTCAGGTTCTTCTGACTCCCAGGCCTATGCTCTATCCACTAGGCCATGCTGCTTCTCAAGTCGTGGTTGAATTATAAAAATAATCCTAGGCACTGTGAACTACTAAGTTAATATGATTCTCGACTTTCCTTTTGAGACTGCATAGGCACACATTTCTCACAGAAGTCTATTTTAAAAGCTGTCTCTTTACCTGTCATGTCTGACAGCTCTTTTACATTGACAGCAGCAGAAGTTCCCAGAGCAACGATGTGAATGGTGGCTCCACTCTCTTTCACCGCTGTAAAACAGGAACTTACAGTTGAATCTTCCCCGTCTGTCAGCAGCACAATTTCAGAGCCATCAGTTGTCTCGAATTTGCGTTTAAATTCCTGAAATCACACATTTACTCAGTCAATTGATGGTATTTATTGAGCTCTTAATAATAATAATAATAATAATAATGATGATGATGATGGTATTTGTTAAGCGCTTACTATGTGCAGAGCACTGTTCTAAGAGTTAGGGTAGATACAGGGTAATCAGATTGTCCCACGTGGGGCTCACATTTTTTAATCCCCATTTTTACAGATGAGGTAACTGAGGCCCAGAGAAGTTAAGTGACTTGCCCAAGGTCACACAGCAGACAACTGGCGGAGCCGGGATTAAAACCCACTACCTCTGACTCTCAAACCCGCGCTCTTTCCATTGCAGAGCACTGAACTAAGCACCTGGGAGAGTAAAGTACAAAAACGTTGGTAGATACTTTCTCTGCCCTGCCCCTCCAGGAGCTTCCTGTATAGTGGGTTAATTTGGGAATTTAAAATTGCAGAATTGCAAGTGACTAACTGCTGTAGGAAAACACGTTTCACCTGAAATGCAAGTAGGATTCCACTGCAGATTGATGTTCCTCCTCCAGCTGCTGTAGGTAAATTTTTGATGAGTTGATTCCGTTCAGCCTCGCCGACTATTTGGATTAGTGGGTTTTTGAGAGTAGCGCTACTCTCAAATATGACCATCCCCACCCAGGAACCTTCTTCAATAGTTTGCAGCAGGAAGAACTGGGCTGCCTGATTCATTCGATTCAGACGATCTTTGCTCTGAGAGAAGAAGAGCACAAATTCAACTTCCAAGTGTGCCAAGCATAGTAATCATTGCAACCATTGCTGTAGAATTGTAATTTGGTATTCCTGCTCAAGTGCATAAGTACTGGTAGTAGTAAATTCACAAAACATACTTGAGAATGATCGATTCAACCCCCACGTATAGATTCGACCTTTTCGGTTAAGTTTTTGATATGTTTGTCCATAATGGCTCAAAATGAAAGATTATTCTGTTACAAAATCATTGGGTGCTGTAGGCACTGTAAAACTGATGGAATTAAGGGATGTGGGTCAGTTCCAGAAGCCATTGCAAGAGTTCAAATCTGCTTAAGGACAGGTCTGGGTTGTTGGGGACTAACTTGGCCACAACCCACCCTGTGGAGCAGTTGTGCCTGAATGCGGGATTATAGACATTAGGCTAATATCATGGTAGCCAATGGTTAGGGAAAGTCTGTAAAATACGTAGCTTGATTCATCCCATGGGTCTCAGGATTATCGTTCTCCCATTGCCTTCCAGTGTAGTAGGGCCTGCTTGTGGAAGGTCAGGAAAAGACACTACCAACTGACATTGACTCACAAGTGTATAGTGACCATCAACTCTGAGGCTCTCAATCACCTCTCTCCTCCTGAAATCTTACTACAACTCAGTCTGCACATTCTGCTAATTTAATGCCAACTGTAGTTCTGTCAAATCTATCTCTAAGCCAACCCCTTGCCCACATTCTCCCTCTGGCCTGGAACTCCATCACCGTTAATATCAGGCAACTCATCACTCTCCCTACCTTCAAAACCCTACTAAAATCACAGTTCCTCTGAGAGACCTTCCTGACTAAGCCCTCATTTCACTTTCTTTCCCTTCCTTCTGTATTGCATATGCATTTTTTTAGAAAATAGTATTTGTTAATCACTTACTGTGTGCCAGACATTGTACAGTGCATTGGGGTAGATACAAGATAATCAAGATGGACACAGTCCCTGTCCCATATAGGTCTCACAGTCTGAACCCTCACTTTACAGATGAGATAGTGGAGGCACAGAGAAATTAAGCGACTTGCCTAAGGTCCATAGAGCAGGCAAGTGGCAGAGTTAGGATTAGAACTCAGGTTCTCTGATACCTAGGCCCATGCTCTTTCCACTGGGCCACACCGCTTCTCACTTGGAAACGTATCCTTTAAGCACTTGATATTCACCCCACCCGTATAGCATTTTTGTACATATCCTTTTACCCTTCCATTTCCTCTTATCTATCATATATTTTAATGTCTGTCTCACCTTCTCAACTTTAGCACCCATGGGCAGGGATTGTCTTCCAACTTTATTGTATTGTAATTTCCCAAGCACTTAATAAGGTGCTCTGAATCCAGTATGTGTTCGATAAATATAATTGACTGGTGTATAGCTCTAATGGAAGCATGAGGATTGCCATAGTTACACGGAACTGCATAGTAGTACCAATGATAATAATATTAAATACTTGTTTAGTACTTACTATGTGCCAAGCACTGTACTAAGTGCTGGGGTAGATACAGGTTATTCAGGTTGGGGTCACAGTCTAAGCAAGGAGGATTAGGATATATAATGCCCATTTTGCAGATGTGATAACCAAAGCACCCAGGAGGCAAGTGGCAGAACTAGGATTAGAACTGAATTTCTCTTACTCCCAAGCCCCTGCTCTTTCCACTAGGCCATGCTGCTTCTTGCTTTGCTTCTAATACCACCTCAAACCCTGGGTTTTCTCAGCATTCTGGTTCCTTTGATCGGAGTTTACCAGGAAGAAGCCAAAAGAGTCTTGTCATGCAGTGGGTAGAGGGAGTCAGGAGCTTTTTGGCTCATCCCTACCTGTCCACAGGTCCAGCCTGAAGTACCGTGACTCTCAATGCAGACACTGAAAAGGACTGAGGCCTCACACTTTCAAGAAGAAAGTGAGTGAGAGAGAGAGAGAGAGAGAGTGTGTGTGTGTGTGTGTGTGTGTGTGTAGGGAGGTCTTAAGCAGAAGCTGCTCATGCCACATGTGCATGAGACAAGGCTCCTATGGGTCATTTTTCCAGCTCCCATGAGTCCTAACTAAGAATTTGGTTCAAGCTGTCTTACCCCCATACTTCCAGATTTATCAAGCACTAAACAGGCTCTTCGGATTACAAACTTCAGCAAGGAAAAGACAGGTTTTGGTGGCTGGCCAGTCATGGGTTTGGTGTTGTTAAAGTCAGCTGACCCCTGGATGACGTCCCAAGTGCTTCGGAGCTCACACATTCGGTTTTGTTGATTTGGAGCTTCTGCATTATGGTTTTCTTTATTACAGAACTCAGTTACCTGGAAAAGTCAGTTCATTGAAAGAAATGATTAAGACTGTGCATTAGTATCAGCAGACCTAACCAGTATTCCGATGATAGAAGGCCGAAGTTTTGGTAACAACAATAATAATAATGAAGATGGCATTTGTTAAGTGCTTACCAGCCCTGTTCTAAGCGCTGAGGTAGATACAAGGTTATCAGATTGTCCCACGGGGGTCTCACAGTTCCCCATTTTACAGATGAGGTAACTGAGGCACAGAGAAGGTAAGTGACTTGCCCAAAGACAGACCGCTGACAAGTGGTGGAGCCGGAATTGACCTCTGACTCCCAAGCTCATGCATTTTCTGGTAAGCCACACTGCCACTCTCTCCTCACAGACAGTGTATAAAACTCTGAGTCATTAAAATATCTTTGGCTTTATAGTTGGAGAAATTGTGTTTCACCCTATAATATTCAGTCAGCTTTCTGCTGCCTTAATTTCCAGACCTCTGCCAGTCTTTTAGGGTTCGCTTGAACTCATATCCTTGTACGTTGGGGCTGCTCTTTGCCGTGGTGCTTCTGCCTCTGTGTGGGTACAGCTATGCCAGATACTGTTGCCATGAATGGAATACATGTTGAGAAGCTACATGATATAGTGGATAGAGCATGGGCCTGGGAGTCGGAAAGTCATGGGTTCTAATCCCGGCTCTGAAACTTGTCTGCTATGTGACCTTGGGCAAGTCACCTCACTTCTCTGTGCCTCAGTTACCTCATCTGTAAAATGGGGATTGAGAACTTGAGCCCTACATGGGACAGGGACTATGTCCAGTCCAATTTGCTTGTATCCATCCCAGTTCTTAGTACAGTGCCTGGCAGGTAGTAATTACTTAACAAATACCGTAATTATTATTATTATTATTAATACGCAACTGCTCACCCTTATTTGCTCCCTTTATTTACTCCTCCCTCAACCCCGCAGCACTCACGTCCATATCCGTAATTTATTTATTTACATTAACATCTGTCTCCCCTCTAGACTGTAAGTTCGTTGTGGGTAGGAAAGGTATTTACCAACTCTGTTATATTATTTTACTGTACTATCCCAAGTATTTAGGATTGGTTTTTTTCATTAAAGAAATTGTGTTTCACCCTACAATATTCAGCCAGCTTTCCGCTGACTTACATTTCCAGACCTCTGCCAGTCTTTTATGGTTTGCTTGTCCTCATATCCTTGTAGATGGAGGCGCTCTGCCCACAGTAAGTGCTCAAAAAATAAGACTGATTGATTAACTGATTAATTCTGAGAACACAAAGCACCATTCTGCCCTGGGACCAGGGGTGGGGAGAGCAGGGATTGGGCAATTCAAGGATTGGGTGAAACTGTGGTCACCCTGCTGCCAGTGCAGAGATGAGAACTGAGCCCCGGGCCCTGCTCGTAACACATCTCTTGGAGTTTCTCAGTATCCAAGTGCGGTGGCTGTGGCCTAGGTCTTTTTGGTGCCTTGGCTACTGTAACGGCACATGCCCGTCGAGTTGCCCAGATTCCGGAAAAGGAAGCAGACCACGCCAGTCAGGCTTAGTGAGATCTGTATAAAAGTGGTTTATCTGGGGAAGTTACTTAGGGGACAGCCCTGGGTGGCGGCAGGGCACAGGAGGCACATCACGCCCCGCCTAACTAGAGCCACTCCTTTACATGCCGCATGACATCACTACAAAAGCAAAACAACTTAGATAAGGTGTTTACCAGCTCGATCTGCGCATGTCCAGGGCGCATACCATAACCGCAAAAACACAGCCTCGGCTTTGAAACTCTGGCGGGTCAGAGCCGGGGCACAACATCCCCTGCAGCTACCCTTGTCTAGGTCATGGCGGCGAGTGAGTTTGGGGAGCCTGCAGGAGATCCTGGATGGATCGAGTCTAATTCAAGCCCGTTTTTTGTGGAACCTGAGGGACCCCCTTCAAAACTGGTATTTAAGGACTTACTATGTCCCAAGCACTGCACTAAGCACTGAAGTAATACTACATAATCAGGTCATACACAGTCCTTGTCCCGCAGGGGGATCACAGTTTAAGTAGTGGGCAGAATAGGTATTGAATCTCCACTTTACAGCTGAGGTAACTGTGGCACAAAGAAATTAAATGACTTGCCTAAGTGGTGCAGTGGGATTAGAACCCAGGTTCTCTGACACCCAGCCAGTGGTTCAGGCCAGGATTAACTCAGGGCAGGCAGGGCCTTGCCCTTCAGAACAGTAAGTACAACAGCCTCTTGAGGCTGTTACAACACACTCTCTCTCGTCTGGCAATTCGGTGACTGAGACAGGTATGTAACACTGAATGGGGAAGGGAAGTGTAGCCTGGTTCGCACACCCCTTCGCAGTCTAGATGGCACGTCTCTGATCCTCCTGGAGAGAATCTGCCTCAGCTATTTGAGTCTATGTTCCTCAGCCTGAAATGAAATATTTACCATTTTAGGATCAAAGTTGATCCCTGACTGCTTCTTGTGGGCACAACTAGACTGACACTGACTAGCTGCCTGAAGTAATAGAGAAAGCACTGGGAGTCAGAAGGACCTGGGTTCTAATTCTGGCTCCACTAGGGTCTGCTGGATGACCTTGGGCAAATCACTTCACTTTTCAGTGCCTCAGTTCCCTCACCTGTAAAATCAGGATTAAGACTGTGTCCAATCTGATTTGCTTTTAGTATGATACTTGGCACATAGTAAGTGCTTAACAGATACAACAGTTATCATTATTATTATTACTATTAATAATAATAGTAACTAGTGATAGTATTTATTAAGTGGTTACTATGTGCCCAGCACTATCCTAAAAGCTGGGGTAGATGTAAATAATCAGATTGGACCCAATCCTTGACCCATGTCTGACTCACAGACAAAGAAGGAGGGAGAACAGACATTTTACCCCATTTTACAGATAAGAAAACTGAAATCCAAAGAGGTTATGTAGTAGTAATTGTCTTTAGTAAGCACTTACTGAGGGCAGAGCTTCGTACTATGTTCCAGGAGAGAAGTACACCAGTGGGAAGTAGACACTATCTCTGTCCTTTGATGTGGGGAGTCAAAACCTGAGAAGTGACAACCTGACTAGCTGAGAAGTGACTAGCTAAAGATCATCCTGGAAGTCAAAACTCAGTCTTCTGACTCCCAGTTCCTTGCTTGATCTTTCCACTAGGCCATTCTGCAATTGTCTAATTTATAAGCAGAATCCCTTAATAATTATAGACTGTAAACTTGTCTATAATTCTGGGCAGAGAACACATGTCTGGTATGTTGTTATATTGTTCTCTCCCAAGCACTTAGTACTCCCTTGTGCTCTGTACAAGGTAAGAGCTCAATAAATGCAACTGATTGATATTTTTTAAGTGCTTACTATGTGACAACACTATGCTAAATCTAATTAGGTTGGACACAGTCCCTGTCCCGCATGGGGTTTACAGTCTTAATCCCCATTTTACAGATAACGGAATTGAGGTGCAGAGAAACGAAGTGACTTGCCCAAGGTCATAGAGTAGACAAGTGGCAGAGCTGGGGTTAGAACCGAGGTCTTTCTGACTCCCAGGTCCATGCTCTATCCACTAGGTCATGCTGCTTACGATCCCTGTCACACATGAGGCTCACAGAAAGGGGTAGAATTTAATCCCCACTTTCCAGATGAGACAGAAGGAAGTTAAGTCGCTTGTCCACGATCATACAGTGCACTAGTGGTGGAGCCGGTATTAAAACCCAGGTCCTCTGACTTTCAGACCTAAGCACTTTCCGCTAGGCCACATGGCTTCCACAGATGTTTATCTTGGAAACTTTGAAAGATTAAAAATGGAAAAATGGGCAGAAACAACCAGCTACAGATCTAATTAACAACCCAGGGCCACTCATGCCAGAAAATGTGAATGTATGCTCTCAGTTAATGCCATTTCTGCAATTTTGAATTATGATCTTCATTAACCAGAGATGAGAAAACCATGGAACTGCTTCTCTAACACCTCAATCATATCCAAAAAGAGATTGCTAAAAATCTGACCTCTGTGGAACTCCAAAAAGCAGTGCCAATTAATTGAAAATGTGAGATCGGATGAAATACCCAGATCACTCTCACTCCTTGCCTTCCCTGTAGAAGGGACAACCTTCTTCTAGGCAACAGATCCATTATCACAGTCCAGTGTTCAAGATACTTACAGATTCCAAACTCTGCATATACATTAGGGATGATGTTACGGATTGAAATTCATTTGGTATGAATGTGCAACCTTCTTCAAGCAATCCAGTCTGTGGAACTATCTTGCACAGTTTTGTTATACAACTGCCTCCTTGGCACTTCTGCATCATGAATTTACCTTCAATTTCTGAGGAACACCTGAAAATACATTCAAACTCACTTTAGGTTTTAATTATTTAAACTGGTGACAGTCTCAAAATGCGGGTTTTGTAAAATTAAATGTATTGCTGCAAGCTTGTGGCCAGGGAACATGCCTACCAACTTTGTTGTATTATACTCTCCCAGGAACTTACTTAGTCCAGTGCTCTGCACACAGTAAGTGCTCAATAAATACCATCGATTGATTGATAGCTAAATCAAGCATGTCCTTTTCAAACAATAATATCTGTAATTCCAAGGTGGCTGTCAAGAATGATGTTTTTTACTAAAACCCCAAGCCTGTATTGATAGTCACTGCTCCTTCTTTGCTTCCTACAGTGGGCTTTTGCCTGCCCCTTCTTGTCCTCCAGTCCGTTTTAATGACAGACCTGTTGGTAATAAGGCCTGGGTGGCTCTCCCTGCTGCCCCCTCTATGGGGAACAGCTCTGGAGGAGCTTCCTCTCCCCCTCTGGCCCCTGCCACCGGGATCAGCCCCAGAGGAAGGATCCGGTAGAGATACAAAAGTCATAGTCAAAAGACTTCCTGTTAATTCCTCAAAAATGGAAAATAAGAGAAGAACATAATCTATCTTTAAATTCTTTTCCACACGCTCAGTCCCTTCCTCCCACTGTGGAGGGAGGCCTTGTAGTCGGCCTGGGTCCCTTCCCCTGGGCCTTCTTCCCACGGTGGGTGCGGGGAGCAAGAGAGACTGTCCAGGGACACAGAAATTCTCACCTCCCTCTTCCCTGTTTGCAACATTGGGCCACTTTGTAATTTAAACTATGATCCACAGTCATTCAGGAACCAATATCAACTACTTGTTATTCTGAAAACCTTGAGGGATTTTGCCTGATAAATGTGTCTTAGCATAAAATGTGCTAATTCTTAGAGGAACTCCTAATTATGCTTCTGAGGTTTAGGAGACTCTCAACTGCATTGTTGTCTGTAGTCAAATTGTAGGCCAAGTAATTCAAATTGTAAGCCAAATTGTTAATCCAACTGTAGTCCAAAAGCTTTGGTTTTGAACCTAGACTGTGAGAAGGATTGTGTACTGAGAGGCTCTGATAATACTAATGATTAAAGGAAAAACTGTGGTATTTAAGCACTTTGTGCCAAGTTCTGGACTAAATGCTGGAGTACAAGATACAAGATAATCATATCAGGCATAGTCCCTGTCCTACACGGAGTTCACAATCTAAGCAGCATGGCCTAGTAGGAAGAACATGAGCCTGGGAGTCAGAGGACCTGGGTTCTAATGCTCTCTCTGCCACTTGTCTGCTCTGAGGCCTTGGTAATAATAATAATAATAATAATGTTGGTATTTGTTAAGCGCTTACTATGTGCAGAGCACTGTTCTAAGCGCTGGGGTAGATACAGGGTCACAGATGAGGTAACTGAGGCACAGAGAAGTTAAGTGACTGGCCCACAGTCACACAGCTGACAAGTGGCGAGTCTCTTGCCTTCTCTGGGCCTCAATTTACTCATCTGTAAAATGGGCATTAGCTCCTGCTCCATCAAACAATCAATCAATCATATTTACAAAGCACTTACTATGCTCTTGGAAGAGCACAATGCAACATAAATAGCAGACAACTTCCCTGCCCACAGTGAGCTTACAGTCTAGAGGGGGAGACAGATATTAATGACTTTACCTACATGTGAGCCTTTTGTGGGACATGGACCATCTCCAACCCGATTATCTTGTTTATCTACTCCCGCACTTAGTACAGTGTTTGGCATATAGTAAGGGCTTAACAAATAACTTGAAAAAAAATCAGGGCAGTAGGAGAACAGGTATTATTATCCCCATTTTACAGATGGAATAACTTAGGCACAAAGAAGTTAAGTGCCTTGACCAAGGTCATACATCAGACTAGTGGTGGAGCTGTAATTAGAATCCAGGTCCACCTAATTCCAAGCCATACTCTTTGCACGAGGCCACACTGCTTCCCTCAAGATACACCATTCTCATGCATATCTGAAAGCAAAAACAGTTGAGGGATTGCTTTCAAAATTAACATCCAAAACCAGAATGCTTACAATTGAGGTTAACTGAAATCAAAAAGCTATGCACCTTGTTGCTTCTAGGTGTCCATCACTGGAGATGTAGAAAGGCTGCTTATCATCGTATTCGTCAAAAACTCCCCACCGGAAATGGGCCCATTCATGAACAAACACGCGACCTGAGGGAGGATATTTGAAATGAGATTACTTTTCAACGTTTAATTCATTTCCTCCCCGATAAGAGCTGGGTATTCTGCCCTCCCACCAAGTGTAAGCTTCCTGTGGGCGAGAAGCACGTTTCACACTCCGTGGTTCCTTCCCAATTGCTTAGTTCAGGGTATTGCACTCACTAGCCACTCAGTCAATGCTATTATTACTACTCTTCACTCAGTTACCCCCGCCCCCAAGTTGAAAGTGGTCCTGGGATGCGAGCAGGAGGAACTTGTGTGTCATTATCATAAATTCAAATTAGACATAAAACTTTTGCTATCCCATTTCTTGTGATTTATGGGATTTATTTCATGTCCATCTCCCCCTCTAGACTGTAAGATCATTGTTGGCAAGTAACTTATCTGCCAATTCTATTGTATCAGACTCTCATTCATTCATTCATTCATTCAGTCATAATTTATTGAGTGCTTACCATGTGCAGAGCACTGTACTAAGCATGTGGAAGAGTACAAAACAACAATAAACAGGTATATTCCCTGCCCACAATGAGCTTACTGTCTAGACTCCACTCTCTGAAGCACTTAGTTCATCGCTGTGCACATGCTGCTCAGTAAACATCATTGATTGATTGAAGATCAATTATTATTATGATTCATTTTATTTTCAAAAACCAGTCTTCAAGGTACAAGCTGAGGTGAACATCAGGGAGCGCTACGTGAGTTGTTGACATCTATCATAATTTATATTCTAAACTGGGCCCATGTGGGTAAGGTAATCTCTTCATCTTTCCTCCCAAATTATATCCTACCTCTCTGTTTGCCATCACAGTTGAAAATGCCACCTTACTCCCCATCCTCGAAACCCACAACCCTGGTATCATCCTTAACTTCTCTTTTAAGCTCAACCCTTGTATCCAGTCTATAGCCAAATCCTGGTTTCTTTTTTCCTCAATATCTCCAGTATCTGCTCCTTCTCCTCCATCCAATCAGCCACCATGTGTATGAGGCATCTGTCATATCCAGGCTTAGATGCAGATTTAGCTTCCTCACAGATCTCCCTGCCTCCAGTTTCTCTCCTCACCAGTCCATACTTAACTCTGCTGTTTAGATTTTTTTTTTAAAAACACTTTTCTGCACACGCCTGCCCATACCTCAAAAACTTTCAGTGGTAGCCCTATCCTCTCTGCACCAAGCAGAAATGTTTAACTGTTGGGTTTATGGAAGTCAACCAGCTCTCTCTTTCCTACTTAACTACTCCCACTATTCATCTCAGCTCACATTCTCCTTCCTTTCCAAACTGACCTTCTCACTGTACCTCATTATTGCCTGTCCTGCTACAGATCCTTTACCCACACAGGAGAGTAGGCAGGAAAATAAGAGGACACGATGCACAATTTTCATTTGTTAAATGATCTGTTTACGGCTTAAAGGAAAGGAGTAGAAAGTACTGTGGATTTTGATTAGTTATGGTTTTAAAGTATACATAAGCACACTATCATTAGTGGTCAGATCCTGGGTGCACTCCTTGTATCCTACTACAGCAATAGAATACTTAGAGCAATTGTGTGATACTCTCCTGGGAACCCACCCTATTTCTCACAGATATTCCTTCTGTCACCTCAAAATTTCTCCCAGAAACCCACTGTGGGCTGCTTGTCAATGCAAAACCTTCTTGAACCTAAATATTAGCTGTGAATATGAATAATAATGCCTTCTTTTCACTTAGTGTTTTTATCCCCAAAGTACTTTCACACTGTTTACCCCAATATTGCCCTCCCAACATCCTGTAAGTTAGGGAAAGGTAGGTATCATTTTCTGCACTTTACTGATGGAAAAACAAAGGCAGAGAGTGGTTGTGAGGCAGTGTGGCCTAGTGGATCGAGCACAGGACTGGGAATCAGAAGGACCTGAGTTCTAATTCTGACTCTGTCACTTGTCTGCTGTCCCTATTCACCATGGAGCTCACAGTCTTAATCACCATTTTACAGTGAGGTAATTGTGGCCCAGAGAAACTGCCCAAGGCCACACTCGGACATGTGGCGGAGTCAGGATTAGAACCAAGTGCTCTGACTCCCAGGCCTGTGCTCTTTCCCCTAGGTCACTCTGGCTTTTGGGCCAATAGGACGAAAAATTCCTGAGCTGGGGGTGGAGTTGTCTGTACAATGAGAGAAGAAAGGAACTTGGATCTCTTTCACTTGGAACTGGGTATTTATTGAGTGATAACTGTGTGCAGAGCACTGGACTAAGTGCTCAGGAGAGTACCACTACAGCAATAAACAGTCACATTCCATGGCCTGAGAAACCTAAGGCCTGATTCACTGCATGCAGTAAATTATTTCTTCCTCACCAAACTATAGGATGAGAAGGAAGATTTGTGGGAATTAATCTGGTTTCAGGTGCTCATAGTGGATACATTTTAGTTTAAACCCAGATTTTCAGGGATCTCCAGAGCAGCTCAGGCTTCAGTCTATTGTTTCTTCCACTAGATACAGTTGTAATGTTAATGGTATTCGCTACTATTAGGCCGGCTGTAATGCGCTATGAAAATACAACACTAAAGAGGGAATGAGACAAAGTTATTTACAACTAAAGTAATTAAAATACCCAATTGACTAAGCACATATGTAGTGCTGAGTATACACACATCCACACACACACACACACACCTCTCCCTCCCCCCGTCCCCTCTCCCTCCCACCCCACCATGGTCTAATGGCAAGAGAACAGTTCCAATTCCATCACCACCCTACTTTGTGACCTGGGACAAATCCCATAACCTCCCTGGAACTCAGTTTCCCTTTCTGTTAAAATGGGGATAAAATAGATTATGAGATCCATGTGGGATAGGGACTAGATCCAATCTCATAACATTATGTCTACTACATAGACTGCGATCCCTGTGTGGGCAGGGATCTGATTATCTTGTATCTACCCCAGACTTTGAAAATGGGTGAACTGTATTCTGTTGGATTAGAGGAGGGAGAGTGTTTCAGGGGAATATTATTGAGCAACAAGGAGAGTCATGAGCCAAGTGTGAGAAGGAGTTAGGTTAGCTTGGGAGGAGTCATGTGACTATAAGCTTCATGAGAGTAGGGATAATGTCTACCAACTTTACTGTACTCTTACAAGAGCTTAATGCAGTGCTCTGTTAGAAGTAAGAACACAAATATTCTCGGTTGATTAGTTGATTTCCAAGAAAGTGAGCTGTGGAGTAGCTGCTTCTTCACCCTTCTTTTCTCAGTATTTTTCTCTCAGTTTTGCTTTCTTTCTATCTTTCTGGCCCCTGGGCTTCCCTTTTTCTTCCTCAAAATCCCTTCCCATTCATGGCTGACTTTTCCCTCCCCAATTTTCTTCTCTCTTGATTTCCCCTTTCTCTCTCTCTTTTTCTCTCTCTCTCCACCTCTCACTCCCCTTCTGCATTTTCTTCATTGCCTTGATATTTTTCATTTTCATTTATAAAGGTCTGTCTTGATTTTTCCTTAATTCTGCTTGATTTCCCATTCCTATTAGATCTTTCTTAGACTTCATTTTATTCAAAATGTTTTTGAATATTTAACTACATCTCTGTAGTTGTTTGTTTTTCCAAGAATATTTATCGGGTGACAATTGCATCATTTCCTACTCTCTTAAGTCCCATCTCTTTTCTGGCAGTGAGTTTTCTTCATCATTTACTTATCCCCCCTTTCTGTTAGTTGTTTTAGGGAAGATTTAACAAATTACATATTTGGTGGCTTATTAAATGGCTTTCATTTCTGTGGTTTAATAATAACAATAATAATAATAATTATGGTATTTGTTAAGCACTTACTTACTTGCCAAGGACTGTTCTAAGCACTGGGGTAGATACAAGGTTATCACGTTGTTCCACATGGGGCTCATAGTCTTAATCCCCATTTTACAGATGAGGTAACCGAGGCACTGTGTTAAGTGACTTGCCCAAAGTCACACAGCTGATAAGTGGCGGAGCCAGGACCCACAACCTTTGACTCCCAAGCCAGTGCTTTTCCCCTTAAGCCATGCTACTTCTCTGTTTGTATGGCTACTGTGTACTTAAAAGTCAAGACCACTGTTATATGGAAGCATAATCAACATTAAAATATTTTGTGTAACAATGTTCATTCATTCACTCATTCAATAGTATTTATTGTTAATCAATAGCTGTACCTAGTGGTCCGTGCTCTCTCAGCAGGTCTCCTGCCAGGAACTTTGGGGTGAAGTGAATATATTGTCCCGGTTCTCCGCACAATCCTGTCTGCTTGGTATATGGGGTGTCAATGTGGGCCGGGGAGGGCTCTGCAACTATGACATCTGCCTAAAAATTTAAAGGCATTTGTTATGTCAAACAACAGAAACTGAATCAATCAATGAATACCATGGATTCATTGTGTGCAGAGCACTGTACTAAGCACTTGGGAGAGTACAATACTTGGCAGGTGTGTTCCATGTTCACAAGGAATGTTTGGTCTAGAGGAGTATGGCAAGAGTTAATTCATTCATTCAACCATATTTATTAAGAAGCAGTGTGACAGTGGAAAGAGCCAGGGCTTGGGAGTCAGAGGACGTGGGTTATAATCCCGGCTCTATCACTTGTCAGCTTTGTGACTTTGGGCAAGTCACTTCACTTCTCTGTGCCTCAGTTACTCATCTGTAAAATGAGGATTGAGACTGTGAGCCACATGTGGGACAACCTGATAACCCTGTATCTACCCCAGAGCTTAGAACAGTGCTTGGCACAAAGTAAGCGCTTAACACATACCTTCATCATCATTATTATTATTTTGTGCAGAGCACGGTACTAAACGCTTGGGGAAATACAATACAACAAAAAACAGTTACATTCCCCAGCCACAGCAAATTTACAGTCTAGAGGTTACCCCTAGTTTAGGATCTGCAAGGAGGCAAACCTTGCATTGTAAGATAATTAGGCATGTTAGAGAAGCTCTTGTCGTACAGATGTTGCATAGGGATCTTAACATGCATTCTGAGTTATTGAAGTTAACCTGATTTAATTTTCCTAAATTAAAATGATCTGATAACTAAGGCTTCAAAAAACCTTACCCTTACCCTAATTAAAACCTAGAATTGATTTTCCACCATGTGTTTCTTCTTTTGGGGTGTTTATCATGGGCCAAGTCTGATAGACAAATTGAGACCATCCTAAACATACATGAAAAAGATGTACACTTATTTGAATGAGTCTTATACTGTTTGTTTTCACTTGATAATCCTTAATCTGATCCAGCATACTGCAGATTATCTCACTTTAGGGTAGCGCCTTTGGCTAGGTAGGGGTTAAATATCTTATCTCTGTATCTTCCCCTCAATGTCTAAGTTTGCTTATTATACATAAAAGTACCCATTCATTGACTTGCATTTTTTATTCTTACTAAAGTGGTATGGTTTGTCCCCCAATTTGTAAGATTTGCCCAATCCAGTGGGGAAGTCCAGATGCACTGTTTTCAGGTTTGTTCCTTACACAAACAGAACAGCGATCTGAATTTATCCTTATTTTCACAAAAGGTTCAGAGCAGCATTATGCTAACAAAGAAAACGAGCATCATTTGTAAATAAAGAACAGTAAGATCATTATTGAATTAATCGTTTTGACAAATTGTGTTTCAGAAAACCTATTTCATTTTTCTACTGTTCTACCACTGTTCAAATATACTGATGAATCAGTCAATAAGTGGCATTTATTGAGAGCTTTATGATGTGTAGAGCACGGTACTGAGCTCTTGGGAAAGTACAACAGAGTTAGCAGACACATTCCCTGTCCCAACAAGTTTAGAGTCTAGGGGATAAAATAAATCTAGCTGCCTATTGAAGAGGATTCCCTTTGTATATTGGTGCACCATCTAAATGTTGGGTCACCACTGGTATTGACGAAAGAAGACTTGGCCAACCACAAAACCTAATGCAGTCCTATCATCCAGAAATGTCCCAATATGCCCAGTGAAATTTTATTTTTGTAACTAAAAGGATACGTGATTTAATGCTCTTTGGAGAGGGTGGACAAATCGTAAACTGGTAAATATTAGTTTGAAATATTCTAAAATGATCCAAATTACTTTGAAAAAATGTGGGTTTTTAAAAAATGGTATTTAAGAAGGTACTACATGCCAGCATTGAGTAAGTGCTGGAGTAGACACAAGCTAATCAAATGGACACAGTCTCTGTCCCACATGAAACGCACAGTCCTAAACCCCATTTTACAGATGAGATAATCTGAGGCCCAGAGAAGTGAAGTGACTTGCACTAGGTCACCCAGCAGGCAAGTGGCAGAGCCAGGTTTAGAACCCAAGTCCTTCTGCCTCCCAGGCTGGTGCTCTAACCAGCAGGCTAGACTGCTTCTATGCTTCTCCATTTAATAAAACAGGCAAGGATCAGAGATGTCACTCTTTAAAGGGAACCGGATGGACGTACCGTTTGGTAGGATTCGCGTTTTGAGATTAAATACTCAGGCTTATCCTGCCAGGTCTCAGGAATTAAAATGGCCACACTTTTGAAGTAAACCATCTTTTTGGTAGCTTGGAAGAGGTAGGTAGATGCTTCGGTCACCATGTCCTGATAGGGAAATAATGAAATGATTTAAAATTAAAGGAAAGAAGAATTTTACTTCACAATAAGGAAAACATAGAAGTATTGTGAATTGAAGAGTCAAATTTGGAAAAAGTTAACCTTTCATTTCCCACCCATTAATTACCCCTAGTGCAGGACCCTCACTTTCTTCCCTTGCCTTTTGGGGACTGTGCCATGTCAGAGGCTCCCTGCTAGCAGTGATACTGTTGTCTACACAGCAGCTACCCAAACACACCTCTTCATCCCCATGGCAACTAGCCAACCAAAAACATTTACCGATCACCTACTGTGTGCAGGACACATAACTGTCCTTGACAGAATGCAATAGACTTAGACTGGACCACTATCCTCAAGGAGTTTACAGTCGGACTAGGGAGATAGATCCTATGATAAATTACAAGTAAGAGGAAGTAGAAAAGGGGGTTAAGCATGTGAGATAGTGCTAGAGTCATAGAGTAATAAAGAAATAGAGTATGAAAATTCTGTACAAATGTGTTGCAGGAAATAGTACTTATCTCACTGTGGGTGGGGAATGTATCTGTTTATTGTTATACTGTGCAGCGGAGTGGCTTAGTGGAAAGAGCACGGGCTTGGGAGTCAGAGGTCATGGGTTCTAATCCCACCTCCGCCACTTGTCGGCTGCGTGACTTGGGGCAAGTGACTTAACTTTTCTGTGCCTCAGTTCCCTCCTCTGTAAAATGGGGATTAAGACTGTTAGCCCCACATGGGACAACCTGATTACCTTGTATCTACAGAACAGTGTATGGCACACAGTAAGCACTTAACAAATACCATCATTATTATTATTGTCATTATTACAGTGCTCTGCACACAGTAAGTGCTCATTCAATAGGACTGAATTGAATGAATGCTGCACAAGTGTTTGAAGTGGAATTTGGGGAATATAATGTGGGTTGAAAAGAGGTGAAGGCCTCCTGGAGGAGATATGATTCCAGAAGGGCTTTGAGGATGAGGAAGGTAGGGGAGGAAGTTCTGGACAGGGGAGTTCCAGGAGCCTTTTACCTCTCGAACACCACCACTCTGGCGCAGGACGTGGTGCTGATGGGGAACTTGGTGGTGACAGAGCGACAAAAGGGACTCCAGGAGGCCAAGGGAGTTGAGATTGGGGAGAGGGCACAGCTGAAGGTGAGTTGAAGATGGGAAGTAGGGATGGGTGACCCCAGGCTAGGTTGCAGAACAGTCTCTCAAGCGGTTAATACAGAGTTCTGAATGCAATAAACGGTCAATAAAAGCAATCAATGAATAACATTACAATCGTATCAAATTGGCTATGGATCAAATGTTGTTAAGGTCTGTGTAAGGGTCTCCAGCCCGGCTTGTAACTACTCTGGATAACTGTGGGTCCGTTTGGGTCACTTTTTTTTATGGTATCTGTTAACTTGTAGTAATGCAGCTCTGTCTTGCAATAGGAAGATTCTAGTTAGGGCTTATGAAATGGCGGACTAAATGAGTTAATGCATCTGGGAGAATATCGACTGCATCCCTTTGATTTATGGAGTCTTTTGATGATTGGATCCTGCCTAATTAAACTTCTAATAAATGTTAACGTAATCATGATGAATTCTTATTTTTGTGAACCAAAGTTCTTTATTAGCTTCTGTAAATTGGGATTATGTAAGTATCTCTCGGCCATTTGTCAGCTGTGTGACTTTGGGCAAGTCACTTAACTTCTCGGTGCCTCAGTTACCTCATCTGTAAAATGGGGATTAAGACTGTGAGCCCCTCGTGGGACAACCTGATTCCCTTGTGTCTACCCCAGCGCTTAGAACAGTGCTCGGCGCATAGGAAGCGCTTAACAAATACCAACATTATTATTATTATTATCTCTAAATGGAACTTGGATGTTTAATAACAAATGCATCCACAAAATATAGAAAATCCCTAAGGACTCTAAGTCCCTTACCTAAAGACTTTAATACTTATGCCATAGTAACAGTAGTATTAATAGTATTTAATAAACAAGTACTGTGAACAGAACACAGTACTAAGCATTGGGAGAAAATACACAGATGGGAATTAAACATAATCCTTGTCCCTTGTGCATCGCACAATCTCAAAGTTTTCATCTTTTTACAAAAATATTCAGTCCAGGTTTCTCCATTCCTCAAGAACCTCCGGTGGTGGTTGCCCGTCAATCAGTCAGTCATATTTATTGAGCACTTACTATGTGGAGAGCACTGGACTAAGCACTTGGGAGAGTACAACATAACATAGGAGGCATATTCGCAGCCCACAGAGATCTTATAGTCAGAGGGAGAGACCATGTCCAAAAGAGAACTCCTTATCTTCCCACCCAAACCCTGTCCTCCCTGTGACTTTCCTATCACTGTAGACGGCACCACCATCCTTCCCGTCTCACAAGCCCGTTACCTCAGCCTTATCCTTGACTCCTCTCTCTCATTCAACCCATATATTCAATCTATCGCTAGATCCTGTCAGACCCAGCTTCACAGCATCACTAAAATCCTCTCTTTCCTCTCCATCCAAACTGCTACCATGTGAACTCAATCACTCATCCTGTCCCACCTAGAGTACTGAGTCAGCCACCTGTCTCTCCCCTCACCGGTGCATACTTCACTCTTCTGCCTGGATCATGTTTCTACAGAAACGCTCAGGACATGTTTCTCCACTCCTCAGGAAATTCCAGTGGTTACCCATCCACCTCCACATTAAACAAAACCTCCTCAGCATTGGCTTTAAAGCAGTCAATCACCTTCCCTCCTCCTACCACACCTTGCTACTCTCCTACTACAACCCAGCCTGCACACTTCACTCCTCTAATGCTGCTAACCTACTCATTGTGCCTTCATCACATCTATCTCTCCGCTGACCTCTCGCCCGTGTCCTTCCTCTGGCCCGGAATGCCCTACCTCCTCAACTCCGACAATCACACTTTCCCGCATTATCACCATTATCCTCCCTGTCCCAGAAGTCCATGACCTCAGTGTTATCCTGGACTCCTTCCGTTTTTTATTTTTCCAGCTTGCTCTCTCTGCTTCTATCGAGCCAGTCTTCAAACTGTACCTCAATTCCCCATCTACCGCTCAACCATGCCGTTCCCTTGGCCAGGAGATCATTCTCCTCTCCATTCAGACAGATCACAGAAATTCCCACATTCAGCGTCTTCCTAAAATCCCACCTCCTCCAGTGAGCCTTTCCGAGTTAGTTCTAAACCCCCCAAGTTGTACAAGCCGATCGGCAATCTCTAGCACATATGTCCTTATTTACATTCATCCTGTTTTGTGCATGCATTATTGTATTTTCAATTATTTACTTTGCTTCCTCTTTTTGTAAATATTATATCTATCTCAGCCATTGAGGTGTACAGTGTGCAAATCTTTACTCTGTACTGTATTGTACAGTACAATATTGTACTGTATTGTACTGAATTCAGCTACTGGGAATGGCTGAATTCAGTGTATTGTACCCAGTTCAATAAATACTATAACTGCTACTATTACTATGAGGATGAGCTTATTGTTTGGGTCTCTTCATTTTGCCTAGAAAAATATCCAGGGAATGGAACTCAAAATAAAAGAGTTTAATTTTTTTGCCACCAAATATACCCAGTCATAGTTCCACCTACTACAATTTTGCCTCATAGCACTTCGTCCAAATTTCTACACGAATGTCTGAACCACGGGAACTTCTGGAAACGGAATATATCTATGATGACTGTGGAGGAATTTGTTAAGATGTTATTATGTGCTAAATGCTGGAAACAAGAGAATCAGGTCAGGAACAATCTGTCCCACATGGGGCTGACAGTCTATGGGAAAGAAAGACCTGGTATTTACTCTCCACTATAAAGATGAAGAAACTGAGAAATGAAGAATCTGTGACTTATCCAAAGTCACACAGTAGGCAAATGGCAGGAATTAGAACCCAGAAATTAGAACGAAACTCCTTTGCCTTCCTGCTTCTCAATAAATCCAAAAAGTGTTTGGATAAATGAATGGGAGATGCATTCATGATAGGCTAAGGAGAAAACATAGAGGTTATAGAGACGGTAAAAGGTGGAATTTAGAAGACACCAGGAGGGTTCTAATTCCTGGAAATTAAATCCAAAGTAGGTTTTCAGTGGTGCTGAATATGGGCTTTAGAAAGTTTCTGTCTAACCATGAGGATGGGTATCAAGAAAGGCAACTGTCCCTTCGAGCTTTGATGTCGCTACCAGAGGGAGAAAGTGCCTTGAGTCAATGTAGCATTTCCTACATTCTTACATTTCTTACATACCATAAGGTGGTTTATCTACTACTTTCAATTATATATACCATTTCTTCCCCCTGTCGGCAAAGATGTCCAAGAGTTTTCCCCGTTAATTTTTTGAAATGTATAAAAATATATGAAATCTTTGAAAGAAGTAGCAGAAAGCAGAAATGCCACTGAAAATACTGAAACATAGCATCCAACAAGGACAACCTAGTAAAGGGAGAAAAGAGTCATAGTTATGAGCAGAAATACATTAAACTGGAAGGACCTTCAGTGAATCCAAGATGAAGAGATCAGGCCATCTTGGAGATCAGTTAGAAGTACAGTAATGGATGAGATTAGGTCATTATGCTTCAGTTAGCCACCGTGACTACATCTGGACAATACTGAAATTACTGCATTAAAATAGTAGTCGAAGATCTTTGGGATTTGAATACAACTGAAGAGTAAACTTGTATTCGCTCTCTTACCTGTATTTGTTGGATTATTTTCTCATCCTCGGGTATCTGGGGATTAATGGCAATGACGATTCCTTCGTAGCCATTGTTTTTCAGTTCAATCATGGAAGTCCTCCCCCCTTGCAGCAGGTGGAGAGCAAAAATAAGAGAAATAATCTTGAGTGATCCCATCATTTCTGCCTTTTGGTGGGGACTGATGGTGTGGAAGGCAACCCCCTTTCTCTCCCTCTTTATATAAACATCTTGGAATTATTACTCAGGATTTATTACAGGACTTTGATTCTTTTATCTGTTAATCACATCATTATAGTGTCCACTCCCCCCAAGGAAATAGTTCTTAGCCTCAGAACTTAGGAAAATTGATACTTTGAAATATAATCTGAAGTACTTCAGAGTTCAGAGAACTACAGATTACAAAAGTACAGAGAAGCAGCATGGCCTAGTGAATAGAGCACAAGCCTAGGAGTTAGAAGGTCATGGGTTCTAATCCCAGCTCTGCCACTTGTCTGCCGTGTGACCTTAGACAAATCACTTCACTGTGCCTCAGTTACCTAATATGTAAAATGGGGATCGAAACTGTGAGCCCCAAGTGGTATAGGGACCGTGTCCAGCCCTATTTGCTTGTATCCACTCCAGTGCTTAGAACAGTGCCTGATACACAGTCAGCACTTAACAAATAGCATAATAACAATAATTACTGGTAGTACTTTGAAGAACTTCATAGAGCAGAGTCTGTAAAACTTACCTCATTTTTATTTTTAAAGTATTTGACAAAATCATTTCATTTTCCATGTCAGTCCAACATAGGTCGGTTTCATTTGGTTTGGAAAGCCAGTGGTCATGTTTTTCTATAGTTGGGAAGTTAATAAAAAATATATCATAATAAAGTTGGACACAGTCCTTGACCCACATGACTGTGAACCCCGTATGAGACAGAGACCGTGTCCATCCTTATGTTATGCATTCATTCATTCAATCATTTTTATTGAGTGCTTACTGTGTGCAGAGCACCGTACTAAGCATTTGGAAAGTACAATTTGGCAACAAATAGAGACAATCCCTACCCATCATTTAGAAAAATGTTGTCTGCAGCAGAGTTAAGTATGGACTGGAGAGGGAGAGAAAGGAGGCCGGGGGTTAGTGGGGAGGCGAAAGCAACAGTCAAGACAGAAAATGATAAGAGCTTGGATCAGTATGGCAGCAATTTGGATGGAGAAGAAAGGGTGGATTCTAGAACTGATGTGAAGGTAAAACTGAGAAAAGAATCATGACATTGTATGTATGGGTTGACAGAAAGAAATGAGCCAAAGATAATAACGTGGCATGGGTTTGTGAGTCAGGGAGGATGATGATGTGATGAGGATGGTGATGGGAAAGTCATGGGGCGGACAACATTTAGATGGGATGATGTGGAATACTACTTATAGTTTGTTTTATGGTATTGTTGTTTGCTTGCTTGTTTCATGGTATTTGTTAAGCACTCATTAGGCATCAAGCACTGTTCTAAGCTCTGGAATAGATACAAGTTTATCGGGTTGGGCACAGGCCCTGTCCCACATGGGGCTCATGGTCTAAGTAGTCCCACCCTGCTTCTGGATGTGGAAATCAATTAATAAATCAATCCCATTTATTGAGCGCTTACTGCATGCAGAGCACTGTCCTATGTGCTTGCAAGACTACAATATAATAAAGTTGGAAGACTGTTCCTTGCCCACAAGGAGCTCACACTTCAGAAGGGGAGACAGGCATTACGATAAATAAATGAATTATGCTTTCGTACATAAATGCTGAGGGTGACGTGAATAAAAGACACAAATCCAAGTGCAAGGGTGACGCAAAAGGGAGTGGGAGAAGAGGAAATGAGGGCTTAAATGAGGAAGGTCTCTTGGAGGAGATGGACTTTTAATCAGGCTTTGAAGGTAGGGATGGTAATCATCTCTTGGATATGAAGGGGAAGAGAGTTCTAGTCTAGACACAGGACATGGGTTAGGGGTTGGTGACGAGCAAGATGAAATGAAGGTACAGAGAGTAGGTTCACCTTAGTGGAGCAAACAGTGCAGACTAGGTTGTCGTAGGAAATCAGAGAGGTAAGGTAGTTGAGCACAAGGTGATTTAGTGCATTAAGGCCAATGGCAAGGAGTTTCTCTTTGATGCAGAGGTAGATGGGCAACCGCTGGAAGTTCCTAAGGAGTGGGAAAACATGGACTAAATGGTTTTGTATAAAAATGATCCAGAAAGCAGAGTGAAGAATGGAATGAAGTGGAGAGATAGGAGGCAGAGAGGTCAGCAAGGAGGTTGATGCAGTAGTCAAGGCGGGGTAAGATAGGTGCTTGGACTAATACGGTAGACATTTGCTTGGAGATGAAAGGGAGGATTTTAGTGTTTTTGTAGAAGTTGAACAGAGAGGATTTTGTGGCACTGAATATGCGGGTTGAATGAGGGAGACGAGTCGAGGACGACGCCAGTGTTATGGCCTCGTGAGACAGGGAGGATAAAAGTAGTGCCGCCTACAGTGATGGGGAATTCAGGTTTTGGTGGGATGATGAGGAGTTCTATTCTGGGCATGTTAAGTTTGAGGTGTCAGCAGGACATCCAAGTAGAGTGGATCTGAAGGCAGGAAAAAAGAAGACTGAAAAGAAGGAGAAAGATCAAGGCTGGAGAGGTAGATTTGGGAATCATCTGCGCAAGGATGAAGTCATGGGAGCAAATGAGTTCTCCAAGTGAGTGGCTGTTGGCAGAGAATCAAAGGGGACCCAGGATTGACTGCCGAGGGACTCCCACAGTTAGGGGGTGGGAGGAAGAGGAGAAGCCTGAGAAAGAGACCCAGAGTGAACGACCAGAGAGAAAGGAGGTGAAGCGGGAGAGGACGGTGTCAGTAAAGGGAGAGGACAGAAGCGGCTTGGCTCAGTGGAAAGAGCACGGGCTTGGGAGTCAGAGGTCATGGGTTCGAATCCCAACTCTGCCACTTGTCAGCTGTGTGACTGTGGGCAAGTCACTTAACTTCTCTGTGCCTCAGTTGCCTCCTCTGTAAAATGGGGATTAAGACTGTGAGCCTCATGGGAGACAATTACCTGTATCTACCCCAGAGCTTGGAACAGTGCTCTGCACATAGTAAGTGCTTAAGAAATACCACCATTATTATTATTATTATTATTAAAGCCAAGGTTAGGTAATATTTTCAGGGAAAGGGGGTGGTCCACAGTGTGAAAAGTAAATGAGAGGGGGAAGAGGACTAGCTTGGAATAGAGACCATTTTTGGATTTGGCAAGAAACGTGTGTGTGTGTGTGTTTGTTTGTCTGTCTGTGTGGCTTGTGTGTTGTCATCCATATGGTTTCAAAGTCTAATGATTTTGTCTTAGGAAAAGGCTGACCTCTGTTGTGACGTTATATTTATTGCTTGCAATTCCTGGCAATATTTTAGGCTTTGCCTATTTGTTTCGTGATATTTACGGAAGTTCTTCTCTAACAGAGCCACTCCTGTCCTGACTGCAGTGTGTCATGCTGCTTATCTGCAGCAATTATCTCCCAGCTTTCAGGTGGGTTGGAGCATTGTCTGAAGCCTCATTTTTTTCTATCCTTCAAGGATTTCCTCTGGCCTCTTGGTTTCAACTTTTCTATTTCAGTTCATCTTATAGCAGCTGCTTGGGAATGCTGCTTTGATTCATAATCTTCACGTGTCCCACCCTGAGCTGTTGCATTACAACGAGCCTACTTTCTGTGCTAGGAGACTTTGTTCTAGGACGTAATAACTGTAATAATTGTGGTATTTGTTAAGCGCTTACTACGTGTCAAGCACTGTACTAAACTCTGCGGTGGATATAAGTAAATCAGGTTGGACACAGTCCCTGTCCCACATGGGGTTCACGGTCTCAATCCCCATTTTACAGATGAGGGCCAGAGGAAGTGAAGTGACTTACCCAAGGTCACACAGCAGACAAGTGGCAGAGCCGGGATTAGAACCCAGGTCTTTATGACTTCCAGACCCTCGCTCTATCCACTGTGCCATGCCGCTCCTCACTTCGCAGTTCACTGTTTATGATCCTGACCTGCCATTTAATGCCGAGTATTGCCTTTAAATGAGACCTGTAGCATGTCAAGTGCTTGGATGGGAAGGCTATGGGGAGTGCAGGTCTCCCGGCCTGAGAGGAAGTCAGACAACACTAAAGTGACGTAGACTGGTAGTTTGGTCTGGAATTTGATAACCGTTCGGCTGCTACACTCTGTTAGCCTCTCAAAAATGTGCTGACTCTTTTTCTACTTCCTGGTCCATTGTTTACTGGTCACTGTGCTGCCTAAGTGACCGCATTTTCTGAATGTTTTAAGATCTGGGTTACCAATATAGATTTTTGTTTCTGAGTCTGGGTTAATAATAATAAGAATAATGTTGGTATTTAAGTGCTTACTATGTACCAAGCACTGTTCTAAGCGCTGGAGTAGATACAAGGTAATCAGATTGTCCCATGTAGGGCTCACAGTCTTCATCCCCATTTTACAGATGAGGGAACTGAGGCACAGAGAAGTTAAGTTAGTTGCCCAAGGTCACACAGCTGACAAGCGGCGGAGCCGGGATTAGAACCCGTAACCTCTGACTCCCAACGTTGGTATTTGTTAAGCGCTTACTATGTGCAGAGCACTGTTCTAAGCGCTGGGATAGACACAGGGTAATCAGGTTGTCTCACTTGAGGCTCACAGTTAATCCCCATTTTACAGATGAGGTAACTGAGGCACAGAGAAGTGAAGTGACTTGCCCATGGTCACACAGCTGACAAGGGGCAGAGCTGGGATTCGAACCCCTGATCCCTGGCTCCCAAGCCCAAGCTCTTTCCACTGAGCCACGCTGCTTCCCTGGTGAAGGCTAATACGTCGTCTTGGTGTTCTGTCGGCAACGTGGCATAGTGTTTAGAGCATGGGCCTGACAATCAGAAGGTCATGGGTTCTAATCTTGGCTCTGCCACTTGTCTGCTGTGTGACCTTGGCCAAGGCACTTCACTTCTCTGTGCCTCGTTACCTTATCTGTAAAATGGGAATTGGGACTGTGAACCCCACGTGGGACGGGGACTCTGTCCAACTCAATTTGCTTGTATCCACTCCAGTACTTAGTACAGTGCCTGGCATGTATTAATCGCTTAATAAATACCATTATTATTATTATTATTAGTTTTGTCAGCCAGTAATGACTGGATAAAGGGTTTATTATTATTTGCAAGTCTTATTGTCCTTTTGGGGGTTTGCCTTTTGGGGTACACATTCATTCATTCATTTATCTAATCATTTATTGAGCACTTACTGTGTGTGGAGCACTGTACTAAGCACTTGGGAGATTATAATATAATAATCTAGACTATAAACCCGTTGTTGGGTAAGGATTGTCTCCATTCGTTGCTGAATTGTACTTTCCAAGTGCTATGTACAGTGCTCTGCACACAATAAGTGCTCAATAAATACGATTCAATGAATGAACAGACATGTTCCCTGTCCACAGTGAGCTTACAGTCTGGAGGGCGAGACAGACGTTAATATAAACAAATAAATTATAGACGTGCACATGAGTGCTATGGGGCTGGGAGGATGAACGAGTATAGGGAACAAATCAGGGGGCAAAGTAGAAAGGAGTGGGGGAAGAGGAAAGGAGGGCTTAGTCAGGGAAAACCTCTTGGAGGAGATGTGCCTTCAATAAGGCTTTGTTGGAGGGGAGAGTCGTTGTAGGATTTGAGGAGGGAGGGCTTTCCAGGCCAGAGGCGGGACATGGGCAAGGGGTCGGCGGTGAGGTAGACAAGATCAAGGTAGAGTGAGAAGGTTGGCAATAGTCCTCCACATACATGACTGTTTCTAGGATTTGGGATGATGCTCCAAGTCTGCTATATCAATAATTGTGGTATTTGTTGCGTGCATACCATGTGCCAAGCACTGTACTAAGTGTTGGCATAGATACAAGATGATCAGGTCCCCCATGGTGCTCACAGTCTAAGTAGGAGGAAGAACAGATATTGAATCTTCATTTTGCAGATGAGGGAACTGAGGCACAGAGAAGTTAAGTAATGGTAATAATTATTATTATTATAATAATAATCATTGTGGTATTTCTTAAATATGTGCCATGCACTGTACTCAGTTCTGGGGTGGATACAAATTGGAACGGACACAGTTCCTTTCCCATATGGAGCTCACAGTCTCAATTCCCATTTTACAGATGAGAAAACTAAGACATGGAGAAGTTGTGACTTGTCCAAGGTCTCACAGCAGGCAAATGGCAGGAATGATAACCCAGAGATTAGAACCCAGGTCCTTTGCCTTCCTGGCCCCATGCTTTTTCCACTAGTCCATGCTTTTTTTCAATAAATTCAAAAAGCGTTTGGATAAATGAATTGGAGCTACGTTCACAAGCAAATTGGGTTGGACACAGTCTCTGTTCCATATAATAATAATAATAAGGGTACTTGTTCAGCACTTATTATATGCCAAGCACTGTTTTAGGCGCTGTAGTGAGGTCAGTCATTTCCAAAGAATGGGGCTCCTCAAGAAACTTAATTGATAGACTGGAGGAAATGGAGATTAAGGAAATATGGTTAAATAAAAATAAATGGTGGTATTTGTTAAGCGCTTACTATGTGCAAAGCACTGTTCTAAGCGCTGGGGGATACAAGGTAATCAGGTTGTCCCACGTGGGGCTCACAGTTTTAATCCCCATTTTACAGATGAGGTAACTGAGGCACAGAGAAGTCAAGTGACTTGCCCAAAGTCACACAGCTGGCAAGTGGCGGAGCCGGGATTCGAACCCATGAACTCTGACTCCCAAGCCCGCGCTCTTTCCACTGTACCACGCCATGGTTGTGGGTGAAGTGACAAATGGACACAATGAGAACTGTATGTAATAACTACAGATTCTCATTTTTCTTCGCAAAGCTGTTCATTCTTACATTTCTCTGACTAGAAGCTGATGTGACAGAGAATGATGGCATCTACTCAGGGTATTTTATGGCTTATCAGGACAACGGCAGACACAGCTTAAAAGTGCAGGCTGTTGGAGGGAAGAACAGACTGAGTTCAAATCCCCAACAGAGCCGTGCTATGTATGTTCCAGGCTATGTCGTAATGGTAAGTTATGTGCAAAATCAGGGATTCGGAGTGGTTTTGAGTAAAATACGGGCGAGTGGATGATTTAGCTTCAGAATATTTTTAACTCAGATGTCCTGAATGGCTTAACTGAAATTTGTGTTGACCCCTGAGCCAACTAAGCCAGGAATCCAGACTTTGTTTATTTCTACTATTCTTATTTTTAATGGTATTTGTTTAAGCTCTTACTATGTGCCAATCACTGTACTGAGTGCTGGTGTTGATGCAAGGTAATAATAATGTTGGTATTTGTTAAGCGCTTACTATGTGCAGAGCACCGTTCTAAGCGCTGGGGTAGATACACGGTAATCAGGTTGTCCCACGTGAGACTCACAATCTTAATCCCCATTTTCCAGATGAGGGAACTCAGGTACCGAGAAGTGAAGTGACTTGCCCACACAGCTGACAAGTGGCAAGCCGGGATTCGAACCATGACCTCTGACTCTCAAGGCCGGGCTCTTTCCACTGAGCCACGCAACTTCCTTCAGATTGGACACAGTCCAAGTCCCATATAGGGCTCACACTATTAATCCCCACTTAGGTGAGGTAAATGAGGCCCAGAAAGGTGAAGTGACTTGCCCAAGGTCACATAGCAGACATGTGGTGGAGCTGGGATCAGAACCCATAACCATGTGACTCCCAGGCCCGTACTCTGTCCCCTGAGCTTCACTGCTTCTATGTTGGAAAAGTTTCCCAGAAGTCCAGAGATGTATTCTAACACCAGAATCCAGATCCCAATCTCAGTCTCAATCACATGGGGCTCCCAGTCCTAATTCCCATTTTACAGATGAGGTAACCGAGGGGCCGAGAAGTTAGGTGACTTACCCAAGGTCACACAACAGACAAGTGGCAGAGCTTGGAGTAGAACTCAGGCCCTGTGACTCCCAGGCCCATGCTCGTTCCACTGAGCCATGCTGCTAAATGTTGGAAGTGTTTCCCAGAGGGTTTTATTATTAAGTTCAGAGTCATTTACGATTCATAGCGACTCCATGGATATACTTTCTCCAGAACGTCCTGTCCTCTGCCATAATCCGCAACCTCTCTAATGGTTTTTCCGTTATCGTTGCCATGGTCTCTGTCCAGCTAGTTGCTGGTCTGCCTCTTCCACGTTTTCCCTGGACTTTCCCTACCATTAGTGTCTTCTCCAGAGAATTAGTCCCTCCTGATTATGAACCCGAAACGTGCTAATTTAAGTTGAGTCACCTGACCTTCCAAAGACCACTTTGGTTTGCAAAGATTTATTCTAACACCTTAATCTTACACTCCGGCATGGCTGAATAAAATCCGTTGAATACGATCAGATACACATTCCTGCTTTACCTCCTTGGTGATGCGTCACTGGTGGGACAGGACCTTCCACCTACACCCCAGCTCTGACTTGGCCAACTGTGCTATCATGAAGGAACAGAAGCAGCGTGACCTAGGTAGTATGGCCTAGTAGAGAAGCAGCGCGACCTGGGAGTCAGAGGTCCCGGGTTCTTATCTTGTCTCTGCCAGTCGTTTGCTCTGTGACCTTGGGAAAGTCACTTGAGTCCCTCTGCAAAATGGGGGATTCATTGCCTATTCTCCCTCCTACTTGGACTGGTGGATCTGGTGATTTCATATCTACCCCAACATAGCGCTTAACAAAAACCTATTGTTATTATTTTCAGAATCTTAATGAACTTTACAGGTGGGCCAATTTTGTAACTCGTTTCTAGAGTCCAGACTTACTGAAGCTATCGAATACATTTGTGAGGACTATTTAAATGAAATAAAGGTCTTAGGGCTGCTCAGGGCACTATTCCTTTATCTTGTGACTAAATGAAGTATTGACACAGTGATCCAGATGGTCACATTAAACACTGTTATTTGGAAGAGGAGGGACTCTTCCTTTCCTCAATCACCAACTACCCAACTTCTTTTGATAATCATTCAACTTTTCACTTCACAATAGCACATACCTGTTTTCTTCCTTGCTTCAAATACCCTAATTACTCTTTTTTAAGAACAGTTTTTTAAGGGTCGTTAGCCCAATCCTTCACTTAAGATAGTCATCTGAGTCTTTTAGGACTCTTCCTCCTAAGTGGGAAATGAAAGAAAGGAAATGGGAATCACTGAGTTGAGTCATTTGGCCTGATGCCAGCTATCTTAGGGGTACTAAAGATTGGACGTACCATCAGGATTAATCATGGTACCTGGAAATGTTTAACCTTTTTATCATTATTGATTGTAGTCACTGCTGACTCCAGGGGAAACCGCTCCTCCTTAGAGTTAAGGGGTTTGTGCCACGAAGTAGTTGGTTCGTTCGTTTGTTCGTTCGTTCGTTGGTTCGTTCGTTCGTTCATTCATTCATTCACATTTATTGAGCACTTACTGTATGCAGAGCACTGTACTAAGCGCTTGAGAGAATACAGTGTAACAATAAACACATCCCCTGCCCAAAACGAGCTTACAGTCTAGAGGGGGAGATGGAAATACAAATAAATAAATGGTAGCTACGTACTTAAGTGCTGTGGGTCTGGGAAGGGGAATTCATTCATTCATTAATTCGTTCAATAGTATTTACTGAGCGCTTACTATGTGCAGAGGACTGTACTAAGCGCTTGGAATGTACAATTCGGCAACAGATAGAGACGATCCCTGCCCATTGACGGGCTTACAGTCTAATCGGGGGAGGCATAGAGTTTTGGGGGTTTTCTAATGATATCTGGTAAGCACTTACTATGTGCCAGGGAGCTCTACTAAGTACTGGGGTAGAAACGAGCTAATCGGGCTGGACACAATCCATGTTTCGTATGCGGATGACAGTCTTCATCCTCATTTTACATATGAGGTAACTGAGGCACAGACAACTGAAGTGACTTGCCTTAGGTCACATAGCAGACAAGTGGCCGATCAGAGTTGGAACAGTCTAAACAGGGGAGAAATACGGCAGAGTGAAAAAAAGGGAGCAAGTCAGGGGGATGTACGGAGTGGGATCTTCCCAACTAAACCCTATCCTGTCTCTGACGTTCCCACACCACCCTTCCCCTCTCACAAAACCATAACCTTGGTGTTATCTTCGGCTCCTAGCTCTCATTCAACCCTCATATTCAATCCGTCACCATGTCCTGTAGGTCCCATCTTCACGACATGGCTAAAATCCACCCTTTCCTCTCCTTCCAAACTGCTAACACGTTAATACAATCACTGATCCTATCCCACCTAGATTACTGCATCAGCCTTCTTTCTGACCTTCCCACCTCCTACCTCTACCCACTCCAGTCCCTACTTCACTCCGCTTCTACAGAAACCTTGAGGACATGTCACCCCTCTACTTCAAAAATCTCCAGTGGTTGCCCAACCACCTCTTTATCCAACAAAAACTCCTCACCATTAAAGCATTTCATCACCTCGTCCCCTCGTACCTCACCTCGCTTTTCTCCTTCTAAAACCCAGCCCTCACACTTTGCTCCTCTGGTGCTAACCTTCTCACTGTGCCTCCATCTCAACTGTCCCACATCCTACTTCTGGCCTGGAACACCCTCCCTCCTCAAATCTGCCAGACAATTACTCTCCCCCCCTTCAAAGCCTTACTGAAGGCACATCTCCTCCAACAGCCCTTCCCAGACTTAGAATAATAATAATAATGTTGGTATTTGTTAAGCGCTTACTATGTGCAGAGCACTGTTCTAAGCGCTGGGGTAGACACAGGGGAATCAGGTTGTCCCACGAGGGGCTCACCGTCTTCATCCCCATTTTACAGATGAGGGAACTGAGGCACAGAGAAGTTAAGTGACTTGCCCACAGTCACACATCTGACAGGTGGCTGAGCTGGGATTCGAACTCATGACCTCTGACTCCAAAGTCCGTGCTCTTTCCACTGAGCCACGCTGCTTCACCTATATCTATATCCCACTCTTCCTCATCTTCCATTTAATCTGCGTTGCCCTGACTTGCTCCCTTTGATCTTTTCCTCTCTCCCTGCCCCACGGCACTCATGTATATATCTGTAATTTTTGTTTATTTATATTGATGTCTATGTGTATTAATGTCTGTCGCTCCCCTCTAGACTTTGAACTCGTTGTGGGCAGGGATTGTCACTATTGCTGTATTGTACTTTCCCAAGCATTTAGAACAGTGCCCTGTACACAGCAAGCGCTTAATAAATACGACTGAATGTGAATGAAAGAGTTAGAAATGAATGGTAGGAGGGAGATGAGGCAGTAAGTGGAGGGAACTGTGGGGTCCAGGGAGGGGTATTTTTAGGATATGGGATAGACACGAGCAGGTTTGAAAGCAGAGGGGAAGAAGCCGCTACTTCTAATCCCAACTCTCCATATGTCTGCTGTTTGAGCAGGTCGCTTCATTTCTCTGTGCCTCAGTTCCCTCATCTGTAAAGTGAGGATTAAGCATGTGAGCCCCATATGGGACAGGGACTCTATCCAACCTGATTAATTTGTATCTACCCCAGTGCTAAGAACACTGCTTGGCACATAGAGATTACAAAGTACCGTAATTATTATAATTATTATTATGCTGGAGGTGGAGTCAGTTCTAGGCTTGAGCAAGGGAGTGAGCAAGGGCTGTTGGCAAGAGAGACGAGAGTGAAGCACAGTGAGCAGGTTGGTATTAGAGGAGTGAAAGGGGTGAAAGGAGTGAAGTGGGGGCTGGGTTGAGAGGACTGGTAGAAGAGGGAAATAGAAAGGAGAGAGTTGATGTTGCCTTAAAGCCAACGGTAAGGAGTTTCCACTTGATGCAGAGACGGGTGGGAAGGAGCATGGTCTAATGGAAAAACCAAGGGCCTAAGAGTCCTGGGAACTGACCTCTAATCCTGACTCTGCCACGGCACTGCTGTATCATCCTGGGTACGTCTTTAAACTTCTCTTTGCCTCAGTTTTGTCATCTGTAAAATGGGGATTGAATGCCTCTTAATAATAATGTTGGTATTTGTTAAGCGCTTACTATGCGCAGAGCACTGTTCTAAGCGCTGGGGTAGATACAAGCTCATCAGGTTGTCCCACGTGAGGCTCACGGTTAATCCCCGTTTTACAGATGAGGTAACTGAGGCACAGAGAAGTTAAGGGACTTGCCCACAGTCACACAGCTAACAAATGGCAGAGCCAGGATTCGAACCCATGACCTCTGACTCCCAAGCCCGGGCTCTTTCTACTGAGCCACACTGCTCTTCTCCCTCCCTCTTAGACTTTGAGCCACGAGTGGGTTTGGGGAATTTCCTTTTCCTTTTGTAGATCGACACTGCAGTAAAAGTCTTTCTAGAAACACTTTCTTCCAAAACTCTGACTCAGAGACTCTCACCATTATGAAACCGAGACATGGTTTCAATTACCAGGAATTATGGCTAAGTATTCATTCATTCATTCAATAGTATTTATTGAGCGCTTACTATGTGCAGAGCACTGTACTAAGCGCTTGGAACGAACAAGTCGGCAACAGATAGAGACGGTCCCTGCCGTTTGACGGGCTCACGGTCTAATCGGGGGAGACGGACAGAGGAGAGCGATGGCGATAAACAGAGTCGAGGGGAAGACCATCTCGTAAAAACAATGGCAACTCAAAGTACTCTCTTCCACTGTGATTTACTTGTATCTGCTCCAGAACTTAGTACAGTTCTCGGCATATAGTAAGCACTTAAATATTAAAAGTGTTATTAATCAGTCGAAGTACTTGAGGAGTGGGGAGACACGGCCAGAAAAGTGAAGTATGGACTTGAGGGGAGAGGCTGGAGGAAGAAGATCAGTGAGGTAGACATAAGGAAATAGGGATGAGAGAGCAAATATTTTGAAGATGCAGGGAAGGAAAGCCCCAAACAATGTCGAAAGGAGGCAGACCAATAATAATAATAATAATAATGGTAGTTGTTAGGCTCTTACTATTGCCAAACACTGGGGTAGATACAAGTAAATCAGGTTGGACATAGTCTCTGTCCCACATGGGGCTCACACTTTTATTCTCCACTTTACAGATGAGGTAACTGAGGCACAAGGAATAATAATAATGATAATGTTGGTATTTGTTAAGCGCTAACTATGTGCCACGCCCTGTTCTAAGTGCTGGGGTAGATACAAGGTAATCAGGTTGTCCTACGTAGGGCCTCACGGTCTTCATGCCCATTTTACAGATGAGGTAACAGGCACAGAGAAGTGAAGTCACTTGTTCAAGGTCACTCAGCTGACAAGCGGCGGAGCCGGGATTAGAACCCATCACCTCTGAATCCCAAGGCCGTGTGGTCTTTCCACTGAGCCACGAAGTGAAGTGACTTGCCCAAGGTCTCACGACAGGCATGTGGCAGAGCCAGCAATAGGACCCAGGACCTTCTGACTCCCAGGCCCATGCTCTAAGCCATGCTGCTTCGTAGGCTAGAAGACAACTGATAGAGACTTACCAGATGGGTGTCTGGCAATCAGGAGAGAGTTGCCCTTCATAAGATGAGCCTTTGTGAGGCTGTCTTTGAAACAAGTAGAAGAACACGCTTATTATTCAGAAATAAATATCGAAGAAAATTCATCCATACTGCACAGAATGATTAAAAAGGGGCTTGCGGCAAATTTGTACTTTCATTATCGGATAGTGGACCTAGTGAAAAATATCCAGACGCTTAAGATTCTTTCACTATTTACCGTGGCTATTTTATTAAAGCTCGTAACCTGGATTCGGTAGATTTAACATTGGAATTTTTATTAATAACTGCGATATTTGTTCAGCACTATGTGCCACGCATTGTACTAAGCACCGGGGTGGATACGAACAATCGGGTTGGACACAGTCCCTGTTCCACGTGGGGCTCACAGTCTCACTCCCCATTTTACAGATAGCTGAGGCCCAGAGAAGTTAAGTGTCTTGCCCACGGTCACACAGTAGAAAAGTGGCACAGCCAGGATTAGAACCCATGACCCGCTGACTCCCAGGCCCGTGTTCTGCTACACCATGATTCTTCCCAGCTGTGTTTTGGCTGTATTAAAATGTAGACTGAGGTGTATCACTTCTAATGTGTTTCCTGTTCAAAACACGAAGTGTGCGGCTCACAACAATAGTAACCAATATCACTGAGCCAGTCGCGGCCAGAACGATTACTGAAAGACCGATGGGCTTCTTTCCCGTGTCAGCAGGGTTGGGGTCCGGTGGAGGGATGAACAAAGCGGCTTGTGCGACACTGGAGATCTCCGATATCTGATTGACTTCATCGAAAGCCCGGACGGCAACGAAGATGCTAGTGCCATTCGCTATGGTGCCGTTTTCTGATCTGAACACAAAGTTCTCCCGGGAGTGGGCATCCTTAGGTTTCAGAGTGGAAGTGTTCACTTGCAAGGCATCACCGAATCTATCTCTTAGCTCGAGCACCTTCTCACTCATTTTTACGATGCATCCTGTAGCTAAAAAGAGAAAAAATATGATATTTTTCTAGGATTTAGTTCCAATAAGCTGAGCAGGTGGCCTATTTCTTGTTTTCTCCCCATCCCCTGTCCCCCACCCCCCATGAAAAAGGCTGCTTTGTGGTTTCAGACCTATTTCTATAGTGTGTTTCCACAGCAAATTTTAAGTCAATCAGTGATATTCATTTAGGACCTACCGTGGCCACTCAATCACTGGTATTTATTGAGTGCTTCCTGTGTGCAGAGCATTATACTAAGGGCTTGGGAGAGTACAATACAACGGAGTCGGTGGACACGTTCCCTGCCCACAACAAGCTGACAGTCTAGAGCTCACAGTGTCCAGAGCACTGTCCTAAGCACTTGGAAGAGTGCAGGAGATTAAGTTCTCCCGAGAATGGGCATCCTTAGGTTTCAGAGTAGAAGTGTTCACTTGCGAGGCATCATCAAATCTATCCCTTAGCTCGAGTACCTTTTCACTCATTTTTATAACGTGCCCTGTCGCTAAAAAGAGAAAAAAAATGATATTGTTCTAATGTTTGGTTCCAATAGGCTCAGCAGGTTAGCTATTTCTTCTTTTCCAACAATCCCTATGAATAAGGCTGGGTTGTGGTTTCAGATCTATTTAGGTAGAGTATTTCCCCAGCAAATTTTCAGTCAGCCAGTGATATTCATTGAGCATCTACTGTGATCAATACATCACTGGTATCTACTGTGATCAATAAATCACTGGTATTTATTGAGCGCTTCCTGTGTGCAAAGAACTATACTAAGTGCTTCAGTGAGTACAATCCAACGGAGTCGCTAGACACGTTCCCTGCCCACAAACAAGCTCAGAGTCTAGAGCTCACAGTGCACAGAGCACTGTCCTAAGCCCTCGGGTGGGTGCAAGAGAGTAACCAAGTAGACACAATCCCTGGTAATTATGGTATTTGCTCAGTGCTTACTCTGTGCCAGGCACTGTCATAAGCGCTGGGATGGATGCAAGCAAATCGGGTTGGTAATGGAAAGTTTGTCTCAGTTTCATATTGTGGAACTGTCTCTGGAGGAAAATATTTCTAGAAAGAATTTTGGTGCTGCGTAGATCTTCACAAGGGAAAGGATTCCATCTGGGTTCATTGTTGGGATCAAAAAAATGTTTCTTTTTCTATATCATTTGCTCACACTTAGGGAAAATGATAAGGAAAAGGCAGGCTGGGAAATTGACCTGCTGACTTCCAATCAGGAGGCTTTTGGTTAGAGAATTCCCCTCCATATTCTCTTACTACAGCTGGGCTAAATTCAAGGATACAAAGGAGAATGCCACAAGACTGTAAAGTGACACAAAGTCATTATGGGCAGAGTGCATGTCTACTAACTCTATTATATTGTACTCTCCAAAGTGCTTAGTACAGTGCTCTGCCCAGAGTAAGCGCTCAGTAAGTACAATGGATCGATTGCTTGTCTCAATTTCTTTTTTTTATGGTATTTGCTAAGGGCTTATTTTGCACCAGGCACTATGCTAATGCTGGGGTAGATACAAGATAATTGGGTTGGACACAGTCCCGCACAATCTTAATCCTCATTTTGCAGATGAGGTAACTGGGGCACAGAGAAGCGAAATGACTTTCCCAGGGTCACGCAGCAGACAATTTGCAGAGCCGGCATTAGAATCCAGGTCCTTAATAATAATAATAATAATAATGTTGGTATTTGTTAAGCTCTTACTATGTGCAGAGCAGTGTTCTAAGCACTGGGGTAGATACAGGGTAATCAGGTCGTCCCACGTGAGGCTCACAGTTAATCCCCATTTTACAGATGAGGTAACTGAGGCACAGAGAAGTTAAGTGACTCGCCCACAGTCACACAGCTGACAAGTGCAGAGCCGGGATTAGAACCCACGACCTCTGACTCCCAAGCCCGGGCTCTTTCCACTGAGCCACGCTGCTTCTAATTCGATAGTATTTAATGAGCACTTACTATGTGCAGAGCACTGTACTGCTTCTCACTCCTTCTCAGTCCTTCTGACTCCCAGGCCCATGCTCTATTCAAATGGCCACCCTGCTTCCCAATTTCCACTTTGAGACATCTCTCCCACCAGTGGTTTTGGGGTTATGGGTTTCTTCTCTGTCAAAATGTTTGTTTTCAGGGGTGCTGACAGGAAGTCAGTTACCTCAGGGCCCTGGCTTGTTGCCTTATTGGTCTGTTTTATACCTTGTATTCGTTCCTTAGTACAGTGCTTTGCATTCAATAAGCACGTAAGAAATACAATTACTCTGACTACTTCTACCCTTGCTAGGAGGCCAGTAGGGTACATTTTGGTAGTGTGATGTTTGGAAATGATACAAATTCAGAACTGGCAGATTGGTTCTCCCGATACATACCGTTTTCACCTTCCTGTTTAACCACCACCCAGTTCTGACTCTTTGGTGAGCACCTCTTATTCCATAAATCCAGAAAACCCCTCAAACCTACCCTGTCCTTCATCATAGTCACCCCCTGGAGCCGTCCAAGACGGATGGATTTCATCTCCTTCGATGTCTGCCACGAGGTCAGTAATTTTACTCGGTGCGAACGCATCTGGTATTGGACCAGAGGGAACGTTTTTGATCTCAAATGATCCTCCCAAGGCTGTTCTGCTGAAGCTCTCCATTTTTGACTGAATATCTTCAGGATTGATTTCAGGTTTTGGTGGGTTCATTTTGACCATGCCCGTCAAAAATAAAAAAGATACACAGTGTAATTCAATGTGCAGTACAGACCTCAGAGAGTCCATTTTCTGCAAAGTGTTTGGGACACGAGTCAAGATGGGGATGTCAAAGGGGCAGAAGGGAAGAAAGTGTCGCACCCCACTAGGTGTTGAATATTTCGTGATGGATTCATGAAGCGGTCTGATCTCATAGACAGGGCACAGGCCTGGGAGTCAAGAGATCTGGATTCCAATTCCAGTTGTATCATTGTCTGTTGTGGGACCAGGTGCAAGTCACTTAATTTCTCTGTGCCAGAGTTTCCTCATCTGTAAAATGGGGATTAAGACTGTGAGCCTCACGTGGGACAACCCGATTGCCCTGTATCTACCCCAGTGCTTAGAACAGTGCTCTGCACATAGTAAGCGCTTAACAAATACCAACATTATTATTTATGCACAAATGACAACTGCTACAGCACTGTTCAAAGAAGCAAGAATTTTTACAGTGAATCAATCAATCAATCATATTTAATGAGTAGTTATTTTGATGCAGGGCACCGTACTAACCAGTTGGGAGAGTGCACTATAACAGAGTTTCTAAACATATTCCCTGCTCACAACAAGCTCAGTCTAGAGAGGGGAGACAGACAGTATATATAAATAATTTACGGAGATATACTCACATGCTTTGGGGCTGAGAGAGGGGTGAATAAAGGGAACCAATCCAAGCGTAAGGACAACACAGAAGAGAGTGAGAGAAGAGGAGATGGGGGCTTAGTGAGGGAAAGCCTCTTGGACGAGATGTCTGTCTGTCAGATAGGAAGGGGGAAGGCATTCAAGGCCAGAGGCAGGATGTGGACAAGAGGTTCATCCCCTTGATTCTATGTTCATCCCCTTGATTCTATCTATTGCTATTGTTCTTGTCTGTCCGTCTCCCCCGATGAGACCGTAAGCCCGTCACAGGGCAGGGACTGTCTCTATCTGTTACCGATTGGTACATTCCAAGCGCTTAGTACAGTGCTCTGCACCTAGTAAGCGCTCATTAAATACTATTGAATGAATGAATGAAAGAGGTTGCTGGTGAGATAAATGAGAAGGAGGTACAGTTTTTAAGTGTGCTTTAGAAGAGCCAAGTGTATGGACTGGGTTGTTGTGGGAGAGCAGTGAGGTAAGGCAGGAGTGGGCAGGGTAAATGAGTGAAGGCACCATTCTAAATGAATCCAGCTGGATCAGAGGCAGGCTTCTTGAAGAAAATATGGAATGTTGAGGTGTGTCAAAATTACCTGCCCCGTTATCAGGAAGTTTCAGAGTAACGCTTTGCCCACTCTGGAGTTCAATAGTAGCAATCACTTTGGCCCCAAGAACAGGCAAAAATCCTTGGCTAACTTCAGCATAAACAACCATCTGACCGGGAAAGGCATCTTTGCCTTTATTCACGTGACGAGTCACGGTCAGCGGAGGCACCGTGGGATCCGATGAGTGGGAGGTCACGGTCAAGGTTAGGATTTATGCAGGTGATTCAGTACTGTAAGTCCAAGTTCCCACCTAAAATTCGAGGAGAAATATTTTACAAATCAACTTCAAGACTGACAAAACGACCGTACTTCCCTCCAATATCCATTTTGAGATTGACTTTCCCTTTCCAAGTTGGAATGAACCCAATATTTTGCCCTTGAATCTCCATTTCCTTTCACTCTAACATTCAAACTCTAGAGAAGAGGAGGATTTTTCTCCTGAGAACTGCTGCTAAGAAACAGTTGGTGCTGTATTTTAAAGAGAGGTTCCTTCAAGTTGCTTATTAAGAGCAAGAAGTTTGTCTATCCCAGACTGAAAATCACCAGCCCTAGAACTAGCACTTCCAGGTTACTTAAGCATTTGGATACTTGCCCCCTGCCCTCTGGAGTGAAGGTATATAAATGTTACAATATTCCATTACTCCCTCCTTGTAATTTATTTTAGCATCTGTCTTCTCCTTTGACTGTAAGCTTCATGAAGGCATAAATCATGTTTACTAATTTTATAATACTCTCCCACTTGCTTAATAATGCTCTGCGCACAGCAACCTCTCAACTAAAATAAATCTGATGGACTAAAACAAATCTGAAAATTGAGGAAATTGAGCTGCGGACCTATATCTCTTTTCTCTTTGCTTTTCTTCTTGTGAAGCTCTATATATTCATCATAACGGAGAACTCTGCATGTGTTTTTTCAGGAAAGTGCCTGTTTTCTCTTAAATTAGAAATATGGAGCGAGGAAGAAGATGATAGGACTGTCTAGGAGAAGGAGAAAGTGCCTTAAGAGAAAGGCAGAGTAAAAGCCTATCTTTTGAGTAGACAAAAACCTGTCTACTTGTTTTGTTTTGTTGTCTGTCTTCCCCCTTATAGACTGGGAGCCCCTTGTTGGGTAGGGATTGTCTCTATATGTTGCCAAATTATACTTTCCAAGTGCTTAGTACAGTGCTCTGCATCCAGTAAGTTCAATAAATACAACTGAATGAATGAATGAATTTTGAGTCAGTTCTAGAGAAGTTTCTTTGTTGTTAAGTTGGCTCCAAAATATACGCTAAGAATTAAAATTTGAGGACCACCTCTTGACCCAATATTTGCCATATTATAGTCGCATGAGATAAAGTACTTTCTCACTGCCTTTCTTCCAACAAGGTCTGTACTTCCTACTGCAGATCACCTCATCCCTGTGGGGCAGGAGAGTTGGGACGGGTGGTGAAGGAGTCAGAGTAGGGGATTACCACCTGGGGCTGGGACACTATGATACAGGTTTCTGACTAAAAATCCCAAAGGGGTAGGTCTTGCGTGGTGGACATGCCCAGAAGAAATCTGGAAAATCGTTGGCCACTGAGGTGGGCACATTGCCCACCACTTGCCAGTCTATGGCACTATGGGGCAGCGACAGCATTATGCTTCAATCACTTTAACCATCAGCGGTATTGCATGTAATATTCTTGGGTGCACTTTTTAAAATGGTAATTGTTAAGTGCTTATGATGTGCTGGGGCAGATACAAGGTAATCAGTTTGGTCACAGTCCTTGTCCCACATTGGGCTCACAGTCGTGATCCCCATTTTCCAGGTGAGACAACTGTGGCACAGTGAAGTGACTTGCTCAAGGTCACACAGCAGACGAGTGGTAGAGCTAGCATTAGAACCCAGGTCCTTCTGACTCCTGGGCCCGTGCTGTATCCACTAGGCCACACTGTTTCACAATGTGCTGCACATCTGCCCACCTATGCTTATTGCACCCACTGCAATTATCCCAGTGGGAATATGATTGGCAGGGCCGAGAGAGCGTGAAGTTGCCGGGAGAAGTGTTACCTCTGTAAGTTCTTGCTTCCGAAGTGGGACTGGACCAAGGCTCATCTGGTTTACCGCGGGAGACATCATGGCGAGGTGTCTACTGGAGAGTTTGCGCTATCTTGTTGCTCTAATTATCAGAGCCCTCACTTAAGATGGTCTTCCTTGGAAATGGTCACTTAACAGTAGTCTGAAATCTTGCTCAGAGCTTAACCCAGTGCTTAGCACATTGCCTGGCACAGAGTAAGTGTTTTAGTTCATTGTGGACTGGGAATGTATCTTTTTATTGTTAGATTGTATTGTTCCAAGTGCTTAGCACAGTGCTCTGCATACTGCAAGGCTTAATAAATCTGATTGAATGAATAAATGCCATCTTTAATTTTATTATGTTGCTACTGGAAACATGGTTTGAAACCACCACTATCCTGAGTGGAGGCCGTTTGAAAGAAACAGGGCCTGCAACGCCGGTCGATTCCAGAGGCTTGTCTTCTAAGTTGAGGCAAGAGTGTTTTGGGGTTCTTTTAATGGTATTTGTTAAGCACTTACTATACACCGAGCAGTGTACAAACCTCTGGAGTGGACACAAGCTAATCAGGTTGGTCACAGTCCAGGTCCCACATGGGGCTCGAAGTATTAATCTCCATTTTACAGATGGGATAACTGAGAAACAGAAAAGTTAAAAGGTGAACTTGCCCAAGTTCAGAGAGTAAACAAATGGTGGATTCAGGATTAGAATCCAGGTCCTCAGACTCCCAGGTCTGTGCTCTTTCACAAATTTCAATCGTCTTTTACATTTCTTGACCTCTTTTCAATGTAGAATCACAACTTTCCCTGATTTCATACTTTTTGTACATTGTGTTTGCCTGCCTGTTATGCTTAATCGGTGGACCCACTGAATGGGAACTGTGCTTCATTCTACTTTTGGTTTGTTGCTTCTCCATTTTTGCCACTCAACATATGAAATAAATAGTCATAATGGTGTGGAAAATTTGATTTCAAATCGTTGAAACTGTTAAGGGAACAAAAAGACAGAATGTTGCATTCACCTCAGTTGCACCTGGCATTTGGAGATGACCCATCCTGGACTTTGCAGCTTTTGAAAAGTTGTAATTTCCTTGTCCTTTGGGGTCCCAGAGAGATATTTTGGGGACCTGAGCTGACCATGTGACCAGGAAGAAGGTATCTTTACCCACTGAGTTATCCACAACCACCGTGCCATTCATCCACCCACTTGTGTCCAGCTTTAAACCTCTGCTTTCAAGCTGTTGAGATTAAAAAAAAAAGTTAGTAGAACAAATAGACAATTTTTTTTCTTTAATTCATGATTAGACACAGGTTCTTGGGTGGGAAACACTAAATTAATCAGAGTTCCTTCAGAAAGCTACGGGGGGGTTGAATTTAGGAGACAGTGGTGGTTGGAAAGGTCATTGTTATGTAAGTCCTCTTTACACTGTGAGATAGAAAGCAGGAGAAAACAGAGAGAATGCTCAGTACCCTTCTAATGCATCTATTGATTTGGTGTCAAATTTTGTTTATTCAAAGAAGAGAGAAGAGTAAAGTAAGATGTTTTGAGATGAGAGTGAGATGCACTACTTGGAGGCAAATGGGTTCAAATGGTTATCTTGGTGGGCTGAAGGAACAAGGAGGAGGGAAAATGGAAATTCTCAATTCAGGAAGAGAGGAGAGGGATGGACGGGTTTTCAAAGGAGTAGGAGGAAGTGATGTCTCTTGGGTGTTTTCCTGGATGGGAATTCCTGGATTGTTCTGTGCCGGCACTGAATGAGATTTCTGAACACCATTGTCCAAGAAGTGCACTCTCAAATCTAGTATTAATTTCCAGTTACAGTGGAAGATAATTGTGATATTGTTAAACTCTTACTGCGTTGCATATACTGTACTAAGCGCTGGGGTGGATACGGGCAAATTGGGTTGGACACCGCCCCTGTCCCGCTTGGGGCTAGCAGTATTAATCCCCATTTTGCACATGAGGTAACTGAGGCAGAGAGAAGTGAAGTGACGTGCCCAAAGCTGCACAGCAGACAGGTGACAGAGCGGGAATTGGAACCCCTGACCTTCTGACTCTATCCACAGTGCTCTAGGATTGAACTCCAGGGAAAATTTCTGATTTCAGGACTGAATCTTCTGTTTAACTTAAAATGATTGCCTAAGGTCTCTAATACTTTAATTCTCTCCAGTGGAAAATCAAGTAATTTATTTGAAACTCAGACCTGGATAGACTGTTAAGAAAAATTTCCACTTCTTGATGAAAGTCCACTAAAGGCATCAATAATGCCATTGTTCTGGGCTTCATCTGAAGGAGATGGGAATTTTCCTCCTAAAATGGAATTATACTGTGGCAGTTACTTTTAAGAAATTAGCTGTTTGGTGCAGCTTTTTATAGTCAATCCAATACTGCATTTTCCTATGTGGGGAAGGGGTTCCTGCCCTGAATCACCAATGCTGGGCCACTCTGTTTCTGTGCACCCCCAAAGAAGGGAATGGCTCAATGTGCATCAATCGTCTTTACTGAGCACTTACTCTGTGCAGAGCACTGTACTAAGTGATTGGGAGAGTCCAAAAAACAATATAAAAGACACATTCCCTGCCCATAATGAGCTTACAGTCTAAAGGAGTTTCCTTTCTTGGCTCTTCTCTGTCATTCAATCCACATATTCAATCCATTACTAAATCTTGACGATCCCACCTTCACAACATCGCTAAAATCCACCCTTTCCTCTCCATCCAAACTGCTGCCATGGTAATACAATCACTGATCCTATCCCATCTGGATTACTGGGTTAGCCTCTTTATTGACCTCCCAGCCTCCTGTCTCTCCCCACTCCAGTCTATACCTTACTCTGTTGCCTGGGTCATCATTTATGCAAAAATGTTCAGGACATGTCACTCCACTACTCAAAAAACTCCAGTGGTTGCCCATCCACCTCCACGTTAAATAAAAAACTCCTCACCATTGGCTTTAAAACACTCAGTCACCTCGTCCCCTTCTCCTTCTCCCTGCTACTCTCCTTCTACAACCCAACCCGCACACTTTGTTCCTCTAATGCTAACCCTCTCACTGTGCCTTGAGCAGGCCTATCTTCTCACCGACTCCTAGCCTATGTCCTGCCTCTGGCAAGGAATGACCTCCCTCCTCAAATCTGTCAGAAAATTTTCCTCTACTCCTTCAAAGCTCGACTGAAGACACATCTCCTCCAAGAGGCCTTCCCGGACTATCCACCCCCACCACCTCCTCTTTTCCCGTTCTCTTCTGCACTGCCCTGACTCGTTCCCTTTTGTTCTTACCCCTTCCCAGCCCCACAGCACTTATGTACATATCTGTCATTTATTTATTTGTATTTATTTATTTGTATTGACGTCTGTTTTCCTCCCTCTAGACCGTAAGCTCCTAGTGGACAGGAAATGTGGGTTTATCATTGTATTATTCTCTCCCGAGCACTTAATACAGTGCTCTGCACATAGTAAATGCTCAATAAATATGATTGAATGAATGAATGAATGACAATGCTTGGGAGAGTACAGTATAACAGAGTTGGTAGACACATTCCCTTCCCACAGTGAGTTTACAGTCTAGATGGGGAGACAAACATTAATATAAATAAATTACAGATAGGCACCTAAGTGCTGTGGGGTGGAGGGAAAGACGAATAAAGGGAGCAAATCCAAGTGGGAGGGCGATGCCGAAGGGAATGGGAGAAGGAGATCTGCCTTCAATAGGACTTTGAAGTTGGGGAGAGGGATTATCTGGGCAAGGAGCCTTACTCTTTGGAGATTGCATTTCAGCTTCCTTGTGGTCCTTGGGTAACAGACCTCTCTGACAGCTGCTATCCTACTGCCTCAAGCACCGCTCCAGCTCGTGGCTGCATCTTTCTTTGGTCGCAGCTAGGATTTGGGAAGGACCGGGGAAAATCTGGCTATATCCCTGACCGTGAAGGAGTGTTTCCAGGAGCCACCCAGATGGAGTGGGGAAAACTGATCCCAAATTTCATCAGGAAGAGCTTATTTTTGAAAGTTCTAACCGCAACTCACACTGCACTATTCTAGAATTGATGTACTTGTGTGTTCTGAAAGTGATTGCAAATAATGCAAGGCGGAATAGCCGAAGGGAATTGGATGCAAATATTTTAGCCAAGGTTCTCCCGGGAGACTCTAGCTCGTAGAGAAGAGAGTGGACTTATCATTCCCATGGTAAATTTTGGGAAGAAAATATCAGTTGGTTCAAGGAGGACTTGAGAGTTAAAGTTAGAAAAATGTCTAGATTCAGATTGGGTTTTTAGAAGGCCAAATTAGCGATGTTAAATGGCATATCATTTACCTTAGAATGGACGGAACCAGGACGACCATCCTGCTTTTTCCAAACACCTTTTGTAGCCATTATTAAAGACATAATTCAGGGCTGGGTGGATCACTGATCTGATTCATTAATAGTCCTTCATTTTCTAGTTACACCTTTCCTCAGTCAATTTTGTCCCCTTTTTACTTAGAGTCACATGCATCAGGAGGGCCATTTAGTAAAAGGAAGCATCAAAGAAGCAAGTAGGCAAAGCAACTATTTCACCATTGAGGTCGGACCAAAATGGGCAAATCTTTGGCTGTTGATGTTTCCCTTACTTTTTTATGGTATTTTCAAAGTATTTACCATGTGCCAAACACTGCACTAATCCCTGGGGTAGATTTAAAATAATCAGGCGCACATGGGATTCCCAGTCTATGTAGGAGGGAGAACAGGTATTGAGTTGCCATTTTGCAAATGAAGGAACTGAGGCACAGGGAAGTTAAGTGACTTGACCAAGATCACACAGTAGACAAGTAGCAGAGATAGGATTAGAACCCAGGTCCTCTGACTCCTAGGCCCATTCTCTTTCCACTAGGCCATGCTGCTTCTCAGTTGGTCTTTAATCTGTGACTAAATCCCCTTTCTAAATCTTCACCCCAACTCCTGCCCCTTTCAACCTCAATCCTCTCCTTTTTCCATCAGCCTTTGTCCTCCATTTCTTCTGGGCCTCCTCAGGTTTAATTCTGTACGGAGCATTGTAGTGTAGTGGAAAAAGCCTGGGCCTGGGTATCAGAAGATCTGGGTCCTAATCCCAGATTTTCCATTTTCCCATTCTGTGACCTTGGGCAAGTCATTTCACTTCTCTGTGCCTCAGTTTCCTCATCTATAAAATAGGGATGAAATACCTGTTATCCTTCCCTTAGATTGTGGGATAGGTTCCAGGTGGGATGGCTACTGTATCTGATCTGATTATCTTGTACTACCCCAGCGCTCAGTAAAGGGATTGGCACATAGTATAGGGCTAAACAAATACCACAGTCATAATTATTATCATTCTATGCGAATCTGAATTTTCATGTTAAATTGCTCAGATCTTGTAGTCTTTGCTTGCCCAGCTGCTCCCCTCAGCTACTCATTTCATGAAAGAATCAACTGCTTCTAGTCTTTAGAACTTTTGGGTTTTGAATTTTTCTTTTCCTCTTTGATTACATCTCTGTGTAGGATGACTTGGGCTGGTTGAATGCCCCCAAATCTTCTGGCCGTGAACAAAATCTTCTCCTTTGGGAACACTGCATTGGACTGAATCCAAATGACCTAGTTGAATCTGTGCATGAATGGACCCTTTTTAGTCACTTGGATTGGAGAGAGCATTGAAAGTCATTTGGCCACTCTATCTGATTTCCAGACAGGGATTTTTTTTTTAATTGTACTCATTTAGTGCTCACTATGTGCTAAGCCCCGAGGTAGGTACATGACAATCAGGTTGGACAGAGTCTATGTCCCAAGTGAGGTTATAGTTTTAATCTCCATTTTACAGATGAGGTACCTGAGGCAAAGGGAAGTTTAATGACTTTTCCAAGGGTACACAGCAGACAAGAGGCAGAGCCTAGATAGAACTAAAGAAGCAGCATGGTGTAGTGGATAGAGCATGGGCCTGGGAGTCAGAAGGTCATGAGTTCTAATTCTGACTCTGCTGCTTTTCTGTTGTGTGGCCCTGGGCAGGTCATTTCACTTCTCTGTGCCTCAATTACCTCATCTTTAAAATGAGGATTAAGACTTTGAGCCCCACGCGGGACAGTGACTGCATCCAGCTCCATTTGCTTGCATCCACCCCAGGGCTTATTACAGTGCCTGACACATAGTAAGGACTTAGCAAATACCACAATTAATATTATTATTTTTAAACCAAGTCCTCTGACTCCCAAGCCTGTGATTTTTCCATTAGGCTACACTGCTTTTGTTTGAGCCCAAGCTGTACACACTCCATTACACAGTATGTAATGTAGTACTGGAAGTGAGTGCTAGAAGTTACCATAGCTAGGTTCACTTTTGGGCCAAAAATATCCATGAGTTTATTTTTTTTTCTTTTTCATGGTATTTGTTAAGTGTTTACTAAAGCAGCATGGCTCAGTGGACAGAGGACAGGCTTAGGAATCAGAGGTCTAATCTCTGCTCCGTCACCTGCCAGCTGTGTGACTTTGGGCAAGTCACTTGACTCCTTGGTGCCTCAGTTACCTCATCTGTAAAATGGGGATTATGACTGTGAGCCTCAAATGGGACAACCTGATTACCCTGTATCTACCCCAGCGCTTAGAACAGTGCTCGGCACATAGTAAGCCCTTAACAAATACCAACATTATCATTCTAAATGCTGGGGTAGATACAAGCTAATCAAATTGGACTTCATCCATGTTCCACATGGAGCTTGCAGTCATATTAAACATTATTATTATCATCCTCATTTTACAGATGAGGTAACTGAGGCACTGAGAAGTGAAGTGAGTTGCCCAAGCTCACACTGTTGTACTGTACTCTCCCAACTGCTCGTACAGTGCTTTTCACACAGTTAGTGTTAATAAACACGATTGAATGAATGAAAGTGGAGGAGCTGGGATTAGAATCCAGGTCTTTCTGACTCCCAGACCTGTGCTTTATCCACTAGACCACATTGCTTCTCAAGACATGCTTTAATTATCTAACTTATCCTAGGCTCTGTGTCCTACCAAATTAATATGATGCTCAACTTTCCTTTTTAGAATGTACAAGCATACATTTCCCACAGAAGTCTATTCTAAAAGCTGTCTTTTTACCTGTCAAGACTGATAGTTGTTCTAGTTCCTTGGCAGCGGAGGTTCCCAGAGCTACACTGTGAATGGTGGCTCCACTCTCTTTCACCTCCTCAAAACAAGAATTAATAGTTGAGTCTTCCCCATCTGTCAGCTACACGATTTCAGAGCCATCAGTTGTCTGGAAATTGCGTTTCAATTCCTGAAATCATACATTTACTCAATCAATCAATGGTATTTATTGAGCACTTATTATGTGCAGAGCACTGTACTAAACACTTGGGAGAGTACAGTACAGAAGAGTTGGTAGACATGTTCCTTGCATGCCTAGTTTAGTTACTGTTTAGTGTGTTTATCTGGAGATTTGAAATTGCAGAATTGTAAGTGACTAACTGCTGTAGGAAAACACGTTTCACCTGAAATGCAGCTTGGATTCCACTGCAGATTGCTGTTCCTCCTCCAGCTGCTGCAAGTAAATTTTTGATGAGTTGATTCCGTTCAGCCTCGCCGACGATTTGGATTAGTGGGTTTTGGAGAGTGGCACTACTCTCAAATATGACCATCCCCACCCAAGAACCGTCTTCAATAGTTTGCAGCAGGAAGAACTGGGCTGCCTGATTCATTCGATTCAGAAGATCTTTGTTCTGAGAGAAGAAGAGCACAAATTAAACTTCCAAGTGTGCCAAGCATAGTAACCGTGGCTGTAGAATTGAAAATTTGGTATTCCTGCTAAAGTGCATAAGTACTGGGAGTAGTAAATTCATGAAACATTTTTGAGAATGGAAAATTCACCCCCCCCCCAGACAGAATCAACCTTTTAGCTGGAGTTTTTGATGCATTTGTCCATAATAGTTCAAAATGAAAGATCATATTGCTACAAAGTTACTGGCTGCTTTAGGCACTGCAAACCCCATGGAATTAAGGGATATGGGTCAGTTCCAAGGCCACTGCAGGAATCTGTTTAAGGAGAGGTTGGCTTTGTTGGAGAATAACTGGCCAAACCCTACCCTGTGGAGCAGTTGTCCCTGAATGCAGGATTAAAAACATTATGCTGATATCACGGTATTCATTTAGTTTGGAAAAGTCTATGAAATGCTTAGCTTGATTCATCCTAGAGGTCAGGATTGTTGTTCTTCTAGTGTATTCTAGTGAAGTAGGGCCTGCCTGAGGAAGGTCAGGAAAAAGACACTACAAACTGATACTGATTTACACATGTGTAGTTACCATCAGCTCTGAAACACTCAATCACATCTCCCCTTCCTACTTTACCTTGCTGATCTAATGGAACTCATTCCGATCCTTTAATGCCAACTTTCTTACTTTTCCTCAGTCTCACCCATCTCTTAGCTGACCCCTTGCCCCACATAATAATAATAATAATAACATCTGTTAATTGCTTACTATATGCCACTGTTTTAAGCACCGGGGTGGATACAAATAAATCGGGTTGGACACAGTCCCTGTCCCACCTGAGGTTTACTGATGATGGAACTGAGGCACAGAGAAGTAAAATGTCTTGCCCAAGGTTACATAGACCACAAGTGGCGGAGCTGGGATAAGAACCGATGACCTTCTTACTCCTGGGCCCATGCATCATCCACTATCCCATGACATTCTCCCTCTGGCCTAGTAGAATTCTCTCCCCTTAACTATTGGGTAGGCTTTCACTCTCTCCACCATCAGAGTCCTACTAAAATCACATCTCCATTGAGAGGCCTTCATTCCTTCATTCAGTCACATTTACTAAGCACCTGTTGTGTGCAAAGCATTCATTCAATTGCATCTGTTGAGCACTTACTGTGTGCAGAGTACTGTATTAAGCACTTGGGAGAGTACACAATACAACAATACCCAAACACGTTCCCTGCCTAAAATGAGGCAGGAGGAGATAGACATTAATACAAATAAATCTATTACAGATTTGTACACAAGTGCTGTTGTATGGGTAGGGGGATGAATAAAGGGAGCAAATCATGCTCTTTCCACTAGACCACTCTGCTTCTTGTTCTGGGGCTAATACCACCTCAAGGAACTGGGTTTCCTGAGATTTGAGGTTCCCCTCATCTGAGTTTATGAGGAAGAAGCCACAGCGTCTTGTCATGGAGAGTGGAAAGAGAGCCAGGACCTTCTCGTTTCATCCTGATCTGTCCCCAGGGCCAGCCTAAAGCCAGGGTGACCTTCAATGCAGGTACTGGAGAGGACTGAGGCTTCACAACACACTTTTAAGGGTATGATGGCGGGGAGGGGGGAAAGAAGCGGGTCTTAAGGGGAAGCTGTTCATGCCACATGTGGCTGAGACAAGGCTCCTATAGGTCATTTTTCCAGCCCCCATGGATCCTGACTAAAAATTTGGCTTGGGTAGTCTTACAATCAATCAATTAATCATACTTATCGAGCACTTACTGTGTGCTGAGCACTGTACTAAGAGTTGAGAACAATATAACAGAGTTGGTAGTCAAGATACCTGCCCACAGCACACTTACAGACTAGAGGGGGAGGCAGACATCGTTATGAATAAATGAATTACAGGTAGGTACATAAGTGCTATGGAGCTGAGAGGGGGTGAATAAAGGGAGCGTGCTTACCGCCAGGCTTCCAGACTTATCAAGCACCAGACAGACTCTTCTGAGGACAGACTTCAGCAAGGAAAAGACAGGTTTTGGTGGTGGGCCAGCCATGGGTTTGCCGTTCTTAAAGTCAGCTGAATCCCGGATGACATCCCAAGTGCTTCTGTGTCCGCACATTCTGTTTTGTTGGTTTGGAGCTTCCGCGTTATGCTTTTGCGCTGTACAGAACTCAGTCACCTGGAAGAGCCAATCCATTGTGAGAAATGGTTAAAGTTATCCTAGCCAAAATTATTACTGGCAAAACCTGGCCGATAATCCAATGATGGAAAGCCAAAGTTTTAAATAACCCTCTTCACAAGTACTGTATTAAGCACTGAGTCATTAAAGTGCCTTTGTTTTTTAGTTAGAGAGAAGTTGTGTTTCACCCTGTCACACTCAGCCAGCTTTCGGGTGACTTACGTTTCTAGGTCTGCCATTGTTTCAGGTTGTCCTGGTCCACCTATATTAGCAGTTTTGCTTCCACCCCTATGTGGGCAAGGCTGTGGCAGATACTGTCCCCGTGAACCGAATGCTCAACAGTATCAACAGCACATGGCACTGTTCTGTCCTGGTACCTGGGGTTGGGAGACCTCGGACTGGATGAGCCGAAGATTGGGTGACCAGCTACACTGTGGTCACTGTGCTGCCAGTGCACAGGTGAGAACTGAGCCCTGGGCCCCGTTTGTACATCTCTTGGGGTTTCTCAATGTTCACGTGTGGTGACCGAGGCCTTGGTTTTTCTGGTGCCTCGGGTCTCCTTGTCTAGCTCAAGACTGGGAGTGGGTCTGGGGAGCCTGCAAGTGATCCTGCATGGATCAGGTCTAAGGTAGGCCCTTTTTTGTGGAACCTGAGGGAGTCCCTGCAAAATCGATAATGAGAATAGTGGTATTTAAGCACTTATTGTGCACCAAGCGCTGTACTAAGCAGTGGGGTGATACAAGATAATCAGCTCATACAGTGTTCCTGTCTGACAGGGACCTCTCAGTTTAAGTAGGAGGGGAAACAGGTATCGAATCTCTACCTTACAGGTGAGGAAACTGAAATTAAGTGGCTTCCCTATGGTCATAAGGTGGGTAAGATTACATCCCAGATCCTAAATTGCCCAGCCCGGCGGTCAAGGCCAGGATTAGCTCAGGGCAGATAGGGCCTTAGACTCCAGAACAGGAAGTTGAACCTTCGTGGGGCTGTCACAACAGACTCTCTGCCACTTGGCAAATTAGTGACTGAAACAGAGGGGTAATAATGAATGGGGAAGGGAAGTGTAGCCTCATTCACACTCCTCTCCAAAGTCTAGATGGCACAACTCTGATCCTCTTCAAAAGAATCTGCCTCAGCTATTTGATTCTAAATCTCTCAATCCGAAACAAAATATCCAGCATTTTAGAAACAAAGTCGACTGAGGGATTATTCCCCCTACCTCTCACTGCTTCATGCTGGCATAACACAGCTGAGCCTGAGAAGCAGTATGTTCTAGTAATAATAATGATGAAGATGATGGTATGTGCCAAGCACTGTTTTAAGCGCTGGGGGAGATACAAAGTAATTAGGTTGTCCCACGTGGGGCTCACAGTCTTAATCCCATTTTCCAGATGAAGTAACTGAGGCACAGAGAAGTGAAGTGATTTGCCCAAAGTCACACAGCTGACAAGTTGGGATTAGAACCCATGACCTCTGGCTCCCAAGCCTGAGCTCTTACTCCTGAGCCACACTCCTTCTCTAGTATATAGAGCATCGGCCTGGGAGTCAGAAGGACCTGGGTTCTAATCCCAGCTCTGCCACTTGTCTGCCGTGTGACCTTCGACAAGTCACAACTTCTCTGTGCCTCAGTTCCTTTATCTGTAAAATGGAGATTAAGGCTGTGAGCTCCATGTGGGACAGGGACTGTGTCCAACTTGATTGGCTTGTTTCTACCCCGGTGCTTAGTACAGTCTTGGCAAACAGTAAATATCATTAATAAAAATAAAAAACTCCTCCACTGAGGCACTGCTGCGGTGGCAGGTTCTGTGCCCCCTCTGCTCCCAGACATGCCCCGGTTGGCAGTGTCCGGGCCCTGTCTCCAGTGTCAGCCTAGTCTCTGTTTAGTTCTGGGTCAATCACTCTCCTCACTCCTCTTTCCCCTCTCCTTCCCCACCTCACTTAAATGACAGTGGTTCCTCTCCTTTCTCTGGTTGTATTTCTAATGACCAATGGAAGACTTTGAATAATGATGCGCTTTATTAAATGGTTACTGTTTGCCCAGCATTATCTTAGAAGCTAGGGTAGATGCAAATAATTAGATCAGACTCAGTCCCTGACCCACAACTGGATCACAGCCAGATTAAAGGTGAGGACAAGCATTTAATCTCCATTTAATCCCCATTTCACAGATAAGGAAACCAAAATCCAGAGAGGTTACAGAGTAGTAGCAGCATTGTGGCTCAGCGGAAAGGGCCCCGGCTTGGGAGTCAGAGATCATGGGTTCTAATCCCACCTCTGCCACTTGTCAGCTGCGTGACTTTGGGCAAGTCACTTAACTTTGCTGTGCCTCAGTTATCTCATCTGCAAAATGGGGATTAAGACCGCGAGCCCCACGTGGGACAACCTGATGACCTCGTATTCCCCCCAGTGCTTAGAACAGTGCTTGGCACATAGTAAGTGCTTAACAAATACCATCATCATTATTATTAGTAGTAGTAATAGTCTTTAGTAGGCACATACTGAGGGCAGAGCATCGTCTTACACAATGGAAGACCCCTTCACCTCTCCGCAGCTTAACCCTCTTTTCCCCCCATTTCCCTCTGCTCCTCCCCCTCTCCCTTGCCATCCCCTCAGCACTGTACTCGTCTGCTCAACTGTATATATTTGCATTACCCTATTTATTTTGTTAATTTTGTTAATGAAATGTGCATCGCCTTGATTCTATTTAGTTGCCATTGTTTTTACGAGATAGTCTTCCCCTTGACTCTATTCATTGCCATTGCTCTCGTCTGTCCGTCTCCCCCAATTAGACCGTAAGCCCGTCAAACGGCAGGGACCGTCTCTATCTGTTGCCGACTTGTTCATTCCAAGCGCTTAGTACAGTGCTCTGCACATAGTAAGCGCTCAATAAATACTATTGAATGAAAGTACACTGGTAGGAATTAGTGTCCCTATCCTTTGAGGTGCTCATATCTAATTTCCTAGCTCAAGGTCGTACAGGCAGTGAATGGTAGTGGTGGGCTTAAAACTGATTCTCCTGACTCCTAGTTCCATAATTTTTCCACTAGGCCACTCTGCAGTTGTCTAATTTATAAGCAGAGTCCATTTAATAATGATAGTATTTGTTAAGTTCTTACTATCTGCCAATACACTGGCCGCTGGGGTAGGTTCAAGATGATCAGGTTGGACACCATCCTTGTTCCACATGGGGTTCACGGTCTAAATAGGAGGGGGTAGGATTTAATCCCCATTTTCCAGATGAGACAGAAAGTGACTTGCCCAAGATCACACAGTAGACGAGTGCCAGAGCCAAGATTAGGACCCAAGTCCTCTGACTTCCAGGCCTGTGCTCTTTCCACTAGGCAACGCTGCTTCCACCAATCCTTACTGTGAAAACTTTGAGAGAGCAGATGTGGAAATGGAAAAATAGACTTGGCAGAAACAACAAGCTGAAGAACTAATTAACAACCCAAGGTCACTCACGCCAGAAGTTGTGAATGTATGCTCTCAATGAATGCCATTTTTGCAGTCTCGAATTGCGATCTTCATTAACCTGAGATGAGATAACCATGAAATAGTAATGATTATAATGATGGTGTTTGTTAAGCGCTTTCTTTGTGCCAGGCACCGTACTAAGCACTGGGTCGGGTATGAGCAAATCAATTCGGATGCAGTCCCTGTCCCTTGTGGGGCTCGCAGTTTCAATCTCCATTTTACAAAAGAGGCAACGAGGCATCTCGTCCGCTCAACTGACTATATCTTCATCACCCTATTTATTTTGTTTAATGAGATGTACATCACCCTGATTCTATTTAGTTGCCATTATTTTTATGAGATGTTCTTCCCCGTGACTCTATTTATTGCCACTGTTCTTGTCTGCCGGTCTCCCCCGATTAGACCGTAAGCCCGTCAAAGGGCAGGGACTGTCTCTATCTGTTGCCGATTTGTACATTCCAAGCGCTTAGTACAGTGCTCCGCACATAGTAAGCGCTCAATAAATACCATTGAATGAGTGAATGAATAAGGAAAGGTGAGGCGACTTGCCCAAGGTCACACAGCAAACAAGTGGCGGAGCTGGGATTACAACCCATGACCTTCTGACTTCCGGGCCTGTCCTCTATCGACTGTGGCACACTGCTTCTCTAACACCTCAATCATAGCCAAAAAGAGATTGCTAAAAATCTGACCACTGTGGAACTCCAAAGTACAGTGCAATTAATTGAAAATGTGAGATTGGATGAGATTCCCAGCGCTCTCACTCTCACTTCTTGCTTTCCCCGTAGCAGGAGCAACCTCCCTCCAAACAGCTGGGCCATTATCACAGTCCATTCATCAGGATACTTACAGATTCAAAACTCTGCATATACATTAGGGATGTCGCTATGGTTTGAAATTCTGCTGGTATGAACTCGCAACCTTTTTCAAACAATCCAGTCTGATCTGTTTTGCAAGGCTTTATTATACAGCTGCCTCTCTGACACTTTTGTATGACAAATTCACCTTCAGTTTCTGATGAACACCTGAAAATATATTCGTTTCCTTTAGGATTTAAGTACTTAAAATGTGACAAACTCAAAATGCTTTGTTTGTAAAATCAACTGTTCTGCTGTAAGCTCATTTTGGACAGGGAATATGTCTACCAACTCTGGATTGTACTCTCCAAAGCACTTAGTACAGTGCTCTGCACACAGTGCTCTATAAATATGACTAGTTGATAAATCAAGCATGTCCCTTTCAAACAATAACATCTATAATTTATCAGTCGATCAATCAGTGGTATTTATTGTGCCCGTACTGTGTGCAGAGCACTGTACTAAGCACTTGGGAGAGTACAATATAATACTATAACAGACACATTCCATTCACAACTTCAAGATAGCTGTCGAGAATGGTGTTTTTAATTAAGCTCCAAGCCCATGTTTATTGTCACTCCACCCTTTTTATCCCTTTTTGGTTCCTGACTGCCCTTGGCATGTCACCCGGTCTTTTACAGTAAGCCAGACTTGTTGGTAATAAGGTTTTACTCCTGGCAGTGACCAGCCTGTGGTATTTCTAAGCTTAGACTTCCCATTTTCTAGGTTTGTTTGCACTTGAGGACATTTTGTTTACTTTGCACTTAGACTTTATGAACTGGAATATTCTCCTTCCTCATTATCATCATCATCAACATCATTCAAAAATCTTGGCTTGGTTGGCAATCAAACAAAATTACCACTCTCAACTGGTTTGGGCTTTTAGGAAGCACTGACCTATCTTTTACTTTGTTTGTTCACAATTTGTCTTTACCTGGCCCCCGTGTGGAATCTGATTACACTGAGAGGACACAAGAAGATAAGCATATTTGCTGAGCTCAATCACTCAGTCAATCAATCAGTGGTGTTTACTGAGCCTTTAAAATGTGCAGAGCACTTCCTCAACAGCTCCTATTGCATGCTCTTCCTTTTGCATGCACTAGGACAGTGCTCTAGGACAGAGTTCACCCAAACAAGAACAAGATTTTCTGCCAGTCTGAGCCCAGAAAATCTAAACGCAATCATCACTGACAAAGAGGTGATGACTGTGACCAAATTCTGCTGTTTAGGGAGCAGTGAAGTGTCCAGTGACTCAAGGTTTGACAAGGATTCAGAAAACCGAATACAGAAGGCAAATAGTTTTTTGGAAAGGCTGGCAGGCTGAGAGTGGCACCACCACACATCTTCATTCAGACTAAACTGAAATTATTGGGTCCAAATTTACCGTGAAATCTCAACCTACCTATGATATCATAATAATAATAAAACAGTAATAACACTTGTGGTATTTTTAAGCTCTCACTCTGTGCCAAGCACTGTACTAAGCAAAGCAGCATGTACAAGAAAATCAGGTGGATAACAGTCTTTGTTTTTCATAGGGCTCATTTGAAGAGGGATGGAGAGCAGGGCGAAAAGTGAGACAGAGGGATGTCAACTAACTTTTCCAAGGTCTCACAGCAGGCAAGGGGCAGAGCCAATATTAGATTGTAGGTATCCTGACTCCCAGGCTTGGGCACTTTACCCTAGGCTGTGCTTCACCTCTGTTTTGGTTGGGGAAGATACAAATGAAGCAGTGTGGCCTAGTGAACAGAGCATGGGAGTCAGAGGACCTGCAGACAATCTAATATTTGCTCCGCCACTTGCCTGCTTTGAGACTTTGGCCAAGTCATTTAACTTCTCCGTGCCTCATTTCCCTCGTCAGCATAATGGGGATTCAATACCTGCTCTCCCTCCTATTTTGACTATGAGGCCCATGAATCTAGACTCTGAAAAGAATTGTAGGGCAAGGTTCTGATAATGCTAATGATAAAAGAAATAACTGTGGTATTTGTTAAGCACTAACTTTGTGCCAATTTCTGTACTAAGCACTGGAGTACAAGATAATCAAGTCAGACACAGCCTCTGTCCCACATGGAGTTCACAGTCTAAGCAGGGTAGCCTAGTAGAAAGAGAGGAACCTGGGAGTCAGAGAACATGGGTTCTGATGCTACCTCTGACACTTGTCCGCTCCGTGGCCTTGGTAAATCGCTTGACAACTCTGGGCCTCCAGTTTCCTCAGCTGTAAAATGGGGATTAGATCCTATTCCCTCCTACTTAGACGTGGGCTCCATGTTTGATGAGGACCGTGTCCAATCTGATTATATTGCATTTACTTTGCAATTAGTCCAGTGCTAGGCATATAAGAAGTGTTGAACAAATACATAAAAAAAATCAGGGCAGTGAGAGAGTAGGTATTATCATTCCCATTTTGCAGATGAGGTAATTGAGGCTCACAGAAGTAAAGTGCCCTGCCCAATGTCACACATCAGACAAGTGATGGAGCTGGGATTAGAACCAGGTCCTCCTAATTCCAGGCCCAGCCTCTTTACACTAGGCCACATTGCTTCCCTTATCTAAAGGAGAAAACATTTGAGGGAAGTTTCAAAATTAATGACCCAAAACAGAATGATTACAATTCGGGGCAACTGAAGTCAGAAAACTACTACTTTGTTGCTTGGATCTGTCCTTCCGAGACGTAGAAAGGCTGTTGTTCGTTGTATTCATCAAACACTCCCCCCGAAGTTGGGCCCGTTCACGGACAAACACGCAACCTGAGGGAGAATATTCGAAATGGGATTATTTTACATCGTTTAATTCACTTCTTCCCCAACCAGAGTTGGCCATTCTGCCCACTAGCCCTCCAATCGAGTGTAAGTTCCTTGTGGGCGGGAGGTGTGTATCATACTTCTTAGTTCCTTCCCCAGTGTTTATTTCAATGTTTTGCACTCAGCAGCCCCTCTAGAAATACTCCTCTTCCTACTCTACACTCAGCTCTCCCTCCACAGTTGAAAGTGATCCTGGGATGTGAGCAGGAGAAATTTTTGTTTCGTGATCAGAAATTCAAATTAGACCTAAAAGTTTTGCTATTTCATTTCTTAGGATTTATTTACATTAATGTCCATCTCCCCCTCTAGACTCTAAGCTCACTGTGAGCAGGGAACTTGTCTGCTAACTCTGTTGTTTTGCACTCTCCCAAGTGCTTAGTGCTGTGCTCTACACCCCGCACTCGATGAATATCACTGACCAATTGATTAACTCTTGTGATGCAAGGCTGATTTTTCCCAGTAGGGTGCGGGTGTGTGGGTATGAAAACATGTATCTACTATATTCAAATACAAAATATTCTTTTACTTTTTAAAAACCAGTCTTCACTGTACAAGCTGACGTGAATATCAGTGAGCTCAACATGAGATGTTGACATCTATCATAATGTATACGCTAACTGGGCCAGTGGGAGAAAGCTAATCTCTTCATCTTTCCTCTCAAATCACACCGTCCCCCAAAGTTTGCCACCATAAATGAAAATGCTACCATCCTCCCCATCCCTGGCGCTCACAACCCTGGCACCGCCCTCAATTTCTCATGCTCCTTCAACCTTGGTATCTAGTCGATAGGCAATTCCCTCTATTTTTACTTCAAAATATCTCCAGCATCCACTCCTTCCCCTCCATTCAAATCAGTCATTTGGTTTATGAGACATATTTATTTTGTTAATGATGTGTATATAGCTATGATTCTATTTATCTTAATGATATTTACACCAGACTACTTGTTTTGTTTTATTCTGTTTTGTTTTGCTGTCTCCCCTATTTAGACTTTGAGCCTGTTACTGGGCGGGGATTGTCGCTATCTGTTGCCGAATTGTACATTCCAAGGGCTTAGTACAGTGCCCTGCACATAGTAAGCGCTCAATAAATACGACTGAATGAATGAATGAAACGTATGTCGTATCTTGCCTAGAATGAAGATTCAACCTCTTCACGGATCTCCCTGCCTCCAGTCTCGTCTCACACCGGCCCACGTTTCACTCTGCTGACTGGATTATTTTTCTAAAACACTGTTCTGCATATGCCTTATTTAAGGAAGTCAATCAGCTCTCTCTTTCCTACTTAACCACTCCTACTATCCATCCCAGCTCATGTTCTCCTGCCTTTCCAAACTAACCTTCTCACTGTGCCTAATCTTTGCTTGTCCTGCTACAAACCCCTTGCCCACACGGGAGGCCAGGCAGGAAGATTAGAGGACATGATGCCTAATTTTAATATGTTAACTGATCAGGTTACAGGCTTAAAAGAAGGGAGTTGGAAGTAATGAGGATTTTGACTAGTTATGGATTTCAAGTATATAAAAGCCCAATAATAATAATTGTGACATTTGTTAAGCACTTACTATGTGCCAAACCCTGTACTAAGCGTGGGGGTGGATACAAGCATATCGGGTTGGTACACGATCCCTGACCCAAGGTGGGCTCTCAGTCTCGATCCCCATTTTACAGATGAGGCCCAGAGAAGTAAAGTAACCTGCCCAAGGTCACACAGGAGACAAGTGGTGGAGCCGGGATTAGAACCCGTGACCTTCTGACTCCCAGGCCCCTGCTCTAAGCCCTACTCCATGCTGCTTCTCGGTGTCATTAGTGGGTCAGCTCCTGGGCGCGCTCCCAGCATTCTGTCTCCAACGAAAGCAACAGAAAGCTCAGAGCATCTGTGTTATAATTGCTCTCCCAAAAGCCCACCTTAATGCTCACAGATATTCCTTCAGTTTCCCCTAAACCTACCCCAGAAACCCAAAGTGGGCTGCTTGTCTGTGCAAAACCCTCTTGACCCTACTTATTAGCTGTTAATATTAATAATACTGCCCTCATTTTATTTAGTGCTTTTATCACCAAAGTACCTTCCGACGGTTTATATCAATTTTGTCCTCCCAAAACCCTGTAAGGGAGGGAAAGGTAGATATCACTGATGAAAAAAGAGATGAAAATATTGAGTCATAGAGTGGTTAAATGATCTGTCCACGGACACACCGCAGATAAGTGGCGGAGCCGGGATCAGAACACGTGTCCTCCTTCCAGGACTCTGCTCTTTCCAGTTCTGCCATACTTGAGTGGGTAGTTTGGGAATTCATTATGCATCGGGGGAAAAGCCCAACTCTGTGGGACAACCCAAAAGTTTTGCCCTTGTATGGTCTGCTCTCAAAGGATTGGTAAGATTTCCTCAACAGCAGCGGTTTCAGTACGGAAAAAGACAGTACCAGCTAAAAGAAGTGAAAAGTCAGAAAATATTGCCCACCACAAAGAAGCAGAGAGGCCTAGTGGATAGAGCCTGGTAGTCAGAAGGTACTGGGTTCTAACCCCGGCTCCACCCCTTGTCTGCTGTGTGACCCTGGGCAAGTCACTTCACTTCTCAGTACCACAGTTACCTCATTGTAAAATGGGAATGAAGACTGTGAGCCCCATGCGGGACAGGGACTGAGTCTGACCTAATTTGCTGGTTATCCACCCCAGTGCTTAGTACGATGCCTAGCACAGAGTAAGCCCTTAACAAATACCACAATTATTATCGTTATTACTCTGTTCTACTTAGAGTACCAGAAAATAGTCACCGTACTGGTACAGGACTATGTGGAAACGGGCTCTTTCTAAATCCTGGCATCAGTGTGCGTCTTGTATCAGATCAATCTTATCTGAGTTAAAGTGGCCACTAAATTAGTGTAGTACCACACCACAGCCTCCTGAGATGTTTGAAATAATCTATGGAAGACACGGCTCTTTTTTTTCCCCATGCTATTTAAGTGCTTACTATGTGTCAGGCACTGTACTAAGCACTGGGGTAGATACACATGGCATAGTGGATAGAGCATGAGCCTGGGAGTCAGAAGGTCATGGGTTCTAATCCCGGCTCTGCCACCAGTATGCTGCATAACCTTGGGCAAGTCACTTTACTTCTCTGTGCCGCAGTTACCTCATCTGTAAAATGGGGATTGAGACTGTGAGCCCCACATGGGACAAGGATGTGTCCAACCCAATTTACTCATATCCACTTAGTGCGGTGCCTGGCATATAGTAAGAGCTTAATAAATACCACAATTATTATTATTATTATTGTTATAATATATGGCAATTGGGATGGACAGAATTGCAGCTCACAGTCTTAATCCCTATTGTACAGGTGAAGTAACTGTGGCACAAAAAAGTTACCCAACGTCACGCAACAGAGAAGCGGCAGAGCCAGGATTAGGATCCAGGTCCTCTGACTCCTAAGTCTGTTCTCTTTCCACTAGGCTACTCTGCCTTTTGGGTCAATAGGATGAAAAATTCCCCAGGCTGGGTGTGGTGATGACTGTGGATGGGAAGAACCAAAAGGAATTTGGATCTCTTTCACCGGGAGCGGGGTATAATTCCTATCTTGAGACACCTAAGTCCTAATTCACTGCAGGTGGTAATTTTTTTCTCTCTCTCCATACTCTAGGATGAAAAGGAAGAATTATTTGAGGTAATTTGGTTTTAGGTGTTCATGATGAGAGCAGCGTGGCTTAGTGGAAAAAGCCCGGGTTTGGGGGTCAGAGGTTGTGGGTTCTAATCCCTGCTCCCCCACGTGTCAAGTGTGTGACTTTGGGCAAGTCACTTAATTTCTCTGTGCCTCAGTTACCTCATCTGTAACATGGGGATTAAGACTGTGAGTTCCACGTGGGACAAGCTGATTACCTTGTAACTACCCCAGCAACTTAGAACAGTGCTTGGCACATAGCAAGTGCTTAACAAATATCATCATCATCATAATTTTAGTTTAAACCCAGGTTTTTGGGGAATCTGGAGCAGCACAGGCTTCAGTCTACATCAGATTAAGGCTAATCCTTTCCTGCCTTAACTCTGCCCTCTCCTCCGCCAGGCAAAACTTCTTCTCCTCCCTCATCGACACCCATGCCCGTCACCCCCGCCGACTGTTCCGGACCTTTAACTCTCTCCTTAGGGCCCCTGTTCCTCCCCCTCCCCCATCTCTCACCCCCAATGATCTGGCCACCTATTTCCTCACGAAAATCAACACGATCAGGTCTGAGCTCCCCAAAGTCACCCTTCCGCCTCTCCCCTCCCCCCCACCAACCCTCTCTCCTACTTTCCCATCCTTCCCTGCAGTATCCTCAGAGGAGATCTCCTCCCTCCTCGCAAGTGCCACCCCCTCCACCTGCGCCTCGGACCCCATTCCCTCTCACCTTATTAAAACCGTCGCCCCTGCCCTCCTCCCTTCCTTAACTTCTATTTTTAACCACTCAATCTCCAAGGGCTCCTTCCCCTCTGCCTTCAAACATGCCCACGTCTCCCCCATCCTAAAAAAACCCGCTCTCGACCCCACTTCCCCCTCCAGTTATCGCCCTATCTCCCTACTACCCTTCCTTTCCAAGCTCCTAGAACGAGTCATCTACACTCGCTGCCTAGAATTCCTCAACTCCCATTTTCTCCTGGACCCCCTCCGATCTGGCTTCCGTCCCCTCCACTCTACTGAGACTGCTCTCTCTGAGGTCACCCGTGACCTCCTTCTTGCCAAATCCAATGGCTCCTACTCCATTCTGATCCTCCTTGACCTCTCTGCTGCCTTTGACACTGTCGACCATCCCCTCCTCCTCCATACCTTATCTCACCTTGGCTTCACGGACTCCGTCCTCTCCCGGTTCTCCTCTCACCTCTCTGGCCGGTCATTCTCGGCCTCCTTCGTTGGCGCCTCCTCCCCCTCCCATCCTTTAACCGTTGGAGTTCCTCAAGGGTCAGTTCTTGGCCCTCTTCTGTTCTCCATTTACACTCACTCCCTCGGTGAACTCATCCGCTCTCACGGCTTCGACTACCGTCTCTACGCAGATGACACGCAGATCTACATCTCCGCCCCTGTCCTCTCCCCCTCCCTTCGGGCTCGCATCTCCTCCCGCCTCCGGGACGTTTCCACCTGGATGTCGGCCCGCCACCTAAAACTCAACATGAGCGAGACTGAGCTCCTCATCTTCCCTCCCGAACCAGGTCCTCTCCCAGACTTCCCTATCACCGTGGATGGCACGACCGTCCTTCCCGTCTCTCGGGCCCGCGATCTCGGTGTCGTCCTCGACTCGTCTCTCTCATTCACCCCACACATCCTATCCGTTACCGAGACCTGCCGGTTTCACCTCTACAATATCGCCAAGATCCGCCCTTTCCTCTCCACCCAAACGGCTACCTTACTATGACGGGCTCTCGTTATATCCCGGCTAGACTACTGTGTCAGCCTTCTCTCTGACCTCCCTTCCTCCTCTCTCGCCCCACTCCGGTCTATTCTTCACTCCGCTGCCCGGCTCATCTTCCCGCAGAAACGATCTGGGCATGTCACTCCCCTTCTTAAACACCTCCAGTGGTTGCCTATCGACCTCCGCTCCAAATAAAAACTCCTCACTCTAGGCTTCGAGGCTCTACGTCACCTTCCCCCTTCCTACCTCTCCTCCCTTCTCTCTTTCCACCGCCCACCCCGCACGCTCCGCTCCTCCGCCGCCCACCTCCTTGCCGTCCCTCGGTCTCACCCATCCCGCCGTCGACCCCCGGGCCACGTCCTCCTGCGGTCCCGGAACGCCCTCCCTCCTCACCTCCGCCAAACTGATTCCCTTCCCCTCTTCAAAACCCTACTTAAAACTCACCTCCTCCAAGAGGCCTCCCACACTGAGCTCCCCTTCTCCCTCTACTCCCTCTACCGCCCCCCCTTCACCTCTCCGCAGCTAAACCCTCTTTTCCCCCTTTCCCTCTGCTCCTCCCCCTCTCCCTTCCCATCCCCTCGGCACTGTACTCGTCCGCTCAACTGTATATATTTTCATTACCCTATTTATTTTGTTAATGAAATGTACATCGCCTTGATTCTATTTAGTCGCCATTGTTTTTACGAGATGTTCTTCCCCTCGACTCTATTTATCGCCATCGTTCTCGTCTGTCCATCTCCCCCGATTAGACTGTGAGCCCGTCAAACGGCAGGGACCGTCTCTATCTGTTGCCGACTTGTTCATTCCAAGCGCTTAGTACAGTGCTCTGCACATAGTAAGCGCTCAATAAATACTATTGAATATTGAATAATTTCTAGGTGATTAGTGTGCTAATCCATTCTAAAATTCTGCAGAAGTTGCTGATAATTATTTTGAGAACCTGTCCCCAAGCATTCTGTTTTGTAATGAAGGAATTAATTAAGTAATTAATATCCCTCCCTATTTATGTTCAGAATTACTTCTTGCTCTTGTTTGTGGATGCAATTTAATCGTGGCCTCTAGGGTTTATACAGCTCACCTGAGTGGAATTTCTAGGCCCATGCCTTCCTTTGATTCCCCGAAACAGAGGACGGTTGGGATGAGTATTGATCTATAGGCATATAGCAACGCAGGCCTGATTTTTTTCCAAAGTCCCCTCTGTATTCCACTAGTTGCCACTGTAAGTATTTGTAGCATTGTTCCTTGACTTTTCCTGCTTCTAATACTATTCACACTGGTTAAAATCTGTGTCTAGCTGTCACAATAGGCAATTAACTTGTTTATCATTTTAGAGCTAAAATGATAAATAATAAATCAACATGGGAGGCACTTTGGCCTAGAGGAAAGATCATGGGCCTTGGAGTTAGAGAACTTGGGTTCTAATACCAGATTTACAACTTGTGTGACCCTGGGCCTGTCACTTAACCTCTCTGTGCTCCAGTTACCACATCTGTTAAATGGGGATTAAGTCGTCCTCCCCCTGATTTAAACGGTGGGACAGAAACTGTGTCCAACCGGATTACTTTGTATCTACCCCATTGCTTAGTTCACTGTTTTGCATACAGTTCTTAATAAATACTATTACTGCTTGAAACAGTGCTTGGCAAATAGTAAACCTTACCTACCATTAAAAAAACACACTATATGAATAGCAGAGTAAATCTGTTGATAGAGAAGCATCATCAACATTAAAATATTTTGTGTAATTATGTGGGGGTTAGCAAGTAGCTGTACCTAGTGGTCCATACTCTTTCAGCAGGTCTCCTGTCAGGACCTTCGGGGTGAAGTGAATATATTCTCCGGGATCTCTGCACTTTCTTATCTGCTTGGTGTATGGTACATCTCCGTAGACTGGGGAGGGCTCTGCAACTATAACATCAGCCTAAAAATTTTAAAGTGTTTGCTACGCCAAGCGGCAGAAACTGAATCAATCGGTCGATACCATGGAATCATATTATACGCAGAGGACTGTACTAAGCGCTTAGGATAGTACAATACTCCACAGACATGTTCCCTACCCACAAGGAGTTTACATTCTACAAGAGTATGGCAAGAGTTCCTTTTAATATAGGGTCTGCAAGTAGGCAAACCTTCGATTGTAAGAAAACTAGATGCACTACAGAACCTTTTGTCATACATATGTTACAGATGGATCTTAAAAAATACATTTGCAAATTATTGAAATTAACCTGATTTTTTTCCTGGATTAAAATGACCTGTACATTAACCCTTCAAAAAACCTTACCCTAGATAACACCTAGAAGTGCATCCAGGCACTGAATTTTCCTCAAGTGTTCCTTCTCTGGGCGTGTTTATCATGGACCAAATTTGGTATTTAACAAATCAAGGGCATCCTAAGTGTATATGAAAAAGTTGTACTCTTGTTTGAATGTGGCTCATACTATTTGCTTTCACTTGATAATCCTTAATATGATCCAGCCCACTACATTCAGCTCACTTTATCAGCCATCCCCTGACTTTAGATAATGTCTTTGGCTAGCTGGAGGTGAAATATCTTATCTCAGTGCCTAGTCCACAATGCCTAAGGTTTCTTATTATACATACAAGTACAAATTCATTAACCTGCATTTTTTATCGTGACTAAAGTGGTATGTTTCGTTTCCCAATGTTTTGTTTCTGAGATTTGCCCAAGCTAGTGGGGTATTCCAGTTGCATTGTTTCTAGGTTTTCTCTTTACACAAATAATAATAATTATGGATTTGTTAAACACTATGTGCCAGGCACTGTACTAAATGTTGAGGTGAATACAAGCAAATAGGGTTGGGGACAATCCCTGTCCCAAGTGAAACTCATAGCCTTAATCCCCATTTTAAAGATGAGGTAACTGAGGCACAAAGAAGTGAAGTGACTTCCCCAAGGTCACACAACATACAAGTGGTGGAGCTGAGATTAGAACCCATTACCTACTGAGTCCCAGGCCTATGCTCTATCTACTACTCTAGGCTGCTTCTCAAATGGAGAAACAACTTGAATTTATCCTTAGTTTTGTAAAATTTTCAAAGCACCATTATACTGACAAAGAAAACAAGCATCAATTGGAAATAGTGACCATAAAATCATTATAAAAATTCATAATTTTGATATAATTTTTGTGTTACAGAAAACCTTATTAATTTTTCTACTGTTCTATCACTGTCCCAAAATACTTATGGATCAGTCAATCTATCAGTGTTTTTTATTGGGTGCTTACTATGTTCAGACCACTGTACTAAACGCTTGGGAAAGTTACAATAAAACAGAACTGGCAGTCATGTTCCCTGCCTGTAACGAGGTTACATTCTACGAAATGAACTAAATCTAGCTGCCTGTTGAAGAGGATTCCCTTGGTGCATCACTTAAATGTTGACAGTCACTACAGGTATTGAAGAAAGAATTTGGCATATTTCCCAATATGCACAATGAAATTAGACTTTTGTAACTAAAAAGGATATATGATTTCATACTCTTTGTAGAGGGTAGACAAATTTTAAACCGATAAATATTTGAAATACTCTAAAGTGATCCAATTTCCCTGGAAAAAAAGGGTAGTTTATTTTAAATGGTATTTTTTGGATGCTCGCTATATGACAGGCACCAAACTAAGTGCTGGGGTAGATACAAGCTAATCAGATGGTCACAGTCTATGTCCCACATGGGACTCGTAGCCTTCAATTCCATTTTACAGATGAGGTAAATGAGATCCAGAGAAGTGAAGTGACTTGCCCAAGGTCCCACAACAGACAAGTCACAGAACTGGGATTAAAACCCAGGTCCTTCTGACTCCCAGGCCTGTGCTCTCTCCACTAGGCCAAACTGTTTCTCTTGTTCTCTATTCAAAAAATATAGTCAGAAACTTCATTCTCTAAAGGGAACTGGATGAATCTACCGTTTTGTAGGATTCACGTTTTGAGGTTGAATACTCAGGTTTATCCCGCCAGGTATTGGGAATTAAAATGGTCACACTTTTGAAGTAAAACATTTTTTTTGTAACTGCAAAGAGGTAGATAGACGCTCCGGTCATCATGTCCTGGTATGGAAAGAAAAATGAAATGATTTGAAATGAATGGAAGAAAGGATTTAACTTCTTAATTAGGAAAACGTATCATTCTTGTGAATTAAGGAGTCAAACCCTAAAAGTTAAACCCTTTTTCCCCACTGATTTATTTCCCCTTGTGCCGGCCTTCCTTCCTATGTCTTTTGGGAACTGAGCCAAGCCATAGGCTCCTTGCTGGCAGTGATCATGTTGTCTACACAGCAGCTACCTGAACACACCTCTTCATCCCCAAGGTAACTGATCAATCCAGAGTATTTACTGATGACCGGTTGGGTGCACAATACTTATAAATACTGGGCAGAATGCAGTAGAATTAAATTGGACCCTTATCCTCACAGACTTTGCGATCAGGCTGGGGAAATAGATCCTATCATAAATGACAGCTAAGAGGAAGCAGTTAAAGGGGATAAGTGTGTGAGGTAGTGCTTAAGTAACAGGGTACTTAAGTGGTATACAAATATGCTGCAGGAGATGGTGTTTGCATGATGCAAAAGTGCTGAAGTGGTAGGTGGGGAATAAAAAGTGGATTGATAAGAGATTAATCAGGGGAGTGATGTGATTTAAGTTCGTTATAGGCAGGGAACGTGTCTGCTAATTCTATCGTACTCTCTTCAGTGCTCAGTACAGTGTTCTGCACGTAACACTCAATAAATATGTACGATTTATTGTTTGTGTGACAACAGAAGGGCTTTGAACATGATGAAGGTGGGGAGGAAGTTCCGGGGAGGGGAGTTCCAGGGGTGAGTTTCTTCTGGATCGCTGCCAATCTGGCCTAGGAATGGATGAAACAGGCCATGGTGGTGATCCAGAACGTGGTGATAGAGCGACACAGGGACAACAGGTGGTCAAGGGAGTAGAGACTGGTGGAGGGGGCAGAGATGAGGATGGGAAATAGGAATGAGTGACAGTCATTCTTTAATTTATTCAATCATATTTAAGGAGCACTTACTCTGTGCAGAGCCCTGTATTAAATGCTTGGGAGAGTACAATACAATAAGCAGACACATTCCCTGCTCACAACGAGGTTACGCTCTGGAAGAGGAGAGGCAGACATGTAAAGATATAGATATGTACATGAATGCTTTGGGGATGGGAGTGTGAATGAACAAAGGGAACAAGTCAGAGACACAAAGAAGGGAGTGGGAGAAGAGGAAAAGGAGGCTTAGTCAGGGAAGACCTCTTAGAGGAGATGTGCTTTCAATAAAGCTTTGAAGGAGGGGAGAGTGGATGGATTAAACCTGGATTAAATGTTTGTAAGGGCTGTGTAAGGTCTCCAGCCCAACTTGTAACATTTCTAGATGGATACCTGTAGGGCAGTTCAGGTAACATTTTTTTTTATGGTGTTTATTAACTTGTGGGTATGCGGCTCTCTAACGATAGTAAGATCCTAGTTAGGACTTAAATATATGAAATAGCCGACTGAATTAATTAATGTATTTTTTTTAAACTGCTTAACTGAAACTCAAGGATGAACTCTCCCCTGGGAGTATTTCTGAAGAAACTCATCGTTTTGACTTACACGCTCTTTAATGACTGGAACCTGCCCAACTAAACATAATGAATGTTAATGTAATCGTGATGAATCCTCATTTTTGTGAGCCAAAGTTATTTAATAGCTCCTTTAAATTAAGGGGATTATGTAACTATTCCAAAATGAAACTTGGATGTCCAATACAAATGGGTCCACAAGATATAGAAAATTCCCAGGGACTTTACTTAAAGACTTTAATACTTTCAGCAGTAGTAGTGGTAGTAATAATAGTATTTACTAAGTGCTTAATGTGTACAGAGCACTGTACTAAGCACTGGGAGAAAATACACAGGAGGAAATTGGATGCAGTCCTTGTTCCTATTAGGTAGTGGAATCTAAAATTTTTATTTTTCTACAAGTCATCCAGTGCATGTTTCCTCACTCCTCAAGAACCTCCAGTGGTTGCCCATCCACCTCCACAGCGTGGCTCAGCGGAAAGTGCCCAGGCTTGGGAGTCAGAGGTCATGGGTTCGAATCCAGGCTCTGCCACTTGTCAGCTGTGTGACTGTGGGCAAGTCACTTCACTTCTCTGTGCCTCAGTGACCTCATCTGTAAAATGAGGATGAAGACTGTGAGCCTCACATGGGACAACCTGATTACCCTGTATCTACCCCAGCTCTGCATATAGTAAGCGCTTAACAAATACCAACATTATCAAACAGAAACTTCTTTCCATCTGTTTTAAAACACCCAATCACCTTACCCCCTCCTACCTTGTTGTTGCCTTATGCTGTCGAGTCGTGTCCTACCCATAGCGACGCCATAGACACGTCTCTCTCAGAATGCCCAACTTCCATCTGCAATCGTTCTGGTAGTGGATCCAAAGAGTTTTTTTGGTAAAAATACGGAAGTAGTTTACCATTACCTCCTTCAGTGCAGTGAACAAGTCTCTGCCCTCGACTCTCTCCCATGCCACTGCTGGCCAGCACAGGTAAGTTTTGATTACTATATCAGTATCCTTGTTGACCTCCCAACCTCCTGCCTCTCCCCACTCCAGTCCATATTTCACTCCATTGCCCAGATCATCTTTCAACCAAAACCTTCAGGACATCACCACCCTCCTCCTCAAAAATCAGTGGTTGTCTATCCATCTCCATATCAAAACACTACTACTATTATTATAAGGATGAGTTTATTGTAGAAGTATCTTCATTGCCTTCCACTTGCTAGCTACATCCAAGCTAGGAATGGAATGGACAGGCCTCTGCTTGACCTCCCTCCTGTAGTTGTGACTGCTAGAGTACTGGAAACTCTCCACGTGCGACCTTGAGACGGGCCTCCTACCTTACCTCCCTGATTTCCTACTACAACCCAACCGGCACCCTATGCTCCTCTAATTCCATCCTACTCACTGGCCTCAATCTCATCTCTCTCACCCACAACCTCTCTCCCACATCCTCTGTCAGTCTTGGAATGCCCTCCCTCATCATCTTCAACAGATGATCACTCTCCCCCCCTTCAAAGCCTTACTGTAGTAATATCTCCTCCAAGAGGCCTTCCCTGAGTACAATGCATTGCACCCAGTGGGAGTTCAATAAATACCATTCATTCAATTCCATTTATTAAATGCTTACTGTGTACAGAGCACTGTACTAAGTGCTTGGGAAAGTAAAATGTAACAATAAACAGCTACATCCTCTGCCCATAATAAGCACACAGTTTAGAGGTGGGGAAGACAGACTTCATTACAAATAAATAAAATTACAGATTTATACGTAAATGCCATGGGGCGGGTAGAGGGGGGAAGAGCAGAGGGAGCAAGTCATGACAATGGAGAAGGGTGTGGGAGATGAGGAAAAATGGGGCTTAGTCTGGGAAGGCCCCTTGGAGGAGATATGCCTTTGATAAGGCTTTGAACGAGGGGAGAAGGCGGGCGTTCAAGGCCAGAGTCAGGACGTGGGCCATAGGTCAGCGGTGAGTCAGATGAGATTGAGGCACAGAGAAAAGGTTTGCACTAGAGGGGAGAACTATATGGGTTGGGTTTTAGAAGGAGAGGAGTGAGGTGAGATAGGAGAGGGAGAGGTGATGGATTGCTTTAAAATTAGTGGCGAGGAGTTTTTGTTTGATACAGAGGTGGATTGGCAACGTGTAACCTTGTCTTTATCTTGATTCCTCTCTCTCTCATTCAATCCACATATTAAATCTGTCACCAAATCCTTTCTGTCTCGCCTTCACAACATCGCTTTAATCTGCCCTTTCCACTCCATCCAAAGTGTTACCACATTAATACGATCACTTAGCCTATCCCACATAGATTACTATATCAGCATCCTTGTTGACCTCCCAACCTCCTGCCTCTCCCCACTCCAGTCCATACTTCACTCCATTGCCCAGATCATCTTTGAAAAAATCTTCATTTTTTCTATAAAAGTATTCAGATAATTTAATTCAAAATACAAGACTTTAATTATGTCTTATTCCCATCAACTGCAGCCTTGCTCCATATGAGCTTCATCCAAATTTCTACAGAAATAGCTGAATAACAGAAACTTTTGGAGAACATACCTATAATAATTGTGGAGAAATCTGTGAAGATGTTACTAGGCACTAAACTCTGGGAGCAAGAGAATCAGGCCAAACATAATTTATCCCACATGGGGTTGACAGTCTATGGGGAAGGGAGAACTGATATTTAGTTTCTATTTTACAGATGAGGAAACTGAGAAATGGAGAAGTTATAACTTGTCCAAAGTCACCCAGAAGGCAAATGGCAGGAATTAGAACCCATAGATTAGAACCCAGATCCTCTGACTCCCTAGCCCTGTGCTCTTTCCACTACTTATTCATTCATTCAATAGTATTTATTGAGCGTTTACTATGTGCAGAGCACTGTATTAAGCGCTTGGAATGAACAAGTCAGCGCAGATAGAGACAGTCCCTGCCGTTTGACGGGCTTACGGTCTAATGGGGGGAGACGGACAGACAAGAACAATGGCGATAAATAGAGTCAAGGGGAAGAACATCTCGTAAAAACAATGGCAACTAAATAGAATCGAGGCGATGTGCATTTCATTTACAGAATAAATAGGGTAATGAAAATATATACAGTTGAGCAGACAAGTACGGTGCTGAGGGGATGGGAAGGGAGAGGGGGAGGAGCAGAGGGAGATGGGGAGAAAAGTGGGTTAAGCTGTGGAGAGGTGAAGGGGGGGCGGTAGAGGGAGTCGAGGGAGAAGGGGAGCTCAGTGTGGGAAGGCCTCTTGGAGGAGGTGAGTTTTAAGTAGGGTTTTGAAGAGGGGAAGAGAATCAGTTTGGCGGAGGTGAGGAGGGAGAGCGTTCCAGGACCGCGGGAGGACGTGGCCCAGGGGTCCATACTCCTTCTCAAAAAATGCAAAAAGGGTTTGGCTACATGACTGGAGGATGCATTCATAATAGTTTAGTAAGGATAAAATCTAGAGCTATATAGAGGGGAAAAGGTAGAAGGTACCAGAAGGGGAGAGTTATTAAAGGGAGGAAGGGGTATTAGTTGTGAGCAGAAATACACTAACCTGGAAGGATCTATAACAAATCCAAGGTGAAGAGATCTGCCTGTCTTGGAGAGCAGTTAGAGGTAGTAGTCAAAGATCTTTTGAGATTTGAAATCAACTGAAGAGTAATCATGTAGGTGCTCTCTTACCTTTATTTGTTGGACTATATTTACATCTTCGGGTATCTGGGGATTAATGGCAATGACACTTCCTTCAAAGCCATTGCTTTTCAGTTTGATCATTGAAGGTCTAACCCCTTGCAGCAGATATAGAGCAGGAATGAAAGAATTAATCTTAAATTACCACATCATTTCTTTTTTCATTCTACCTTTTGCAGAGAACTGTTGCTCTGGGAAGCAACTCTCTCTCTTTTCTCTCTATATACACTTGGGTATTATTTATCAGGGACTGTTACAGAACTTTGATTTCAGCTAAACAATAGCATCATTATAGTGCCCACTCCCAAAAAGGAAAGTGTTCTTAGCCTTGGAGCCCATGAAAATTTATGGTTGGGAAGTGCTTTGAAGAACTTCATTTTGCAGAGAGTGCAAAACATATCTTATGTGTTGACAAAAATCCTATCATTGCTAGATCTACATTTGTTTTGAAAGCTAGTGGTCATGGTTTTTTGTGTAGTTAATAAGTTAATAAAAAATATATCATAATGAAGTTGGACACATTCCCTGTCCTGCATGACCGTGAGACGGATATGAGATAGGGATTGGGTCCAACCTTATTATCATGTATCTACCTAAACACTTAGCACAGTGCATGACCCACAATGAGTACTGAACAAGTACCACAGTTTCTATGACAAAAATCAAAAATAGTGCCTTTAAAGTTAGCTCCTCACTTTGAAAATCTGATGACCTTTTAATGGTATTTTGTTTTTATAATAAAGGCATGGATGAGTCAGTAAATTTCCCACCAATTCCAAACGGGTGGAGTAAATAGCATCACGTCGGCGCGGTAGAATCCAAAATCCCCTGACAAGTTGGAGTAGCCAAGGATAGTAAATAAGGTAAAGTGCAGTAGGGGTCAATGCAAGGCAATTCATTCAGAGGAAAAAGCTTCCAGAAAAGATTAATCAATCATTGATATTTATTGAGGTTCTACTTTGTGCAGAGCACTGTAATTATGTACATATGAAAGTACAATCCAATGGAGGAATCACTGTCCACAAATACAAAACAGAATGTGATGGTATCGATCAATCATTCATTCATTCAATTGTATTTATATTGAGCACTAACTCTGTGCAGAGCAATGTACTAAGTGCTTGGGACAGTACAGTATAACAATAACAAGCAAATCCCTGTCCACAATGAGTTTATAGTCTAGTAGGGGAGACAGATGTTAATATAAATAAATTGCAGACATGTACATAAGTTCTATGGGGCTGGAGGTGGAGGGTGGTGAATGAAAGGAGACGCAGAGGGAGTGGGAGAAGAGGAAAGGCGGATCAGTCAGGGAATGCCTCTTGGGAGAGATATGCCTTCAATAAGGATTTGAAGGAGGGGAGAATACATTTCTGTTGGAACTGAGGGTGTTGCAGGCCAGAGGTCGTATGTGGCTGAAGGGTTTGGTGGCGAGATAGATGAGATCGAGATACAGTGAGAAGATTGGCATCAGAGGAGTGATGTGTGCAGGCTGGGTTGTAGTAGGAGAGTAGCAAAGTGAGGTAGGAGGGGGCAAGGTGATTGAATGCTTTAAAACCAATGCTGAGGGGTTTTTGTTAGATGAGGAGGTGGATGGGCAAACGCTGGAGTTTCTTGAGGGCTGGGGAAACATGTCCTAAGCATTTCTGTAGAAAAATGATCCAGAGAGCAGAGTAAAGTATGGACTGCAATGGAGACAGGAGGCAGGGAGGTCAGCAAGGAGGCGGATGCAGTAAACAAGGTGGGATCGGAAAAATGATTGTATTAACGTGGCAACAGTTTGGATGGAGAGGAAAGGGCAGATCTTAGCAATGTTGTGAATCAATCAATCAATCACTGGTATTTACTGAGCATTTACCATGTAAAGAGCACTGTATTAAGTGCTTGGGGAAGTTTAGTGCAATAGAGAATGAATGCATTGGCAGAATCGAAGGACGGTGGTAGGGGGGAGAGAAGAATCTGTGTACACTATATTTTCTCTCTGATGAGACTGAAAAAACATTTACAGTAAAAATTAACATAAGTAAAACTTTTGTTCTTTATTGAAAAACATTGAAAGAAACACTACTGATGCTGCATTTGTTCAACTTGAATGGTTGACTTTATTTGAGTTTAAACCAGTAGTAGATACACAACTTCCTCTGCCACTACAAACAGTGAGTCTGGCTTTACAGAAACGAATATGATTTTGAATATACATTTTCAGAAGTAATGAACACTTTTGTCCCAATATACCCAACACACGCTTAATGCTAATGATCCAACTATGGTGGTGATTGCATCACACAGGCCAAAGCCAAATAAGACACCTGTCTTTTATGAGAGTGAGGTATTTTTATGGCTCAATTGACCCAAATAATTGTCTCTGATCTCACTTTACCAGTTTAGACATAACATTAGAGAAGGATTTCTTCTTCATTTAGGTCTAAAGGGCAGAGGAACTCTAGGAACACGGGAGGATAATCAGTCATTCAATCGATCAGTGATATTTATTGAGCACTTACTGTTTGTGATGACTTACTGCTCTGCCACTTGTCAACTGTGTGACTATGGGCAAGTCACTTAACTTCTCTATGCCTCAGTTACCTCATCTGTAAAATGGGGATTAACTGTGAGCCTCACGTAGGACAACTTGATTACCCTGTATCTACCTCAGCACTTAGAACAGTGCCTGCACATAGTAAGCGCTAAACAAATACCAGCATTATTATTACATAAATATGATTGAATGAATGAATGAATAAGTGAATTAAGAGAGTCTTTTCCACTTTTGTGGAAAAACCAGAGGAGGAGAAAAAACAAGAAATGAGAATGAAACAAACAACACTCAGTCAAAAGTACTGAGCACCTACTCTGGGGAGAACACTATATCAAGCATTTGGGGAACTGCAATAGAATTTGTAGATATCTCTGCCACCAAAGAGCTTATAAATTAGCTGACCTAATGTGACCTTGGCAGACAGACATTAAAAGGAGGAGATAAAAAAGGTAATAGAGTGTAAAGATATGTATGTAAGGGCTACTATGGTGTATAAGTATAAGGAAGTGTTATAGTGACTGTTTGGGGATATAAAGTGGGGAAGTGGAAATTAATATGGGAAGGCCTTCTAGAGGAGCTGTGATTTCAGGAGGCCTTCAAAGCTGGGGAGAGCTGTGGTCTATCACATATGAGGGGTGGAGATGGGAATTCCAGGGAGGTCAAGTGTTGTGCAAGAGGTCAGTAACAACGGCAACAAAAAACACACTGTTCTCCTCTACACAACTAACCAGATAATAATTAATTGTTGCCAGATGACTAGTGGATTAGCAAAGTGTCTTATCCATGACCTATTTGTAGTCTGTTGCCCTGTCCATATTCTATGGGGAGGATTCATGGTAATTAGTAAACCATTTGTCTTTGATATCATTGCAGGTATTCCTGAGTCACAGCTCTTAATTCCACCTAGTTGATTTCTAACTCGGGTATTTAGGGAGAAATCCAACTCCCAATTTCCATAAGCCTTTCTGCTGCCTTTGGTTTTCTCTACTTTTATCTCAACAATTCCTCAACAATTAACTCTGTTCTAGACAAGTAGGGGGCTTTTTAATCTTAAATACTTGATTCAGGGTGGGTTTGAGTGAAATTGTTCTGGGAAATATTTGTGATTTTTGGGTGAGTGGGTTTGTGTGTGCAGAGAGTCTTCAAAGAATAATCGATAAATATATTAGGGGAGTCTGTCCTTTGGGGTTTCTTTTATTAATAATAATAATAATAATAAGGATGATGATTATAATTTTACTTTTTGTTCCATACTTGCTATGTGCCAGGTACAGTAGTAAGCGCAGGGGTAGACACGAAACAATCAGACTGGCCACAGTCCATGTCTCACATGGAACTCACAGTTTAAGTAGGAGGGCGAAGAGGTATTTAATCCTCATTTTGTCAGTGAGGAAGCTGAGACTCAGAGAAGTCACAGACTAGAGAAGTGGCAGAGTCAGATTTAGAACCCAGCTTCTCTAACTGCCAGAACCGTGCTCTTTCTGCTAGATTATGCAGCCTCTCTATCGAAAAACCTTTATAGAGAGACATGTTCGTTTGCAGTTTCTCACAGACTTGAATTTGCTTCATTTTTAAGACTATGTGTCTTTGGATAACAAGTGTTTGGTATTAGTCAAGTCCAATTATCCCTAAAATTTAATATCCCCAGGTGGGCATTCATTTGTTTTGTTGTGGTTATTTTTGTATGTTCTGCCATGATGGTGAAATGATCCACCTAACACCCAGAGGAGCGGTACCTTTATGAGCTGTGGAAGAGGATGTTGAGGGGAAAAACCTCTTATAATAAAAAGGTCTCCCAGTAGACCAAAGTCTCTACTTGTTTGAAACTCAGCTTTATTATGTCTTCAAACCATTTATTCTGTCCTCCTGGTTCTGGTCTCTGGAAGACAGAGGGCCTACTGAAAAGAGCGTGTTCCTGGAGCTATCATTATTATCATCATTATAAAGTATAATGATTTTTTGAAATGCTTTATATATGTCAAGTACTGTCCTCGGTGTTGGGTTTAATACAAGGTCATTAGGAAGATACAAGATAATTTAAGATAACAAGAAAATAAGGGGGAGACAGAACAAGCATTCAGTCTCCATTTTACAGATGAAGAAACTGAGGCACAGGGAAGTTAATGACTTGCTCACAGTAAGTACTAAATAAATATGATGGAACAAATGAGTGAGTGAACTTGCTCCGGATCACAGAGAATCAAGTGGTGGATCTGTGATTGGAACTTATGTCTTCTGACCTCCAGACCAGTGATCTTTCCACTAGGAAGTTCTAGTCCCAGCACTGCTACTTCCCTGTTGTGTGGCCTTGGACAAGTCACTTCCTTGTACCTCAGTTTACTCATATGTAAAATAGGGGCAAAATACCTGTTCTGTTTATTTCTTGGACTATGAGCTCTGTGTGGGGCAGGGACTGTCCCATTTGATTATCTTGTATTTATTTGAACACTTAGAACAGTGATTGTCCTTTATAGGTGGCTCCACAAAGGATTAACATCATTTTGACCTATGACCAGTCTGTAAGACAAAGTCCTTCAAGATGACCAGGATGTTATAGCCTACTGGGTAGAACACAGGCTTGGGACTCAGAAGATCCTGGGTTCTAATCCTGGCTCCTCCACATGCCTGCTGTGAACTTCTCTGAGTATCAGTTACCTTATCTGTAAAATGGTGATTAAGAATATGAGCCCCTTGTGGGATAGGGACTGTGTCCAGACTGATTAACTTGTATCTATCCCACTTCTTAGAACAGTATGTAGCACATAGTAAGGGCTTAACAAGTACTATAATTATTATTAGTAGTGGTAATAATTAGTGTTCTTATCTCAGGGCCTCCTCCATAGTCAAAATGGTTTAACATACATTTTGGATGACAAGAGGGTGGAGTTGGGTTAGAATGAGTGGGGGCACACAGTGATCCACTCTCCTGACTCTCCCACAGTGCTCAGGAAATATGATTGATTGATAAGTTTATTGATTAATTCATAATAGTAAAATATCTAAGAAGCCTCTGTATAGTGAATAGAATCTCCTCCTGCCTCCAGGACATCTTCACCTGGATGTCTGCCGCCACCTAAAACTCAACATGTCCAAAACTGAGCTCCTTATCTTCCCTCCCAAACCCTGTCATCTTCTTGACTTCCCTGTCACTGTGGACGGCACGACCATCCTTCCCATCTCACAAGCCTGCAACTTTGGTGTCATCCTTGACTCAGCTCTCTCATTCACCCCACACATCCAATCCGTCAGCAAGGCCCGCCGGCCTCACCTTTACAGTATCTCCAAGATCCGCCCTTTCCTCTCCATCCAAATGGTTATCGTGCTGGTACAAGCTCTCATAATATTCCGACTAGATTATTGTGTCAGCCTTCTCTCTGATCTCCCCTCCTCCTGTCTCTCCCCACTCCAGTCTATTCTTCATTCCGTTGCCCGGATCATCTTCCTACAGAAACACTCTGGGCATGTCACTACCCTCCTTAAAAACCTCCAGTGGTTGCCTATCAACCTCTGCATGAAACAAAAACTCCTCACTCTTGGCTTCAAAGCTCTCCATCACCTTGCCCCCTCCTACCTCTCCTTCCTTCTCTCTTTCTACTGCCCACCCCATACACTCCGCTCCTCTGCCGCTCACCTCCTCACCGTCCCCCATTCTCGCCTATCCCGCCGTCGACCTTTGGCCCACGTTCTATCTCTGTCCTGGAATGGCCTCCCTCCACCTCCACCAAACTAACTCTCTTCCCCTCTTCAAAGCCCTACTGAGAGCTCATCTCCTCCAAGAGGCCTTCCCAGACTGAGCTACCCCCTGTTCCCTCTGCTCCCCCTCCGCCCTCTTCTCCTCTCCCTTTCCCCTTCCCCTCCCTTCAGCTGAGCCCCCCTTTCCCTCTGCTCCTCCCCCTGTCCATTCCCCTCCCCTCAGCACTGTGCTCATTTGTATATGTATATTATTTATTTCCCTATTTATTTTGTCAATGAAATGTACATCCCCTTGATTCTATTTATCGTGAAAATGTTGTCTTGTTTTTGTTTCATTCTGTTTTGCTCTGCCATCTGTCTCCCCCGATTAGACTGTGAGCCCGTAATTGGGCAGGGATTGTCTCTATCTGTTGCCAAATTGTACATTCCAAGCACTTAGTACAGTGCTCTGCACATAGTAAGCGCTCAATAAATACTATTGAATGAATGAATGAAACGGGCATAATCAGCCAATCACTGGGAAGCAGCATGACCTAGTAGATAGAGCACGGATCTAGGAGTCGGAGGATCTGGGTACTAACCCAGGCTCTGCCACTTGTCTGCTGTGTCACCTTGGGCAAGTCACATCCCTTCCCTATGCCTCAGTTACCTCATCTGTAAAATGAGGATTGAATTCTCCTCACTCCGACTTAGACTGTGAGCCCCATGTGGGACAGGGACTCTTTCCTGTATCAACCCCAGAGCTTAATACAGTGCTTGGTAAATAGTAAGGGCTTAACAAATATGTTTTTTTAATTGTATTTTTACTTAGCAGAACACTGTACTAAGTACATGGAAGGGTTCAACTGAGTAGTAGACAGTTCCTGCTCTATGTTTCTAATGGGGGAGACATATTCAAATAAGAGGTACGGGAAGAAATTGAATACCGAGTTATGTACATAAGTGTGGTGGGGTTGAGGTGAGTACCTAAGTGCTTGAGGGGGATAAGTTTGTAGTTGGCAAATATGGAGGGAAAATTGAGTAGGATAATGTGAGATTAGTCAGAGAAGGCTTCCTGGAGGAGGTGCGATTTATAGTAGGGCTTGGATGATGGGGAGAGTGCTGGTCAGCCGGTTACGAAGCAGTGAGAGGTAGTGTGGTTCAGTGGATAGACAATGGGTCCGGGAGTCAGAAGGACCCGGATTCTAATCCTGACTCTGCCACGTCTCGGCTGTGTGACTTTGGACAAGTCTCTTCCCTTTTTTGTGCCTCAGTTACCTCATCTGTAAAATGGGGATTAAGATGTGAGCCCCAGTGGGACAGGGGCTGTGTCCAACCTGATTAACTTGTATCTACTCCGGTTCTTAGAACAGTGCCTGGCACGTAGTAAGTGTCTAATAACTACCATTATTATTATTATCAGGAAAGTGGGGACAGTTCGAGGCTTGAGCGAGGGGGTGAGCAAGGGCCATTGGCAAGAGAGATGAGAGTGAAGCCCAGTGAGCAGTTAGGTATTAGAGGAGCAAAGGGTGTGAGCTGGGGTGAGAAGAGTGGGAGGGGAGTGAAGATCAGTACAGAGCAGAGAGTCGATGGTGCTTTAAAGACAACGGGGAGGAGTTGCCTTTTGATGGAGAGATGGGTGGGAAGCAGCATGGTCTAGTGGAAAAGCCAAGGGCCCAAGAGTCATGAGAAGCAGCACGGCTTAGTGGAAAGAGCATGGGCTTCAGAGTCAGAGGTCATGGGTTCTAATCCAGACTCCGCCATTTATCAGCTGTGTGACTTTGGGCAAATCACTTAACTTCTCTGTGCTTCAGTTACCTCATCTGGAAAATGGGGATTAAGACTGTGAGCCCCATGTGATAACCTTGTATCTATCCTAGATCTTAGAACAGTGCTTGGTACATAGTAAGTGTTTAACAAATACCATTATTATTATTATTATGAGACCTGAGTTCTAATCATGTCTCTGCCACTTGACTGCTGTATCATCTCTGCCTCAGTTTCATCATCTGTAAAACGGAGATGGAATACCTATTCTCCCTTCCACTTAGATTGTGAGACCCCAGTGGGATTGGGAAATTTCCTTTCCCTTGTGTAGATCCAATCTGTAGTAAAATTCTTTCTAGAAACATTGTCTTGCAGTACTTTGACTCAGAGACTGTTCACCAATATGAAACTGAGACATGGTTTCAATGATGAGGAATTGTGCCTACTTTCTTCCACTATGATTTTCTTCATGTACTCCAGAACTTAATAATAATGTTGGTATTTATTAAGCGCTTACTATGTGCAGAGCACTGTTCTAAGCGCTGGGGTACGCAAGGTAATCAGGTTGTCCCACATGAGGCTCACAAGCTTAATCCCCATTTTACAGATGAGGTAACTGAGGCACAGAGAAGTGAAGTGACTTGCCCACAGTCACACAGCTGATAAGCGGCAGAGTCGGGATTCGAACCCATGACCTCTGACTCCCAATCCCGTGTTCTTTCCGCTATATGCTTCTCGGCATATAGTAAGCGCTTAAATACTAAAAGTGTTATTAGTCAAGGTACTTGAGGAGCAGGGAGACCTGGCCAGAAAAGTGAAGTATGGATTGGAGAGGGGAGAGGCTGGAGGCAGAAGATCGACAATGGAGACGAAAGAAAACAGGGATGAGAGAGCTAACATCTTGAAGAGGTAGTGAAGCACAGTCCCATGCAATGTCAAATAGAGGCAGACTAATAATGATAATAATAATTATGGTACTTGATAAGTACTCACTATGTGGCAAGCACTGTTCTAAGTCCTGGGGTAGATACAAGTTAATCAGGTTGGAATCAGTTCCTGTCCCATATGGGACTCACACTCTTAATCCCCATTTTAATCCCCAGGACATCTCCACCTGGATGTCTGCCGGCCACCTAAAGCTCAACAAGTCTAAGACTGAGCTCCTTATCTTCCCTACCAAACCCTGTCCTCTCCCCGACTTCCCTGTCACTGTGGACGGCGCGACCGTCCTTCCCGTCTCCAAAGCCCGCAACCTCGGTGTCATCCGTGACTCTGGTCTCCCATTCACCCCACACATTCGATCCGTCACCAACACCTGCCAGTCTCACCTTCACAATATTGTCAAGATCCTCCCTTTCCTCTCCATCCAAACTACTACCGTGCTGGTACAAGCTCGCATAATATCCCGACTGGATTATTGTGTCAGCCTCCTCTCTGATCCCTCTTCCTCCTGTCTCTCCCCTCTCTAGTCTATTCTTCATTCTGCTGCCCTGATTGTCTTCCTACAGAAAGGCTCTGGGCATGTCACTCTCTCCTCAAAACCCTCCAGTGGTTGCCTACCAACCTTCGCATGAAACAAAAACTCCTCACTCTTGGCTTCAAAGCTCTCCATCATCTTGCCCCCTCCTACCTCACCTCCCTTCTCTCTTTCTGCTGCCCACCCTGTATACACCGCTCTTCTGCTGCTCACCTCCTCACGGTCCCCCATTCGCACCTGTCCCACCGTCGCCCCTTGGCCCATGTCCTACTACTGTCCTGGAATGCCCTCCCTCCTCACCTCCACCAAACTAACTCTCTTCCCCTCTTTAAAACCTTATTGAGAGCTCACCTCCTCCAGGAAGCCTTCCCCGACTGAGTCCTCCCTTTCCCTCTGCTCCTCCTCCCCTTCCCATTCCCCCCTCCCACCCTCTGCTCTTCCCCCTTCCCCTCCCCTCAGCACTGTGCATATTTGTATATATCATTTATTACTCTATTTCATGAATGATGTGTATATATCTATGATTCTATTTATCTTGGTGATATCTACTCCAGACTACTTGTTTTGTTTTGTTCTGTTTTGCTTTGCTTTGCTGTCTGTCTTCCCCGTTTAGACTGTGAGCCCGTTACTGGTCAGAGATTGTCTCTATCTGTTGCCGAATTGTACATTCCAAGTGCTTAGTACAGTGCTCTGCACATAGTAAGCACTCAATAAATACTATTGAATGAACAAATTTTACAGATGAAGTAACTGAGGCATAGAGGAGTGAGGTGACTTGCCCAAGGTCACACAGCAGACAAGGGGTGGAGCCAGAGTTATAACCCAGGTCCTTCTAACTCCAGGTCCATGCTCTATCTACTAAGCTAAGCTGCTTCTCAGACTAGAAGTCAAGGGATACAGACTTACCAACTGGGTAAGCAGCAAAAAGGAGAGAGTTGCTCTTCATGAACCGAGCCTTTGTGAGGCTGTTTTTGAAATAAGTACAGCACACTTATTATTTGGAAATAAATATCAAAGAAAAGTCAAATGCTTAAAAGGACCTTCACAGTAAATTTGGAATATGATCATTGGACTGATATTCCACCTAGTGAAATATGTCGAGACACTTAATATTCCTTCAGTGTTTACTGTGACATTTTATTAAGGCTCGTAACCTGGAGTCAGTAGATTTAAGAATGAAAAATTTGAATTTTCATTTTGTATTGGCCTCACTGAAAGGTAGTCCGATGTCTAGCACGTCTCTTGTTTTTCTTGTTCAAAACACAAAGTGTGCTGCTCACAACAATAGTAACGAAACCACTGAGACAGTCACGGCCAGAACGATTGTTGAAACACCGATGGGTTTCTTTCCAGTGTCAGCAGGGTTGGGGTCCAGTGGAGGGATGAACAAAGCGGCTTGTGCAATATTGAATATCTCCGATATCTGATTGACTTTATCAATAGCCCGGACGGCAACGAAGATGCTAGTGCCATTTGCTATGGTGCCGTTTTCTGGTCTGAACACAAAGTTCTCCCAGGAGTGGGCAACCTTGGGTTTCAGAGTGGAAGTGTTCACTTGCAAGGCATCATCAAATCTATCCCTTAGCTCGAGGACCTTCTCACTCATTTTTATGATGTATCCTGTAGCTAAAAAGAGAAAGAAATATGATATTTTTCTAGGATTTAGTTCCAATAAGGTGAGCAGGAGGTCTATTTCTTGTTTTCTCCCCACCCCCTGCCACCCGACCCCCATGAAAAAGGCTGATTTGTGGTTTCAGACCTATTTCTGTAGAGTGTTTCCCCAACAAATTTTCAGTCAGTGATATTCATTTAGGACCTACCGTGGCCACTCAATCACTGATATTTATTGAGTGCTTCCTGTGTGCAGAGCACTATACTAAGTGCTTGGGAGAGTACAGTACAACGGAGTTGGTGGACACGTTCCCTGTCCACAACAAGTTTACAGTCTAGAGCTCACAGTGCCCAGAGCACTGTCCTAAGCACTTGGTAGACTGCAGGAGATTAAGTTCCCTGGTAATGGAAACTTTGGCTCTGTTTCATATGGTGGAAGTGTCGCTGAGTCAAAGTTTTGGAAGACAGTATCTCTAGAAAGAATTTCGTGGATCTACACAAGGGAAAGGATCCCATTTAGGCCCTAATGTTTGGATCAAAATGATGTTTCTTTCTCCATATCATTTGTCCACCCTTAGAGAAAGTGATAAGGAAAAGGCAGATTGGGAAATGGACCCACTGACTTCCAAATAGGAGGCTTTTGGTAATAAGACTCTCCTTCGTATTCTTGTACTACTGCAGGGCTAAATTCAAGGATAGAAAAGAGAATGCCATTGAAGTGTAAGCTTGTTGTGGGAAGGGACCATGTCTACTAACTCTGTTATCCCCTCCCAAGAATTTACTACAGCGTTCTGCATAGAATATGTACTCAATAAATACAATCGATTGATTGATTGTCTCAATTATATTTTAAAGGATATTTGCTAAACACTTACTATGTGCCATTCACTGAATTAAGTGCTGGGATAGATACAAGTTAATTGGGTTGGATACAGTCCCTCACAGTCTTAATCCCCATTTTTCTGATAAGGTAAATAGGGCACAGAGAAGCAAAGTGACTTGCCCAAGGCCATACAGCAGAGAAGTGGCAGAGCCGGGATTAGAACCCAGATCTTTCTGACTCCCAGGCCCGTGCTCTAGCCATTAGGCCATGCCGCTTCCCAGTTTCCACACAGAAAATGTCTCCCACCAGTGGCTTTGGGGTTTCAGGGTTCTTCTCTTCTGAAGTGTTTGTTTCCAGGAGTGCTGACCAAAAGTCAGATACCTCAAAGCATTGGATTGTTGCTTTATTGGCCTGTTTTACACCTTAATATTCTTTCCGGAATTGTGGCTTTATCATGGCAGTTTGTGTACCTTATACAAAGAGCTTAATCTAGGCCATATAGGACTACCCATAATGGAAAGGTCTAAGCCAAAGAATCACACAAATTCAATTACCCTATGCTGGGCAGCAGCAACATAGGAAAGAGTCAAAGGTGGATGATCACAATGTTGAGCAAAGACAATGGCAGAGACAAGTTTTTACTGCCTGGAAGAAGGTAATGATAAACCACCTCCGTGTCTTTACCAGAAAACTCTATGGGTACACATATCAGAATGACTTTATGACAGAAAATGGGACATTCTGAAAAGGGTGTCTCCATTGAGTCGCTCTGGGTCAGAAAGGACTCAGTTTCTGAAGAAGAAAATTCTTTCTGAGCGCTTACTACTTTGCTTGGCATAAAGTAAAGGCTTAAGAAAAACTATTACTATGACTGCTAATTATTATTATTACTACTACTATTACTAGAAGGTCAGTAGTGTGATATTTGGAAACAATATTAATTAAGAAGTGGCAGATTAGTTCACCAGATGCACTCTTCTTTTAGCTTCTCGTCTTATCACCCAGCTCTGTCTGCTTGGTGAGTGCCTTTTATTTTGTCAATCCAGAAAACTTACCCTGTCCTTCATCATAGTCACCCCCTGGAGCTGTCCAAGTCAGATGGATTTCATCTCCTTCAGTTTTTGCCACAAGATCAGTAATTTTACATGGTGCAAAATTATCTGGTATTGGGCCAGAGGGAACGTTTGAAATCTCAAATGAACTTCCCAAGGCTGTTCTGCTGAAACTTTCCACTTTTGACTGAATATCTTCAGGCCTGATTTCAGGTTTTGGTGGGTTCTTTTTTTACCGTACCTGCTAAAATAAAAAGACTTTTCAAAAGTGCCATTTGAAAAGTGCAGCAGAAACCTCCCAGAGTCCATTTTCCGTTTAGATACCTGGGATGTGAGTCAAGATGGGGATGTCACAGGGGCAGATGAGAAGACAGTGTCACAACCCACTACCTTTTGAACATTTCCTGAACGATTGCCGAAGCAGTGTGGTCTAGGAGACACAACACAGGCCTGGGAGAGAGGACCTGAGTTCTAATCCCAGCTCCGCTACTTCTCTGCTATGGGAATTTATGCCTCAGTTCCCACTTTTTAAAATGGGGATTAAGACTGTGAGCTCAATGTGGACTATGTCTAAGCTGATTATCTTGCATCAACACCTGCATTTTGTACAGTGCCTGGCACATACTAAGGGTTTAACAAGTTTCATAAAAAATAACAGTAGCATAAAAGAGCAATGTCGGTCTTCCTGGTTTAGTTGATTCAGGGGACAACACAAATTTCAATTAAGCTAGTTAGAACATTCGAGTTAAAAATATTCTGAAGCTAAATCGTCCCCTCGTATTTTGCTCAATCCACTCTAAATTCCTGATTTTGCACATTACTTACCGTTTACGACATAACCTGGAATACATATAGCACGGCTCAGTTGGGGACTTGAACTCAGTCTGTTCTTCCCCTTGGAAGCCAGCACTTTTAAGCTGTGTCTGGTGTTGCTCTTATAAGCCGTGAAATACCTTGAGTAGACTCCATCATTTGCTTTCACATCAGCTCCTAGTCAGAGAAATGTGAGAATTAACACGCATTGCGGAGGAAAATGAGAAGCTGTAGTTATTATATATGGCTCTCACTGTGTATAGCTGTCATTTCCTCCACAACAATAATGTTTCCCTAGTCTCCATTGACTCCAGTCTATACCCTCACAGCCCACAGCACTTTGGTATAGATCTGTAATTTATGAATTTACATTCATATCTGCCTCCCCTTCTAGACTGTAAGCTCATTATGGGCAGGGAATGTGTCTGTTTATGGTTATATTGTACATTCCCAAGTGCTCCGTACAGTGCTCTAAATACAGTATGCTCAGTGTGGCACAGTGGATAAGCATGGGCCTGGGAGAGAGAAAGCCATGGGTTCTAATCCCGGCCCTGTCACTTATCTGCTGTGTGATCTTGGGCAAGTCACTTCACTTCTCTGGGCTTCAGTTACCTCATCTGTAAAATGGGCACTAAGAGTGTGAGCCCCATGTGGGACAGGAACTGTTTCCAACCTGATTAACTTGGACCTACCCCAGTGCTCAGAACAGTGCGTGGCACATTGCAAGCGCTTAACAGGTACCAGAATTGTTATTGTTATTATTATTAATAAATACGATTGAGTGAATGAATGAATTGATTAAGTATCTCAGGACCCTGTCTCTTTGGAAATGCCTTTCCACTCTCAGATGACACAACGCTCCCAGTAGAATTTGTGGACAAATACCAGCAGCTACACCCCCTGTGCAAAGAAGAATTTAGAAGGGAGAAAATTACAGTGAATCAATCAGTCATATTTACTGAGTGGTTACTAGGTGCAGAGCACTGTACTGAGTGCTTGGGAGAGTATAGTATAATAGAGTTGGTAGACACATTCCCTGCCAACAGGAGCTTACAATCAGACAGTATATAGCAGTGAATTACAGATATATACATAAGTCCGATGGGGCTGAGGGAGGTGTTAAAGAGAGCCAATCCAAGTGGAAGGACAACGGAGAAGTGAGTGGGAAAAGAGGAAATGAGGGCTTAGTCAGGGAAGGCCTCTTGAAGGAGATGTGCCGTCCGTAAGGCTTTGAAGATGGGGAGAGCGACTGTCTGCCAGATAGGAAGAGGGAAGACATTCCAGGCCAAAGGCAGGGTGTGGACTAGAGTTGTAGGGTGTGATAGATGCAACTGAGGTACAGTGAGTAGGGTGGCATTGGAAGAGCCAAGTGTGTACGCTGAGTTGTATTGAGAGAGCAGTGAGGTGAGGTAGGAGGGAGCAAGGCGATTGAGTGAAGGAATCATTCGAAGTGAATCCAACTGGATCAGAAGCAGGCTCCTTATAGGTGAGTCAGAAACAGTAACATTTATATTCACAGTGGTATCATCATCAATTAATTGCTCCGAGTGAAAGGTGTCACTTCCAAGCGAACAACTCTGAAGGAAAGAAAGTCTCCCCCGCCCCTCCCGGCCCTCGCTTCCTTCCTGTTGGTAGTGGATGGCCCTCCTACTGTCTCCTTCCCCTTGCCGTGGTCCGAGGGGAGGGAAGGGCCTCTCTCTGACCTTCTCTTCCACATTTGTGGCCTAGGACTTGTGACTGAAGTGATGGTGAGTAGTTGAGGAGGCATCAAGAAGACAGAAATCAGAAGTGGCCAAGCAGATGAAATGTATCTTGATAGTTCAGTCAATCAATGGAATCGAATGAGCGCAGAGCACTGTCAATCAATCAATGGTATTGCTTGACCGTAGAGCACTGTTCTCAGCTCTTGGGAGAGTACAATCCAATAGAGTTGGTAGTCATGATCCCTGCAAACAAGGAGTTTCAAGGGCCTGAGAATTGACAGGGTGGTCCTTGTAGACCTAGGCAAACTAAATGCAAAACACATGGGGGCCTCCCATTTCATAATCCAGAATTTAGCCCCGGAGAAACAGATTGAGTTTTCTTGGGCTCCTCAGAGGGACACCAGGGTCCAAATTGAATATCTTCAGATCAGGCCTGCTACTGGTAAAGAAAATTACAATGGGTATGTTTTTGTGTGTGGGAGGAGACAGTTCCAGGATGAATCCCTTATTGTCTTAAATACAGAAAGCCCTACTTGGGAAAAATCCATCCCAGTTGTTAAGAAAGGGGAAGGAGGTGAAATAGAACTAGGTTTAATCCATTTAAAGAGTGGTAACAATTCAGGGTGCCAGAAATGCCTTTAGAAGTGTCTTGAGAAGCATGGCTTGGAGGATAGTGCACAGGCCTGGGAATCAGAAGGTAATGAGTTCTAATTCTGATCGGCCACTTGTCTGCTATGTGACCTCGGGCAAGTCATTTCTGTTCTCTGTGCCTCAGTTACCTCATCTGTAAAATGGGGATGAAGACTGTCATCCCCATATGGAACATGGATTGTGTCCGGCCTGATTAGCTTGTTTCTACCCCAGTACTTAGAAGAACTCCCTGGCACAAAGTAAGTGCTTACCAAATATCATTAGAAAACCCCCAAAACTCTATCTCTCCCCCTGATTAGACTGTAAACCCATCAGTGGGCAGGGATTGTCTCTATCTGTTGCCGAATTATATATTCCAAGCACTTAGTACAGTGCTCTGCACATAGTAAGCACTCAGTAAATACTATTGAATGAATGAATATGTCTCAGTTCACTCCTCTGTAAAATGGGGATTAAGACTGTGAGCCCCAGGTGGGACAGGAACAGTGTCCAACCCATTCACCTTCATCTACCTCAGTGTGGCACATCTACTAAAAAAGTGGAGGGGGAGGTGAAACTGTGGGTTCTCAGCCAGATCTGGAACATATCTATAAAGCCTGTTATGTTGTACTCTCCCAAGGGTTTAGCATAGAGCTCTGTAGAGAGTAAGCTCTGAATATATACTATTGATTGATTCATTCATCTCAATGATTGATTCATTCATCTCATTAATTAGGGGACGAAGAGTGGGCTTTCAAAGAACAGAAGCTCCACCTTGAGCACTTCTTCTTACCAAAGTCCCTGACTGCTTCCCGAACTGAAAGACCCAGGCTCACCTGAAAACTTGGCCACCACTCCGGTCCCTGGAGGAGGGGAGGTGGATGTGCCCGTGCCACCCAGAGAGACTCTGAGCAGCTGATAGGGAGTGGAAAGATCAATCTTCTGAGTTGTACAAGAAAAGACCTAGGCACTCAGCCTTGCCATATCTACACAGGACTTGGCACATAGAAAGCACTTAATAAATACCATCGTTATTATTACAGTCCAAAATCACGTCAAGACATTTCACTGAAAGAGAATGTTCTTGGGAAAATACGATAACACTGATGATCATGAAGGCTTCTTGAAGAAAATATGCAATGTTAAGATGTGTCATAATTACCTGCCCCATTATCAAAAAGCTTCAAAGTAACTATTTTTCCACGTTGGGGTTCAATAATTGCGATCACTTTGGCTCCAAGAACAGGCAAAAACCCTTGACTAACTTCAGCGTAAACAGCCATTGGACTGGGGAAGATTTCTGTGTCTTTATTCATGCGAGGAGTCACGGTCAGTGGGGGCACCATAGGGTCCGATGTGGGCGAAGTCACTGTCAGGGTTAGGATTTGTGCAGCCGATTGAATACTCTAAGTCCAAGTTCCCACCTAAAATACCGGAAGAAATATTTTCAAATCAATTTGAAGACCGACAGAACTACCGTATTTCCCTCCATTACCCATTTTAAGATCGACTTCCCCTTTTCATGTTGGAATGAACCCAGTGTTTTGCCCATCTGTCTCCTTTCCTTTCACTATGACACGCAAACTGGGGAGACGAGGAGTGTTTCTCTCCTGAGAACTGCTGCTGAGAAACAGTTGTTGCTATGTTTTAAAGAGAAGTTCCTTCAAGTTGCTTATTGATAGAAAGACGTTTGTTTATTCCAGCCTGAAAATCAACAGCCCTAGAACCAGCACTCCCGGATTACCAAACCATTTGGATACTTGCCCCCTGGAGCTAAGGTACATAAATGCTATGGTATTCCATTGCTTCCTCCTACCTGTAATTTATTTTGGCATCTCCTCCACTTGACTGTAATTTTCTCGAACGCAAGGATCATTGTCTACTAATTTTGTTGTACTCTCCGGCTTTCTTAGTAATGCTCTGCACACAGTAAGCACTCGATAAATCATCTTACTGATGGACTAAATTAAATATCAAAGGACCTGCCAAAGATAGTCAATGTATTTTTGCCTGTGTTTTCTCTTTAGCTTTCTTCTCATGGAACTCTGTGTTTCTATCATAATGGAGAACTCTACATGTGTTTGTTCAGCAAGGTGCCTTTTCCTCTTAAATAATATGGAGAGGAGAAGAAGAAAATAGGATAATCTAGGAGGAGAAAGTGCTTTAAATCAAAGGCAGGGCAAAAGTTAATCTTCTGAGTCAGTTCTCGAGAAGTTTCTTTGTTGGTAAGTTGGCCCCAAAGCTTCCTTTAAGAATTAAAATTTGAGGGCCACCTCCTGACCCAGTTTTTGCCATTTTATAGTTGCATGTGGGAGAGTAACTTCCTCAATGCCATTCTTCCAGTACCGCTGATCATCTCACGCCAGTGGGGGTGGGAGGGTTGGGAGAGATGGCGAAGCGGTCAGAAGTAGGGGATTACCACCTCGGGCTGGGAAACGATGCTAAAGGCTTCTGACTAAAAACCCACCCTAATGGTTGGTCTCGTGTGGTGGACAGGCCCAGCAGAAATCTGGAAAATCGTTGGCCACTGAGGTGGTCACACTGGCCACCACTTGCCAGTCTATGGCGCTTCTGGGTAGCAGTAGCATTATGCTGAAGTCACTTTAGCCATCATTGGTATTGGACGCAATTTTTTTGTGTGCACTTTTTTTAATGGTTTTTGCTAAGTGCTTACTATGTGCCAGGCATTGTACTAAGCACTGGGGCAGTCAGTTGGAGACAGTCCCTGTCCCAAATGGGGCTCACAGTCTACATGCCCATTTTAAAGATGAGGTAACTGAGGGACAGAGAAGGGAAGTGACTTGTCCAAGATCACATAGCAGACAAATGGTAGAGCTGGGATTAGAAGCCAGGTCCTTCTGACTCCTAGGCTTGTGCTCTACCCATCAGACCACACTGCTTCACAATGTGCTGCTTATCTGCCCACTTACGCTTACTGCACCCACTGCAACTCCCCCAGTGGGAATATGATTGGCAGGGCCGAGAGAGTGTGAGGACCCCGGGAGAAGTGCTACCTCCATAATTAATTCCTCCGTGAAAGTTCTTGCTTCCAAAGTGGGACTGGACCACGGCTCATCTGGTTTACGATGAAAGACGTCACGGCGAGGTGCCTATCGGAGAGTCTGGCTACACTGTTTCTCTAATTATCAGAGCCCTCGTTTAACAAGGTCTTCCTTGGAGATGGTCACTGAAACAACCGTAGTCTGAGCTCATGCTCAGAGCTTAACTCAGTGCTTAGCACACCAAATGGAGCAGAGTAAGTGCTTAATAAATGCCATCTGTAATATTATTATTTTGCTATTGGAAACATGGTTTGAAACTACAACTATCCCTAGTGGAGTGTGTTCCTGAACACCACTGTCCATGAAGTATAATATTCATTTTCTAATATTAATTTCCCAGTTTCACTAGATAGGATTGAATTCCAGGGACAATTTCTGATTTAAGGACTGAAGCTTCTATTTAACTTAAAATGACTCCCTAAAATCCCTGCTACTTTAATTCTCTTCAGTAGAAAACCAAGCAATTTATTTGAAAATCAGACCTGGGTAGACCGTTGAGAGAAATTTCCACTTTGTGATGAAAGTCCACTAAAAGCATCGATAAGGCCACTCACTGATGCTGCATCCGAAGGAGTCGTGAATATGCCTCCTAGATTAGAATTATATCGTGGTAGTTACTTTTAAGAAATTAGCTCTTTGGTGTGGTATATAAAAGTCAATCCAGTACCGTATTTTTCTAGGTGGGTATTGATTGGGCTTCCGCCCCTGACTTCCTGGTACTGGGCCATTCTTTTGCTGTACACTAAATACAAGCAATTAGTACAGTGCTCTGCACACAGTAAGCGCTCAATAAATACCATTGAATGAATATACACTCCCCCCCTAAAAGAAGGAAATGGCTCAGTGGGCAATCAATCAATCATATTTACTGGGAGCTTGCCGTGTGCTGAACAATCAGCCCCTTGTATTTATTGTGTGCGGGATACTGTACTATGCATTGGGGAGAGTACAATATAATGGTATAAGAGAAACATTCCCTGCCCACAATGAGCTTATAGTCTAGAACGCTGTACTAAGTGCTTGGGCGGACACAGTATAGCAGCGCTGGTAGAGATGTTCCCTGCCCGCAGCAAACTTACTGTCTGAAGGGGTAGACATAAATGTAAATAAATAAATTATGGATATGTACATTAGTGCAGTGTGGCTGAGGGAGACACGAATGAACCGCTAAAATCTGTCCTTCCCTCTCCATCCGTACTTCTACTACATTAATACAATCACTGACCCTATCCCTCCTAGATTACTGCAACAACCTCCTTGCTGACCTCCCAGCCTCCTGTCTTTCCCCACTCCAGTCCACATTTCACTCTGCTCCCTGGATCATTTTGCTACAGAAATGTTCAGGACGTCACCTCCTTCCTCAAAAAAACTCCAGTGCTTGCCCATCCAAACAAAAATTCCTCTCCATTGGCTTTAAAGCACTCCATCATCTTGCCCCCTTCTACCTCACTTCGCTACACTACTCTCCTACTATAACCCAGCCCGCACACCTCACTCCTCCAGTGCTAACCTTCTCACTGTGCCTCAAACTCACCTATCTCACTGCCGACCCCCGGCCGTGTCCTGCCTCTGGCCTGGAATGCCCTCCCTCCTCTAATCTGACAGACAACCACTCTCCCCAACTTCAAAACCTAATCAAAAGCACATCTCCAAGAGGCCTTCCCAGACCAAGCCCCACTTTTCCTCAACTCCCACTCCCTTCTACATCCCCCTGACTTGCTCCCTTCGCTCTTCCCCTCACCCAGTCCCAAAGCACTTATGTACATATCTGTCATTTTTTAAATCTCTTTGCTCTTTCCCCCTCCTAGCCCCAAAGCACTTATGGACATATTTGTAATTTTATTTACTTGTATTGATGACTGTCTCCCCAACTCTACACTGTGAGCTCATTGTGGGCGTGGAATATGACTTTATTGTTGTATTGTACTCTCCCCAGTGTTTAGTACAGTGCTCTGCACACAGTAAGGTCTCCATAAATGCGATTGAATGAATAAAGGGAGGAAATCCAAGTCTAAGGGCCATGCAGAAGTGAATGGAAGAGAAAATGAGGGAAAGACGGCAGGCGTCTTGGGGAAGATGTGCTTTCAGTGAAGCTTTAAAAGTGGGGAGAGGTATTGTTGGGGCAAGGAGCCTTCCTCTGTAGAGGTTGCATTTCAGCTCCCTTCGGCTCCAGATAAAGGTTGCACCTTTCTTTGGTTGCAGCTAGGAATTGGGAAGGACCAGGGAAAAGTTGGCTACATCCCTGACCCCAGAGGAGTGTTTCCAGAAGCCACCCAGATGGAGCGGGGAAAACTGAGCCCAAATTTCATCCAAAAAAACTTATTTTTGAAAATGCTAAAAGCAGCTCTCATTGCATTATTCTAGAATTGATGCACTTGATGTGTTCTGAAGTGATTGCAAATTATGCAAGACAGAATAGCCAATGGGAACTGGGTGCAAAAATTTCAGCAAAGGTTCTCCCAGGGCTCTCAAGCTCATACAGAGGAAAGTGGACTTGTCATTCCCACAGTAAATTATTGGGGCAAAAATGATCAATGAGTTCACGGAAGACTTAGATTTGTACATTCAGGGATGAGAGGTTTATAATGGTGTACACAAGGGAAGGGTTAGAAGAAAGTCTAGATTCAAAAGGGGTTATTTCAAGGACAAATTAGGGATTCATTCATTCAATAGTATTTATTGAGCGCTTACTATGTGCAGAGCACTGTACTAAGCGCTTGGATGTTAAATGGCATATCATTAACTTTAGAATGGATGGAACCAGGACAACCATCATGCTTTTAGTTCCAAGCACTCTTTGTAGCCATTATTAAAGGCAGAAAACAGGGCTGGGTAGATCACCGATCTGATTCAGTAATGGTCCTTCATTTTCTAGTTACACCTTTTCTCAGTCAAATACCGTTCCCTGTTTATTTAGGGTCAAATGCATCGGGAGGGTCATTTAGTAAAAGGAAGCTTCAAAGAAGCAATTAGGCAAAGCGACTATTTCACCATTGAGGTCGGACCAAAATGGGCAGGACTTCTGTTGTTGTTGCTTCCCTCACTTTTTTATGGTATTTTCAAAGTGTTTTTACCATGTGCCAAACACTGCACTAATCGCTGGGGTGGGTTTAAAATAATCAGGCCTTCATGGGGTTCCCAGTCTGAGTAGGAGGGACAACAGGTACTGAGTTGCCATTTTGCAAATGAGGAAACTGAGGCACAGAGAAGTCAAGTGACTTGCCCGAGATCACACAGTAGACAAGTAGCAGAGATGGTATTAGAACCCAGGTCCTTTGACTCCCAGGCCCATTCTCTTTCCACTAGGCCATGCTGCTTCTCAATTAGTCTTTAGTCATTGACTAAATCCCCTTTCTAATTCTTCTCCCCAACTCCCACCCCTTTCGACTTCTAATTCTTCTCCCCAGCTCCCACCCCTTTCCACCTCAGTCCTCTCCTTCATCCATCGGGCTGTGTCCCACCTCTCTTCTAGGCTTCCTCAAGTTTAATTCTGTATGGAGCAATGTAGTCTAGTGGAAAAAGCCTGGGCCTGGGTATCAGAAGATCTGGGTCCTAATCCCAGACTTGCCACTTTCCCACTCTGTGACCTTGGGCAAGTCATTTCACTTCTCTGTGCCTCAGTCTCCTCATCTATAAAATGGGGAAGCAATATCTGTACTCCATTCTCTTTAGACTGTAGGATGGGACCCAGGTGGGATGCTCACTGTATCTGATCTGATGATCTTGTATCTACCCCAGCACTCAGTAAAGGGATTCACTCAGCACTCAGTAGAGAAGCAGCGTAGCTCAGTGGCAAGAGCCCGGGCTTGGGAGTCATAGGTCATGAGTTTGAATCCTGGCTCTGCCGCTTGTCAGCTGTGTGACTTTGGGCAAGTCACTTCACTTCTCTGTGCCTCACTTACCTCATCTGTAAAATGGGGATTAACTGATTAACTGTGAGCCTCACGTGGGACAACCTGATTATCCTGTATCTACCCCAGCGCTTAGAACAGTGCTCGGCACATAGTAAGCGCTTAACAAATACCAACACTAAAGGGATTGGCACATAGTAGGGCTAAAGAAATTCCACAGTCATAATTATTGTCATTCTAGGTGAATCTAAAATTTCATGTTAAATTGCTCAGACCCTGTAGCCTTTGCTTGCCCAACTGCCCCCCTCAGCTACTCATCTCATGAAAGAATCAACTGCCTCTAGTCTATAGAATCTTTGGGTTTGAAATTTTTTTCTCTTTGATTACATCTCTGTGTAGGATGACTTGGGCTGGTGGGATGCCCCCAGATCTTCTGGCCGTGAGCAAAATCTTCTCCTGTGGGAACCCTGGGATGGACTGAATCCAAGTGACCTAGTTGGATTTGTGCATGAAAGGACCCTTTTTAGTCTCTTAAATTGGAAAGAGCATTGAAAGTCATTTAGCCACTCTGATTTTCAGGCAGGGTATTTTTTAAAAATGGTATAGTGCTTACTATGTGCTAAGCACTGGGGTAGGTACACGACAATCAGGTTGGACTCAGTCTATGTCTCAAGTGAGGCTATAGTTTTAATCTCCATTTTACAGATGAGGTAACTGAGGCAAAGGGAAGCTTAGTGACTTTTCCAAAGTTACACAGCAGACAAGAGGCAGGGCCGAGATAGAACCAAAGAAGCAGCATGGTGTAGTGGATAGAACATGGGCTTGGGAGTCAAAGGTCATGAGGTCTAATCCTGACTCTGCCACTTTTCTGTTGTGTGGCCTTGGGCAGGTCACTTCACTTCTCTTTGCCTCAGTTACCTCATCTGTAAAATGAGGATTAAGACTTTGAGCCCCATGAGGGACAGGGACTGCGTCCAAGCCCAATTGCTTGCATCCACGCCAGTGCTTAGAAAAATGTCTGGCACTTAGTAAGCACTTAGCAAATACCACAATTAATATTATTATCATTAACCCAAGTCCTCTGACTCCCAGGCCTGTGCTCTTTTCATTAGGTTTCATTAGGAACCTTCTTCAATAGTTTGCAGCAGGAAGAACTGGACTGCCTGATTCATTCGTTTCAGGCGATCTCTTTTCTGGGAGAAGAAGAGCACAAATAAAATTTTCAAGTGTGCCAAGCCTAGTAACCATGGCTGTAGAATTGTAATTTGATATTCCTGCTAAAGTGCATAAGTACTGGCAGGAGTAAATTCATGAAACATCTTTGAGAATGGAAAATTCACCCCCCCACAGACAGATTCAACCTTTTAGCTAGAGTTTTTGACGCATTTGTCCATAATGGTTCAAAATGAAAGATTATGCTATTACAAAGTTACCGGGTGCGTTAGGCACTATAAAACTGATAGAATTAAGGGATGTGGGTCAGTTCCAAGGCCACTGCAGGAATCTGTTTAAGGAGAGGTTGGCTTTGTTGGAGATTAACTAGCCACACCCTACCCTGTGGAGCGGTTGTCTCTGAATGCAGAATTAAAAACATTATGCTGATATCATGGTATTCATTTAGTTTGGAAAAATCTATAAAATGCTTAGCTTGATTCATCCTAGAGGTCAGGATTGTGAAGCAGCGTGGCTTTGGGGTCATAGGTCATGGGTTCGAATCCCGGCTCTGCCACTTGTCAGCTGTGTGACTGTGGGCAAGTCACTTAACTTCTCTGGGCCTCAGTGACCTCATCTGTAAAATGGGGATTAAGACTGTGAGCCCCACGTGGGACAACCTGATTCCCCTGTGTCTACCCCAGCGCTTAGAACAGTGCTCTGCACATAGTAAGCGCTTAACAAATACCAACATTATTATTGTTCTTCTAGTGTCTTCCAGTGGAGTAGGGCCTGCCTGAGGGAGGTCAGGAAAAGGGCACTACAAACTGATACTGATTTACACATGTATAGTTACCATCAGCTCTGAAACACTCAATCACATCTCCCCTTCCTACTTTACCTAGATGATCTACTAGAACTCATTCCGATCCTTTAATTCCAACTTTCTTACTTTTCCTCAGTTTCACCCATCTCTGAGCTGACCCCTTGCCCCACATAATCACAATAATGATGGCATTTAAGTGCTTATAGTGTGCCAGGCACTGGTTTAAGCACTGGGCTGGTTACAAATAAATGAGATTGGACACAGTCCCTGGCCCACCTGAGGCTCACAGTTTCAATCCCCATTTTACAGATGATGGAACTGAGGCACAGAGAAGTAAAATGACTTGCCCAAAGTCACATAGCAGAAAAGTGGCAGAGCTGGGATTAGAACCCGTGACCTTCTTACTCTCAGCCTCGTGGACTATCCATTAGCCCATGACATTCTCCCTCTGGCCTAGTGGTATTCTCTCCCCTTAACTCTGGTAGGCCTCCACTCTGTCCTCCTTCAGAGACCTACTAAAATCACATCTCCTCATAGAGGCCTTCACTCTTTCATTCAGTTGCGTTCACTGAGCTCTACTTGTGTGCAGAGTACTGTATTAAGCACTTGAGCACAATACAACAATACACAAACACGGTCCCGGCCAAAAATGAGGCGGGAGGAGATAGACATTTATACAAATAAATACAATACAGATATATACACAAGGGATGATGATGATGGTATTTGTAAAGCGCTTACTATGTGCAAAGCACTGTTCTAGGCGCTGAGGGGATACAAGGTGATCAGGTTATCCCACGTGGGGCTCACTACTATTACTCCCCATTTACAGATGAGGTAACTGAGACACAGAGAAGTGAAGTGACTTGCCCAAGGTCACACAGCTAACAAGTGGCGGAGCTGGGATTAGAACACACGACCTCTGACTCCCAAGCCCGGGCTCTTTCCATTGAGCCATGCTGCTTCGCGGTTGTACGGGTAAGGGGATGAATGAAGGGAGCAAATCCGGTGACACGGAAGGAAGTGGGAGAAGAGGGAAGGAGGGCTTAGTCAGGGAAGGCCTCTTGAAGGAAATGTGCCCTCGATAAGGCTTTGAAGTGGGGGGAGAGTAATTGTCTGTGGGATTTGCGGAGGGAGGGCATTGCAAGCCAGAGGCAAGATTTGGGCAAATGGTCAGCGGAGAGAACGATCGGACTGAGGCACAGCGAGAAGGTTAGCATTAGAGGAATGAAGTGTGCGGTCTGAGTTGTAGTAGGAGAGTAGCGAGGTGAGGTAGGAGGGGGCAAGGCGAATTGACTGCTTTAAAGCCAATGGTGAGGACTTTTTGTTTGATGTGGAGGTGGATGGGCAACCACTGGAATTTCCTGAGGAGTGGGGAAACATGTCCTGAGCATTTTTGTAGAAAAACGATGCGGGCAGCAGAGTGAAGTATGGATTGGAGTGGGGAGAGACAGGAGCCCGGAAGATCAGCAAGGAGGCTGCTGCAGTAATCCACGTGGGATGGGATGAGGGATTGTATTAACGTGGCGGCAGTTTGGACGGAGAGGAGCGGGCATCCTGACTCAGCCCTCAGTTCTTCCTTGTCCTCCTTTCTGCACCGACTATGCATTTTTTAAAAATAAATGGTGTCTGTTAAGGGCTTATTATATGACAGGCTCCGTATTAAACGGTGGGGTAGATACAAGTTAATCAGGTTAGACACAGTCTCTGTCCTACAGAGGGCTTACAGTCTTAAATCCCATTTTACAGATGAAGCACAGGGAAATTAAGTGACTTGCCCAAGGTCACACAGGAGGCATGGTGTTAAGAGCCAGGATCAGAACTCAAGTCCTTCTGACTCCCAGGCCTATGCTCTTCCCACTAGACAGCTCTGCTTCTTGTTCTGGGGCTGACCACCTCAAGGAACTGGGTTTCCTGAGATTTGAGGTTCCCCTCATCTGAGTTTATGAGGAAGAAGCCACCGAGTCTTGTCATGGAGAGGGGAAAGAGAGCCAGGACCTTCTCGTTTCACCCTGACCTGTCCTCAGGGCCAGCCTAAAGCCAGGGTGACCTTCAATGCAGGTACTGGAGAGGACTGAGGCTTCACAACACACTTTTAAGGGTATGATGGTGGGGAGGGGGGAAAGAAGAGGGTCTTAAGGGGCAGCTGTTCATGTCACTTGTGGCTGAGACAAGCTCCTATAGGTCATTTTTCCAGCCCCCATGGATCCTGACTAAAAATTTGGTTTGGGTAGTCTTACAATCAATCAATTAATCATACTTATCGAGCACTTACTGTGTGCTGAGCATTGTACTAAGCATTTGGTTGAGAACAATATAGCAGAGTTGGTAGTCACTATCCCTGCCCGCAGCAGACTTACAGACTAGAGGGGGAGGCAGACATCGATATGAATAAATGAATTACAGGTAGGTACATAAGTGCTATGGAGCTGAGAGGGGGTGAATAAAGGGAGCGTGCTTACCGCCAGGCTTCCAGACGTATCAAGCACCAGACAGACTCTTCTGAGGACAGACTTCAGCAAGGAAAAGACAGGTTTTGGTGGCGGGCCAGCCATGGGTTTGCCGTTCTTAAAGTCAGCTGAATCCCGGATGACATCCCAAGTGCTTCTGTGTCCGCACATTCGATTTTGTTGGTTTGGAGCTTCCGCGTGATGGTTTTGCGCTGTACAGAACTCAGTCACCTGGAAAGGCCAATCCAGTGGGAGAAGTGGTTAAAGTTATCCTTGAGTAGTGGCCAAACCTGGCCAATAATCCAATGATGGAAAGCTAAAGTTTTAAATAGTCCTCTTCACAAATACTGTAGTAAGCACTGAGTCATTGAAGTGCCTTTGTTTTTTTAGAGAGAGATTGTGTTTCACCCTATCACACTCAGCCAGCTTTCTGGTGACTTACCTTTCTAGGTCTTTGCCATTGTTTCAGGTTGTGATGGTCCACCCATATTGGCAGTGTTGCTTCCACGCCTATGTGGGCAAGGCTGTGGCAGATACCATCCTCACGAATGGAATGCCCGACTGTGCCGACAGCACATGGCACTGTTCTGCCCTGGTACTTGGGATTGGGAGACCACGGATTGGATGAGCCGAGGATTGGGTGACCACCTACACTGTGGTCACTGTGCTGCCAGTGCACAGGTGAGAACTGAGCCCTGGGCCCCGTTTGTACATCTCTTGGGGTTTCTCAATGTTCACGTGTGGTGACCGAGGCCTTGGTTTTTCTGGTGCCTCGGGTCTCCTTGTCTAGCTCAAGACTGGGAGTGGGTCTGGGGAGCCTGCAAGTGATCCTGGATGGATCAGGTCTAAGGTAGGCCCTTTTTGTGGAACGTGAGGGAGCCCCTGCAAAATCGATAATGCGAATGGTGGTATTTAAGCACTTATTATGCACCAAGCACTGTACTAAGCAGTGGGGTGATACAAGATAATCAGTTCATACAGTGTTCCTGTCTGACAGGGACCTCTCAGTTTAAGTAGGAGGGGAAACAGGTATCGAATCTCTACCTTACAGGTGAGGAAACTGAAATTAAGTGACTTCCCTATGGTCATACGGTGGGTAAGACTACAACCCAGATCCTCAGCTGCCCAGCCCGGTAGTCAAGGACAGGTTTAGCTCAGGGAAGACAGGGCCTTAGTCTCCAGAACAGGACGTGCAGTCCTCTTGAGACTGTCACGACACGCTCTCCGCCACTTGGCAATTCGGTTACTGAGACAGAGGTGTAACAGTGAAGGGGCAAGGGAAGCGTAGACTCCTCTCGGCAGTCTAGGTGGCATGTCTTTTATCTTCCTGGAAAGATCTATTTGATTCTAAGTTATTTGATTCTAAGTTGCTCAGTCTGAAACAAAACATCCAGCATTTTAGAAGCAAAGTTGATTGAGGGATTCTACCCTCCACTCCTCACTGCTTCATGCTCGCACAATATGACTGACCATGAAAGGCAGTGTGGCCTAAGAGATAGAGAACGGGCCCGGGAGTCAGAAAGACATGGGTTCTAATCCTGATCCACTACTTGTATGCTGTGTGATCTTGGGCAAGTAACTTCACTTTTCTACACCTCAGTTACCTCATCCGCAACAAGGGGATTGAGAGGGTAAGCCCCATGTGGGACCAACCTGATTTGTTTGCATCCACTCCAGCTCTAAGTACAGTGACTCTTACATAGTATGTGCTAAACAAATACCATAATAATTATAACAATAATAATCATAATAGTAATTATTCTTGTTAAGTGACTTGCCCAAGATCACATAGCAGACTAATGGAGGAGCTGGGTTTGGAAGCCAGGACCTCTGACTTCCAGGTCTGTGTTCTTTCCAATAGACAACACTGCTTCTATAGATCCTTACTCTGAAAACTTTGAAAGAGCAAAAATGGAAAAATGACCTGGACAGAAACAAGTTACAGATCTACTTAACACCCAAAACCACTCAAGCCAGAAAATGCAAATATCTGCTCTCAGTGAATGCTGTTTCTGCAGTCTTGAATAGCAATCTTCATTAACCAGAGATGAGATAACCATGGAATAATAACGATAATAATAATACTGTACTGCTGGACAGGCCCTGTACTAAGCACTAGGGTGGATACAAGCAAATCAAATTGGACATAGTCCCTGTCCCATGAGGGGCTTACAGTCTCAATCCCCATTTTACAGATGAGGTAATAAGGTACAAAGAAGTGAAGTGAATTGTCCAAGGTCACACAGCAGACAAGAGATGGGGCGGAACTAGAACCCATGACCTTCTGACTCCCAAGCCTATGCTCTATCCACTATGCCATGCTACTTCTCTAACACTTCAAACATATCCAAAGAGAGATTGCTAAAATTCTGACCAATGTCGTGATGCAAAGAACAGTGCAATTAATTGAAAATGTGAGATTGGATGAATTTCCCAGATGCCTCACTCTCACTCTCACTTTTTACCTTCCCGGAGAAGGGACAACCTCCCCCTAAACAGCTGGGCCATTATCACTGTCCAGAGTTCAGGATACTTACAGATTCAACACTCTGCATATCCATTAGGGATGATGTTAGGGTTTGAAATTCTGCTAGTATGAACTTGCAGCCTTTTTCAAACAATCCAGTCTGATCTGTTTTGCATAGCTTTATTATACAGCTGCCTCCTTGACACTTCTGTATCACAAATTCACCTTCAATATCTGATGAACACCTGAAAATATATTCGAGTTCCCTTTAGGGTTTAATTACTTAAAATAGTGACAGTCTCAAAATGCTGTTTTTGTAAAATCAAGTGTACTTCTGTAAGTTTGTTTTGGGCGGGGAACGTGTTTCATTCATTCATTCAAAAGTATTTATTAAGCACTTACTGGGGGCAGAGCACTGTACTAAGCTCTTGGAAAGTACAATTCGGCAACAAGTACAATCCCTACCCAACAACGGGCTCTCGGTCTAGAAGGGGGAGACAGACGACAAAACAAGTAGACAGGCATCAATAACATCAAAATAGATAAATAAAATTATAGATATATATACATCACTAATAAAATAGAATAATAAATGTACAAATATAAACAAGTGCTGAGGGGCGGGGAAGTGGGTAGAGCAGAGGGAGGGAGTAGGGGAGATGGGGAGGGGAGGAGTAGAGGAAAAGGGGGGCTCAGTCTGGGAAGGCCTCTTGGAGGAGGTGAGCTCTCAGTAAGACTTTGAAGAGGGGAAGAGAGCTAGTTTGGCAGATTTGAGGAGGGAGGGCAGTCTCCCAATTCTTTCTTGTAGTCTCCCAAGCGCTTAGTATATTGTCCTGTGCCCGGCACTCAATAAGTTTGATTGATTGCTAAATCAAGCATATAAATCACTGGTATATACTGACCACTTACTGTGTGTAGAAGACTATATTAAGTACGGGAGGGAACAACATAATAGAAACACTCTGCGTAATTTCCAGATGACTGTCAAGAATGGTGGTGTTTTACTGAGCCCAAGCCCATGTTCACTGTCAGTGCTCCCTTTTGCCTGTTGCAATGGATTCCTGACTACCCCTGGCATGTCACGGGGTAGTCACCCAGTCCGTTACCATGAGAAAGACCTGTTGGTAATAAGGCTTTGCTCCTGTGGTATTTCTAAGCTTTGGCTTCCATTTTCTAGCTTTGTTTGCACTTGAAGATATTTTGTTTGCTTTGCACTTACACTTTATAAAGTGGTATATTCTTCTACTTCAAGTTCATCATCCTCACTGTCATGATCATCATAATTCAACAAATCCTGGGTTTGTTCCCAGTCAAAATTACTACTCTCACATGATTTTGCTTTAGGCTGCATTGGCTTATCTTTGAGTTTGTCTTAATTTTCAGGTCTGCTCGTAATTTCTCTCTGCCTGCCCCGGCTATGCTATCTACAGTGGGATGACATAAGTAGATGAGTGCATTTGCTGAGCCAATCGTCAGTCAGTCACTCAAACAGTGGTATTTATTGAACGTTCACAGTGTGCAGAGTACTCCATCAACAGTTCTTGTTGTATGCTCTTTCAGAGACTAGGGTACAAGACCAGTCCCCTAGGACAGAATTCATCTGAACAAGAGCAAGATTTTCTGCCAGTCTGAGCCCAGAAAATCTTAGCACAGTAATCACGGGCAAAAAGGTGAAGACTGTAATCAAATTCTGCTCTTTAGGCAGCAGCAAAGTGTCCAGTGACTCAAGAATTGACCGGGATTCAGAAAACCAAATCAAGAAGGCAGATAGTTTTTTGTGGAGGCTGGCAGACCGAGCGTGGCACCACCACACGTCTTTATTCAAACTAAACTGAAATCACCGGGTCCAAATTTTTGTGTGAAATCTCAACCTACCTATGATGTCATAATAATAATAATGACAGTAATAATACTTGCGGTATTTTTAAACTTTTACTCTGTGCCAAGCACTGTATTAAGCATAGCAGTAGATACAAAAAAAACCAGGTGGGACACAGCCTTGTTTTCCATAGGCCTCATTCCAAGAGGGATGGAGAACAGGTATTTAATCCCCATTCTGCAGATGAGAAAACTGAGGCAGAGGGATGTTAACTAACTTTTCCAAGGTCCAACAGCAGGCAAGGGGCAGAACCAATATTAGACTGTAGGTCTCTTGACTTCCAGGCCTGGGCACTTTACCCTAGGCTGTGCTTTATCTCTGCTTTGGTTGGGGAAGATACAAATGAAGCAATGTGGCCTAGTAAGAAGAACATGGGCCTTAGAGTCAGAAGACCACAGGCCTGCTGTGAGACTTTGGGCAAGTCATTTAACTTCTCCATGCTTCATTTCCCTTATATGCATAATGGGGATTCAACTCCTGTTCTCCCTGCTATTTAGACTGTGAGCCCCATGTGGGACCTGCTTATCTTGTATCTACCTCAGTACTTAGGATAGTGCTTGGCACATAATAAGCACTTAAAAAATACCGGATTTATTATTATTAGGAAAAGCATAGAAAACAAACGGGGAAAACGGTAAAAACAAAAGGATGAATGTGCTCGAATCAACCGAAGAAAAATAATAGAAGTAAATTGAATAACGAAAACAAAGGAGATTTAGATATGACTACGGAGTTTGCTGAAAGTGTGGCACGAGAAGCAATATGGGGAGAATGATCAGGAAATGCCCTCTTGGGGAAATGGCTCTTTAGGAGGGCTTTGAAGGAAGGAATAGATGTGTTTGAGCAAGGCTGAAGGGATGAGCAGGACAGCAGAAAGCCGTGACGAAGCTAAGGCCAGAGAGCAGCTTCAAAGGCATAAAGTTGCTCCTAGAGTTGAAAGCAACAAACAAATAGGGGAGGATTAGGATACATAAGAGACCAATAGATGTTGATGAGTGTGGTGTCAGGAACTGGGTTTTATAATGTAGAATCAGCCCCGGAGAAAGAGGCTTTCCCTGCTGCCCCTGCTGTGGGGATCAGCCCCAAAGTAAGAGCCTCAGTGGTCACTTGCAGCTACTCCCAGCCATGAGGATCAGCCCCAGAGGCAGGGCTTGAGAGGCTTCTTCCTGCAACCCTGCTGTGGGGTTCAGTCCTGGAAGAAGGGCCTGGACAGCAGCTTCTTCCTGCTGCCCCCTTTCTGGGGATCAGCCCTGGAAGAAGAGCCTGGGTCATTTCTTCCCACTTCCCACTGCCGTGGGGTTCAGGCCCGGAGGAAGAGCCTGGGTGGCCTTTCCTCAGCCTCTGCTCTGGTGTTCAGCCCCAAAAGAAGGACCTAGGTAACCTTTCCCCGATGCCTACAGTGTGGGAATCCGCCCCAGAGGAAGGGCTTGGGCAACCACTTCCCACATCCCCCTGTTGAGGGGATCAGCCCCAGTAGAAGGACCTGAGTGGCCTTTCCTCACCCTCTGCTTTGGGGTTCGGGCCCAGAAGAAGGACCTAACAGCCTCTCCCTGCTGCTCCCTGCAGTGGGGGATCAGCTCCAGTAGAAGAACCTGGGTGGCCTCTCTCCAGCCTCAACTATTGGGTTCAGCTCTGGAGGTAGGGTCTAGGTGGCCTCTCCCCACTGCCTCTCCCATGGTGAACAGCTTTGGAGGAAGGGATGTTCCTGGAGAAATGCCCTCTAGACTGGAGAAGCAGCGTGGCTTAGTGGAAAGACCACGGGCCTGAGAGTCAGAGGTCGTGGGTTCTAATCCTGGCTCTGCCACCTATCAGCTGTGTGATTTTGGACAAGTCACTTCACTTCTCTGTGCCTCAGTTCCCTCATTAAGGGATTAAGACTGTGAACAGCACATGGGGCTCCCCGTTTATCTTGTATCTTCCCCAGAGCTTAGAACAGTGCTTGGCACATAGTAAGTGCTTAGCACATGCCAAAAAATACAAAAAAAAAGGGGGGCCTGGGGAAAGGGCCATGGGGATCAGTTGTGGAGGAAAAACCCGGGCGGTCTGTCCTCACTGCTTCCACTGCAAGGATCAGCTCTACAGGAAGGTCCTGGGCAGCATTTCTCCCAACTCCGCCAGGAATCAGCTCCAGAGGAAGGGCCTAGCATTTCCCTCAGCCCCTGCCAGGAATCAGCTTCAGAGGAAGGTGCTGGGCAGCATTTCCCCCAGCCCCTGCCAGGAATCAGCTCCAGAGGAAGGGCATGGGTAGCCTCTCCTTACTGCCCCCGGCCGCAGAGATCAGCTCCAGAGGAAGGGCCCAGGAGAGATATGAGAGACATAATCAAAAGACTTCCTATTAATTCCTAGGTAATTGAGAATAGGACAAGAGCATAATTGGGGTATTTTAAAATTCTCTTCCCCACTCTCTTTCCCTCAAAAAGTGACCTCATAGTCGGACTGGGGCCCTTCCTCTGGGGCTGATTCCCATGAAACGGGTTGGGGTAAAAGCTGTCCAGGGTCACAGAAAGTCTCCCTTTCCTCTTTTGGGGATGATTCCCGTGAAACGGGTTGGGGTAAAGGCTGTTCAGGGTCACAGAAAGCCTCCCTTTCCTCTTCCCCGCTTCCACCCTCTGGTTGCAAAATCAGTCGACTTTATAAACTGTGAAGACAATCACTCAATGACTGTTACGAACTACTAGTTTATCTGATTGTCTTGAAATGTACCAGTTCATCGTGGCACTTCTGGTTGGGCCACTGAGTCGCAGGAGTCTAATGATAAAAGAAATAATTGTGGAATTTGTTAAGCACTTACTATGTGTCAAGTTCTGTACTAAGCACTGTGGTACAAGATACAAGATAATCATGGCAGACATAGTCCCTGTCCCACATAGGGTTCACAGTCTAAGCAGCTTGGCCTAGCCTAGCCTGGGAGTCAGAGGACCTGGGTTCTAATGCTGTCTCTGACATTTGTCTGCTCTGTGACCTTGGTGAGTCACTTGACATCTCTGGGTGTCGCTTTCCTCAGCCGTAAAATGGGGATTAGCTCCTGCTCCCTCCTACTTTAGATGTGGACTCCATGTGTGATGGGGACTGTGTCCACTCTGTCGTGTGTTTAACCCAGTGATTAGTCCAGTGTTTGGCCTATAATAAGCATTTAATAAATAACATAAAAAAATTAGGACAGTAGGAGAACAGGTATTATTTTGCCCATTTTACAGATGAGGTAACTGAGGCACAAAGAAGTTAACCGCCTCGCTCACTGTCACACATCGGACAAGTGGTGGAGCGGGGATTGGAACCAGATCCTCTAACAACAATCATGGTATTTGTTAAGCGATTGCTATGTGCCAAGCACTGTTCTAAATGCTGGACCACTGTTCTAAGTGCTGGATAATAATTATGGCATTTAAGCGCTTACTTTGTGACAAGCACTGTTCTAAGTGCTGGGGTAGATACAAGGTTAATCAGGTTGTCCCAAGTGGGGCTCACAGTCTTAATCCCCATTTTACAGATGAGGTCATTGAGGCACAGAGAAGTTAACTGACTTGCCCAAAGTCACACAGCTATGTGGGGGAGCCAGGATTAGAACCCATGACCTCTGACTCCCAAGCTCGGGCTCTGTCCACTAAGCCATGCTGCTTCTCTAAATTCCAGACCCGTGCTCTTTCCACTAGGCCTACACTGCTTCCCGCATGATGTACCATTCTCATACATATTATGAGAATCAGCGTGAGAAGCAGCGTGGCTCAGTGGAAAGAGCATGGGCTTGGGAGCCAGAGGTCATGGGTTTGAATCCCAGCTCTGCCACTTGTCGGCTGTGTGGCTGTGGGCAAGTCACTTCACTTCTCAGTGTCTCAGTTACCTCATCTGTAAAATGGGGATGAAGATTGTGAGCCTCATGTGGGACAACCTGATTACCCTGTATCTACCCCAGTGCTTAGAACAGTGCTCTGCACATAGTGAGCGCTTAACAAATACCAACATTATTATATCATCTAAAGGAGAAAACAGTTGAGGAATTGTTTTCAAAATTAACAACCCAAAACAGAATGACTACAATTCTGGGCAACAAATCAGAAAGCTACCACTTTGTTGCTTTGAGCTGTCCTTCACTGGAGATGTAGAAAAGCTGCTGATCGTTGTATTCGTCAAACACTCCTCACCGAAGATGGGCCCATTCTTGAGCAAGCATATAACCTGAGGGGGAAGATTTGAAATGGGATTATTATACATGGTTAAATTCACTTTTTTCCTGCTCAGGGCTAAGCATTATACCCACCTGCCTTCCCATCGAATGTGAGCTCCTCGTGGGCAGGAAACATGTTTTACGCTTCTATATTTCCTTCCCAAGTGCATTGTTCAATGTATTGGACTCAGTAGCCACTCTGTAAATACTATTATTAATACTCTACACTCAACTCTTCTCCGCAGTTGAAAGCGGTCCTGGGATGTGAGAAGGAGGAACTTCCATTTCATTATCATTAATTCAAATTCTACCTAAAAGGTTCATTCATTCATTCAATAGTATTTATTGAGCGCTTACTATGTGCAGAGCACTGTACTAAGCGCTTGGAATGTACAAATCGGCAACAGATAGAGACAGTCCCTGCCCAGTGACGGGCTTACAGTCTAATCGGGGGAGACGGACAGACAAGAACAATGGCAATAAATAGAGTCAAGGGGAAGAACATCTCATTAAAGCAATAGCAAATAAATAGAATCAGGGTGATGTACGTTTCATTAAACAAAATAAATAGGGTGATGAAGATATATGCAGTTGAGCATAGGTTTAATAATGACAGTAATAATAATGATATTTGTGGTATTTTTTAAGGACTTACTATGTGCCAGGAACTGTACTAGACACTGGAGGTGGATACAAGCAAATTGGATTGGATACAGTCCTGGTCCCACGTGGGGCTTACAGACTCAATCCCCATTTTCCAGATGAGGTAACCGAGGCTCAGGGAAGCGAAGTGACTTGTCCAAGGCCACACAACAGACAAGAAGCGAAGCCAGGATTTGAACCCATGACCTTCTGACTCCCAGGACCGTGGTCTATCCACTGCGCCATGTTATTTCGTTCCTTAGGATTTATGAGATTTATTTACATTAATGTCCATGTCCCCATCTAAGCTCATTGTGAGCAGGGAACTTGTCTGCTAAATCTGTTCTACTGCACTCTCCCAAGCACTTAATGCTGTGCTCTACACCCAGCGCTCAGTATAAATATCATTGATTGATTGATTGACTGATGTGATAATAGGCTGATCTCTTCCCAGTAGGGTGTGGGGATGTGGGTTCACAAACATGTGTGTATTACATTAAAGTTCAAAACATTAATTTCATTTTTAAAAAGCAGTCTATAGTACAAGCTGACATGAATATCAGTGAGCTCTACGTGACTTGACATATATAATGATGTACAGTCTAACTGGACCCACAGGAGAAAGCTAATCTCTTCATCTTTCCCCTCAAATCACATCCTATCCTTAAGTTTGCCGTCATAACTGAAAATGCTACCATCGTCCCCATCCCTAAAGCCCGCTCCTTGACACCAACCTCAACTTCTCATTTCTTTCGACCTTTTGTCTCTAGTCTATAGGCAAATCCCTTTGGTTTTTTCTTCAAAATGTCTCCAGCATCCCCTCCATCCCCTCCATCCAAATCAGCCACTATGTTTACCAGACAATTGTCACATCCTGGCTCGACTGCAGATTCAGCCTCCTCACACATCTCCCTACTTCCAGTCTCCCTCATCAGTCCACACTTAACTCTGCTGTCTGGATCATTTTTCTAAAACACTGCTGTGTACATGTAAAGTTCCATGCCTGCCTTTGATTCTAGGAAACAGAGAACAGATGGGATTGGTCTTATTCTATGGGCGTATAGCAACGCAGGTCTGGATTTTGTCCAAAGTGAACAAAATTCCCCTGTGTTTTCCAGTAGGTGCCACTGAAAGTATTTGTGGCATTGTTCCTTGACTTCCTCTGCCTCTAGTGTTACTCTCCCTAGTTAAAATCTGTGCCTAGCTATCACAATAGGGGCTTAATTTGCTTACCCTTTTAGAGCTAAAAAGATAAACAATCAATTTGGGAGGCACCTTGGCCTAGTAGAAAGGTCATGGGTCTTGGCAAGTCATTTAACTTCTGTGCCCCAGTTACCTCATCTGTTAAATGGAGATTAAGTCCTCCTCCCCCGATTTAAACTGTGAACCTAGTGTGGGACAGGGACTGTGTCTGACCTGATTACTTTATATCCACCCCTTTGCTTAGTACATTGCTTTGTGTTCACTAAGCACTTAAATGCTATTACTACTTATCATTGCTTTGTGTACACTAAGCACTTAAATACTATTACTACTTATCACAGTGCTTGGCATATAGTAAACCTTAAGTACCATTAAAAAACATGTAAATAGCAGATTAAATCCGATTTTTCCATCAGATACAGTAGAAGTGTTGATAGTCCTCCCTCCTTTGTTCTGTCCTATCTAGGTCTGTCTATCTGTTTACCATGAAGTTTAGTTTGTCAAGGTCTTGAGCCTGGAAAAAGCCAGGTCAGAATTCCTAACCTGCTTATCAGTGGTGTTTGCCCACCAGATCCTTAGAATAGGGAGAACCAGGCAGGGCCTAATAATTATCCCAAGTAGAATTCAGTGCTGTTTTCGTTAAAGGATACGCAGTGATTAGTGCTCTTCGATCGTGTGTGAAGCTAGGTCGCCGATCCAACAGTATATAAAGAAACTCTGTATTGCTTGAAGTTGAGCTGGCCTTGACTAGCCGAGGAAACTCTGCCCATCAACCACCACTTCCGGGCTGGAATGGAATGGATATGCCTCTGCTTGACTCTCCCTCCCTCTCGATTCTATTTATTGCTATTGTTTTATTGAGATGTTCATCCCCTTGATTCTATGTATTGCTATTGTTTATTTCTGTCTGCCTCCCCAGTTAGACTGTAAGCCCGTCAATGGGCAGGGACTGTCTCTATCTGTTGCCGATTTGTACATTCCAAGCGCTTAGTACAGTGCTCTGCACATAGTAAGCGCTCAATAAATACTATTGAATGAATGAATGAATGAATGAATAGTCGAGACTGGTAGAGTGCTGGAAACTCTCCAGGTGAGACCCTGAGAGGGGGTTTGAGCTGTAGTCTGTTGGATTTGGGGAGGGAGGGTGTTGCAGAGGAATAATATTGAGCAAGAGGATGGATGCTGAGGAGTCAAGAGTGAGAAAGAGTTGAAAAGTTAGTTTAGGAAGAATCCTTTGACTGTAAGCTTCTTGAGAGCAGGGATAGTGCCTACCAACTTTACTGTGCTCTCCCCATTGCTTAGTACAGAGCTCTGCACAAATTAAGAATTCAACAAATATTGTTGATTGATTGACTGAGTCAAGGAAAGTGAGCAGGGGAATAGCAGGTGAAGGGAGCGGATGTATAAGATGGGAAGAGTTGGTGGGGAGCCTCAAAGCCAATTATCATGAGGAAGGATTTGTTTGAAGTGGATGTAAATGGAATGCCGATGTAGCATCTTAAGTAGAGAGGTGTGTCAAATGTGAATTTTTTTTCAATCTTGTTCTTCCTGTTCATTTACCTTTCTTCTTTCCCGAATACTCTTCCTTCTCTCTATTTTTCTTTCCCTCCATCCTTCTGGTTCTTGGACTTCTTTCTTTATCCGAATCTTTTCCACTTATGACTGACTTTTCCCTCCTTAACTTTCCTTTCTCCCACTCATTCTCTCTGTCTCTCTCCCTCTCCCTCCCCTGTGATGTTTTCCTCATTCCCTTGACAGTTTTCATTTTCGTTTGTAAAGGTTTGTCTTGATCCTTCCCTAATTGCATTTGATGTCCCATTCTTATTAGATCTTTCTTTAACTTTTATTTGTATTCACAAAGTTTTTGAGTCTTTAACCGACATTTCTTTAGGATTTTTTTTTGTTTTTCCAAGGTATTTTTCAGATGGCAATTGAATCATTTTCTTCTCTCTAAAGTCCTGTCTCTTTTTTCTGGCATTTAGTTTTCCTAATGTACTAACTAGCTCACCTTCCTGTTGATTATTTTGAGGGAGATTGAACAAACTGCATATGTGGTGGCCTTTCATTTTTTCTGTTGTACGGCTACTGTGTAGTTTAAAGTCAAGACCACTTATATAGGAACGCATCATCAACATTAAAATATTTTGTGTAATAATGTTAGTGTTAGTCAGTAGCTGTACCTAGTGGTCCATACTCTTTCAGCAGGTCTCCTGAAAGGAACTTCGGGGTGAAGTGAATGTATTCTCCTGGATTTCCGCACTTTCTTATCTGCTGGGTGTATGGTACATCTCAGTAGACTGGGGAGGGCTCTGCAACTATGACATCTGCCTAAAAATTTAAAAGTGTTTGCTATGTCAAGCATAGAAACTGAATCAGTCAATCAATGCTATGGATTCACTGTGTTCAGAGCACTGTACTAAACACTTGGGAGAGTACAATACTCAACAAACATGTTCCCTACCCACAAGGAACTTACACTCTACAAAAGTATGGCAAGAGTTCCTTTTAATGTAGGGTTTGCAAGTAAGCAAACCTTGGATTGTAAGAAAATTCAGTGTGTTACAGCAATTCTTGTCATTCAGGTGTTTTATATGGATCTTAAAATACATTTCCAAGTTATCGAAGTTAACCTGACTTTTTCCTGAATTAAAATGACCTGATCATTAAGCCTGCAAAAACCTTACCTTAATTAACACTTAAGAATTACATCTACGCACTAGGTTTTCCTCAAGTGTTTCTTCTTTTGGGGTGTTTAACCTGGACCGGGTCTGATGTTAGACAAGTCAAGAATATCTTAACTGTATGTGAAAAAGATGTAATCTTGTTTGAATGAGTCTCATACTGTTTGCTTTCACTTGATAATCCTTGATCTGACACCAGCACGCTATATTTAACTCACTTTACCAGGATCCCCTGACTATGGGAAGTGCCTTTGACTAGCTAGGGGTTAGATATCTTATCTCAGAAGTGACTAAGTTTGCATATTAACATAAAAGTACACATTCATTAGCCTTCATTTTTTTGTTGTTATTCAAGTGGTATATTGTTTCCTAACTTCTGAGATTTGCCCAAACCAGTGGGGAATTCCAGATGCATTGTTTTTAGGTTTTCTTTTTACATAAATAGAGCAACAATCTAAATTTATCTTTATTTTAGCAAGATTTTGAAGCACCATTATACTGACAAAGAAAATAAGCATCAACTGGAAGTAAAGGACAATAAAATCACTACTAAACTAATTATTTCCATTCATTCAATTGTATTTATTGAGCACTTACTGTGTACAGAGCATTGTACTAAGCACTTGGAAAGTACATTTCGGCAACTGATAGAGACAATCCATGCCCAACAATGGGCTCAAAGTCTAGGGATATTGTTTGGGTTGCAGAAAATCTAATTGATTTTTCTACTGTTCTATCATTGTCCAAAAATACTGATAAATCAATCGATCAATCAGTGGTATTTATTGAGTGCTTACTGTGTCCAGAGCACTGTATAAGACCTTGGGAGAGTACAGTGCAACAGAAGTAGCAGGCTTGTTCTCTGCCCATAACCAGCTTACGGTTTAGGAGATAAAATGAATTTAGCTGCCAGTTGAGGAGGATTTCTTTTGTATATTGGTGCATCACCTAAATGTTGACAGATATCACAGGTATTGAAGAGAGAAGACTATACTGGTGCTAAAAGCTGATGCAGTCTAGTCATATAGAAATTTCCCAATATGTAAAATGAAATTTTATTCTTGGAACTAAAAGGGATACATAATTTAACCCACTTTGTAGAACATTTGGACTGATAAATATTAGTTTGAAATATTCAAAAGTGATCATTTTGCTTGGAAAAAAATGAAGAATTTTTTTTTAATGGTATTTTTTGGCTGCTCATTATGTTCCAGGCACCAAACTAAATGCTGGGGTAGATACAAGCTAATCAGTTGGACACAGTACCTGTCCCACATGGGGCTCATAGTCTTAATTCCCATTTCACAAATGAGGTAACTGAGTCCCAGAGAAGTGAAGTGACTTGTCCAAGGTCACCCAGCAGACAAATGGTGGAGCTGGGATTAGAACCCAGGTCCTCTGACTCCCAGGCCTGTGCTCTTTCTATTAGACCACCCTGCTCCTGGATTTGGAAATCAATTAATAATATCATATTTATTGAGTGGTCACTCTATGCAGACAACTGTACTAAGGGCTTGGGAGATTACAGTATAGCAGAGTTGGAAGACATGTTCCCTGTTGACAAGGAGCTTACAATCTAGAGGGGGAGACAGACATTAATATGAATAAATGAATTATGGCTATGTACATAAGTGCTCTGGAGCTGAGGGTGGAGTGAATAAGAGGTGCAAATCCAAGAGAGTGGACTAGGTTGTAGTAGGAAATCAGAGAGGTAAGGTAGAAGGCTGCAAGATTATTCAGTGTTTAAAGCCAATGGTAAAGAGTTTCTGCTTGATGCCGAGGTGGATGGGCAACCACTGGAGGCTCTTAAGGAGTGGGGAAATACGGACCTAATACGATCCAGGAAGCAGAGTGAAGTTTGGACTGAAAGTTCAGATGCAGTATCAGAGCGGGATAAGATAAATGCTTGGATTAAAATAGCCATTTGCATGGAGAGGAAAGGAAGGATTTTATGTCTTTATGGAGGTTGAACTGACAGGATTTTGTTACAGACTGAATATGTGGGTTAAATGAGGGCGATGAGTTGAGGATAATACCAAGGTTCTGGGCTTGTGAGACGGGGAGGATGGTGGTGTGGTCTACAGTGATAGCAAATTCACAGGGAGGACAGGTTTTGGGTAGGATGATAGAGAGTTCTGTTTTTGACATGTTAAGTTTGAGGTAACGGAAGAACATCCAAGTAGAGATATTCTGAAGGCAGGAGGAAATACGGGACTGAAGAGAAGGAGAAAGAGCAGGGCTGGAGAGGCAGATTTGTGTATCATCTGCATAAGGATGAAGTCAGGGGAGCAAATGAGTTCTCCAAGTGAGTTGGTGTTGATAGAAGAAATATGAAAGAAAGCCATGAAAGAGATGGAGAATGAGGAGCGGCATGGCTTAGTGGATAGAGCATGGGCCTGAGAGTCAGAAGATTATAGGTTCTAATCCCGGCTCCACCACTTGTCTGCTAGAGGGCCTCGGACAAGTTACTTCACTTCTTTGTGCCACAGTAGAGTGTGAGCCCTTTGCAGGACAGGGACTGTGTCCAACTGAATTTGCTTTTATCTACCCTAGTGCTTGGTATAGTGCCTGACACATAGTCAGTGCTTATCAAACACCATAATAATAATAATTATTATTATTATTATTGTTACTGAGCAACCAGAGAGAAAGGAGGGGAACCAGGAGCAGACCATGTCAATGAAGCCAGGGTTAGATAATGTTTCCAGGGGAAAAGGGTGGTCCACGATGTCAAAGGTAACTGAGTGGTGGATAAGGATCAGCTTGGAGTAGAGGCCATTGGATTTGGCAAGAAATGTGCGTGCTTGTGTGTGTGTGCGTTTGTGTGTGTTTGTGTGGCTTGTGTGTTAACATCCATGTGGTTTCAACGTCTATTGATTTTGTCTTACGAAAAGGCTGACCTTTGTTGTGATGTGATATTTATTGCTTGCAATTTCTGGCAGAATTATAAGCTTTGCCTATTTGTTTCATGATATTTACGGAGGTTCTTCTCTAACGGAGCCGCTCTTGTACTGACTGCAGTGTGTCGTGCTGCTTTATCTGCAGCAATTATCTCCCAGATTTTGGGTGGGTTGGAGCACTGTCTGAAATCTTGTTTTTCGTAACCTTCAAAGATTTCTTCTGGACTCTTGGTTTTGATTTCCCTATTTCGGCTCATCCTACGATAGCTGCTTGGGTATCCTTGGATCCTTTGGATATCCTGCTTAGGTCTATTGCCTTCAAGTGTTCCATTCTGAGTGGCTGTGTTACGACAAGCCCAATTTCTGTGCTAGGAGACTTTGTTCACTGTTTATGGTCCTGTCCTGCCATTTGATTCATTAATTCATTCATTCAACCTTATTTATTGAGTGCTCACTGTGTGCAGAGCGCTGTACTAAGCACTTGAAAAGTACAATTCAGCAATAAAGACAATCCTGACCACAGTGGGCTTACAGTCTAAAAGGGGAGAGACAGACATCAAAACAAGTAAACAGGCATCGATAGCATCAGTATAAATGATTAGAATTATAGCTATATACACATCAAAACAAGTAAACAGGAATTAATGTAAATAAATAGAATTATAGATATGTACATATATCCACAAGTGCTGTGGGGTGGGGAGGGGCGTAGAGCAAAGGCAGCAAGTTGGGGCGATGGGGAGGGGAGGGGGAGCTGAGGAAAAGAAGAGCTTAATCTGGGAAGGCCTCTTGGAGGAGGTGAGCCTTCAATAGGGCTTCGAAGGGGGGAAGTGTGATTGTTCGGTGGATTTGAGGAGGGAGGGCATTCAAGACGAGAGGTAGGACGTGGGCCAGGGGTCAATGGCAGGACAAGCAAGAGGGAGGATCAGAGTGTGTGGACTGGGATGGCGAAGGAGAGAAGGGAGGTGAGGTAGGAGTGGGCAAGGTGATGGAGAGCTTTGAAACCAATAGTGAGGAGTTTTTGCTTGATATGGAGGTTGACAGGCAACCACTGGGGATTTGATGCTGACTGCGGCCTTTAAACGAGGTTGGTAGCATGTCAGGTAATTGGATATAGAGGCTATGGGAAGTCTAGGTCTCATAGCTTTAGAGGAAGATGAGCTATAGTGCCTTAGACTTGCAGTTTGGTCTGGAACCTGATATCCATCCTGCTACCATATTCCGTCGTATATTCTCTCAAAACTGTGCTGACTCTTTTTCTATTTCCTTGTCTATTGTATCATCACTGGTCAGCAAGCTGCCATGGTAACTATATTTTCTGAAAGTATTAAGATCTAGGTTGCCAATATAGAGGTTTGGTTTTGTGTCTGGTTTCCCTGGTGAAGGCTAATATGTCGCCTTGGTGTTCCATATGCTTATTGTCAGCCAGTAACGACTAGTTAAAGGATTTACTGCCATTTGCAGTTCTTGTTGTCCTTTTTGGGGGTGAGACTCTGAAATGTAGTCCTCCACATATAGTATTTCTTTATTGATTGTTTTTAGGATTTTGGATGATGCCCCACGTCTGCTACGTTAATAATTATTGTATATGTTAAGTACACGTCAAGTGCTAAGCACTGTATTAAGTGTTAGGGTACATACAAGATGATCAGGTCCCATATGGGGCTCACAGTCTAAAGTAGGAGGGAGGACAGGTATTGAATTCCCATTTTGCAGATGAGGGAACTGAGGCACAGAGATGTTAACAGAGTTGCCCAAGGTCACACAATGGTGAAGTTGTCCCAGGTCACTCCCAGTAGTGGAGCAGGGAGTAGAACCTAAGTCCTCTGACTCCCAGACCCATGCTCGTTCCACCTGAGGTATGCTGTTTCTATGCTGGAAGAGTTTCCCGGAGATACAGAGATGTATTCTAACAAGTGAATCTCGGTCCCTAGTGGTTCATCTTCTAGAAGCTTGTACACGCTCCAGCATGGCTGAGTAAAATCAGTTGAGTACGATCAGACCATCTACACATTCCCACTTTACATCCTTGGTGATGTGTCACGGGTGGGACAGGGCGCCCCGCCTGCACCCCATTTCTGACATGGCCAGTCGTGCTATCATGAAGGAAGGAACAGAAGCAGTGTGACCTAGTGGCTGGGCCTAATAGAGAAGCAGCTTGGCCTAATGGAAGGAGCACGGGTCTGGGAGTCAGAGGGCCTTGGTTCTAATCCCGGTTCTGCCATTCGCTTGCCGTGTGACCTTGGGGTAGCCACTTAACTTCTCTGTGCCTCTGCAAAATGGGGATTCAATACTTATTCTCCCTTAGACTATGAGCTCGACTGGGGATTAGATGATTTTGTATCTATCCCAACGTCTAATACAGTGCTCGGAACATAGTAAGCACTTAACAATACCCATTATTATTATTATTTTCAGAATCTTAATGAGCTTTACAGATGGGTCAGTTTTGCACCCAACCAGTCCGGATGTCCAGACCCATTGGCGGTGTCAAATACATTCATAAAGTCTATGAAAATTTGATAGAGGTCTTACTTCCTTTTTCCTGTGACTAAATGATGTGGAGAATTGACACAGTTATCCAGATAGACACATTAAATACTGTCATTTGAAGGAGGAGGGACCCTTCCTTTCCTCAGTGGTTTATCTAAACTGCCCAAATTCTTCTGGTTAAGCACTCAATTTTTCACGGCACATTAGCGTATCCCCATTATCTTCCTTGCTTCCAATACACTAAATGCCTTTTTAAAGGACTGTTTTATCCCCGCTCTCCCACTTGTCAGCTGTGTGACTGTGGACAAGTCACTTCACTTCTCTGTGCCTCAGTTCCCTCATCTGTAAAATGGGGATTAACTGTGAGCCTCATGTGGGACAACCTGATTACCCTTATATCTACCCCAGCTCTTAGGACAGTGCTCGGCACATAGTAAGCGCTTAACAAATACCGACATTATAAAGGTCACTAACCCAATCCGACACTCAAGTTAGACATCTGAGACTTTTAGGACTCTTCCTCGAAAGTGGGAAGTGAAAGAAATGAAATAGGAATCACTGAGTTCAAGTGAACTGTCTTGACACCTGCTATCTGCAGGTTACTAAAGATCGAAAGGTACCATCAGGGTTAACCATGGCATCTGGAAATGTTTAACTTTCTTATCATCATTTATGGTAGTCAGTGCTGACTCCAGGAAAAACAGTTCCTGGCTAGAGTTAAGGAGTTTGGGCCCAAGTAGTTCTGATACCGATTGGCTGGGATACTGGGGGGGGATTCATAGTGAATCTGAACTTGACCGGGTCTGCACCAGAATGGAGTTCACCTCGATTTGTCCTTGTGGACCCTCGAGGTTGGAATGGTTGCCAGACCTTCTTGTGTGTCTGGGTTCTTTCCAGGGGAAGTTTATAGAGTAGACTGTTAATCTCCCAAACCCTATCCTCCTGGGGAATCTCCCAAAGTTGTCCCAGTATCAGGTGTCTCAGCAGTGCAGCATGGCTTAGAGGATAGAACAAGGACCTGGGAGTCAGAACGTCATGGGTTCTAAACCCGGTTTTGCCTCTTGTCTGCTGGGCAAGTCACTTTTACTTCTCTGTACCTCAGTTTCCTCATCTGTAAAATGAGGATTGAGAATGTGAGCCCCATGTGGTACAGGGACTATGTCCAACCCCATTTGCTTATATCCACTTAGTACAGTGCCTGGAACATAATAAGCCCTTAACAAATACCATAAATATTATTATTATTATTATCATCAAAACCAAACCTATCAGGCCCATCTAAACCAGATCTGCTCTCTCACAACTGCCTTGAGGTTGACCCTGCCCCTGAGTGTTGAGTTAGGGGTGTTCAAATACTAGGGGCATTCAAATATCAGGGATGTACCATGTTGTGTTACCCTGAGAGGATGAGTGCTATCCAAAGGTCCAGTAACCACCATCTAGGACAATACCCTCTTCTTCTTGTGGGTCCTGCCGTAAATCTAGCACCACATTTAGTATTTCTGTCCCTTGAGTTTGTACATTCGGAATAGCGTAGACAAGCCCCTTTGCCATTTACCTGTTTCATCAGAAGAGGGAAAAGAAAACAGGAGGCAATGGGGTGTCTGTTTAGGTGTCAATGAACACAGTAAGCGAGTCTGAACCGTGCTGTCTCTCCCACCATCATGGCTACACGCCTTCTCTTTTTCTGATACCCCAAAATTCAGGTTTCCGGTTGTAGATTGTAGATCGTGTTTATTAATTCTATTGCACTCTCCCAAGTGTTCAGTATAAGGGCTCAATCGATAGCATTGCTGATTTAATTGATGGGTTGAAGTGAAAAGATGGGGAAAGAAGTCTCTACCTACACTATATTTTCTCTCTGATGAGAAGCTGCTTGGCCTAGTGGAGTGAACGAACACAAGCCTAGGAGTCAGAAGGAACTGGGTTCCAATCCTGACTCCACCAGATGTCGGCTGTGTGACCTTGGGCAAATCACTTAACTTCTCTGGGCTTCGGTTATCACATCTGTAAAATGAGGATTAAGACTGGGAGCCCCATGAGGGTCAGGGACTGTGTCTGCCCTGATTATTTTGTATTTACCTTAGCATTTAGTACAGGTCCTGGCACATAGTAAGTGCTTAACAAATACCATAAAAAAGCCATTTATGACAAAAAACAAATCTAAGTAAAATTTTATTCTTTACTGACAAACATCACAAGAAACATTTCTGATACAGAATTTGTTCAACGTGACTGAACTTAAGTTGTTGGCTTTATTTGAGTTTAAGCCAGTCATAAATATGCTACTTCCTCTGGCACTACAAAAAATGAGCTTGGCTGTACAGAAATGAATGTGATTTTTGAGCATACTTTTTCAGTAGAAATGAACACTTTCACCCCAATCTACACAACCCAACCTAATGTTAATGATCCAACAAGGTGGTGATTGACTCATGCAGGCCAAAGCAAAATAAGACAACTGGCTTTATGACAGTGAGGTATTTTTATTGCTGAATTGACCCAATAATTGTCTCTGATCCCACTTTACCTGCTTAGATACAGCAATAGAAAACAATTTCTTCTCCAATTAGGTCTAAAGGCAGAGGAACTCCCGGGCTCGAGGAAGTTGATCGGTCATTCAACTGATCATCAGAGTGGCTTAGTGGGTAGAGCTAGGGCCTGGGATGCTGAAGGACCTGGATTCTAATCCCGGCTCTGCCACCTCTCTGCTGTGTGTCCTTGGGCAGGTTGTTTCACTTCTCTGGGCCTCAGTTACTTCATCTTTAAAATGGGGATTAAGAATGTGAGCCCCATGGGGACAGGGTCTGTGTCTAACCTGCTTAACCTGTATCTATGACGGCACTTAGAACAGTGTTTGGCACGTAGTAAGCGCTTAACGAGTACCATAATTAATTATTGAGTACTTTCTGTGCTTGATTAATGCTGTACTAAGCCCTTGGGAGAGTACAGTGCAATTGAGTTGGTAGATATGTTCTCAGCCCACAAGGAGTTTAAATCCAGAAGGAGCTTCCAAAATTATAGTTAGGGTGATGTAGGGAACTGGGATTAAGGGGATGGGGTTAATGTTTAGACTATGCTCCAGCCTGGACTGACAGTTTGAGAACAGGATATTTTCCTTCTCCAGGCTCTTGTGGCCAGGAAAATGGACCCAGCAGGTTTCCAGATAAGAACAAAGGCAGGATGTTTCCCCCATGTCCCGGTAGTGAGAATGAGATGCTTGGCTCTCATCTCTCCCAGCCAGGAAAATGAACGGGGCATATTTCCCAGATGAGAACAGAATATTTTCCTCCTTCCTTGATCAAGGGAATGGGATGCCTGTCTTCTACTGGGAAAACAAGTCAAGGCAGGTGTCCCCAAGAGTGTGAGAATGAGACCTTCACCTTCAAACGAGTAACGAGATGGTTTTACTGAGGAAAGGAAAAGGGGCCTCTGATTTTGTGAAGAAGCAGAAAAATGGCTAATTGCAAAGGCTGCCTCAAGCAGGTGCGCTGGTGGAGAGGCAAGGATAAATCGATCAGTTATATTTATTGAGCACTTACTATGTGCAGAACTCTGTACTAAGCATTTGGGAGAGTCCATTAAGGGCATCAGTGACAATGTGCTGTGAACCTCGTTGTTGTTTCCACCTGTGTTCAGCGAGGAGCCCTCTGGGGAGCTCAGGGGTGTCCTGTAATAATAACAATAATAATAATAATGTTGGTATTTGTTAAGTGCTTAATATGTGCAGAGCATTCTTCTAAGTGCTGCGGTAGATACAGGGTAATCAGGTTGTCCCACGTGAGGCTCACAGTTTAACTTATGTCGTTCCCATGAAGGGACACCACGGATTATAACTAGCTACCTCTCCCACTCCTCGGTGATAAGGTTAAACCCGCTTTTAGTGCAACAGACTATGTCTGTCCTCACCCATACAGATCTGTATTAACAATTGCAATTTTTTAAAAAACCCCTTCTGCTGTGTTGCTGTGACTGAGATTTTTTGTTTTTTGACTTGACAGAAGGGAATCAGTATGGCCATCACACGGGATCCAGTTCTCTAGAGGAGGTTGGTAGTGTTATCACTTGTTTCTTGCTTGCAAACAACCTCCTTTGAGTTGGTCTGGCAGACATTGAATACTTGTTTCTTCAGCGCTCCATTCCCAACCTCTGAATAGTAACATGAAAGGATAGCACTTTGCTAATGTTTAACACCCCCTACAATAACTGATAACTTCCGGGGAGGGATCTTTGGGTTTGGATTCCACCAGTTAAAACATTGCTTTACGAGCCCCTCTTCTCTGATTGGTATCCCAGTCAGGATTCGATTGGTGGCAAGAACTGCGGCAAAAACTGCTCGCTGAGTGTTTTGCATCATTTGACTGATGGAAAAACCTTCTTGTTTAGTTCCACATGCCAAACCGAAGGCGGGAGAAATTGGGAAGTGACAGTTTTCAAAAGAAGAAATTCTGGGAAAAGGGATTTCTGACATTCTGTTTCCTAGGTTTCCAATCAATCTCAGGCCCTTTCTTTAGAAACACAGAAACTGCAGGAAGTGGAGGTTGTAAAACCTCCTCATCTGTAAAATGGGGATTAAGACTGTGAGCCCCACATGGGACAACCTGATTACCTTGTATCTCCCCCAGTGCTTAGAACAGTGCTTGGCACATAGTAAGCACTTAAATGCCAACATCATCATCATTATTATTATTATTAATATTATTAAGAAGGTGAGCCCATTGGTGGGTAGGGATTGTCTCTATCTGTTGCTGAATTGTACTTTCCAAGCACTTAGTACAGTGCTCTGCACACAGTAAGCACTTAATAAATAAGAAAGCTGAAAGTAAGAGTTTCTGTTTGATGAGGAGGTGAATGGGCAGCCATTAGACTTCTTGGGGAGTGGGGAAACATAGACTGAACATCTTTGTAGAAAACTGATCTGGGAAGCAGAGTGAAGTGGGAAGAGACAGGAGGCATGGAAGTCAGGGAGGCCACTGCTGTAGGCAAAGTGGAATATGACAAATGCTTGGATCAGCGTGATTGCAGTTTGGATGAAGAGGCAGGGGCAGATTCTAGAGATTTTTAAAGGTAGAATCGACATGATTGTGTGACAGATTGAATATGCCGGTTGAATAGAAGGAAGGAGTTGAGGATAATACGAAGGTTATGGGTTTGTGAGAAAGAGAAGATAGGAAAGGATTGGGGGGGTGGGGGGAAGATGAGGAGTTGTGTTTTGGATATGTTAAGTTGGAGATGATGGTGTAGGCAAGAGGCAGTGCGAAGCTGCAGAGAAGGAGGGATGAAAGGACTCGAGAGGTAGAAATGGTAGTTGAAACCATGGGAGTGAGGGAGAGAGTGAGTTCTCCAAGGGAATAGGTGTAGACAGAGAATAGAAGGGGACCCAGAAGTGAGCCTTGAGGGACTCCCACAGTTTGAGGGTGGAAGACAGGAGGAGCCTGGGAAAGAGTCTGAGAAGGGGAAGCTAGACTGTGAATGAAAAGGAAAAGAATCGGGAGAGGAGAGAGTCAGTGAAGCCAAGGTTAGATAGTGTTTCTTAGTAAACGGGTTAGGGTTAGAAGGGTCTACAGTGTTGAAAAGAGCTGAGACATTTAGAATTAGGAGCAGAGGCCATTGGTTTGGGCAAAAAGGAAGTTTTCGGTGGCCTTAAAGGGAGCCTCCTCTGTGGAGTGGATGGTGCGGAAGAAGCAGGTCCCACAACAGGATAAAACGGCAACAGACACCATCACACCTTCATCCATCTAGTAAGTGATAGAGTCCCCCTTTGGCTGCTGTCTGTCAGATATGAGGGGTGGAGATGGGAATTCCAGGGAAGCTAACTGTTATGCAAGAGTTCAGTAACAACAGCAACAAAAAGCACACCGTTCTCCTCCACACAACTATCTAGACAGTGAGTAATAGTTGCCAGGTGATGAGTACAGCAGCGACTTGTCTCATCCACGGCCTATTACGTAGCCTGTTGGCCTCTCCATCTTCTGTGGGGAGAATTCACGGTTATCAGTAAATCATTTGTCTTTGACATCACTGCAAGTATCCCCGAGTCACATCTCAATTCCACCTAGCTGATTGCTAACTCCCATATTTACGGGAAAATCCAACGCCAAATTTCTGCAAGCCTTTTTGCTGCCTTTGGTTTTCTCTACCTTTAGCTGTATCTTCCTCAGCAATTAAACTCCGTTCTAGACAGGAAGGGGGCTTTTTAATTCTAAATGTTTGGTTCAGAATGGGTCTGAGTGAAGCCATTCTGGGAAATATTTGTGATGTGTGTGTGTGCAGGTAGTTTTCTAAGAATAATTGGTAACTCTATGAGGGGAGTCAATCCTTTGGCCCATCTTTTAATAATGATTATAATCATAATGATGATGAATATAATTTAAGTTCTTGTTCAGCATTTGCTACGTGCCAAGTTCAGTACTAAGTGCAGGGCTAGACACGAAACCATCAGTTTGGTCACAGTCATGCCTCACATGGGTCCTTAGAGTGTAAATAGGAGGAGGAAGAGGAATTTAATCCTCATTTTGTAGATGAGGAAACTGAGGCCCAGAGAAGTCACGGACCAGGGTAGTGGCAGAGCCAGGATTAGAACCCGGGCCCTCTGACTTCCAGGACAGTGCTTTTTCTGCTAGACCGCGCCGCTCCTCTATTAAAACCCTTTATGGATAGGCATATTCTTTTGCAGTTTCTCACAAGCTTGAACTTGCTTCATTTTTTAGAGTATGAGTCTTTGTATAACAAGTATCTGCTTTTAGTCAAGCCCTAGAGGTAAATATCCCCAGATGGGCATTGATTTGATTTGTTGCCGTTATTACTTATTGTATGCTCTGCCACGACGGGTCCTGCGACTGGTGAAATGATCCACCTAACCCAGCCAGAGGAGTAGTAGCTTTTTGGGCTATAGGAGAGGATGTTGAGCGGAAAACACTTTTAAAATAAAGAGGTCTCCCAGTGTAGTAGCTTTCTGGGCTGTAGGAGAGGATGTTGAGGGGAAAACACTCTTATAATAAAGAGGTCTCCCAGTAGACCACTGTCTCTCCTTGTTTGAAACTCAGCATTTCTTCAAACAATGCATGTCTTCAAACTATTTATTCTATCCTCCTGGCTCTGGTCTCTGGAAGACAGAGGGTCTACTGAAAAGAGTGTTTGACTAGGAGCTATCATTGTTATTGTTACTAATAGTAATAATATTTGTTAAAATAAATACGTTTCAGGTACGGTCTTAAGTGCTGGGTTTAATACAAGATAATTAGGAGGATACAAGATAAGTCAAGATGACAAGAAGACAAAGGGGAGGCAAAACAAGCAGTTGTTCTCCATTTCATAGATGAAGAAACTGAGGCACAGGGAAGTTAAATGACTTGCTCAAGGTCACGGAGCAGACACATGGTGGAGTATTGATTGGAATCTGTGTCTTCCGCCTTCCAGACCAGTGATCTTTCCACCAGGAAGTTCTAGTCCCAGCACTGTTACTTGCTTGCTGTGTGGCCTTGGACAAGTCACTTCCCTGTACCTCAGTTCCCTCATATGTAAATTAGGGGCAAAATATCTATTCTCCCTCTCTCTTGGACTATGAGCTCTATGTGGGGGAGGGACTGTCTGATTTGATTATCTTGCATTTATTTGAATACTTAGCACAGCCCTTGTCCATCGTAGGTGATTCCACTAAACATTATTTTGAACTACAACCAGTCTATAAGACAAAGTCCTTCAAGTTGACCCGGTAATCTGTGTCCTTATCACACAGGGCCTCCTCCGTTGTCAAAATGGTTTAATGTACATATCTGCCGACAAGGGGGCGGAGGTGGGGAAGAGGGAGTGTGAGACGTACCATGATCCACTCTCTTGCCTGTCCCACAGGGTGGGTGGCTCCTCCCACCCCCTCCCGCTCTCTGTTTTCTGGAGAAATGGCAGCGACAGCACAATACCCCTGGAATCCTCCTGCCCTAACTCTCTGTCCTCCAAAGGGGTTGGGAGGGGTCAGGGGTTAAAGCAGCAGAAATGACCCTTTTTGCAACTCCCAGAGATCAGAGAGATCAGAACTTGTTCCCGAGGCAGGGACCTTTAATTCCACTCCTTTCTGGAAGGGCTCAGCACACGATCGCCAGTCCGGGCCCTGAGCAGTCAACCCGCCGAGAGCGGGACGCTTACACGGGCAAGGTTTTAACACATCCTCTCATTGACATAGACCCTCTCCCGGCTGACACATTCAGCTCCCCTTGGCCCTCCCAAAGATGCTCCCACAGGAGCGAACCGTCATTAGTCCCCACACCATCTGTTGGGTTCTGCGTCTTCTCATTGGAGGTTGAGCATGAAGTTGGCATCCCTTGTTCCCCAGTGGACCCCGTTCATTACTCTTAGTCCCTCCTCCGATGTCCCGTTGATCTCGGCCTCGTGGCCCGATCCACCATTTTCGAGTTATGCGGTGTGTACCCCTAAAACATCAAGGCGCTGGGGAAACACAGGGAGGTAGGGGCAATCCCAAGCTGTGATAGGGCGGAGGTTGGAGGTGTCCTGCAGTGGCATTGGCTTCAGGAGTCGCTGAGGATTGTGGCACTTTCTTTGGAGATGGAGTGGGAGTGTGGTGAGAAGGGATGGGGGAGGGGAGGGGCGCCAGCAGGTTGGAGCCCCCTCTCTGCACTGTGGACCACCTTGGACCTCCGCGGCTTGAATCTCCCTCCCCACACCATGGCAGAGCTCAACCCAGATGATGGCATGGCGCTGGGGAGGGGAAGGAACAGTGGGGAAAAACCGCAGAGGCAGCAAAGGCTTTATGGGCAGGATTCTATGTTAGAAGCATCCCGAGAATGCTCCAAGTCGGCAAAGGCCCTATTCACAGGGCTCTGTGTTAGAGACCGGGAGGTGCTCACCTCTCTGCTTCAGAGCCCAAGCCTGAGAAGGCAAGGGTAACACCCCCTGTCGGCTGAGGTGTCATGACACAGCTATAATAATAATAATTATGGTATTTGTTAAGCACTTTGTACTTTATTACTGTGTGTAATAAGCACTCGGGTGGATACAAGCAAATTGGGCTGGACATAGTTCCTGTCCCACGTAGGGCTCAAAGTCTCAATCCCCTTTTTACAGATGAAGTAACTGAGGTCCAGAGAAGTGAAGTGACTAGCCTAAGGTCACACAACAGACAAGTGGCAGAACCGGGATGAAACCCCATGATCTTCTGGCTCCCAGGCCTGTGCTCTGGTGGCGGGTGTGAGTCTTACGGGGATGTCCAATCGAAACATTGTGAAGCTCGTGGGGTCACGTGTCACGTCCCCCCCCTGAGAAGCCAGGTTGCAGCATTGTGGCGCTTGTGGGGTGTGTAAGGCTTGCAGGGAAATCCCCCACTTCTCATTTTCATCAGAGTGTATCATATGATAGGCACATGTTCCAAACAAATCAAATCCTGTATGCAGGAACCAATCAGAGGATGCTGCTGGTTAGCAGGGTTGTAAATCAACCTCTTCAACTGAATAGAAAGAAGCAGCCTTGTCTAACGGATGAAGTACGGGCCTGAGAGTAAGATGACTTGGGTTCTAATCTCCGTTGTGCCATTTGTCTGCTGTGTGACCTTAGGCGAGTAACTTCACTTCTCTGGGCCTCAGATAACTTTGCGGCAAAATGGGATTGAGATTGTGAGCCCCATGTGGGGCAGGGACTTTGTCCAACCCTATTTGCTTGTATCCACCCCAGCGCTTAGTACAGTAACTGGTACATAGCTATTATTATTATGATATTTGTTAAGCGCTCACTATGTGCAAAGCACTGTTCTAAACATTGGGGGAGTTACAAGGTAATCAGCTTGTCCCACGTGGGGCTCAAAGTCTTAATCCCCATTTTACAGATGAGGTAACTGAGGCGTAGAGAAGTGAAGCCACTTGCCCAAAGTCACACAGCTGACAAGTGGCGGAGCCTGGATTAGAACCCACGACCTCTGACTCCTAAACCCACGTTCTTTCCACTGAGCCACGCTGCTTCTCTTAGTTAGTGCTTAACACAAACCACTATCATTATTATTATTATGATTAGAAAAAGGCTCCAAGGCACTCCCAAAACCCATTCAAATGCACCTTAGGCAATTTGCACCCCTGTCTTGCACCTGTTTACGTGCTTAATAAATCCTATCTTGCGTTTCCCCTTTCAGGTAATCCAGTAGCATCTTTATAGATATTATTCTGCCATCCATTCTATTCTGTCCTGCCCAGTGGAGCTGAGTTGCTATGAGAATTGCTTCAAGCTGGTAAACGTTTCTTAAGACCGTATTGTTGGTAATCTTGTACTGGCATTTAATGTTGAGTATAATTGTAGAGAGTGCTGCTGAAAAGGCTTTATTTACTCAATCATATTTAATGAGTGCTTACTATGTGCAGAACACTGTAATAAGCACTTCCAAAAGTACAATACAGCAATAGAGAGAAACAATCTCTGCCCACAATGAACTTCATAAGCTGGATGGGTCTTCTGCATTCCTTTGAGGTCTCACAACCATTCAGGAGACTGGACACAACAGTCTCACAGACCTTCACCTGGATATGGAATTTGATTTCTTTGGTCACCCCACTAAGTCTTGCAATCTGTTAGGCCTTTTTTCATGGCCTTTTTTCACTCTACTTACTACCTCTTTTTCCATCTGTGCATTATTAGACAAGGTCCTGCCTGGATAGCAGAATTTTATAAAAGCCTTTAGGCCTTTATTGTTCACGAAAGCCTTTGCTTGTGTATGAGGTTTCAGGGTGCTGGGCAGCAGCGACGTGGGATAGAGATGCGGGCGGAGACTCAAGTTTAACGCGCAGAAGGAGGCGATGGTAAACCTCTTCCGTATTTTTACCAAGAAAACTCTATGGATCCGCTACCAGAACAATTGCAGATGGAGGTACAGTGTTCTGTGAGAGATGTGTCCATGGCTTCGCTATGGGTCGGACACGACTCGACAGCATAAGACAGGAAGGTTTCTGGCTGTGGACTGCTACATAACTTTAGTTATCTCTGAACTTTTTGTTAATCCACAGTACCGTTCTGGTTTTGACTATCCTACTGACACAAAACTGCATATTAATAAAATTGTATCTTGACTCCTATTAACTGCAATCAAATATTTTGGAGTTGTCCCCAAGCAGGTATCTGTATCTCTTTGAACCCAGTAAAAATGCATGAGTTTCAGGAATAAATATAGAAAATATTCATTCATTCAATAGTATTTATGGAGCGCTTACTATGTGCAGAGCACTGTACTAAGCGCTTGGAATGTACAAATCGGTAACAGATAGAGACAGTCCCTGCCCTTTGACGGGCTTACGGTCTAATCGGGGGAGACAAACAGACAAGAACAATGGCAATAAAATATAGAAAAAAAGTGACACGAGAACCATTTCAGTATGTTTATGGTATGATTAATGGACTGATAGTGCAAGCAGTGAAACAGGTTTAAGTGTCCTTCAGTATTCCACCTACACTGTATTTTATTATATGTGTAACATGAAGTCAGTAAATAGATCAAGAAAGGAACTTTCAATATGTTTTCTCAGTATAACCCAGTTTCAGGTCTCCTACTTCTATTCCTTTCCTGGTTTCAGAGAAGAAAGGATAGTGCTCTTGCTATGTCAAGAGCTACTAATGACCAAGCCTTTGCCATCCAAATGAGGATGGGTTTTATTTTCAGGATCAGATTTATTGGCAGGTCTTGCTTCCCGGGGAGGGATGGCCGGCAAAATGAACAACAGCTTGTGCAATATTGGACGGCTCTGATTTCTGATGGGTGTCATCGAAGGCCTGAACTGCAACAAAGACTCTGTTGCTGTTTTCTAATGTGAAGTTTTCCAGTTTAAACGCAAAGGTTTCCTTGGTGTTGGCACTCTTAGGTTTCAGACCGGTAGTGTTCACTTGAAAAGCATCGTCAAATTTGTCCCTTAGCTCGAGGACTGACTTACTCAATTTTACGATGTATCCTGTAGCTAAAAAGAGAAAAAAACATGTTGTTCTGGAGTTGAGCCAGGCAAATTCCACTTCCTGTTCTCTTTCTCCCTCCCACCCACTCCCTTTGAATGAAGTAGATAGGTCGTTCATGAACTACTTCTCTGAAGAGATTCCTAAACTCTGCGAGTCTCTGAAGGCTCACTCCTGGGTCCCCTTGGAATTCTCCATCTACACCTTCTCCCTTGGAGCAATTATTGGTTCCCACTGTTTCAACTGCCATCTCTATGCTGATGATTTGCAAATTTACCTCTCCAGTGCTGCCCTCTCTCCTTTTCTGCAGTCACATTTCCTCCTGCCTTCAGGACATCTCTACTTGGATATCCTCCTTACAGTTCAAACCTAACAAGTCTAAAATAGAATTGCTCATCTTCCCAACTTAATTCTGTCCACCTTGGAATTTCCCATTACTGTAGGTTACATGACCATCCTCCCCTCCTAACCAATAACCTTAACATTTTCCTTCATTCATTCAACCCACATATTCAGTTTGTCACCAAATTCTGTCCGTTTCATATTCACAACATCTCTAGAATCCTCCCCTCTCCCCTCTATCCAAACCGCTATCATGCTGCTCCAAGCACTTATCATATCCCACCTTGATTATCGAATCCATAAGTAAGTCTATGTATATTTATATAGCTACGGTATTTAAGTGCTTACTATGTGCCAAACACTGTTCTAAGTGCTGGGGTAGATACAAGGTAATCAGGTTTCCCCACGTGGGGCTCACAGTCTTAATCCCCATTGTACAGGTGAGGTAACTGAGACACAGAGAAGTTAAGTTGCTTGCCCAAGGCCACACAGCTGACAAGTGGCAGAGCTGGGATTATAATAATAATAATAACTAAGGTATTTGTTAAGCGTTTACAATGTGCTGAGCACTGTTCTAAATGCTGGGGTAGATACAGGGTAATCAGATTATCCCACGTGGGGCTCACATTTTTTAATCCCCATTTTTACAGAGGAGGTAACTGAGGTACAGAGAAGTTAAGTGACTTGCCCAAGGTCACACAGCAGACAACTAGCCCCTTTTCCCTCGGCTCCCCCTCCACCCTCTGCTCCTCCTCCTTTCCCCTTCACCTCCCCTTAACTGAGCCCCCTTTCCCTCTGCTCCCCTTCCCCTCCCCACCCTATCCTCTGCTCCCCCCCCCCCTTTTCCCTTTCCAGTAGCACTGTGCTCATTGTATATATTATTTATTACCCTTTTAATTTTGTTAATGAGGTGTATATCCCCTTGATTCTATTTATCATGATAATGCTGTCTTGTTTTTGTTTCGTTCCGTTTCGCTCTGCCGTCCATCTCCCCCGATTAGACTGTGAGCCCGTCGTTGGGCAGGGATTGTCTCTATCTGTTACAGAATTGTACATTCCAAGCACTTCGTACAGTGCCCTGCACATAGTAAACGCTCAATAAATACTATTGAATGAATGAATGAATGGCGGAGCCGGGATTAGAACCCACGTCCTCTCACTCCCAAGCCCATGCTCTTCCCAATATCTGTCTCCCCCTGTAGATTGTAAATTCATTTTGGGCATGGAATGTGTCTGTTAAGTAATTGTATTGTACTCTCCCAAAAGCTTAGTCTGCCTGCAGTAAGCACTCAAAAAATACTATTGATTGATTGCATCAGCCTCCTTGCTGACCTCCTTGCCTCCAGTTTCTTCCCACAACATCATTTTTCTCAGAAAATTTTCAGTCCACATCCTCAAAAACCTCAGTGTTTACTCACCCATCTGCACGTCAAACAGAAAAGCCTTACCATTGGTTTTAATCAATAAGTGGTATTTATCGAACACTTACTCTGTGCAGACGACTATACACTGTCACCCAAGTGCCTTACCTAGCTTATCTCCTACTACAACCCAGACCACACGCTTTGCTCGTGTAATGCCAACCTACTCACTGTACCTTGATCACACTTGCCTCCCCTCCTATCCCCTGCCCAAGCTTCCCCTCTGGCCTCCAACTCCCTCCCACTTCAAAGCCTATCAGCCTCCACTCTCTCCATCTTCCAAGCCCTACTAAAATCATATTTCTACCAAGAGACACTTTCTGAATAACCCCTCATTTCCTCGCCTTATTCACCCTCCCCCACTTCATCTATGCACTTGGTCTATACTGCTTAAGCAGCGTGAGAAGCAGCGTGGCTCAGTGAAAAGAGCCTGGGCTTCGGAGTCAGAGGTCACGGGTTTGACTCCCGTCTCTGCCACTTGTCAGCTGTGTGACTGTGGGCAAGTCACTTAACTTCTCTGGGCCTCAGTTACCTCACCTGTAAAATGAGGATTAACTGTGAGTCTCACGTGGGACAACCTGATTACCCTGTATCTACCCCAGCGCTTAGAACGGTGCTCTGCACATAGTAAGCACTTAACAAATACCAACATTATTATTACTTAAGCACTTAGATGCCCCATCCAAGTCCCAGAGCGATTAGACAGATATCTGATTACTCTGCGATTACCCCTACCTGTAATTTATTTTAATGTCTTTCCACAACTAGACTATAAGCTCCTTGAGGGCAGGGATTGTTTCTTCCAACTCTATCATATTTTATTTACCCAAGCATTTAATACAGTTCTCTGCACACATTAAATCCTTAATGAATTCCATTGACTGATCGATTAAGTGCAAAGTCAACATTAGAACTCAGCTCCTCCGCCTATCACGAAGTCAGAGAAGCAGCATAGCCTAGCACGGGCTTGGAAGTCAGAGGTCGTGGGTTCTAATCCCAGCTCCGCCACTTGTGTGTTGTGCGACCTTGGGTGAACCCATTAACTTCTCTGTGCCTCAGTTACCTCATCTGTAAAAATGGGGATTAAGACTGTGAGCCCCACATGCGACAACCTGGTTAACTTGTATCCATCCTGACACTTATTACAGCACATAGTAAGAGCTTAACAAATATCAATACTATTATTATTATTACCAAGCCTGTGCTCTTTCATTAGGCCAGGCTGATGCTCCAGGAAAGCGATTCCTCCTATGTTCTATTGTTTGGTTCAAGAGCATTTTTCTTCATCCCGAAGGGCAGGCTGGGAAATTGACCCAATGACTGCCAATAAGGAGGTTTTTCTCTAGATAGCTCCCCTTCATTTGCTATTACTGTGAGAGGGCTCCATGGACAACATGGACCACGTGGCTAAGGTACAAAAGGAGGGTCAAAATTTCCACATCAGATCATATCCCCAACCAAAGGGTCAGTGGTTCTTCCCTGCCAAAGTTTTGGATACCAGGTCTGTGAACATAGAGACAGAGTGATCACTCAGGTCATTAAATTGGTGTCATTTGGGCCTGATAATTAAAAGACATTTGGTCGACACAGTGTCCTCATATACTGATCAATGGTTGCAGCTACTGATAGTGCGATTACGTACACCTAGAATTTTTTCTTTAAAGGTGCTTATAATCGGTTGGTCAGGAGAATTTCTGATTACTTGCAGGTTAAATGCAATTCAGAGATTTGTCTCAGCTCTTTCATAAGAGGCCTAGTTGAAGTCACTGGCCCAATAGGATGTATTTCTTTTCCTGGGTTGTCTAGAAAAAATGCAAGTTCACACCTGGCAGACAGATTCATCAGAAACGCATCAATCTGGGCTTCCTGTTGTAAATAAACAAAACTGCAAACACACCTTGGCCTTCATCAGAGTCACCCCCTGGAGCTGTCCAAGTCAGGTGGATTTGATCTCCCTCAACTTTCGCCACAAGGTCAGTAATTTTACATGGTGGGAATTTATCTGGTATCATGCCGGAGGGAACGTTTTTGATCTCAAATGAACTTCCCAAGGTTGTTCTGCTGAAATTCTCCACTTTCGACTGGGCTTCTTTAAGATCGATTTCAGGTTTTGGTGGGTTCATTACAATTTTACCTAAGAAAACACAGATACTCAATATTACTCTCAGTATACAGTATAATCCTCCTTTCCAGATCCAGAGTCCATTTTCTGCTAAGCATCTAAGCTGTGAGTCAATATGGGGATGTCCAGAGGGCAGACGAGAGGAGAGTGTTATATACCTGTTAGATATATCGAGAAGGTTTCTATGAAACGAGCTTTTCGGCAAAGCTTGCTTCAGAATTATTACAGAGTTTCCAGATACACTTAGAGAATGGTAGGTTGTCACTGCAGATGGACCTTTACCCAATCTGTGTGGACCTTTATCCAGTTAGTGCCTAATTTGAGGAAACAGGATCTGATAGAAATCTGATAAAAATTCCACAAGAAACGGCCATCTCCAAAGTCACAGATGATCTGCTTCTTGCCAAATCCAAACTGCCTCTACTCCATCCTAATCCTCCTCGACCTCTCAGCTGCTTTCGACACTGTCAACCATCCCCTTTCCCTGGAAACTTTATATCCAACCTTGACTTCACTGATACTGTCCTCGCCTGGTTCTTCTCCTATCTCTCTGGCTGCTCATTATCAGTCTCTTCTGTGGGCTCCTCCTCTACTTTCCACCTTCTAACTGTGGGAGTCCCTTAAGGTTCAGTTCTGGGTCCCCTTCTATTCTCCACCTACACCCACTTCCTTGGAGAACTCATTTGTTCCATGGCTTCAACTGCCACCGTTATGCAGATGATTCCTAAATCTACATCTCTAGCCCTGATCTCTCTCCCTCTCTGTAGTCTCGCTTTTCCTCCAGCCCTCAAGACATCTCTACTTTAGTTGTCCCACCAAACAAGTGCAAAACAGAGCTTCTTATCTTCCCACCCAAACCATGTCCTCTCCCCTTATTTTTCCATCACTGTAGTCAACACCACCCCCCTTCCTGTCTCATAAGCCTGCAACCTGCGTGTTATCCTTGACTCATCGCTCTCATTCAACCCACATACTCAATCCGTCACTAAATCCTGCCAGTTCAAACTTGACAACATCTCTTAAAACCACCATTTCCTCTCCATCCAAACTGCTACTAAGTTATTCCAAGAACTTATCCTACTCCACCGTGATTAGAGTATCAGCTTCCTTGCTGACCTCCCTGCCTCCACGAGCTGGGGGTAGGGAAGGATGTAAAGGAGGAGAGGCAGGGTGAAGACTCTTGAAGATAAGATGAAGTTCATTTTTCCTCTTTCATGTTGCCATCACATGGATGGCTCACGAGAAATAAAAACTGATAGAACGCAGGGCCCTCTCTCTTCAAAGTCTAATTTGTTTTCCTTCCATCCTTTCTTCGGTGAATAAGAAACTTTATTTACAAAGGTTGACTCACCCTTTGCTAATTATATTGCTTTTAGGCAACAGTAGAGCCAATGAAGTGGTTAGGCATTTTTAGGGTGAAAACCTGGAAATAAATGTAGTATATACAGGCAAAACTATTATAGTACTTATTATCATCATTATAAACATTATCATTAATATCAATACAGATATATTTACATATAAACAACTTCTTATTCCCTGGATTAGGTGGTTCAGGAAGCAACATAAATCTCAGCAAAAATGTTAGTAACATTTGAAATTAAGTATTTGGTAGCAAAATCAACCATTCATTAGTAATTTAATCATGACAACTTTAACATCCTGCTTTTAGCACATTACTTACCATTTTTGGTGTAACCTGGGATATACATTGCTCCGTTCTGTTGTGGTTTTAAGTTCGGCTTGTATTTCCCTCCTACCGCCCGCACTTTTAAGCTGTGCCTGCCGTTTTTCTTGTAAGAGGTAAAATATCTTGAATAGACCCCATCATTGGCAACTGCATCAGCCCCTAGTGATAGAAATGTAGGAATGAAAAGCAATGCCAAGTAAGATGAGAACCTGTAAAATTGGCACATAGTAAGTGCTTAACAAATACCATTATTATTATTATCTGAGAATGAGCTGACTACTCTAAGGAATGAAATGTAACTTGCCTTCAGTTTCAGCTCATCTCTAGTCTAATAGACTGGACGGGGATAGGGACAGATAATGCTTCTGTTTATTGTTATTTGTACTCTTTCAAGTGGTTAGTACAGTGCTCTGCACAAAATAAGCGCTTAATAAATATGATTGACTGAAATGTCTCACACAAGCTGAGTACTTTGGAAATGATTCCCCTCTCTGATTTGGCTAGATGGATTAGTGCCGGTGAAAACTGTTCCACCAGTATAGAAAGAAAGACACAGAAAGAACATTACCAAGGAATCCAAACTGAAAATTAGAAGATGCAGGAGACAGCAACTCTGTATTTAACCCGGATCTATCGTTTCCCCCATTGCGGTTAATGACAAGGACACAAATAGTGTAGCCTTCACTCAGAATCACTCTATTCCTGCAGGAGGTGGACACCACTTCTCCCTCTCTGCACAAACCCCTGCAGGTCTCTTAGATTGGAAGTTCCTTGAGAGCAGGAGAAGTGTCTTCTCCCCTCACTGTACTCTTCCACACTTAGGAAAGTGCTCTGTAAGTACTAAGTATTGTTGATTGATCGAATCCTGATCTCCTCCCCCACCTTGCAGTAGATAAGCCAAGGAGACGGTTAAGGAGAGGAGTGTAATGCAATTCAACAAATTTTTCATTTTAGCAATAAATTTCAGGACAATTAAACTAATTGCATTGAGAATCGTATTACCAGGAAAATATGGTAACATAAATGATTACCCACATGACTTGAAAATGTAACATTAAGATGGTAATTCAAAATTACCTGCACCATTATCCAAAAGTTCCAAGGTAATCTCTTTTCCACTCTGGTGTTCAATAATAGCATTCACACTGGCCCCAAGGACAGGCAGAAACCCTTGGCTAACTTCGGCGTAAATAGCCATCAGATTGGGGAAGACGTTTGTGGATTTCTTCATTCGAGGAGTCACGGTCAGAGGGGGTATCTTGGGATTGGCTGCCCGAGAGGTCACTGTCATGGTGAGAATTTGTGCTGGTGATGCAATGCTGTATTTCCAAGTTCCCACCTAAAATTCCAGTGGAAATATTTTTAAAATTAACTTTACGGCCTAGAAATGATTAGCTGTTCTCTCCATTATCCATCTCAAGTTGAAAACTTCCCCTTTCCAGGTTTGGTTCTTGGAATGAAACCGACGTTAGCCCACCTGTCTTCATTTCCTTCCTCTTTGACAGTATAACCATGGAGAACTGAGAACTGCTTATCGGTAATCATTCATTCAGTAGTATTTACTGAGCGCTTACTATGTGCTGAGCACCGTACTAAGCACTTGGAATGTAGAATTCGGCAACAGATAGAGACAATCCCCGCCCAATGACGGGCACACAGTCTAAACGTTGTGCTTTAAAGAGATGTTCTTTCAAGTTGCTTATCCAGAGCAAGGAGTTTGTTTATCCGAGGTCTTACTATTACAAAACATGGTTTGATACTGCGGCTGTTCCTAATGAAGACTCTTTGAAGAAAATGAGACTGAAACACCTGCCATTCAATCGATCAGTCAATGATATTTATTGAGCGCTGACCATGTGCAGGGCACTGTACTAAATGCTAGGGAGAGTACAACACACAGAGTTTGTAGAATCATTCCCTGCCCATAAATAGCTTACAGTCTAATTTTATTTATTTATATTGATGCCTGTTTACTTGTATTGATGTCTGTCTCTCCCCGTCTGTGAGACCATCATGGGCAGGGATTGTCTCTCTTTATAATTATATTGTACTTTCCAAGCACTTAGTGCAGTGCTCTGCACACAGTAAGTGCTGAATAAGTATGACTGACTGAATGAATATAGGGGGAGATTAAAATAAAATATGGATAAGTACGTTAATGTTGTGAAACTGAAGGTGGAGTGAATAACAATACTTAAAGGGTGCAGATCAAAGTGCACAAATGATGCAGGAGAGAGAGGGAGGACGGGCCATGAGGGCTTAGGTGGGGAAGGCCTTTTGGAGGAGATGTTCTTGCCAGAGCCTCATTTTCTCAGGGAGGGGCAAGATTTAGCATCCTTGAGACATTTGCCAATGGATTCAATTTCTAACCTCTGTTCAGTGCAGCTTCCTTGATGATGTCAAACTTTTCCTATACTGAACTTCCCTGCTGGTTGCAGTAGGTCAGTGAACCCCCTATGTGCCACTATGCTCAATTTTCCCTTTTAGGTCAGTGTTTCTCCAGTTCTGGCACTCAAAAACTGAAAGGGATAATCCATACTAATGTGGAAAATTTGATCTCATTTTTTGACAACATTAAGGAGGCTCGAAAGCGGAACGATGGGATCACCTCGGCAGTGCCTGGTATCTGGAGATGAGCCATCCTGGACTTCACATCCTTTGAAAAAGCGTGATGTCCTTGTCCTTTGGGGTCCCAGAGAAAGATGTTGGGGGTCTGAGCTGACCATGTGACCAGGAAGAAGGTATCTTTTCCTACTGAGATATCCACAATCACTGTGCCATTCATCCACCCCTTTTCGTTCAGGACTAGGCCCGTGCTTTCAAGCTGTTCAGGGAATAAAACAGAATATTCAGCTGTAAGTAGAATAAATGTACAATTTTCTTCCATGTGCATTTTTGTCTAGTTCAAGGCTGAACACGTTCCCAGTGAAATACTACGCTAAGCATTACCCTTTCTCATAGTTGTCACGGGGTTGTTGGAAAATCATTCTAGTCATAGTAGTAGTAATAGTATTTATTAAGCTCTTCCTCTGTGCAGGGCACTGTACTAAAAACATAGGGAAGGAATACACGGGTGGGAATTATACACATTCATTCATTCAATTATATTTATTGAGCGCTTACTGCGTGCAGAGCACTGTACTAGGCTCTTGGAAAGTACAATTGAGCAAAAAAGAAAATCAGCCCCTGCCCACACTGGGCTTACAGTCTAGAAGGGGGGACACAGACATAAAAACAAGTAAAACAAGAAAACAGGTATCTATATGCATAAATAGAATTATAGATATATTCAAAGATACATAAGTGCTGTGGGGCAGTGAGAGGGAGGTAGAGCAGAGAGAGGGAGTCGAGGTGACACAGAGGGAAGGGGGGAGCTGAGAAAAAGGGGGTGCTTCATCTGGGAAGGCCTCTTGGACGACGTGGGCCTTCAGTAGAGTTTGAAGGGGGAAGAGTGTTTGGTGGATGTGAGGAGGGAGGGTGTTCCAGCCCCTTTCCCTAAAGAGGTTCACGATCTAAAAATGATTATATGTCAGATTATTTTTTTTCATTTCCATGCAGGGATGAGAAATGATTCAAGATGAGAGTGAATGAGAGGGGTACTGACTAATCAAGTAGGTAGCTGTGTGGGCTGAGGATGTACTTGTAGGGACAAGGAAAGTTGTCCTTACAGGAAGAGAGGGGAGGGATGGAATAGGAATAGGAGTTTCCAAGGAGTAGGGTGAGGTGTGTGCCTTATGGGGTATTTCTGGGCAAGAAATCCTGATGGGTTCTCTGCCGACAATAGAGCTAACTTACCATTCATGCTGAAACTCTCGTTCTTACAAAATAACAACCCTGTAATCCCGCAGGAGAGATTCTTCTCCTGATTCAACAACTAATGGCATGAAAAAAGTGTCCAGGCCTGGGGCGATGCTATTCACAGTCCTGTTTCATGGGCTAGGAGAAGCAGCATGGAGTAGTGGATAGAGCACAGGTCAGGGAGTCAGAAGGCTATGGGTTTTAATTCCAGCTCTGCCATTTGTCTGATGTGTGATCTCGGACAAATCACTTCTCTGGGCTTCAGTTCCCTCATCTGTAAAATGGGGATTAATACTGTGAGCCCCACATGGGACAGGGACCATGTCAAACCCCATTAGCTTATACCCACCCCAGCACTTAGTATAGTGCCTGGCACATAGTAAGTGCTTAACAAATACCATTATTATTATTATTATCATTATTATTATGGGCTGTGACTGGGTGGGACATGGGTGATGCAGGACACTCAAGCATCTGCAGGTTGATGAACTGAGTGGGGCAGATACAGATTAAACATATGATTTAAGGGCAGAGTGAAGTGTAGCCTAGGACGCTACTCACCGGAGAAACAGCATGGCCTAGTCGATAGAGCACAGGCCTGGGAGTCAGAAGGTCATGAGTTCTAATCCCGGCTGTGCTACTTGTCTGCTGTGTGACCTTGGGCAAGTCACTTCACTTCTCTGGGCCTCAACTGTAAAATGATCATCTGATAATCTTGTAGCTACCGCAGAGCATAGAACAGTGCTTGGCACATAGTAAGCACTTAACAAGGACAATAATTTTACTTAGAGGTCGTGGGTTCTAAACCTGGCTCTGCCACTCATCAGCTGTGTGACTTTGGGCAAGTCACTTCACTTCTCTATGCCTCTGGAAAATCTCATCTGGAAAATGAGGATTAAGACTATGAGCCCCACATGAGACATCCCGATTACCTGGTATCTCCCCCAGAGCTTAGAAAAGTGCTTGGCACATAGTAAGCACTTAACAAATACCATTATTATTACATGTTAAGCACTACGTTTCAGCCTGTAATCTCATTATGGGCAGCGATGGTGTCTACTAATTCTGTTGCATTGTACTCTCCCAAGCACTTAGTACAGTGCTCTGCACAAAGTAAGCACTCAGTAAATACAACTGATTGATTCCAAACACTGTCCTAAGCTCAGGGATAGCTTCGAAATATTCAAGTTGGACATAGTAAAACACTATCAGTAATTTACTGATAAAATGGTGGTTTTATTCTTTCAGAAGGACCTGGTGTGTTGGTAAGTTCAGAATAATCAAGTGACTTGGACCCTGCTTACAAATATCTTCATTATTAAGCATCTTACCCTGTAATGGGGGACACAAATAAAAGCATACTTACAAGTAGAATGGTCAAAACAAATCGAGGGGACATACTGACATATTAAGCATAAATTCTAAGGAGGACAGAAATAAATTCTTAAGTGCTAGAGATAATTGAAGGGATGATATGGCTCTGGGTGGAGTGAGTTTAATTGGGTAAAGTTTACTGGGAGAGGGTGGATTTTAAAAGGGTCTTGAATGTGAGGAGAGCTGTGGTCTGTCTGATGTGGGGAGGGAGTTAAGTTGGGAGAACAGTGTGAGGGAGGAGAATTTTACTACCGTGTTCTGGCCAAAATGAAACTGAAAGAGCATAAAGTGGTAGAACTGAAGAACTGAGTGTAACTGTTTGAAACTCAGACCTGGATAGACTGTTGAGAGAAATCTCCACTTCTTGGTGAAAGTCCACTAAAAGCATCAATCAGGCCATTGTTCTGGGCCTCATCTGAAGGAGCTGTGCTGATGCCTCCTAAAATGGAATTATATAGTGGTAGTTACGATTTGGTAATTAGCTATTTGGTGCGGCACATGACGGTCAATCCGATACCATATTCTCCCGTACGGGTAAGAGCCTCCCATCGCGACTTATTGATTCTGGGCCGCTCTTTGACTCTGTCCGAAGGCAGATGGCACAGAGAAACTTCCTCTCCGGGGATTGCATTTCAGTTCCATTAATAAAAACAACAGTAATAATACTAATTGTGGAATTTGTTAAGCATTTACTATGGGCCAAGAGCTGAGGTAGATAGAAGCTAATCAGGTAGATACAGCTAAGGGAGAAATGCCCTTATACATGACGGGCGATGGACCATACTGAGAGCTGCTCCCTCCCACACTGAGCATTTCTCCTTTAACAGCTGCCTCTTTTTCTTGCTGCAGCTGAGATGACCTTGGGAATGGAGAAGGGCCTGGTTGGGGGTGAGGAGCTGGCTACTTCCCTGTCCAGGAAGGTATGTTTCCAGCAGCCACCTAAATGGAGTGAGGAAAACGGAGCCCAACTCTCTTCAGGAAAAGATTATTTTTGAAAGTACTAAGTGCCTTTAATAATGATAATTAATAATAATTGGGGTATTTAAGTGCTTACTATGAGTCAGGCAATGTCACTAAGTGCTGTCCCACATGGACCCTTGTCTCAATCCCCATTTTACAGAGGAAACTGAGACCCAGAAAAGTGAAGCGACTTGCCCAAGGTCACAGCAGACAGGTGGTGGAGCTGGAATTAGAACTCTTGACCTTGTGACTCCCAGGCCACACTCTATTCACTAAGTCATGTTGCTTTACTATTGTGGTATTCTAGATGTGTGTTCAGAACACTTTCTGAAAATATTTGGAAAATATTCAAGGGAACTTAACCAATAAGAACGGAACAGCATCTTTTTTGCTACAGTTCTGCTAGGGCACAGTAACTTACACAAAGGAGAGCAGGGTTTGTTGCTGTTACCATTATTGTGATATCTGTTAAGTGCTTACTATGTGCCAAGAACTGTTCTAAGCAGCAGGGTAGGTACAAGGTAATCAGGTTGTCTCACATGGGGCTCACACTTCTAATCCCCATTTTCATTCATTCATTCATTCAATAGTATTTATTGAGAACTTACTAAGTGCAGAGCACTGTACTAAGTGCTTGGAATGTACAAATCGGTAACAGAGACAGTCCCTGCCCTCTGATGGGTTTACAATTTTACAGATGAGGTAACTGAGGCACAGAGAAGTTAAGTGACTTGCCCAAGGTCACACAGTCACCACAAGCAGTTGTAGTAAAGCACTTAGTATGGTGATCTGCACACAGTGAGCACTCAATAGATGTGATTGAGTTACTGATAGTACTGTTAGCATTTTTGAGTGCCTACTTGGAGGGGTTTGAGGACAGGAATAGCATTGGGATACACCAACAGTTGATAAATACACAATAGACAATTGGTACATAAGAGCACGGGCTTGGGAGTCAGAGGTCTTGGGTTCTAATCCCTCCTCTGCCACTTGTCAGCTGTGTGACTCTGGACAAGTCATTTAACTTCTCTGTGCCTCAGATACCTCATCTGTAAAATGGTTCTCCTCCCATCCCTCTGGCCACTCATTCTCAGCCTCTTTCATGGGCTCCTCTGCCTCCCACCACCTAAATGGTGGGAGCTCCACAAGACTCAGTGGTGAGTCCCTTCTATTTTCCATCTACTCCGACTCCCTTGGAGAACTCATTTGCTCCTATGGTTTTAACTACCCTGTCTATGTGGATGATTCCCAAATCTACATCTCCAGTCCTCATCTCTCTCCTCTTCCATCTCGTATTTCCTCTGGCCTTCAGGACATCTCTAGTTGGCTGTCCCATTGACACCTCTAATTGAAAATGTCCGAAACAGAATTCCTAACTTTTCCACCCAAACTCTGCCATCCCCATGATTTGCCCATCACTGTAGACAGCACCACCAACCTCCCTGACTCAAAAGCCTATAATCTTGGCATTATCCTCGATTTATCTCTCTCATTCAATGCACACATTCAAGTCTGTCACCAAACTCTGTCAATTCTAGAACACTGCTAAAGTCTGCCCTTTCCTCTTTATTCAAACTGCTCCTCAGTTGATCCAAGAATTTATGGTATCTAATTGACTACTGTGACAGCCTACTTGCTGACGTCCCCGCCTCCTGTGTCTCCCCACATCAATCCATAATTCACACCGCTGTCTGGATCATATTTATTTAAAAGAACTTCAATCCATGTTTCCCCCAACCTGTGCATCACAGAGAAACTCCTTAACCCTGGTTTTAAAGTATGCAATCACCATGACCATAGCCCCTCTTACTTTACCTTCCCGATTTCCTACTGCAACCCAGCACACACACCTTGCTCTTCTAATGCCAACCTACTCACTGTACCTCAACCTCATCCATTTCTCCACCGAACCCTGACCCATGTCCTGCCTCTGATTGGGCACCTCCTCCCCCATTGTATCTGACAGACCAACAGTTTCCCCACTTTAAGAGCCTTATTAAAATTACACCTCATTCACTCATCTTTATCGAAAGCCTATTGTGTGCAGAGCACTGTATTAAGCACTTGGGAGAGTACAGTACAACAATAAACGAACACATTCCCTGCCCACAACGAGTTTACAGTCTAGAGTAGCTTAGGGTCTATGTGGCTTAGTAGAAGAGGTTCTAATCCCACCTCCTCCACTTGTCTGCTATGTGACCTTGAGCAAGCCACTTAGCTGCTCTGTGCCTCAGTTACCTCTTCTGTAAAGTGGGGATTAAGACTGTGAGCCCCAAATGGGACAATGTGATTACCTTGCATTTACCCCAGCGCTTAGAATACTGCTTGGCACAAGGTAAGCATTTAGCTAATACCATAATTTTTATTATCATTATTACATCTCCTTGGAGGTTTTCCCCAGCTTATTAATAAGGTTGGTATTTGTTAAGTGCTTACTATGCGCCGAGCACTGTTCTAAGCCCTGGGAATCAGGTTGTCCCACGTGGGGCTCACAGTCTTAATCCTCATTTTACAGATGAGGTAACTGAGGCACCGCGAAGTTAAGTGACTTGCCCAAAGTCACACAGCTGACAAGCGGCCGAGCCGGGATTCGCCCTCTCCCTTTTGTGTCACATTGATACCCTTTAAGTGCTCAAGAGTCAGCTCACCCTCAGCACATAGCTATAATATATTTTTAATGTCTGTCTCCCCCTCTGGACTGTAGGTTCTCTGTGGACAGGGTACATCTACCAATTCTGTTATGTTGTTCTCTCCCGGGAGCTTAATACAGTGTTCTGCATATAATAAGCACTCAATAAATGTCACATGATGATAATGATGATTATTGCTTGATTTCTTAAAGTTTCCCCAAGATTGGCATATAGGAAGGGTTTAAGTAATTCCAAATTATTATTAGCTGAACATTCCACCAAACCAACTTGAATTCTATAACAATTCAAAGTCCCTGGGTCCTAACAAGTTAAAGTTTATCTTGATATTATCAATTAAACGAATTTGTTGTGTACGGATCACTGCACTAAGATCTTGGGGTGGTACAATATTACAGGGTTAGTAGACACGTTCCCTGCCTACAATGGGGCAGTGTTGCCTAGTGAAAAGAGCACAGGCCTGGAAGTCAGAGGACCTGGGTTCTAATCATGACTCCACCACTAGTCTGTTGTGTGACCTTCAGCAAATCACTTGACTTCTCTGAGTCTTAGTTACCTCATCTATAAAATGGAGATTAAGACCGAACCCCACGTGGGACATGGACTGAATCCAACCTGATTATAACTTGTATCTACCCCAGCACTTAGTTCAGTGCCTGGCACATAGTAAGCACTTCCCAAATATCATTAGAAAACACAAAAAAACACCAAAAGAAAAACTAAACTTGAGTTTACAGTCTGGGGGGGGGAAATGGATATTCTTATAAATAAATTATGAATATGTACATTGATGCTGTGGGGCTTAAGGAAGGGTAAATATTAGGTGAAAATCCAAGTGCAAGGGTGATGCAGAAGGGAGTGGGAAAAGAAGAAACTAAGGCTTAGTTGGAAAAGCCCTCTTGGAGGAGATGTGCTATTTCAGGCTTTGAAGGTGGGGAGAGTGATGGATCATATGTTGGACATGAAAAGGGAGATCGTTCCAGGTTAGGGGCAGGGGAAGTTAATCAGAGAATATAGTCATGTATTTGTAAAAGCTTTCCTTTTACCTGTCATATCTGACAGTCGTTCTAGTTCTTGGGCAGCGGAAGTTCCCAGAGCAACAGTGTGAATAGTAGCTCCACTCTGTTTCACCTCCTCAAAACAAGAACTTACAGTTACGTCTTCCCCATCTGTTAGCAGCACGATTTCAGAACCATCGGTTGTCTGGAATTTTTGTTTAATTGCCTGAACACATGAATTTAGTGCATTAGTTTGGGGATTTAGAATTGCGGGGTTGCAAATAGCAAACTGCATTAGGAAAATGCTTTTTACCTGAAATGCAGCTTGGACTCCACTGCATATTGACGTTCCTCCTCCAGCTGCCTCGGGAAGCCTTGTCATCAGGTAATTCTGGTCATCCTCACTGATAATTTGAATTAGAGGATTTCTGATAATGGCTCTCTCATCAAATAAGACGATGCCAACCCAGGATCCTTTTTCAGTTATCTGCAGCAGGAACAACTTGACTGCCTGATTCATTCGATTAAGGCGATCCATAGCCTAAGTGAAGAAGAGCACAGATAGAACTTCTATGTGTACTATAAGCGTGGTGAGCCTACAACAAGCTGCCGTATTAGTGACTGATTGTGATCCCATGAACCACAAGAACAAGTGAAAGAACGCGGGCTAGGGAGTCAGAGGACTTGGGTTCTAATTCCACTCTGCCACTTGGCTGCTGTGTGACCTTGGGCAAACCACTTGACTTTCCTGGGCTTCAGTTACCTCACCTGCAAAATGGGGATTAAGACTGTGAACCCCATGTGGGACAACCTGCTGACCTTTTACTTCTACACCGGCTCTTAGAACAGTGCTTGGCACATGGTAAATGCTTAACAAATACCATAATTATCATTATTAAGGAGGAGACTGGCGAAGACAGTGATGGGGTCTACCTGAGACAGGTGGATGCTGGCCCGTCAGGGCGGAGCATGGAGGGAGGTGTGGCTTTCTCTCCCTGTTCTATCCCGTAACGGGCCTGCACCAATCAATGACTGCCCTGTAGAGCCACAGCTGTGATACCTAAGGCAGATAAAAGGTGCTCATTTTGAATTCCAAGGAGGTAGGCTTAGGGGAAATGGAGTTAGATCCATGCAGAGAAGTAGCAGAGAGCTATGTTGAGATACAGAGAGAAGCAAGCATTGAACCAGCTGGGTAGGAGTACTTGAAAGCAGAAAGAAGGAGCCCTGGCAGAATGACCTCTTTTGACCACAGACAGGTATTGGACCCTTGGTGGAGTGAGACAGTGTATGTGTCATACCTTTGCACGTTGGTAAAACTAAACAAAAAAACTTTCCACAGTATCCTTGGTGATTAGAGGGGTGGTTTGACTTTACTACCTGTCACCATTGGCAACAGATGACACTGTGGATTGTTTTTTCTCCTTCTTCTTCTCATCCCTCCACCTGTTTGACTGCTCACCCTTTCTTCTCTCTCCCCTATAAAGTCCAGAGAATTTCCTGGTGGTTTGGCCTGATCCCGGACCATCCCCAGATGTGGTATTCCCAAAGGCCGGGTCAATACCAGGGCCACAGATGTAGCTCAGTCTGCTGAAGGGCTGGCCTGTGTTGGTGCCAAGATGTTCAAATTGGCTACTCTTTGTGGAGCACCACTGGATGCCAGGATATAGGATGTTTGATGTTAATAATAATGATTAGGGTATTTGTTGAGCATTTACTATGTGCCAGGCACTGTATTAAGCGCTTGGGGGGATTTAAGCAAATCACATTGGTCGCAGTCCCTGTAGAACATGGGGCTCACAGTCTCAATCCTTGTTTTACAGATGAGGTTACTAACATACAGAGACGTGAAGGGACTTGCCCAAGGTCACACAGCAGACATGTGGTGGGTTGCTCTGAGCTGACCAAAAGCTACAAGTAGCCTTTGCTTACCTGACTTGCTTTAGCTACTCGTCTCATGGAAGGATCAGCTCCTTCTAGTATTTAGGATCCTTTGGGCTTCCAGAGCGATTTTTTTTTCCCAATGAACACATCTTCTGAAAGAGGTTTTGAACACACTGGGGGGATTGGTTCAAAACAGGTTGAGAAGCAGCATAGCTTTGAGGATAGAGAATGGCCCTGGGAGTCAGGACTTGTCACTTGACTGCTGTGTGACCTTGGGCAATTCCCTTAACTTCTCCGTGGCTCATTTACCTCATCTGTAAAATAGGGGTTAAGACTGTGAGTCCCATGTGGGACATGGCCTGTGTTCAACCTGTTTATCTTGTATCTATCCCAGCTCTTAATAAATACCATAAAAAAACCTTCAAGGTCTTTCCTTTAGTCCGTGAACTCAGATTGTCCTACGGAAGACCTGGGAAGGATGGGGCAAGGGGCTAGTTGGATTTGGGCAGACTAGACCCTGCCTTGTCTTCCCGGAACAGGGACAGCCAGGAACATATAATAATAATAATGATGTTGTTATTTGTTAAGTGCTTACTACGTGCAGAGCACTGTTCTAAGCGCTGGGGGAGATACAGGGGAATGAAGTTGTCCCACGTTAGGTTCACAGTCTTCATCTCCATTTTACAGATGAGGGAACTGAGGCACAGAGAAGTGAAGTGACTTGTTCACAGTCACACAGCTGACAAGGGGCAGAGTCGGCATTCGAACCCATGACCTCTGACTCCCAAGCCCGGGCTCTTTCCACTGAGCCAAGCACTGTATTCTTTCAAGCACTTAATACAGAGCTCTACACACAATAAACACCCAGTTACAGATATGTACTTAAGTGCTGTGGGACTGAGGGTGGTACGGAGGGTCAGTTTGAGGTGGAGGTGGATGGGCATCCCCTGGAGGTCTTTGAGGAATGGGGAAACAGACTGAAGTGTGTTTCAGAATGATCCGGGCACAGAGTGAAGAAAGAATTGGAGTGGAGAGAGACAGGAGGCTGGGAGGACAGTGAAGAGGCTGATGTTGAAACTGAGGTGGCTTATGATAAATGCTGGGGTCAGTGTAGCAATTTTTGGATGGAGAGAAAAAGGTGGATTTTCAGGATGTAGGGAAGGTAGAACAAACCGGATTTGGTGACAGAGTGAATGAGAGCGATGAGTTGAGGATAATGTCAAGGTTATGGGTTATGCCAAGGTTCCATTCCATTGGATGCCAGGGCAAAGGACACTCATTCTTTTGATGGTATTGGTATTATTCACTTAATCATTTACTGTACTAAGCACTTAGTGATAGTCATTTGGCTAGTGCAAACGTACTGAAGCCTGAGCTTGATTCTTCCCCTAGAGCTTAGATCTGTCCTTTGTAGTGCATCTTGGAAACAGAGAGGAGAAATCTCTCTTCCCCTTGCCTGTACCCTGCTCCAAAATACATATGGTTGGTGAGATGGGGAATGGTCAGGAACGTGTATCCTAGGTAGGGACCAACAGAGATGCCTAGTTATTCCACTTCCCACTGTGAATGTTACATTTGACAAGAGGAGTGTGAAGGAGTCCACTGTTACAAGTAAAAAACGGTTCAAGTGTTTTCTCAGGTTGACATGCTCTGTTGGAGATCCATCTAGCAGAGCCCTGCATAGACCAAAATCAAGGTCTGGCCAACTCCTCTGAGCTCAAGGTGAAAGGCTAGTATAGAGGATGAATCTTCACATCATTAAACATATGTCATTGTTAATGGTGATAGTAATAATATTTGTTAAGCACTTACTGTATGCAAGCACTGTATTACGTGCTGGGATAGATACAGATGATCAGGTAGGACACAGTCCCTGTCCCATTTGGGGCTTAAACCTAATTTGGAGTGAGAAAAATACAATCTCCATTTTTCAGATGAGTAATCTGAGACATAGAAAAGTTAAGTAACTTGCCCAAAGTGGAGCTAGAATTAGAACCCAGGTCCTCTTTCTCCCAGGCTTCTGTTCTTTTCACTAGACAGCACTGCTTCTCACTGTTCTGGTGGGTTGCTACAATTTGAACCACCAGTGAATGCCCATGGATTTTCACAGTTGCCCAGACGCTGCATATAATTATGGTATTTGTTAAGTGCTTACTATGTGCCAAGCACTGTTCTAAGCGCTGATGCAAAGCTCTATGGCAACATCACCACAACCACTGAATTTGTGGATGTCCTAAGTTCCTCTGACCAGATCTCCCCAGTGAGAAACCTGGGAAGTCTTGACAGGAAGAGAGTAAGGGGATCCTGTTTGATAGTTTCAGCTACACATGCTCAGGATGGTCCAGCCTGACCCTGTAATCGGCTTTCAGTGCAAGGAAAACGGGATGGAGTTGAGGCAGTGTAATGTCAATATGGTAGGAAAAGCAATCCACTCCACACGTGGATGAGCCCAAGCCTCTTTCAGGTCATTTTGCCGGGGGCCCTGAATCCCAGCTGGATTCCCAGTGGGGAGAATTTGTCTGGGATGGTCTTACCGCCATGCTTCCGGACTTATCAAGCACCAAACAGACTCTTCTGATGATAGACCTCAGCAGGGAAAAGACAGGTTTGGGTGGCTGACCAGTCATGGGTTTGCTATTCTTAAAGTCGGCTGAGTCCCGGACGACATCCCAAGTGCTTCTGTGTCCGCACATTCGGTTTTGTAGGTTTGGAGCTTCTGCGTTATGGTTCTGCTCTGTACAGAACTCCACCACCTGGAAAAGCCAGTTCATTGGAAGAAGTGGTTAAAGCTACAGAACGTACCTATTAATACAATAATGGAAAGCCATGGTTTTAAAGGGTACTTTTAGTCCACACTGTGATTGTGGGGAAACACTCTGCCTCTAAATTAGGCAAACACTTCCCTTTGAAACTTTATAATAGGCAGAAATGGAAAAGTGGGGTTGGCAGAAAGAACAAACTGCAGACTTAATTACCCAGTGCTTAGAACAGTGCTTGGCACATAGTAAGCACTAAACAAATACCATCGTCATTATTATTATCATTATTAACAACCTAAGGTCACTGAAGCCAGAACATATGCTCTCATTGAATGTCATTTCTGCAATCTTGAATTGTGATCTTCACTAATCAGAGCTGAGATAATCATGGAACACCTCAATCAAAACCAAAAACACACTGCCAGAAGGATAACCACTATGGGACTCCAGGAGCAGTGTAATTGAAAATGTGAGAATGGATGAGATTTCCAGATTTCTCTCTCTCTCACCATCACTCCTTACCTTCCCCGTAGCAGGGACAACCTCCCTCCAAACATCTTGGCCATTTTCACAGTCCAGTCATCAAGATACTTACAGATTCAAAACTCTGCATATACATTAGGGATGACGTTACTGTTTGAGATTCTTCTGGTATGAATGTGCAGTGTTTTTCTAACAGTCCAGTGTGGCGATCTATTTTGCATGGCTTTTTAGTACAGCTGCCTCCTTGGCATTTTTGTATTATGTAGATACCTTGGATTTCTGACGAACACCTGAAAATATATTTAAATTCAATATACGATTTAGTCACATAAAATGAGCTGCCTCAAAGTATTTTGTTATAAAATCCAAGGTATTGCTAAATCGAGTATGTCATCTTCAGTCGATAATTGGAGTTATTTTAAGATGGCTATCAGGAAGTGGCATTTTTTTACTAAGCCCCAAGCCCTCATTCACTGCAGTTGCTCCCTTTTCTCCTCCTACATCTTGCTATTCTTAAAGTCAGCTGAGTCCCGGACGACATCCCAAGTGCTTCCGTGTCCGCACGTTCGGTTTTGTAGGTTTGGAGCTTCTGCGTTATGGTTTTGCTCTGTACAGAACTCCGCCACCTGGAAAACCCAGTTCATTGAAAGAAGTGGTTAAAGCTATCCTTGAATATTGACAGAACGTACCTATTAATACAATCTGCCTGCCTCGGCGGGTCAACCAGTCTGTTACAATGCCACAGATGTGTTGGTAATAAAGTTGTGCTCCTGGCAGTTACCTACCTGTGTCAAAATCTGCCCCGGCCTGCTGCCTACCCCCTAGTCCACTCGTCGTAAAGCACACGCACCCTGGTGGAGGAAACCATACATCCAAACCTCTGCCCCTGAGCCCGTACCATGAAGTACAGAGAAACAGCATGGTGTAGTGGATAGAGCAAGGGACTGGGAGTCAGAAGGTCATGGATTCTAATCCCGGCTCCACCGCATGCCTGCTGTGTGACCTTGGGCAAGTCACTTTGCTGTGCCTCAGTTCTTTCATCTGTAAAATGGGGATTGAAACTGTGAGCCCCACATGGGACAGGGACTGTGTTCAACCCAATTTGCTTGTATCCACCCCGGCACTTATTACAGTGCCTGGCACATAGTAAGTGCTTAACAAATACCACTATCATTATTATTATTATTAAGCCTCTTCCTCCGCTCCCCATTGTAGGAGTCAATTTAGGGGAAAAGGACCTGGGAGGATTATGAAAGACACAATCAAAAGGAAGATGGTTTCTATTAATTGCTAAATAAGTGAAAATCGGAGAACATAATTTAGGTGTTCTTCAGTTGAGTTCTCAGCCTCCCTTCCCATGTGGAGACGGGTCTCATGGTCAACCTGGGTCCCTACCTTCGGCACTAACCCCCGTGGCAGGGGCAGTGGATACAGGTCCCCTGGATTCTCATCCAGAACTCAGCCCCATGACAGAGGCAACGGGGAGAGGCTGTCCACGGGCATGGAAAACCTGCCTCCCTCTTCTCCCGTGTCACCCTCCCCCGCCCACTTGCAAGTTCAGGAGACTCTATCATTTAAACTCTGAAGACAATCGATCAGGAGAAAATAACTATTTGTCCATTGGATCATCTTGAAGGATTTCACAGGATTAACATGGGGTAATGCAAGATCCGCCAATTTGTCGTGGAAGCCCTAGTTGTCCTACAGAGGCTCAGGAGACTCTCGGTGGCATTAGTATTTGTAGATGTGTCAGAATTACTGGCCAAAATTTTTGGTTTGAATCTAGACTGTGAGGATTGTACTGAGAGGTTCTGATACTACTACCGATATTAGAAGCAGCGTGTTGTAGTGGATAGAGCACGGACTTGGGAGTTAGGTTATGGGTTTTTATCCCGACCCTGCCACTTGTCTGCTGTGTGACCTTGGGCAAGTCACTTTACTTCTCTGGGCCTCGGGTACCTCATCTGTAAAATGGGGATTGAGACTCTGAGCCCCATGTGGGACAGGGACTTTGTTCAACCCAATTTGCTTGTATTCATCCCAGCGCTCAGTTCAGTAACCGGCACATAGTAAGCACTTGACAAATACCACTGAGAAGCAGTGTGGCTCAGTGGAAACAGCTAGCCCGGGCTTGGGAGTCAGGTCATGGGTTCTAATCCAGGCTCCACTGCCTGTCAGATGTATGACCTTGCGCAAGTCACTTAACTTATATCTGTGCCTCAGTTACCTCATCTGTAAAATGGGAATGAAAACTGTGAGCCCCATGTGGGACAACCTGATTACCTGTATCTTCCCCAGTGCTTGGCACATAGTAAGCGCTTAAATGCCGACATGATTATTATAATTATTAGAAATAACTGGTATTTAAGCACTTACTATATGTCAAGCACTATGCCACTAATAATAATCATAATTATGGTATTTAAGCACTGTGTGCCAGGCATTATACTAGACACTGGGTTGGATACAAGCAGATTGGGTTGGACACAGTCCCTGTGTCCCATGGGGCTCACAGTCTCGATCCCCATTTTACAGATGAGGTAAATGAGGCCCAGAGAAGTGAAGTAACTTATCCAAGGTCACACAACATTCAATAGTATTTATTGAGCGCTTACTATGTGCAGAGCACTGTACTAAGCGCTTGGAATGTACAAATCGGTAACAGACAGTCCCTGCCCTTTGATGGGCTTACAGTCTAATCGGGGGAGACGGACAGACAAGAACAATAGCAATAAATAGAATCAAGGGGATGAACATCTCATTAAAACAATAGTGAATAAATGGAATCAAGGTGATGTTCATTTCATTAACAAAATAAATAGGGTAATGAAAATATACACAGTTGAGCGGACGAGTACAGTGCTGAGGGGAGGGGAAGGGAGAGGGGGAGGAGCAGAGGGAAATGCGAAAAGAGGGTTTAGCTGCGGAGAGGTGAAGGGGAGGTAGAGGGAGTAGAGGAAAAAGGGGAGCTCAGTCCGGGAAGGCCTCTTGGAGGAGGTGAGCTTTAAGTAGGGTTTTGAAGAGGGGAAGAGAATCAGTTTGGCAGAGGTGAGGAGGGAGGGAGTTCCAGGACCGTGGGAGGACGTGGCCCGGGGGTCGCCGGCGGGGTAGGTGAGAACGTGGGACGGTGAGGTGGTGGGCAGCGGAGGAGCGGAGCGTGCGGGGTGGGCGGTAGAAAGAGAGAAGGGAGGAGAGGTAGGAAGGGGCAAGGTGATGGAGAGCCTTGAAGCCTAGAGTGAGAAGTTTTTGTTTCATGTGGAGGTTGATAGGCAACCACTGGAGGTGTTTAAGAAGGGGAATGTCATGCCCAGAGCGTTTCTGCAGGAAGATGAGCCTGGCAGCGGAGTGAAGAATAGAGCGGGGAGAGACAGGAGGAAGGGAGATCAGAGAGAAGGCTGACACAGTAATCTAGATGGGATATTACGAGAGCCTGTAGCAGTAAAATAGCCGTTTGGGTGGAGAGGAAAGGGTGGATCTTGGTTATATTATAAAGGTGAGACCGGCAGGTTTTGGTGACAGATCGGATGTGCGGGGTGAACGAGAGAGCCGAGTCAAAGATGACACCGAGGTTGCAGGCCTGAGAGATTGAAAAGATGGTCGCACCATCCACGGTGATAGGGAAGTCAGGGAGAGGACAGGGCTTTGGAGGAAAGATGAGGAGCTCAGTTTTGGTCATGTTGAGTTTTAGGTGGCGGGCCGACATCCAGGTAGAGATGTCTTGGAGGCAGGAGGAGATACGAGCCTGAAGGGAGGGGGAGAGGACAGGGGTAGAGATATAGATCTGTGTGTCATCTGCATAGAGATGATAGTTGAAGTCGTGAGAGCGAATGAGTTCACCGAGGGAGTGAGTGTATATGGAGAACAGAAGAGGGCCAAGAACTGACCCTTGGGGAACTCCAACAGTTAGAGGATGGGAGGGGGGGAAGGAGCCTGCGAAGGAGACCTAGCATGACCTGCCAGAGAGATAAGAGGAGAACCAAGAGAGGACGGAGTCCATGAAGCCAAGGTGAGATAAGGTGTGGAGGAGAAGGGGCTGGTCGACAGTGTCAAAGGCAGCTGAGAGGTCAAGGAGGATTAGAATAGAGTGGGAGCCACTGGATTTGGCAAGAAGTAGGTCACGGGTGACCTTAGAGAGAGCAGTCTCGGTAGAGTGGAGGGGACGGAAGCCAGATCGGAGGGGGTCCAGGAGAGAATTGGAGTTAAGGAATTCTAGGCAGCAAATGTAGATGACTCACTCTAGGAGCTTGGAAAGGAAGGGTAGTAGGGAGTTAGGGCGGTAACTGGAAGGGGAAGTGGGGTCGAGAGAGGGTTTTTTTAGGATGGGCGAGACATGGGCATGTTTGAAGGCAGTGGGGAGGGAAAGAAGCCATTGGCTTGTGAGCGGTTAAAGATAGAAGTTAAGGAGGGGAGGAGGGCAGGGGCAATAGTTTTTATAAGGTGAGCGGGAATGGGGTCCGAGTCACAGGTGGAGGCACTTGCGAGGAGGGAGGAGATCTCCTCTGAGGATACTGCAGGGAAGGATGGGAAAGTAGGGGAGAAGGTTGCGGGGGCGGGGGAGGCAAGAGGGGGAGGGGTGACTTTGGGAAGTTCAGACCTGATTGTGTTAATTTTTGTGATGAAGTAGGTGGCCAGATCATTGGGGGGGAGGGATGGGGGAGGGGGAGGAACAAGGGCCTGAGGAGAGAGTTAAAGGTCCGGAACAATCGGCGGGGGTGACGGGCATGGGTCTCGATGAGGGAGGAGAAGAAGTTTTGCCTGGCGGAGGAGAGGGCAGAGTTAAGGCAGGAAAGGATAAATTTGAAATGTATGAGGTCGGCTTGTTGCTTGGACCTTCGCCAGCAGCGCTCTGCAGCCCGAGCATAGGAGCGTAGGAGGCGGACAGAGACAGTGACCCAGGGCTGTGGGTTAGTGGAGCTAGAGCGGAGCAGGGAAAGGGGGGCGAGAGAGTTGAGATGAGTAGAGAGGGTGGAGTTGAGCGTGGTGACCTGACCATCGAGAGTGGGAAGAGAGGACGGGAGGCAAGGTGGGGAGAGATGCTTTTGGAGAGATGGATGGGATCAAGAGAGCAGAGGTCTCTGGGGGGGAACAGCAAAGATTTGCAGGGGGAGGGAGTGTGAGAGATGAGGCAGGTGAGAAGGTTATGGTCTGAGAGACGGATTTCAGAGTTGGTGAGGGAGGAGATAGTGCAGCGGTAGGAGATGATGAGATCGAGGGTGTAAGTGGCAGAGTTGGGATTAGAACGCATGACCTTTCGACTTGCAGGCCCATACTCTATCCACTATGCCACGACTCAGGGTAGATACAAGATAATTAGGCCAGACACAGTCCCTGTCCCACACGGGGTTCCCGGTCTAAGCGGGACATAGGAGCAGAAGAAACAAGGTATTACCCCCATTTTACAGATGAGGTAACTGAGGCATAGAGAAGTTAAGTGATTTTCTCCAGATTGCATGGCAGGCAAGTGGTAGAACTGGGATTAGGATCTGGATCCACTGACTCACAAGCCTGGGAGTCAGAAGGTCATGATGCACCATTTTTAGACATATTATCTGAAAGAGAAAACAGCTAAGGGATTGCTTACAAAATTAACAACCCCAAACAGAATGTTTACAGTTCAGCGTAACTGAAAGCTATTACCTTGTTGCTTCTGGCAGTCCGTCACTGGAGATGTAGAAAGGCTGCTTATCATCGTATTCATCAAACACTCCCCACCGAAAATGGGCCCATTCGTGAGCAAACACACGACCTGAGGGAGAATATTTGAAATGGGATTATTTTACATCATTTAATTTACTTCCTCCCGGACCAGAGCTGGGCATTCTCCCCACCAACCCTTTCATCGAGTATAAGCTTCTTGTGGGCAGGAAACATCTCTCATTTCTGTGGTTCCTTCCCACGTGTTTAGTTCAGTGTTTTGCATTAAGTAGCCATTCAGTAAATATCATTACTACTCGATACTCTCCCTCTGCAGTTATAAGTGGTTCTGGGATGAGAGCAGGACAAATTTGTTTCATTATCATAAAAAATTCAAATTGTACCTAGCTCTTCTGTCACTTTTGCTTCTTGGGATTTACGTGATGCAAGGCTGATTAGTTCTCAGTGTATGCATGGGTGTGTGTGTATATGTATGTTGGTGTGAATATTTCATTCAAATATAAAAGATTCATTTTATTTTTTTCAAAGTTGCTTCATTGTACAAGCTTACATGGATGTCAGTAGGAGCTAACAGACTTGTTGACCTTAGACACTCTATATTCTAACTGGGCCGATGTTTGTAAGGTAATCTCTTCATTTTTCTTCCCAAATCACATCATTCCCCTAAGTGTATCATCACAATTGAAAATGCTACCACCCTCCCTATCCCTGAAGCATTTTCCTCAACTTATTCTCAAGAAATACCATTGACTAAGTGACTTGTCCAAGGTCATGCAGCAGGGAACTGGCAGAGTCTTATATACGTGTCCACCTTCCAGAACTATGCTCTCTCCACCTCTGCCCTAATCAAATGTGTAGTTTGAAAATTCACTCTTTGTAAGGGGAAAAGTAGCACTTTGGGTGTACAACCCTGAAATTTCGCACTGCTCGGTCAAACCCACGAATAATTGGTGAGATTTTTCCCCAACAGCAGCAGTTTCAGGATGGAGCTGCAGTAAAGAAGTAGCAGCTAAAAGTGGAGAAAAGGCAGACAATGTCGTCTGCCACTTCTGTTTCTCCCTATTCCACTTAGAGCATCAGAACATAATCACTTTATTGGTTCAGGACTGGATGGAAATGCTCTGTCGTTCCAAGTCCTGGAATCAGTGGATGTCTTGGGTGTTATCTGATCCAAGGTGGCCAACAGATTGGGGTAATCCGCAGTCCACACCCTTCCAAGGTGTTTGATGTAAAATCAACCTCTAGAATGTGAGCTCACTGTTGGCAGAGAATATGTCTGTTATCATGCTATCGTGCTCTTCCAAGCCCCTAGTACAGAGCTCTGCATACAGTAAGCGCTCAGTAAATACAATTGAATAATCTGTGGAAGACATGGCCTTTGGGCCAATAGGATGAGAAGCTCCCCCGTGTTGGGGCAGAGTTAATTCTGGATGGGGAGAGGGGATCTTGGATCTCTTTCCCTCCGAGCCGCTTTTAACTCCTGCCCTGAGAAAACTAAAGTCTACTTCATTGCAAGTGGTAAATTATTTCTACCTCTCCAAACTAACTGGAGGATGAAAAGGAAGATTTGTGTGAGGTAATTTGGTTTTAGGTAATGATAATTATGGTATTTAAGTGCTTACTATGTGCCAAGCACTGTTCTAAGCACTGGGGTAAATACAAGATAATCAGGTTGTCCCACATGGGGCTTACAGCCTTAATTCCCATTATTTACAGATGTGGTAACTGAGGCCCAGAAAAGTTAACGCAGCGTGGCTCAGTGGAAAGAGCACGGGCTTGGGAGCCAGAGGTCATGGGTTCGAATCCCAGATCTGCCACTTGTCAGCTGTGTGGCTGTGGGCAAGTCACTTCACTTCTCTGTGCCTCAGTTACCTCATCTGTAAAATGGGGATGAAGATTGTGAGCCTCATGTGGGACAACCTGATTACCCAGCAGCGTGGAGAAGCAGCGTGGCTCAGTGGAAAGAGCACGGGCTTTGGAGTCAGGGCTCATGAGTTTGAATCCCAGCTCTGCCACTTGTCGGCTGTGTGACTGTGGGCAAGTCACTTAACTTCTCTGTGCCTCAGTTCCCTCATCTGTAAAATGGGGATTAAGACTGTGAGCCCACGTGGGACAACCTGATTCCCCTATGTCTACCCCGGCGCTTAGAACAGTGCTCGGCACATAGTAAGCGCTTAACAAATACCAACATTATTATTATTATTATTACCTTGTATACCCCAGCGCTTAGAACAGTGCTCTGCACAGAGTAAGCGCTTAACAAATACCAACATTATTATTAAATGGCTTACCCAAGGTCACACAACAGACTAGTGGCGGAGCCAGGATTAGAACGCACATCCTCTGACTCCCACCCATTCTCTTTCCACTAAGCCATGCTGCTTCTCAATGATAGATAAGTAGGTGTCATTGATGGATCATTTTAGTTTAAAGTCCGGATTTCAGGGATCTCACAAGCAGTGCAGGCTTCAGTCTGCATCTGATTAACGCTGATTTTTAGGGGGCTAGTGTGTCGATCAGTTCTAAAATCTTTCCGAACCTGCAGATAAATATCTCGGGAACCTCTTCCCAAATATTCTGTATTTGTTCCTTCCTATTTATGATCAGAATTAAATCTCGGGTCTGTTTGTGGATACAACTTAATCATGGCCTCTGGGGTTTAGACTGCTTTCCTGGGTGGAATTTCTAGGTCATGCCTGCTTTTGAGCCTCCAAAAGAGAAGATGGTTGGGATAGGTTTTGATGGATGGGAATATAATGATATGGTCCTGAGTTTTGTCCAAAGTGAACCAGATTTCCCTCTGCATTCCAGTAGGTGCCACCAAAACCTGGCATTGGGCAGCTCCTTTGTGGTGGTGTTGATTCTCCACCCAAATAAAAAAAAAAAACCACAGGAAAGTTATTCAAGTGAATAATGGAAAAAAAAGCCCAAATGCCACCAAAGCAACAGGAATGTAGAAGGAATGAAATGACTCAACACCTTCACTAGCCAAATACAAACTGAGACCCAGAAAATGAAGCAACTTGTCCAAGTTCACACAGCAGAAAAGTGACAGAGCCAGGATTGGAACCCAGGTCCTCCCCATCCCCGTCTCCTCGACACGTTATCCAAACTTGGCTTCACGGACTTTGTCCTCTCCTGGTTCTCCTCTTATCTCTCTGACAGTTCTCCCCTGGTCTCCTTTGCAGACTACTCCTCCCCCTCCCATCTGGTAACTGTAGGGGTTCCTCAAGGGTTAGTTCTTTGTTCCCTTCTGTACTCCATCTATACTCACTCCCTTGGTGAATTCATTCACTCCCACAGCTTCAACTATCATTTCTATGCAGATGACACCCAAATCTACATCTCCTCCCCCCCCCCCCCCTTCTCTCTCCCTCCCTCCAGGCTCATATCTCCTGCCTTCAGGACATCTGCACCTGGTTGTCCGTTCACCACCTAAAACTCAACATGTCCAAGATTGAGCTCCTTATCTTCCTTCCCAAACCCTGTCCTCTCCCTGATTTTCCCGTCACTGTGGATGGCACCACCATCCTTCCCATCTCACAAGCCTGCAACCTTGGTGTCATCTTTGACTCTGCTCTTTCAATCACCCCACACATCCAATCTGTCACCAAAACCTGCCGGTCTCACCTTCACAATATCGCCAAGATCTGCCCTTTCCTCTCCATCCAAACCACTACCATGTTAGGACAATCACTCATCCTATCCCGACTGGTTTACTGTATCAGCCTCCTTTCTGATCTCCCATCCTCCTGTCTCTTCCCTCTTCAGTCTATACTTCAGTCTGCTGCCCAGATTACCTTTCTACAGAAATATTTGGTCTTGTCACCCCTCCCCTCCTCAAAAATCCCCAGTGGTTACCTATCAACCTTCACATGAAGCAAAAACTCCTCACTCTTGACTTCAAAGGTCTCCATCACCTGGCCCCCTCCTACCTCACCTCCCTTCTCTCCTTCTTCAGCCCAACCCGCACACTCTGCTCCTCTGCCACTAACCTCCTCACTGTGCCTCGTTTCCACCTTTTCTGCCATCAACTCTTGGCCCACATCCTACCTCTGGCCTGGAATGCCTTCCCTCTTCACATCTGCCAAACTAGCTCTCTTCTCCCCTTCAAGGCCCTATTCATTCATTCATTCATTCATTCATTCAATAGTATTTATTGAGCGCTTAGTCTGTGCAGAGCACTGTACTAAGCACTTGGGATGAACAAGTCGGCAACAGATAGAGACAGTCCCTGCCGTTTGACGGGCTTACAGTCTAATCGGGGGAGGCGGACAGACGAGAACAATGGCCTTGAGAGCTCACCTCCTCCAGGAGGCCTTCCCAGACAGCCCCCCTTTCCTCTGTTCCCCCTTCCCCACCCCACAGCACTTGTGTATATTTGTACATATTCTCTTTAATGATTACCTATAATTCTACTTATTTTGATGTTATTGACTCCTGTCTTCTTGTTTTGTTGTCTGTCTCCCCCTTCTACACTGTGAGCCCATTATTGGGCAGGAATTGTCTTTGTTACCAAATTTTACTTTCCAAGCACTCAGTACAGTGCTCTGCACACAGTAAGAACTCAAATATGTTTGAACGAATGAATGGCTCCCCTGCCCCTGCTCTTTCCACTAGGCTAGGTCTCCTCTCCAGCTGTAATTCATTTTAATGTCTGTCTTCCGCTCTAGACTATGAACTCATAGTGTTCAAGGAAAATGTCTGCTTATTCTGTTACATTGTACTCTCCTAAGTGCATAGCACACTGCTCTGCACACAGTATGCACTCAATAAATGCAGTTTGATTGCTTCGGTCCTATACACATCCTGGTTAAAATCTGTGCTTCGCTATCACAATAGGCAAATTTACTTTATCTTTTTAGATATGAATAGCAGAATTGTCCATTCTTTTTTTTTTCATCAGATACAGTAACGGTGCTAATAGTATTCATTACTATTGGATTAGTTATAATTCACTGTACTAAGATCTTGTGAAAACACAAAACTGATAAAGGGGTACAGGCATAAAGTTATTTAAAACTAATCAAAATGTCCAATTGAATAATCACATATGCACAGGGTTGAAGGTGTGTGTGTATATGTATATGTGAATACACACAGGCGGTAGCAAGGTCCAGTGGAAAGACATAAGTTGAGAATTCTGGAGACCTGGATTTGAGTTCCCCCTCCACCACAATCCTACTGAGTTAACTTGGGCAAATCATTTAACCTCACTGAGTCTCAACTTCCTTATCTGTAAAATGGGGATAAAATAGATTATGGGACCCCTATGGGACTGGGACTGGGTCTAAACTCATAATCTCTTCTCCACCCAGCACTTAGAAATGACTGGTGCATTTGTCCAGCTAGGGGCACTGAGAATTCACTGGGGAAGATGAATGAAGAGTTGGGATTCTTGAAAAGGGCTTTGAATATGATTGTTTTATTTGGCTAGAGAGGGTGAGTCACTTCATTCCTTCTACAGTCCTGTTGCTTTGGTGGCATTTTGGATTTTTTTTTTCTTTTCATTATTCACTTGACTAACTCTCATATTTTTATTTGGGGAGGAGAATCAACAAATTGCATATTTATATATTTGGTGGCGTGAAAGCATCATCAACATTATAGTACTGTGTAATAATGTTGGTGTTAGTAGCTGTACCTAGTGGTCCATACTCTTTCAACAGATTTCCTGTCAGGAACTTCGGGGTGAAGTGAATATATTCCGCCGGATCTCCGCACCGTCCTGACTGTTGGGTGTATGGACCTTCTCCGTGGACTGGAGAGGCTTCTGCAACTATGATGTCTGCCTAAAAATGTAGAAGATTTTGTTACTTAAAACCAACTTAAAGGATATGGTTTACTTAAAAATATTCTAAAGTGCTAATGTTGTTAAGTATGGTACTTGTTAAGTGCTTACCATATTACAAGCACTGTTCTAAAAACTGGACTAGATACAAGGTGATTATGTCGGACGCAGTCCCTGCCCTACATGGGTTCCAACTTTTAATCTCCATTTTATAGATGAGGTAACTGAAGCCCAATCATTCATTCAGTTCAAGCGTATTTATGAGCGCTTATAGTATGCAAAGCACTGTACTAAGAGCTCAGGAGAGTACAGTATAACAACACAGACACATTCCTGCCTACAGTGAGGTCACAGATGAAGAAATGAACTCCCCAAGGTCACACAGCAGGCAAGTGGAGCTGGGATTAGAACCCAGATCCTTCTGACTTTTAGGCCCCTGCTCTATCCATTAAGGCACACTGCTCAAATTTGCTTTGAAAAAATATGTAGCTAAAATATAGGCAATTGACAGATCTCATTTTTTAAAGGGAAATGAATGAACCTACCGTTTTGTAAGATTCGTGTTTTGCGATTGAATAATCAGGTTTATCCCGCCAGGTCTCAGGAATTAAAATGGTCACACTTTTTAAGTAAAACAACTTTTTTGTAGCTTTGAAGAGGTAGGTAGAAGCTTCGGTCACCATGTCCTGATATGAGAAGAAAAATGAAATGATTTGGAATGCAAGGAAAAAAAAGACTTCACAATTAGGAAAACATAGGATTGTGAACTATGTTTTTAAAAAGTTGAACCTCCTTTCCCCACCTATTAATTTCCCCTTGTGGAGGGCCTTGACTTCCTTCCCATGCCTTCTGGGGACTGTGACAACCAAGTCACAGACTGCCTGCTGGCAGTGATCCTGTTGTCTACACAGCAGGTACCCAAACACACCTCTTCATCCCCATGGCAACCAGTCAATCCAAAGTATTTACTGATCACCTATTGTGTGCAGGTATTAAGTCTTTGCAAGAGTGTAATAAAAGTGGATCTCTGTCCTCATGGAGTTTGCAACAGGTCTGTGGAGGTAAATTCTACAATAAATTACAAAAAGGAGGATGTAGGAAAAGGGTTAAGTCTGTGATATAGTGCTTAAGAGGTATACAAATAATAATAATGATGGTATTTAAGCACTTAATATGTGTCAAGCACTGTTCTAAGCACTTGGGTAGAAGATACAAGGTAATCAGTTTGGATACAGTTCGTTTCCGACATGGGGCTCACGGTCTTAAACACCATTTTACAGGTGAGGTAAATGAGGCCCAGAAGATAATATTAATGGTAATTTTTAAGCACTTACTATCTGCCAAGCACAATTCTAAGCACTGGTGTAATCACCAGGTAATCAGGTTGTCCCACGTGGGGCTCACAGTCTTAATCCCCATTTTACAGATGAGGTAACTGAGGCACAGAGAAGTGAAGTCACTTGCCCAAAGTCACACAGCTGACAAGTGACAGAGCTGGGATTAGAATATATGACCTCTGACTCTTAAACCCGGGCTCTTGCCATGTGGCTTTTCATGTCAGAATTGTGGTGCCGAAGCCGGGGAATAAGAAGTGGGTTGTTAAGAGATTAACTGCGGGAGGCCTTCTGGACCAGATGTGATTCCAGGAGGACTTTGAAGAGGGGGAGGAGGTTATAGAGAATTGCTTGGCTTAGGGGATAAAGCGTAGCCCTGGGAGTCAGAAGGATCTGGTTTCAAATTGACTCCTCCAAGTGTCTGCGTGACCTTGAGCAAGTCACTTAACTTCTCTATGCCTGTTACCTCATTTTTAAATAGAGATTAAGACTGTGAGCCCTATGTGGACAGGAACTGTGTCCACCCTGATTACTTTCTATCTACTCCAGTGGCAGGGAATGTGTCTGCCAACTCTCTTATACCGTACTCTGCGCACAGTAAGCACTCAAATTGTTGTTGTTGTCTTATGCTGTCGAGTTGCGTCCGACCCACAGCGGTGTCATGAACACATCTCTCCCGGAACACCCCACCTCCATCTGCAATCGTTCTGGTAGTGTATCCATAGAGTTTTCTTGGTAAAAATATGCAAGTGGTTTCCCGCTGCCTCCTTCCGCACAGTAACCTCGAGTCTCTGCCCTTGACTCTCTCCCATGCCGCTCCTACTCAGCGTGGGTGAGTTTGGACTCGTAGCAGAGTGCCCTCCGATCGCTAGCCACTCCCTCAGGCTAGGAATGGAATGGGTACGCCTCTGCTTGGCTCTCCCTCCTGTAGTCGAGACTGGTAGAGTACTGGAAACTCTTCAGTTGTGACTGAGAGGGGACTCAATAAATACCACTGATTAACTGATTGACCTTCAAACTCAATTTTGCATCTGTCTCTTGTCCATGCTCTTCCTTTGTCCTGGAGCTCATTCTCCCCTCAAATCAGCCAGGTCACAGTAATCCCCAAATTGAGCCCTCCTAAAAATCCCTCCTTCTCCAATAAGCCTTCCCTGATTAGTTCTAAACCCCCCAAATTGTACAAGCCCATCAGCAATCTCTACCATATATACCCTTATTTATATGCATAATTTTTTGTGCATGAATTAGTGTATATTCAGTTATTTATTTAATCTTTTTGTAAACGTTATATCTGTCTCACCCATTGAGGTGTATAGTGTACATATCATTTCTCTGTTCTATGCTTCCCTTGAACTGAATACTATGCATTGCACCCAATGCAAGTTCAATAAGTACTATGACTATTAATAATTATGGTATTTATTAAGCACTTACTGTGATTTAAGCACTGTACTACGTACTAGGGTGGATGCAAGTAAATTGGGATGGACACAGTCCCATGTGGGGCTCACAGCCTCAATCCTCATTTTGCAGATGAGGTAGCTGAGGCCCAGAGAAGTCAAGTGACTCACCCAAGGTCACACAGCAGACAAGTGGCAGAGCGGGGATTAGAACCCATGACCACCTGACTCCCAGGCCCGTGTTCTATCCTATATGCTATGCTGTTTCTCATATTATTTCTATTATTACTACAAGGATGAATTTATTGTATAAGCCTCTTCATTTCTCTGGAAACTTTTGCAGGGAATAAAACCCAACATATATAATAATTGTTTTGGGGTTTTTTTGCCACCAAATGTGCTAAGTCATTATTCCATCTATTTCAGCTTTTCCCTATATGCTCTTCACCCATATTTATGCACAAATATCTGAACTACAGGAAGGTTTGGAAACAGAATATATCAACCATAATAGTTGTGGTATTTTGTTAAGAAGGTAGTATGTGCCAAGCACTGTACTAAACACTCTAAACAAGAGAATCAGGTCAGTCACAATCTGTCCCAAATGGGGCTGATATTGGGGGAGGGAAAATAGGATTTTAATCTGCATTTTACAGATGAGGCCACTGAGGAATGGGGTTTACACCGTGCATAGCGCTGTACTAAGCTCTGGGGAAAGTACAGTATAACTGAGTCAATAGACTTGTTCCTTTCTGCCCACAATGAGATTATGGTCTAGAAAGAAATTTAGGGGACTAGCCCAAGGTCACGCAGGAGGCAAGTGCTTAGGCAGTGTTTAGAACTCAGTTCCACCGACTCCCTGCCCTGTGCTGTTTCCACAAGTCCACGCTCCTTGCACTAAATTCAAAAGGGATTTGGGTAAATGAATGTGAGATGATAATGATGATGGCATTTGTTAAGCGCTTATGTACAAAGCACTGTTCTAAGCACTGGGGGTGATACAAGGTGATCAGGTTGTCCCATGTGGGGCTCACAGTCTTGATCCCATTTTACAGATAATGTAAATGAGGCACAGAGAAGTTGAGTGACTTGCCCAAAGTCACACAGCCGACAAGTGGCGGAGCGAGATTAGAACCCATGACCTCTGACTCCCAAGCCCGTGCTCTTTCCACTGAGCCACGCTCAATAGTCTCATAAGGAGAAAATATAGAGATACGAGGGGAAAAGATAGAGAATTGAGAAGACTTCAGAAGGGTTTTGATTCCTGAATATTAAATCCAAAATAGGTTATCGGTTGGGCAGGTTATAGACATTAGAAGTTTTTGCTCAAATCATGAGGATGGGTGTTAAAAAAGACAACTGCTCCTTTGAGCTCCAGTTGATGTCCAGTTGGAGAAGCAATATGGCCTAATGGAAAGAATTTAGGCCTGGAAGTCAGAAGGACCTGGGTTCTAATCCTGAATCCGCCACTTGTCTGCTGTGTAACCTTGGGCAAATCACTTCATGTCTCTGTGCCTCAGTTCCCTCATCTATAAAATGGGGATTAAGACTGGGAGGTCTATGTGGGACAGGGACTGTGTTCAAACCGATTTGCTTGCATCTACTTCAGTGTTTAGTACAGTGTCTGGCACATAGAAAGCATATAACAACACAACTATTACTGTTATTATCATCGTTATTTTTAATATGAGCTGCCAGAGGGAGAACAGTGCTCTGAGACAATATGGTATTTCTTACATTCTTATATGTGGCATATTTACTACTTTCCATTACACATATCATTTCTTCCGGTTGTTGGCAAAGGAGTTCAAGAGTTTCCTTGGTTTATTTTGGAAATGTATAAAAACATATAAAGTCATTGAGATACGAAAACAACAGAAAGACAGAAATGCAAAGGAACGACAGTGCCACTGAAGCCCTGAGACCCAACATCCAGCAGGGGAGAGCTATCAAGGGGAGGAAGAGGTCATGCTGGTGAGCAGAACTCCACTGAACTAGAAGGATCTTTAAAGAATCCAAGATGAAGAGATCCGTCTGTTTTGGAGAGCAGTTAGAGGGACAGCAATATGAATTTAAGTTATTATACTTCAGTTAGTCACAGTGACTGCCGTCTGTGCAATATTGAAATGACTCCATTAAAATAGGAGTCGGAAATCATTTGGGATTTGAGTACAACTGAAGAGTATGCACTTAGATGCTCTCTTACCTTTATTTGTTGGATTATTTTCGCATCTTCGGGTACCTGGGGATTAATGGCAATGACGATTCCTTCGTAACCATTGTTTTTCAGTTCGATCATCGAAGTTCTAACCCCCTGCAGGAGATGTAGAGCAAGAGAGAGAGAAATAATCTTAAATGACCCCATTGTTTCTCTTCTAGGTTGTGCAGGGAGCTGTTGGTCAGGGAAGCATCTCTCCTTCTGCCCTTATATACTTCTTGGAATTAGTTATCAGGGCTTGTTACAGGACTTGGATTATTTTTTCAGCTAAACAATAGTGTCATTAGAGTGTCCATTCCCGAAAAGGAAAGAGTTTGTAGCCTCAGAGCCCAGGAGAATATTTGTTTTAAAGTACTTTGAAGAACTTGATTGTGCAGTCTACAAAAATATCCCATGTTGACTTTTAAAATATTTGAAAAAGCCTTTTGTTTCTATGTCAGTCAATGCTAGATCTGCTTTTTTTTTGGAAAGCTAGTGGTCATGCTTTTTCTATGGAGAAGGTCTAAAAAATGTACTGTGAGCCTCGTATGTGATAGGAACCTTGTCTAACCTTATAATCGTGTATCTACCCCAGCACTTAGTATGGTGCTTGGCCCATAGTAAGTGTTTAACAATTGCAATTATGTTATTTTTCTTATGTTAGCAAACACAAATAGCTTCTCTCGATTTTTAGCTTGTTAGCCCCTGGTGTCTCTTTGCTGACCAGCGGGTGAAATCACATTGGAAATTACACCTCCTTCAGGTGGGCTTCCCCATTTAACTTCTCATCTTCCCCATGCCAGCACTTTCTATACCACCTTAACTATCTGTTGCCGAATTGTACATTCCAAGCGCTTAATACAGTGCTCTGCGCATAGCGCTCAATAAATACTATTGAATGAATGAAATAGTGATTTTAAAAATGTACTTCTCGCTATAAAAAAAATCCTATGACCTCAATAGCATCGCACCTTTTTAATGAAACCAGAGATAACTCAGTTAACTTGTCATTGATTTTATGTGGGTGGAGTAAAAACACAGTCAAGTAGAGGCATATCTACTCCATTCCTTGGGCAGTGGCTAGCGATTGGAAGGCACTCTGCTAAAAGTCAAAACTCACCTGTGCTGGGCAGCAGTGGCACGGGAGAGAGTCAAGGGTGGAAACTCAAGTTGACTGGGTGGAAGGAAGCAATGGTAAACCGCTTCCATATGCTTACCAAGAAAACTCTCTGGATCCACTACCAGAACGATTACAGATGGAGGTGGGGCGTTCTGAGAGAGATGTGTCCTTGGAGTCGCTATGGGTTGGAGATGGCTCGAAAGCATAAGACAAGACAAAATACAGTAGAATTCAGAATGTCAGTCTATGGTATTTGAGTGCTTACTTTGTACCGAGCGCTCTACTAAGCGCTTGGGAGAGTAAGACAACAATATAACAGATAGATTCCCTGCCCACAAGGAGCTTACATTCTAATAATAATAATGTTGGTATTTGTCAAGCGCTTACTATGTGCAGAGCACTGTTCTAAGCACTGGGGTAGGTACAGGGTAATCAGGTTGTCCCACGTGAGGCTCACAGTTAATCCCCATTTTACAGATGAGGGAAATGAGGCACAGAGAAGTTAAATGACTTGCCCACAGTCACACAGCCGACAAGTGGCTGAGCCGGGAGTCGAACCCATGACCTCTGACTCCGAAGCCCAGGCTCTTCCCACTGAGCCACGCTGCTTCTCTACAGGGAGAGACAGCCAATATAAACTAATAAATTACAGCTATGTACATAAGCGCTGTGGGGCTGAGGGGAGGATGAATAGTGGGAAAGTCAGGGCTATGCAGAAAGGAGTGGGAGAAGAGGAAAGGAGGGTTTAGGGAAGGCCTCTTGGAGGAGATGGGCTTTCGATAAGGCTTGGAAGGAGGGGTGACTAATTGTCTGTCTGATATGAGGAGGGAGGGCTTTCCAGGCCAGAGGCAGGATGTGCATGAGAGGTCAATGGCGAGATAGATGAGATGGAGGTACAGTGAGAAGGTCAGTATTAGAGGAGAGAAGTGTACAGGCTGGGTTGTAGTAGGAGAGCATCAAAGTGAGGTAGAAGGGGTCAAGGTGATGGACTGCTTTAAAGTCAATGGTGAGAAGTTTTTGTTTAACACAGAGGTGGATGGGCAACTTCTGAAGATCCCTGAGTAGTGGGGGGAAACGTGGTCTGAATGTTTTTGTAGAAAAATGATCCAGACACTTTAGAGTTAAGTATGGACCGGAGAGGAGTCTGGGAGGTGGGAGAGGAGGCCGATGTGGTAATATCTAGGTGCGATAGGATGAATGAGTGAATTAACGTGGTAACAGTTTGGGTTGTAGAGAAACGGTGTGGCTCAGTGGAAAGAGCACGGGCTTGGGAGTCAGAGATCGTGAGTTCAAATCCCCACTCTGCCACTTGTCAGCTGTGTGACTTCGGAGTCATTTCACTGTGCCTCAGTTACCTCATCTGTAAAATGGGGATCAAGACTGTGAGCCCCAAGTGGGGCAATCCGATAGGTTTTAGAACAGTGCTGAGCACATAGTAAGCTCTTAACAAATACCATCATTATTATTAGTAGGAGAGCAGCAAGGTGAGGTAGAAAGGGGCAAGGTGATTGGGTGCTTTAAAGTCAATGGTGAGAAGTTTCTGTTTGATGTGGAAGTGGATGGGCAACTACTGAAAGTTCTTGAGTAATGGGGAAACATCAGTGCTTAGAGGAGTGCTCAGTGCTTGGCACATAGTAACTGCTTAACAAATACCATCATTATTATTATTATTATTATCTAACAGGAATCATGGATGGAATGAACAAGTGGGATGAACGTGGGAGCAGAGTCAAGGATAATGCCAAGGTAATGGACCTGTAAGATTTGAATGATGGTGGTGCAGTCTACAGTGATGGGAAAGTCAAGGGGAGGACAGGGATTGATGGGAAGACCTTGACAAGTCGGAGAAGGTGACAACTGTAAATAGGGTGAATTTCAGTTGGGATCCATGCGGGGCAATTCATTTAGGGAACATAAAAAACTACAGCTATCAAGATCAGTCAGTGAGTCAATGTTATTTATTGAGTGCCCACTGTGTGCAGAACGCTGTACTACATGCTTGTGAACATAAAGTTCAATAAAGTTAGTAGATGTGATCCCTGCCCACAAGAAGATTATAGTCCCCAGAGGGAGAGGGAAAATTATGAAGTATAAGGATTTCTACATAAGCACCGTGGGGCTGGGCTAATTATCAAAGTGATTAAGGGGTACATAGCCACGTGCAAAGTTGATGCAGAGAGGAGTGTGGATAGTGGAAGTCAGGGAAGGCCTCTTAGAGGAAATGTGATATTAGGAGGGTTGTGAAGGTGGGAAGAATGGTGGACTGTCTGATAGGGAGTGGGAGGAGAGAGTTTCAGCCGCAAGGGAGAATGTGAGCACAAGGGGTTGGCGATGGGATAGGCAAGATTGAGGTACAGAGAGTAAGTTGGAGCTAGAAGGGTGAAGTGGGTAGAAGGGTGATAGTATAAGATCAGAGAGATAAGATAAGGAGATAGCTGATTGAGTGCCTTAAATATTCTGTTTCTTTTGACCATGGATGGGCAACCATTGAAGTTTTGGAAGAATGGAGAGATGTGGACTCAAGTTTTTTTTTTTTAGAACAATTATCTTAGCAGCAGAGTTAAGTATGGATCGAAGAGGGGAGAGACAGGAGGGAGGGAGGTCAGAGAGGAGGCTTATGAAGTAATCAAGGTGGGTAATGATGAGTGCATGGATGAGTTTGATATCAGTTTGGATGGAGAAGATAGGGTGGATTCTAGAGACGTTGTAGAGGTAGAACCAAGAGGATTTTGTGGCAGACAGACTAAGCGTACTGACAGAAGGAGATAAGTTGAAGATAACACAGTTCTGGGCTTATGAGACAGGGAGAATGGTGATCTTGTCTGTGGAGACATTGCCTACAGTTGCCATTTATTGGTTTCATCGGAAGAGGGAATGGAAAAGAGGTGGCAATACGGTAATCTGGTCAGCCATCACTAAGCAGGAGAAATACCTCTACCTTGATTCATTAATTCAGTCGTATTTGGGTGCTTACTGTGGGTAGAATACTGTACTAAGCACTTGGAAAGTACAGTTCGGCAACAGAGACAACCCCTACGCAACAACGGGCTTACAGTCTCTCTCTGACTGACCCTCTTTGCTACAGGGCCTTCTTTTTTACTGATAGAACAAAATTCAATCTCCTGGTTGTAGTTTAAGGGTCATGTTTGTTAATTCTATTGCACTCTCCCAATTAGGTTTTCTCTCTAATGGATGAGAATGAAAAATGAAAATTACTGTAAAAATAAACATAAACAAACCTTTAAGTCTTTATTGAAAACACTGAAAGAAATATTGCTGATACTGAAACCATTCAAAGTAATTAGTTGGCTTTATTTGAGTTGAAACCAGTCATAAATAGGCAACTTCATCTGCCATTACAATCGATGGGTTTAGCTGCACAAAAGTTAATATAATTTTTTCAAGATAGGTTTTCAGTAGAAAAGGTTATTTTTGCCTCAGTCTGTAAAAAGTAAGCCTAATGCTAACAATCTAACCAAGATGGTGATTAAGTCACTCAGCCTAAAGCAAAATAAGACAACCATCCAACCATCTTTATAATAATATTGGTATTTGTTAAGCGCTTACTATGTGCAGAGCACTGTTCTAAGCACCGGGGTAGACACAGGGTAATCAGGTTGTCCCAAGTGAGGCTCACAGTTTTCATCCCCATTTTACAGATGAGGTAACCGAGGCCCAGAGAAGTGAAGTGACTTGCCCACAGTCACACAGATGACAAGTGGCAGAGCCGGGATTCAAACTCATGACCTCTGACTCCCAAGCCCAGGCTCTTTCCACTGAGCCACGCTGTATAAAATAGGTATATTTTATTGCTTAATTGTCCCAGTGTCTCTGTCCACCTCACTTTGCATTTGAGAGACCGAGTTGTAGAGATTTCCTCCCCAAATAGGTCTAAAGGTAGAGGGACTCCAGGGGCTTGGGGGGGGTGATCAAGCAATCATCAGTGGTATTTATCGGTCACTTGCTTGTGTGAAGAGCACTGTACTAAGCCCTTGGGTGAGCACAGTACAATAGATTTGGTAGTCTTGAAGATTCCTGCCTACAAGGATCTTCCAAAATCACAGATAGGGTGATGCAGGGAATTGGGGTTTAAGTGATGGGGACAAGGCTTATACCGAGATCCAGCCTGGACAGACAGTATGAGAACAGGATGTTTTTTCCTCTCCTGGCTCTTGTGGCCAGGAAAATGTACCCATCAGGTTTCCAGAGAAGAACAAAGGCAGGATGTTTCTCCCTTGCCTTAATAGTCAGAACAGGATTCCTGACTACCATCTCTCTCTCGGCCAGGAAAATGGACCGGGCAGACTTCCCAGATGAGAATAGCACATTTTCTTCCTTCCTTGATCAAGAGAATGGGATGCTTGTCTTCTTTGGCCGGGAGAATCGATCGGGACATTAGATGTCTTTCACCTAAGTGCTTGGAAAATACAATTTGGCAACACATAGTGACAATCCCTACCCAACAATGTGCTCATGGTCTAGGAGGGGGAAGACAGACAACAAAACAAGTAGACAGGCATAAATAGCATCAAAATAAATAGAATTATAGATATATATACATCGTTAATAAAATAGAGTAATAAATATGTACACAAGTGCTGTGGGGAGGGGAAGGGGGTATAGCAGAGGGAGCGAGTAGGGGCAAGGGGGAGGGTAGGAGGAGCAGAGGAAAGAGGGGCTCAGTCTAGGAAGGCCTCCTGGAGGAGGTAGGCTCTCAGTAGGGCTTTGAAAAGAGGAAAAGAGCTCGTAGGAGAACTAGTTTGGTGAATGTGAGGAGGGAGGGCATTCCCGGCCAGAGGTAGGATGTGGGCCAGGGGTCAACGGCAGGGCAGGCGAGAACGAAGCACAGTGAGGAGGTTAGTGGCAGAGGAGCCGAGTGTGTGGGTTGGATTGTAGATGGAGAGAAGGGAGGTGAGGTGGGAGTGGGCAAGGTGATGGAGAGTTCGGAAGCCAGTAGCGAGGAGTTGACTTGTAGCAAACTGCCTTCTACTCGCCAGCCACCGCCCAAGATAGAAATGGAATGGATAGACCTCTGCTTGACTCTCTCTCCTGTAGTCAAGACTGGTAGAGGACTGGAAACTCTTCAGGTGTGACCCTGAGAGGGGAAAGTAATGATAGGAGTCAGTAATAGGGTCTAAAGATATGTATGTAAACGCTACTGGGGTGTGTGAGTATCCAAGGGCTTCATTGCTATGAAAGTGCTGTGGTGGCAGTTGGGAGATATGACATGGGGAAATTGGAAATTAATCAGGGAGGGCCTTCTGGAGGAGAGATGATTTTAGAAGGCCTTTGAAGATGGGGAGAGCTGTAGTCTGTCAGATAGGAAGGGTAGAATTGGGAATTCCAGGCAGACTAAGTGTTGTGAAAGAGGTCAGTAACAACGGCAACGAAAAAGTACTGTTCTTCTCCACACGACTAACTAGACAATATAAAGGTTACCAGGTGACTAGTAGATTAACGATATGTCTAGTTCATGACCGATTCTGTAGCCTGTTGCCCACTCCAAATCCTACTGGGAGAATTCAAGGTTATTAGTAAACCATTTGTCTCTGACGTCAATGGAAATATCCCTGAGTCACATCTCTCCACACCATCTCGTCTTGTCTTATGCCATGGACTTGACTCCGACCCATAGCGATGCCATGGACGCATCTCTCCCAGAAGGCCTCACCTTCACCTGAAATTGTTCTGATAGTGTATCCGTAGGGTTTTCTTCATAAAAATACAGAAGTGGTTTACCACTGCCTCCTTCTGTGCAGTCAAGTCGAGTCTCTACCCTCGACTCTCTCCCGTGCCGCTGCTGCCCAGCACAGGTGAGCTTTGACTTGTAGCAGATTGCCTTCCACTCGCTAGCTACTGCCCAAGCTAGGAATGGAATGAGTAGGCCACTGCTTGACTCTTCCTCCCACAGTCGAGACTGGTAGAGTACTGGAAACTCTCCAGGTGCCACCCTGAGAGAGGCCACACGATGTAGTTGATTGCTAACTCCTATGTTCACAGGAAAATTCAACCCCTTGCTTCTGTAAAACCTTTCGCTGCCTATAGGTTATCTTAATAATAAGCATTATAATAATAATGGTATTTAAGTGCTTTCTATGTGCCAGTCATGGACTAAGACTTGGTGTTGACACAAGCAAACTGTGTTGGACATAGTTGTTTTCCACATTGGCCTCACAACCTTAATTTCCATTTTACAGATGAGTAATTAAGGCCCAGAGAAGTGAAGCGACTTACCCAAGGTCACACAGTAGATGAGTATTGGAGCCAGAATTAAAACCTAGGTACTACTGATTCTCAGACGCATGCTACAGTTGCAGTATTTGTTAAACACTTATTATGTGCCAAACACTGTACCAAGCGCTGGGATGGATTCACGCTAATCAGGTTGGACACGTTCCCTGTACCACACTGGGTTCACTCACTAAGTAGAAGGGAAAACAGGTATTCAATCTCCATTTTAAGGCGAGGAAACTGAGGCACAGAGAAGTTACTTGCCCAAGGTCAGACAGACATGTAGTGGAGGCCAGATTAATAATAATGTTGGTATTTGTTAAGCGCTTACTATGTGCAGAGCACTGTTCTAAGTGCTGGGGTAGATACAGGGTCATCAGGTTGTCCCACGTGAGGCTCACAGTTAATCCCCATTTTACAGATGAGGTAACTGAGGCACAGAGAAGAACTCAGGTCCACTGACTCCCAGGCCTGGGGTCTTTTCACTAGACCACACTGCTTCTTTATATATGTAAAGAAGCAGTAAATCCTAATGGAAAGAGCTCTGGTCTGGAAGCCAGAGCACCTGAGTACTAATCCTGGCTCTGCCAACTCCTTGTTATGTAACACTGGGCAAGTAACTTCTTGGTGCTTCAGTTTCCTCAACTCTCAAATGGGAATTGAATACCTGTTTCCACCCTACTAGACTGTGAGCCCTATACAGGACAGGGAATATAGCCAACTTGAATCTTTTTACGTGCTCCATTTTGAGTATCCCCTTTCAGGTCATCCAACGGCATTTTTTTAGGTATTGTTCTGTCATCCATTCTCCTCTTATGTCCCGCCCAGTGAAGCTGTATTGCTGTGAACATTGCTTTAATGTTGGTGAGCTGTTTTCTAAGACTTCACTGTTGGTAATCTTGTACAGGCATTTAGTGTTGAGTATGGTTGTAGGTGGTGCTGGTAAAAGTGTTATAAAAGTTGGATGAGTTTTATGTATTTGTTTCAGGTCACACATTCATTCAATAGTATTTATTGAGCGCTTACTATGTGCAGAGCACTGTACTAAGCGCTTGGAATGTACAAATCGGCAACAGATACAGTCCCTGCCCTTTGACGGGTTTACAGTCTAATTACATCTATACAGGAGGTTGGACACAACAGCTTTGTAGACCTTCATTTTTGTTTTTTAATGGTATTTGGTAAGGGCTTACTATAAACTTACTAGAGATGTCCATGGTGTCGCTACGGCTTGGGATCAATTTGAAGGCATGACAAAACTTGAACAAAATGAAAATGCATATGTTACAGAAAAATACAGAATTTTTTTTTACTAACAATGCATAGAGTAATGACAAAGAACTATTACAATATTTTTACACTGATTAATGGACGGATAGTATTTATTGAAACAGGATTAAGAATCCTTCAGTGCTCATCATCTACACACTGTATTTTATCATAATGTGTAACCTGAAGTCAGTAAATATAAAATCAAAAAAGGAACTTTCATTGTGTTGGTCTCAGTATAATCCAGTTTCAGATCAGCTACTTCTATTGCTTTACTTATTCAGAACACAAAGGGTGATGCTCTTGCTATACTAAGAACTACCGCAGACCAAGCCTTTACCATCTGAATGAGGATGGGTTTATTTTCAGGACCGGGTTTATCGGCAGGTCTGAGCTCCAGTGGAGGGATGGCCGGCAGTATAAACAACAGCTTGTGCGATATTGGACATCTCGGATTTCTGATGGGCTTCATCGAAGGCCTGGACTGCAATAAAAATGCTGCTGCTGCTTTCTAATGTGAAGTTTTCCGGTTTAAACACAAAGGTTTCTTTAATGTTGGCATTCTTAGGTTGCAGGCTGGTAGTGTTTACTTGAAAGGCATTGTCAAATTTATCCCTTAGCTCGAGAACCGTCTCACTCAATTTTATGATGTATCCTGTAGCTAAAAAGAGAGAGAAAAAAACTAAACAAACACTGTTCTGGAGTTGAGCCAGGTAAATTCAGCTTCCTGTTAGCTTTCTCCCTCTGACCCACTCCCTAAGGGAAAAAAAAAATGGGTAGGTTGTTTGAGCCATTTCTCTGGAATGTCTGCCCCCTGTCTCTTTCCACCCCAATCCATACTTCACTCTGCTGCCCAGATCAGTTGTCAAAAAAAAAAATCAGTCCATGTTTCCCCACTCCTCAAGAACCTCAAAGTGTTGCCCATCCACTTCTGCATCAACCAGAGACTCCTCAACATTGACTTTAAAGCACTCAATCCCCTTGCCCCTTCCTTGGGAAGCAGCATGATAGAGCACGGGCCTGGGAGTCAGAAGGTCATGGGTTCTATTCCCGGCTCCACTACTTGTCTGCTGTATGACCTTGGGCAAGTCACTTCACTTTCCTGTGCCTCAGTTATCTCATCTGTAAAATGGGAATTAAGACTGTGAGCTCTATGTGGGACATGAACTGTGTCCAACCTGATTTGCTGGTAACAACCACAGTGCTTGGTACAGTGCCTGGCACACGGTAAGTGCTTAAATATCATAATTATTACATTTATTTTACCTTACTGATTTCCTTCAACAACTCCCCTAATACCAACATAATTCCGCCTACTAGCTTATCTAGCTAGTTTCTTACTGCAATCCAGGCCACACCTTTAGCTCCTCTAAAATCACCCCATTCACTGTACTTTGATTTCATTTGCCTCTCCACTGACCTGTCCACATCCTCCCTCTGACCTCAAATTTCCTTCCCACTTCATATATACTCAATGAATTCCACTGACTGATGATCAATTTATCATGGCAGAGTCCAGTTCCTCTGACTACCAAACCGGTGCTCTTTCATCTAGGGCTTCCCACCTATGGCATCAGGTTTTGTTCACAATAATTTGTCTTCATCCCTTCGGTTTGTTCACATGAAATTAGAAAAGATGATAAAGAGGAGAAGGCTGGCATATTGATCCATTCCCAGCCAATCAAGAAGTTTTTAGCCAAAAAATTCCCTTTTTAAGCTTATTGTGATGGAGCTATTTAGACAATATGGACTATATAGGTAGGGTACAGAGGAGAGGGTCAAATTTTCCACATCAGATCATGTCTTCTATCAGTGGACATGGGGTTCTTCCCTTCCAAAGTGTTGGATTCCAGGTGTGTGAATAGAGTATGATAGATAGCTCAGGGCATTAAATTGGTGCCTTCTCAGCCTATTTGAAAGATATTGTGTTCATACCATGTCCTCTCTTATGGACTATTTTTTATCAAAACTATGTTTCACTAATGTTTTGTTCAGTGCTGAGTATTCTGCCCCACATATCGTGAACACACTTTGCTAGTGATCACTATCTCCATCTTCAAAGCCTTATTGGAATAACATCTCACCTAGGAGGTCTTCCCTAAGCCCTCATTTCCTCTTCTCTCACTTCTTTCTGCATCACTTTTGCACATGGATTTGCACTCTTTATTGACCCCACCCACAGCACAGAACCTATGCATATTCTGCAATTGTTTCATATTAATGTCTGTATCTCCCCTTTAGGCTGACTGTAAGATCCTTGTGGGCAGAGAACATGTTTTCCAACTATGTTACATTGTATTCTCCCAAGTCTTTAGTACAGAACTCTGCATGCAGTAAGAGCTAGATAAATGTAATTAACTGATGGATTGATCCAGTTACTGCCCATTCACATATACCCAGAATTGACTTTTAAAAAGTGCTTGCAAACATTTGGTCAGGAGAATTCCTGACTACTTGCAAGTTGAATACAATTTAGGGCCACTAGTGGGTCACTGGCCCACTAGGATACATTTTTTTCCTGGGTTTTCTGGAAATAACGCAACTCCTGGCAGAAAGATTTATCAGAAACACAACATTCTGGGCTTCCTGGTGAGACCAAACGAAACCTCAAACTTACCTTGCCCTTCATCAAAATCATCCCCTGGAGCTGTCCAGGTCAGCTGGATTTTATCTCCCTCAACTTTCGCAGCAAGATCTGTAATTTTACATGGTGGAAACTTATCTGGTATCGTGCCGGAGGGAACGTTTTTGATCTCAAATGAACTTCCCAAGGCTGTTCTGCTGAAATTCTCCACTTTTGACTGAGCATTTTTAAGATCGATTTCAGGTTTGGGTGGGTTCATTATGATTTTACCTACAAAAAACACAGATACCCAAATTACTTGTGATAGGCTGTACGATCCTCATTTACAGATCTGGAATCCATTTTCTGCTAAGCGTCTGGGCCACAATTCAAGATGGGTATGTCCAGAGGGCAGATGAGAATGTCACGAATGCCCGTCAGATATATCAAGAAGATTCTTTGAAACAAGTTCTGTGTTTTCAGCAGAGTTTGCTCCAGACTTATGATAGAGCTTCCATATATACTTAGAGTAAACTAGGCTGTCACTGCAGATGGACCCTTATTCAGTCTGTGCCTAATTCATGGAAATAGGATCTTATAAAAATCTGATAGAAACTCCACAGGAGCTGTCACCTCAAAAGTCCCAAATGATCTCCTTCCTGCGAAACCCAACAGCCTCTACTTCACCCTAATCCTCCTCATTCATCCATTCATTCCTTCAATCATATTTATTAAGCACCTACTATGTGCAGATCACTTTACTAAGTGCTTGGAATGTAAAATTTGGCAACAAATAGGGAGAATCCCTGCCCAATAATGGGCACACTCCTCAACCTCTCAGCTCTGCTTTGACACTGTTGACCATCCCCTTTCCCTGGAAACACTATCCACCCTTGGCTTCACTCTGGCTGCTCATTATCACTGCATTTTGTGGGCTCCAACTCTACCTGCCACCTCCTATCTTGGGAGTCCCTCAAGGTTCAGTTCTGGATCCCATTCTATTCTCCATCTTCACCCACTCCCTTTTAGAACTCATTAGCCCCCATGGCTCTATGCAGATAATTCCCAGATTACATCTCCAGCCCTGATCTCTCTCCCTCTCTGCAGACTTGCATTTCCTCCTGCCTTCAAGGCATCTCTACCTGGATGACCCTCCGACACCTAAAAACCTATGTCCAAAGTAGAACTCCTTATCTTCCCACCCAAACCCTGTCTTCCCCGTGATTTTTCCATCACTATAGACAGCACCACCATCCTTACTGTCTCACAAGCCTGTAACCTTATCCTTAACTCATCTTTCTCATTCAACTCACATATTCAATAAATCACTGAATCCTGTCAGTTCAGCCTTCACCTAGCCAAAAATTCATGCTTTCCTCGCCAAACTGTTACCAAATTAATCCAAGCACTTATCATATCGCTCCTTGATTACTATATCAAGCTCTTTGCCGATTTCCCTGTCTCCTGTCTGTCCCCACTTTAGTACAAACTTAATTCTGCTGCCCAGATCATTTTTCTACAAAGGCATTCAGTCCATGTTTCCTCACTCCTCAAAAACCTCCAATGGTTGCCCATCTAACTATGCATTAAACAGAAACTCCTTACCATTGGCTTTAAAGCACTCAGTCACCTTGCCCCGTACTAACTTACCTCGCTGCTGTCCTACTGCATTCCAGCTCTCAAACTTCGTTCCTCTAATATGAACCTACCCATCTTGTCTATCTCACCGCCAACCTGTGGCCCACATCCTGCCTCTGGCCTGGTACACCCTCTCCTTTCATATCCAACCATTACTTTCCCCAATTCAAAACCTTATTGAAGGCACATCTCCTCCAAGAAGCCTTCCCTGACTAAGCCCTCATTTCCTCTTCCCCAGTTCCCTTCTACATCTCCCTGACTTGCACCCTTTATTCATCTCCACTCCCAGACCCACAGCACTTATGTATTTATCTGCAATTAATTTTTTTATGTCTCTCTCCCCCTCTAGACTGTAAGCTTGTTGTGGGCAAGGTATTGTACCCTCCCTAGTACATGCTTTGCCCACAGTGTTCAGGGGAAGTAGCATTGTCTAATGGTTAGAGCACGGGACAGGGAGTCAGAAAGAACTGGATTCTAATACCAGTTTGTCCACTTGTCTGTTATGTGACCTTGGGTAAGTCATTTAACTTCTGGTACCTCAGTCCCTTCATCTGTTAAATGGGGATTAAACCTGTCAGCTCCACAAGAAACAGGGACTGTGACCAACCTGATTAGCTTGTGTCTACCTCAGTGCTTAGAACAGTGATTGACACATAGTATATATATACCAACATTATTATTATCATTATTATATATATATATGTATATATATATATATATAGGTATTTGTTAAGCGCTTACTATGTGCAAAGAACTGTTCTAAGCGCTGGGGTAGACATAGGGTAATCAGATTGTCCCACGTGAGGCTCACAGTCTTCTTCCCCATTTTACAGATGAGGGAACTGAGGCCCAGAGAAGTGAAGTGACTTGCCCACAGTCACACAGCTGACAAGTGGCAGAGCCAGGGTTCTAACCCATGACCTCTGACTCCCAAGCCCGTGAGCTTTCCACTGAGTTACGCTGCTTCCCAACATACGATACCTGTTAAGTGCTCACTATGGGTTAAACCCTGTTTTATGAGCTGGGGTAGATGCAACTTAATCAGGTTAGACACAGTCCCTGTCCCAAATGGGGCTCACAGTCTTAATTCCCATTTCACAGATGAGGTAAACATAGTAATAGCTAAACAAATAACATCATTTTTATTATTAGTAGTAAGTGCTCAAATATAATTGCTTGATTGATAAATGTAGCCCTTAAAGCCAAATCTACCAGTTACTGGCTTGCTAAGCTTGGGGGTCAGGGGGCAAAGACTCTCGTGGAACAGGTACAAGCTCATTTTTTTCTTCAACCCTGCCGACATATGGCTGGCTCCCTAAAAGTAAAAACTGGTAGAACCCAGGGTCCTCTCTCTTCAAAGCCTTATCAGTTTTTCATCCATCCTTTCTTCAGTGAACAAGAAACTATATCTACAAAGGTCGATTCACCCTTATGTACATATCTGTAATTTGTTTATTTATATTAATGTCTATCTCCCCCTCTAGACTGTTAGCTCATTATGGGCAGGGAATGTATATATTCATTCATTCATTCAATCATTCATTCATTCAATAGTATTTATCGAGTGCTTACTATTTGCAGAGCACTGTACTAAGTGATTGGAATGAACAAGTCGGCAACAGATAGAGACGGTCCCTGCCATTTGACGGGCTTACGGTCTGATCGGGGGAGACGGACGGACGAGAACGATGGCGATAAATAGAGTCAAGGGGAAGAACATCTTGTAAAAACAATGGCAACTAAATAGAATCGAGGCGATGTACATTTCATTAACAAAATAAATAGGGTGATGAAAATATATACAGTTGAGCGGACGAGTACAGTGCCGAGGGGATGGGAAGGGAGAGGGGGAGGAGCAGAGGGAGATGGGAGGAAAAGAGGGTTAAAGCTGCAGAGAGGTGAAGGGGGGTGGTAGAGGAAGTAGAGGGAGAAGAGGAGCTCAGTCTGGGAAGGCCTCTTGGAGGAGGTGAGTTTTAAGTAGGGCTTTGAAGAGGGGAAGAGAATTAGTTATAGCATACTCTCCCAAGTGTTTAGTACAGTGCTCTGCACACAGGAAGCACTCAGTAAATACAACTGATGGACCAACTGACTAATAATATTGCTCTTGGTGAACAGGAAAGCCAGTGAAGTGATTAGGCATTTTTAAGGGAATAATTTGGAAATAAATGTACCATATAAGACAAAGCCATTATCATACTTATTATTGTCTTTATCAACATTATTATTATTAATACTAATACAAGTATATTTACATGTTTACAATTTCTGATTCCCTGGATTAGATAACTTCGGAAATATAATTCTCAACAAAGATGTTCATAACATTTGAAGTAAAATGTTTTAAAACAAAATCATCCATTCACTTGTAGTTTATTCTAGACAACTTTAGAGTTCTGATTTTAGCACATCACTTACCATTTTCTACATGGCCTGGTATGTACATAGCGCCGTTCTGTTGGGGTTTAAAATTCTGCTTGTATTTCCCTCCTAGCGCCTGCACTTTTAAGCTGTGTCTGCCGTTTCCCTTGTAAGCAGTAAAGTATCTTGAGTAGACCCCGTCGTTGGCAGCCAAATCAGCCCCTAGTCATAAAAATGTAGAAATGAAAAGCCATGTCAAGTAAAAGGAGAATCTGGGCACTTGGGGAATTCATTTATGGATGAGTTGACCATTTTAAGGAACGATTTGTAACATTTCTTCAATTTCCCTTTAGATCTTAAGCTCATTGTGGTCAGGGGAAATGTGTTATATTGTTATATTGTACTTTTCCAAGCGGTTAGTACAGTGCTCTGAAGACAGTAAGTGTTCAGTAAATAAGATCGACTAATTAATGAAATATCATGTGGGCCGAGTGCTTTGGAAATGATGCCCCTCGTTTATTCACCTAGAAGGATCATGGGGCCAGTGAAAACTGCTCCACTAGTGTACAAGGAAAGACACACAAAAAAAAGCATTCCTGAGAAATCCATAATTCATATTAGCAGTTGCAAGAAAGAGCAACTCTGTATTTAACCCAATAACGTGTCTTCCAGGTTGTGATTAATAAATATGTAAACAGTGAAACCTCCATATGGAGCCATTCTGCTTCTGAGAAGTAGCATGGCCTAGTTCATAGAGCATGCCTGGGAGTCAGAAGGATTTGGATTCTAATTCCCCTCTGCCCCATGTCTTCTGTCTGACCTTGGGCAAGTCACTTAACTTCTCTGGGCCTCAGTTACCTCATCTGTAAAATGGGGATTAAGACTGTGGACCCCATTTGGGACAGGGACTGTGTCTAACCTGATTAAGTTGCATCTACCCCAGCTCATAAAACAGGGTTTAACCCATAGTGAGCACTTAACAAGTACCGTAAATTATTATTATTATTATTCCAGAGAGGTGGGCACCACTTATCCCTCCCTGCATAAACCCCTGCTGCCCTGTTACTTTGGAAGTGCCTTGAGGGCAGGGGCAATATGGATAGGGCACAGGCCTCGAGTCAGAAGGTCATGGATTCTAATCCCAGTTCCACTACTTGTCTTTGTGTGACCTTGAGCAAATCACTTCACTTCTCTGGGCCTCAGTTACCTCATCTGTAAAATGGGGATTGAAACTGTGAGCCCCACATGGAACAGGGACTGTGTCCAGCCCCATTTGCTTATATCCACCCCACCACTTAGTATAGTGACTGGGACATAGTAAGTGCTTAACAAATATCAAAATTATTATTATCATTATTATTCTCCATTCATAATATTCTCCCACACACTTGGGAAAATGCTTTGCACAAAGTAAGAGTTTAGTAAATATTGTTGATTGAGTCAATCCTTATCTTCTCCCCCACCTTGAGGCTAATAAGGGAAGCAAAAGGGAAAGAGAAGGATGAGAGGAGAGGAGAGTCGTGCAATACAAAACATATTTTTCATTTCAGAGATAAATTTAAAGTCAACTGAATTTATTCCATTGAAAATCTATTATCGGGAGAAAATGGTAACATAAATGATGGTCCAGACGACTTGAAATAAAAATGTAACATTAAGACTCGTAGTTCAAAATTACCTGCACCATTATCTAGAAGTTCCAAAGTAATCGGTTTTCCACTCTGGGGTTCAATAGTAGCAATTACTTTGGCCCCAAGGACAGGCAGAAACCCTTGGCCAACTTCGGCGTAAACCGCCATCGGACTGGGGAAGACGTTTGTGGCTTTATTCATGCGAGGAGTCACGGTCAGTGGAGGCACCTTGAGATTGGCTGCCCGTGAGGTCACTGTCACGGTTAGGATTTGTGCAGGTGAGTCAATGCTGTATTTCCAAGTGCCCACCTAACATTCCAGTGGAAATATTAAAAAAAAATTAACTTTAAGCCTTAGAAATCACTCCCTGTTCTATTAATCACTCCATTATCCATTTTAAGAAGAAGACGTCCCTTTTCCAGGTTTGGTTCTCGGAATGAAACCAATATTTAGCCTACCTATTTTCATTTCCTTCCTCTCTGACAGTATGACCGTGAAGAAGAGGAGAATTTCTCTCCTGAGAACTGCCGAGCAGAAACGGTTGTTGCCGCATTTTGAAGAAAAGTTCCTTCAAGTTCCTTCTCCAGAGCAAGGAGTTGGTTCTTCCGAACTCTTGCTATTAGGAAACTTGGTTTGAAACTGCTGTTGTTCCTAATGAAGCCTCTTTGTGGAAAATGAGACATGAAAATCTAACCATTCAATCAATCAAGGGTATTTACTGTGAATTGAGTCTGTGTAGAGTGTCGTATTAACCACATGGGAGAGGACAACACATAGAGTTGGCGGATAAGTTCCCTGCTTGCAAGTGGTTTACATTCTAGATGGGCAGGCAGACATTAAAATAAATTGTGGATATGTACATTAGTGTTGTGAAGCTAAGAGTGGGGTGAATAGTAAGTGCTTATAAGGTATAAGTCCAAGTACATAATAATGATGAGATTCTTTTAAGCGCTTACTATGTATCAAGCAGTGCGACGTAGTGAATAGAGCATGGGTCTGGGAGTCCGAAATTCATGGGTTCTAATACCAGCTCTGCTACTTGTCTGCTGTGTGACCTTGGGCAAGTCACTTCATTTTCCTGTGCCTCAGTTACCTCATCTGTAAAATGGGGATTGAGACTGTGAGCCCCACAAGGGACAGGGACTGTGTCCAACCCTATTTATTTATACCCACCCCAACACTTAGTACAGTGCCTGGCACATAGTAAGTGATTAAATACCGTGAGTATTATTATTATTAGAGACAAGCTAATTAGGTTTGACCCAGCCCCTGACCCACATGGGGCTCACAATCTTCATCCCCATTTTACAGATGAGGTAACTGAAGCACAGAGAAGTTAAATGACTTGCCCAAGGTCGGACAGATGACAAGTAGTGGAACCAGGATTAAAATGCTTTTCCTTTTGACTCTCAGGCCCATGCCCTATCCACTAGCCCTTCTGCTTCATACTAGGCAACAGATCGGAGAGGGAGGAGGGATCATGAGAGCTTAGTTGGGAAGGCCTTTCAGAAAAGGTGTAATATTAATAAGGATTTTAAGTCCTTGCCAGAGCTTCATTTTCCCAGGCAGGGGCAAGGTTTGGCATCCTAGAATCAGCTGGAAGCAGCGTGGCTCAGTGTAAAGAGCCTGGGCTTCGGAGTCAGAGGTCATGGGTTCGACTCCCGGCTCTGCCACTCGTCAGCTGTGTGACCGTGGGCAAGTCACTTCACTTCTCTGTGCCTCAGTTACCTCATCTGTAAAATGGGGATTAACTGTGACCCTCACATGGGACGACCTGATTACCCTGTATCTCCCCCAGTGCTTAGAACGGTGCTCTGCACGTAGTAAGCGCTTAACAAATACCAACATTATTAATTCCCCTATAATTCCTAATCTCTGTTCAGTGTAACTACAAACCTTTCCCTGATGATGTCATACTCTTCCAATACTGAGCTTTCCCGCCTGTTGCAGTGAACCCCCTACGTGGCAATGACGCTCAATTCTCCCTTTAGTTCAGTACTTCTCCAATACTAGCAGTCAAGATATGAAAGGTATAATCCATAAAATGTGCAAAATTTGATTTCATCTTGTTGAAAATGTTAAGAGAACGGCAGATAGAATGTTGCATTCACCTCAGCTATGCCTGGTATCTGGAGATGAGCCATCCTGGATTTTGCATCCTTTGTAAAAGCATGATGTCCTTGTCCTTTCGGGTCCCAGAGAAAGATGTTGGGGGTCTGAGCTGACCATGTGACCAGGAAGAAGGTATCTTTGCCCACCGAGTTATCCACAATCACCGTACCATTCATCCAACCTTTTTGGTTCAGGGTGAAGCCTGTGCTTTCAAGCTGTTCGTGTGAATAAATAGAATATTCAGATGTAAATATAACAAATGTACATTTTTCTTCCAAGAACATTTTATCTCTAGTTCCAGATTGAACACGTTCCCAGTGAAACACTATGTAATCAGTTATATTTATTGAGCGCTTAGTATGTGCAGAGCATCATACAGAGCACTATATTAAGGATGCTGTGCAGCGTCCTTTCAGAAAACTGGCATGGGGTTATTGGAAACGTCGTTCGAGGAGGAGGAGAGTGGTATTTACTAAGTGCTTACCCTGTGCAGAGCACTGTACTGAACAAGGGGAAGTAATACAGACGAGGGAATTATGCACAATCTCTTGCAGTCAAGAGGCTCACGATCTAGAAATGATTAGATGTCAGATTCTCTTTTTTATTAACAAGCAAGAGTGAAAAATGATTCAAGATGAGAGTGGATGAAAGGGTCAGTGATCAATCAAGTAGGTAGCTTGGCGGGTTGAGGAGTGTAGTTGGAGGGACAAGGGAAATTACCCAAACAGGAAGAGAAGAGAGAGGGAGGGAAAGGTAGGGTGAAACGTGTACTCTATGAGGTATTTCTAGGCAGGAAATCCCAGTGGGTTTTCTGCTGACGATGAAGGTAAGCCTTCGTTCATCCTGAATCTCCCATTACCACAAAATAACAGGCCTGTAACTTTGGAGGAGAGAATCTCTTTCTCCTTAGTCAATATCGAATGGTGCAACAAGATCTCCAGCACTAGGACAATGCACTTCACAGTTTCGTTTCATGAGCAGGGGCTGGGTGGAGTATGGATAATAGCAGGATACCCAAGCATTTGCAGGTAGATGAACTCTGTGGCACCGATGCAGATTGAACACATGATTTAAGGGCAGAGTGAAGTGTAGCCTCGGACACTGATGTAACAGCAGACTGTGGAGTGGTCACAGCAACAGAAAGACCAGCAGGGAGGCAATCAGGGACAAGGCTGTTTTATGAAGTGAAAACTTCTGGCAGATCAGGATATCATGCAGGGACAGATGCTACTAATGGCAAACACATCACTGTAGAAAAGGCCAGCCTTTAGCAACCCAGTTTAAATGGATTGTTGGCCCCACCGAAGCTTTTTCAGATGCACTCAATCTCAATGTTAGAATTACACACCCAGCTGGGTCATTTTTGAATCAAAAACTGCTATAAAAATGAGAAGCAGTGTGGCCCAGTGGACAGAGGCACAGGACTGGAAGTCAGGAGGCCTGGCTTTTAATTCCGAATCCACTACTTGTCAGCTCTGGGACCTGGGGCCAGTCGCATAGCCACTCTGTGCCTCGGTTACCTCATCCGTAAGACGGGGCTAAGATACCGGCTCTTCCTCCATCTTAGATTGCAGGCCAACATGGCACTGGGCCTGATCTGATTATCTTGTACCTACCCCAGACTTTAGCACAGTGCTTAGTGCTTGACAGATAAGTACCATCATCTTCTCACTGGGATTCGTTTAGCTGAATCTGGCACTCTTGACAAAGACTTACTAACAGAGATCACCCTTGCACTTCTGAAAAGCTTCTTAAATCCAGGGGGAGGGAGAGGCACTGGCATCAGTAGTGTTCCAGATAATTAGCTGGGCATGCTGGCTGCCATGTCAGCTTCCCTGATGCTTCAAATTATGAGGTCTCATTTCTCTCCTGTGTACTAGCAGTTCAGAGCAGCACAGAGCACAAGTACGATGAGTAGGTAGGACACTGTACTTAATTCTAGGTAGAGCACAATAGAAACAGCACAAAATCACTGCCCTCAAGGAAAGTACAGACAAGGGAGAAGGGCACAGAATATCGATAAAAAGAAAAAGAGAATGGAAAGATGGTTTGGTGTATGAATAATTGCTATGGCGGGTGTGAGGGCACATGTGTTGAAGTGGTGGATGGAAGAGCGTGATCCTATGAGGAGGAGAAGACCAGGTGAGACTACTTTCCATAAGAGGTGGGATTTCAGGTGGGCTTTAAAATAGGGAGACCTGGGTTCCGGTAGATGTGAAGAAAGGTGAGAGTTCCTGTTTGTCAGTGCTACTAAATGAGACTTCTTAGCATTGTCTGCTTTGTGTAGTGTATCTTCCAGTTTATTACTAATTTTCCAGTTTGTGTATGTAGTGTTGTACTGAATGGAAAATTTCTAATGGCAGGATTAGAGCTTTTATTTCATTTTAAATTACCCTTTAAAGCCATGGTAGTTAATTCTCATGCATGTAAGATAATAATAGTAATAATTATAGGAATGAAAGCATTTGTTAAACACTTATGTGCCAAGAACTGTCCTAAGCACTGGGGTAGGTACAAGGTAATCAGGTAAGACATAGTAAAATAAACTCAGTTATCTCATGAAATGGACGGTTTATTCTGGCAGAAACAGTTGGTATGTTGCGTTCTACTCTTTGGTAAATTCAGAAATAACTAAATGATAAGTGCACTGCCTATCAGTATCTTACACTGTAAAAGGGGACACAAAACACGTAAAAGTAATGTGGTCAAAATACATTGAGGGGACACGTATAAATAAGTGTAAAGGAAGGCAGAAGTAAATTCTTAAATGCTAATGTTGACTGTAGGGATGATGTGGTTGAATGTGGTGGGAAGTTAATCTGGAAAAGCGTATTGAAGGGGATGGGATTTAAATATGGGGAGAGCTGTGGTCAGTCTGATGTGGGGAGGGAAAGAATTACAGGCTGTGGGAACAGTATTAGTGAGGGGAATTTTGCTGTAGTGTGTTAGCCAAAATGAAAATGAAAATACACAGTGTGGCAGAACTGAATGTAATTATTTAAAACTCAGACCTGGATAGACTGTTGAGTGAAATCTCCACTTCTTGATGAAAGTCCACTAAAAGCATCAATCAGTCCATTGTTCTGGGCTGCATCTGAAGGAGCCGTGTTTGTGCCTCCTAAAATGGAATTTATACTGTGGTAGTTACTTTTGGGAAATTGGCTATTTGGTGCAGCATATGATGGTCAATTCAATACCGTCTTCTCCCATGAGGGGAGCGGCCTCCCGTTCCCAACCACCTTTTCTCAACCACCCACTGTTACCAGCTTAACAAGCGGCCATTTTTTAAGGGTCCTTGATCTCGAAGCAAAAAGAAGCAGAAAACTCTAAATCCGATCTCTGCGTTTAATATTTTCCAGACTTGCCTTCCTCTAAATCCCTTTTATTTTCTTTGTCATACCCAACAAAGTTCTCCCCTTTATCCATCACTATGTCTCCTCCTCTATTCTTAGGTTCAATTCTGTATATACAAATCTCTGAATTTCCTCATTAAGCTACTTAGAGGTGGTCAGTAGCCACAACCAGCTTTTGCTTGCTGACATGCCTCGGCTACTCTTGATTACGATGATAATGATGATGGTATTTAAGTGTTTTCTACATGATGATGGACTAGATGCAAGATAATCATGTTGGAAACAGTCCCTGTCCAACATGGGGCTTACAGTCTAAGTGGGAGAGAGAGCTGATATTGAATTCCCATTTTAGAATTGACGAAACTGAGGCACAGAAAACTTAAGTGACCCGCCCACAGTCAAACAGCAGGTAAATGGCAGATAAGGGATTAGAATACAAGTCAATCGACTGTACTTATTAAGCGCTTAATAGTGTGCAGAGAACTGTACTAATCACTAGGGAGAGGATAACACAACAGCTTAACAGAACGCATTCCCTGCCCTCAAAGAGGTAACCTCTACCTTTCATTCATTCAGTAGTATTTACTGAGCGGTTACTATGTGCAGAGCACTGTACTAAGCGCTTGGAATGAACAAGTCGGCAACAGATAGAGACGGTCCCTGCCGTTTGACGGGCTCACGGTCTATTCGGGGGAGACAGAGTCTGACCGAACAACCGTCAGAAGAACATTATATTCATTCAGTAGTATTTATTGAGCGCTTACTATGTGCAGAGCACTGTACTAAGCGCTTGGAATGTACAAGTCGGCAACAGATAGAGACAGTCCCTGCCCATTGACGGGCTTACAGTCTAATCGGGAGAGACAGACAGACAAAAACGATAGCAATAAATAGAGTCAAGGGGAAGAACATCTCGTAAAAACAATGGCAACTAAATAGAATCAAGGCGTACCTCCCAGGCCCATGGTCTTTCCGCTAGCTCACATGCCTACTCACAGTGCTCGGCACATAGTAAGCGCTTAACAAATACCAAAATTATTACCTCATGGAAAGATCAGCTCCTACTAGTTTATAGGCTCTTTTGAACTTTTAAAGGTTTTCTTTTTCTATTAAGCCCTTCTGAAAAATGTGAACATATTGGTTAGGATGACGTGGACTGGTTCAAAGGTCAAGGTCTGGGCTTCAGCCTATGAACCCACATTGGTTTATAGAGTATTAGGGCAGTCAGGGGCAAGTGGACTAGTTGGCTATGTGTGTGACTGGATCATGCTATGTCTTCTCAGGATGGCCACTATTTTGAACTCCCAGTCTGGACTTAAAAGTTGCCCTTATGGTTTGGTGTGATCCTACACTAAGAGGTTTAATGGGTGTACTTCACTGTGGAAAAGGTCAGGACACTCAGGATTTCTATGGAACATTGCATTCTCTTTGGTCACTTGATACTGTGGTGAGCCAACCACAAGCTGCTTTGCTAGAGATCATCTGTGATCCCACAAACAACAACAAGGGACAGACTTTCTGAAGGCACTGATGGGCTTTCTCTTGAGACAGGTGATTGTTGGCCTTTAGGGGCGGAACATGGAGATAGAAGTGGCTTTGTCTCTCTGTTCTACCCAGTGATGGTCCTGGCCCAGAGAATGACTGCCATGCAGAGCCCCAGCTGCCATACCTAAGGCAGATAAAAAGCGGTTGCTTTGAAGTAGACGGGTTTTTGCAGGAGGTACAGAGGGAAGCACCTGCAGCAGAAGGAGAGCAACACTCGGAAGCAGAAAGAAGAAGCACCGACAGAATGGGCTCCTTTGACAAGAGACTAGTATTGGACCCTTGGTGGAGTGAGTGAACGTATGTATGTGTCACTCCCTCACACTTTGGTAAGACTAAGTAAAAAACTTTCCATTTGGACCTTGGTGATCAGAGGTGTGGTTTGACTTCTATCACTGAGGCTCCCCCGATCCAGGAAGCTCCTGGTTGGTATGAACCGGTGGCTAGTGATAGGTATTAACTCCACTCTCAGCCCCACGGCACTTAAGTACATATCTGTAATTGATTTATTTAGAGTAATATCTGATTTCCTCTATCTCACTGTGGGCAGGGAACTGGTCTACTAACCCCGTTGTACTGTACTCTCTCAAGCACTTAATACGGTGCTCTGCACACAGTAAGCAGTCAAACAGTATTGATTATAATATCCTGAAGTTGATAATAATGATGATATTTGTTAAGCCCTTACGATATGCCAGGTACTGTACTAAACTCTGAGGTGGATACAAGCAACTTGTGTTGGACACACTCCCTGTCACAGTCCCCATTTTTCCAGAGGTAACTGAGGCACAGAAGAGTAAAGTGATGTGCCCAAAGTTACACAGTGGATAGGTTGTGGAGCTGAAATTAGAACCCAGGTCCTCTGATGCCCAGGTCCATGCTCTATCCATTAGGCCATACTGCTTCTCAAGGACCAACATGGTTTCCTTTATGAAAGTTGCAGAGCTGAAAGTGAGTGTCAAACAAAAACAGACAGGTTGACTTTGGAATCAAATGCCCAGAAATAGTGTGGGCTCATGGAGAAAGCCTGAACCTGGAAGTGACAAGATCTGGAGTTTAATTCCAGCTCTGCCATATACCTGCTTCATGACCTTGGGCAAATCACTTAACTTCTCTATGCCTCAATTTCCTCATCTGTAAAATGGGGGTGAAGACCGTGAGTCCCAGTTGGGACAACCTGATTACTTTGTGTATATACCCCAGTGCTTAGAACAGTGTTTAGCACATAGTAAGTGTTTAACAAACACCATCATTATTATTACTTTTTCGTGCTTCAGTTTGCTCATCTGTAAAATGGGGATTAAATACCTTATCCTCCCTTCCCCTTGGATCACAAACCTCATGTGGGACAGGGATTTGTCAAACATGACTACCTAGCTTCAATCCCAAGCTTGCACATAGGAAGAGCATAACAAATACTGCAATCATTATTACTATTAGCTGAGCAATTTCCCCAAACCATCTTGAATTCTTTAATGCTACAAAGACACTTGGGACCTACAAGTTAAAGTCTATCTTCGTGTTACTCAGAGAATATAGTCGTGTATTTTTAAAAGTTGTCTTTTTTACCTGTCAAGACTGATAATTGTTCTAGTTCCTTGGCAGCTGAAGCTCCCAGAGCAACAGTGTGAATGGTAGCTCCACTCTGTTTCACCTCCTCAAAACAAGAACTTATAGTTGAGTCTTCCCCATCTGTCAGCAACACGATTTCAGAGCCATCGGTTGTCTGGAATTTCTGTTTAATTGCCTGAAGACATGCATTTAGTGTATTAATTTGGGGGTTTAGAACTGCAGAGTTGCAAGTAGCCAGCTGCATTAGGAAAATGCTTTTCACCTGAAATGCAGCTCGGACTCCGCTGCAGATTGACGTTCCTCCTCCAGCCGTGGAAGGCAGCTTTTTGATCAGCTGATTCCGGTCATCCTCGCTGACAATTTGAATTAGAGCATTTTGGATTACGGCTTTACTATCAAATACGACCATCCCGACCCAGGATCCTTTTTCAATAATCTGTAGCAGGAACAATTTGGCTGCCTGATTCATTCGATTAAGACGATCCTTATCCTGAGGGAAGAAGAGTACAAATGAAACTTCTATGTGCATTACAAGATGCAAACTCAGCACATAACATAGTGATCGTGGATGTGGATGTGATTTTGTGTTCCTGTGTGAATGCCTAAATCCCGAGCTTATTAAATGGGTCAACCAACCAGGTTAAAAAATGACATTTCATCCCCAGTGAAAGCTTCAACTTCCAGTAAAGTCTCTGATGCTGTTAACCAAATAGATCTAAATGAAACGTTATAATGATTCAAGGTTTTTGGAACATTAGGTGCTTCAGATATGGTAAATAAATACAAATACAAAAATGGGGCTATGCGACTCATGGCCTTAATCTCCCTCTCATATGAACTCCAGGTACAGGAATTTTGTCAGATCTGCTTTTGTTGTTTCTACCCAGCACTTGGTATAGTGTTTATCGCATAGTTCTTATTGTTATTATTATTTTTGAATAGACAGATATGTTATTTCCTTATATAGCTACTGTTTACCTATCAGTTAACGTGTAGTTATTGTCAAAGTAGGTATATTCCTGCACCATCCTAACATCTCCCTGATATTGTGTATATCTTTAGGATTCTATTTATTTTGATGGTATTGATGCCTGACTACTTGTTTTGTTTAGCTGTCTGTCTCCCCCTTTTAGAGTGTGAACCCGTTGTTGGGCAGGGATTGCCTCTATCTGTTGCCGAATTGTACATTCTAAGCGCTTAGTACAGTGCTCTGCACAAAATAAGTGCTCTATAAATACAACTGAATGAATTTCCAGCTACAATCCAGCCCACACACTTCACTCTTCTAATGTCAACCTACTTACTCTACCTCAGTCTTGCCTGTCTCTCCACTATCCACTCACCCACGTCCTGCCTCTTACCTGGAATTACCTGCCACTTCATATCTGACAATTAGTCTCCCACCTTCAGAGCCGCATTAAAAGCACACCACTTCCAAGAGGCCTTCCCAGACCAAACCCTTATTTCCTCTTCTCCCTCTCCCTTTTGTGCCACTTGTGTAGATATATGTAATTTGTTTATATCAGTGCTCATCTCCCCACTCAGACCGTGAACTTGTATGCGGAGAATATGTCTATTAACTCTTTTTCATAATGGACTCTCCCAAGTGCTTAGTAGAGTGCTCTCCGCACGGTAAGTACTCAGTAAATACGGCTGATCGATTGTTTTCTGAAGCATGTGAGGGAAGGAACTAGTGGTAGTGATAGGAATCCTGTTTGATAAATGACACTGGATTAAAGCCTTGTTTTCACTCCTTCTTCTTCCTGTCTTTCCACCTATTTCACCACTCCCGCTTTCCTCTCACGTTGGTATAGAGGAGGGTTTGGCTCCATGGGAGTCTGCGAGTCTAAAGGTCATGGGTACTAAACCAGGTTCTGTCACTTGTCTTCTGTGACCTTAACCTCTCTGTGCCTCAGTTACCTCATCAGCAAAATGGGGAGTAAGAGTGTGAGCCCCTATTGGGACAGAGACTCAGTCCAACCTGATTAACTTGTATCTACCCCAGTTCTTAGAAAAGTACTTGGCACTTAGTAAGCCCTTAAATACCTTAATTATTATTATTATTAGAGTTCAGGTGAACCCAGTTCAGAGGAGTTCAGGTCTGGCCCCTGATTTTCCCCAAGTCTGGGGACTCAGGAGTCTGGGTCAGTTCCAGGGCCACAGACGTAGCTCAGTCTGCTGAAGGGCTAACCTGCGTTGGTGCCTAGAAGCAGCGTAGCTCAGTGACAAGAGCATGGGCTTGTAGAGTCAGAGGATGTGGGTTCTAATCCTGCTTCCCCACTTGTCTGCTGTGTGACCTTGGGCAAGCCACTTGACTTCTCTTTGCCTCAGTTACCTCATCTGTAAAATGGGGAGTAAGACTGAGAGCCCCACATGGGACAACCTGATTACCTTGTATCTACCCCAGCACAGTGGAACAGTGCTTAGCACATAGTAAGTGATTAACAAATACCATGATTATTATTATTAATGCCAGGATATAGGATGTTCACTGAGTTGATGCTATTACTATCGGGGATTTTCATGGTGATATTTTCCATACTTGTCTTCCCTTTACTTTTCTTATCCCTACCAAGTCCTCTTCTTTTGTATGTATAAATCTCTTGTGTGCAGAGCGCTGTAATAAGCACTTGGAAGAGTACACTATAACAATAAACACATATTCCCTGTCCACAGCAAGCTCACAGCATAGAGGAGGAGACAGACACCAAGTGAGAAACCTGAGAAGTCTTGACATAAAGAGGGTAAGGGACACCTGGACCACGTTCAGTAGGTCCAGCTACAAATGCTCACTGAGGTCCAGCCTGACCCCATGATCGGTTCTCAATACAAGGGACGCAAGAGGGGGCTGAGGCAGCGCGATGGCCCACGTGATAGGGAAAGCAGTCGACCCACACCAGGACGAGCCCAAGCCTCCCTCAGGCCATTTTGCCTGTACCCAAGAGGGTCCAGAATTTGACTGGGATGGTCTTACCGCCATGCTTCCAGACTTATCAAGCACCAAACAGACTCTTCTGATGATAGATTTCAGCAAGGAAAAGACAGGTTTTGGTGGCTGGCCAGTCATGGGTTTGCTGTTCTTAAAGTCAGCTGAATCCTTGATGACGTCCCAAGTGCTTCGGAGGTTGCACATTCGGTTGTGAGGGGTTGGAGCGTCTACGTTATGGTTGTGCGCTGAACAGAACTCAACCACCTGGAAGAGTCAGTACAATGAGAACGGTTAGAACTAGACACGAGTATCACCGAAAAAGCCATCCAAAATTAATCAGCCCAGTGATGAGTCATATTTTAAAGATCCCTGTTTAACTCTCTCTCCACACATACTGTGTGATTCTTGGAATAATGTGCTCTGGGCTTGTTGGTTAGAGAGATTGTGTTTAACCATATGGTCCCTAGCCATCTTTGAGTTAATTCACATATGGAGGTGTGAGCCTTTCCTTTGAGGGTGATCCCCTACTTCCTAGGTGAGCCGGTAGGGAAGTCTTCTGCATGGTTGCATGATGAGAAGGATGTTTCCACCCCTTTACTTCTGTAAAATACAGTGAATTAGCCCCTTCACCTCTCGGGTATTTGTATTTGCACTATCTTGGGTAGTGGTATTTGTTAATGAGAACAGTAATAATAATAATGGTACTTGTGAAGCACTTACTATGTGCCAGGCACCATTTTAAGCACTGGGGTAGTTACAAGATAATCAAAGAAGCAGCACGGTGTAGTGGTCTGGAAGTCAGAAGTTTATGGGTTCTAAGCCCAGCTCCTCTGCTTGTCTGCTGTGTGACTTTAAGCAAGCCACTTCACTTCTCTGGGCCTCAGTTCCCTCATCTGTAAAATGATGATTGAGACTGTGACCTCCACATGGGACAGGGACTATGTCCAACCCGGTTTGCTTGTATCCACCCCAGCACTTAGTAGAGCGCCTGGCATATAGTGCTTAACAAATACCATTATTATTATTAAGTTGGACACAGTCCCTGTCCTACATAGGGCTCACAGTCTTAATCTCCATTTGCCAGATGAGGGAACTGAGGCACAGACAATTGAATGATTTGCCCACGGTCACCCTGCGGACAAGTGGTAAGGCCGGGATTAGAACCCAGGTCCTTCCTACTCTCACGCCCGTGTTCTATCCACTAAATCACACTGCTTCTCTCATTCCTTCTCTGCCTTAGCTTTGCCAGCATCTAACAGAAAGTTAAAGATCTACTGGCTGTAGGGCAGAGTCTACCGTCTTTCCAATCCGGTGCAATGCCCATTTGCCGTAAACATCACTGGAACGCTCGACCAGAGGAGCGGGAGGGGGTCCAATGGGGGTGCACCCACTGCCCCCGCCGCGTCCTAACAATGGGGGTCCAGCCCATGCGTGTCTGTGCTCTAGATTGTGAACTCGTTATGGGCAGGGTATGTGTCTACCAGCTCTGACATATTGTACTTTCCCCATGAATTCAGTACACTGCTCTGCATATAGTAAGTGTTCAATAAATACCGTGGATTGATTGATTGGGAAAGGTGGTTTTGAATACCTGGTCATCCTGTTAAGGAAATATTTTTACTTTCCCCTTCTATTTCCCTTTTGTAAGTTAATTTCTCCCCCCTTCTTTCTTCAGTGGGACTAGAATGTGAAAATGACGGAGCCCGGGGTCTCCTGTTGGGAATGCTGGATGAGGGACAGTTCTGAGATTCCAGAAGGGGAAACCTGCGCAGAGGAATCGATGGCAGTAGTAGTGGCTGGTGCCGTTCCTCTCCAACTCACCAGATTTTTTAATGGTATTTGTTAAACTCTATGTGCAGGAACTGTACTAAACTCTGGGTAAATACCAGCTAATCTGATTGGACACAGTCCCTGTCCCACATGGGGCTCATAGTCGTAATCCCCGTTTTACAAAATAAGGAAACCGTGACGCGGAGAAATGAAGTGACTTGTCCAAGGTCACCCAGCAGACAAGTGGAGTCAGGATTAGAACCCAGGTCCTGCTGACTCTCAGGTCCATGCTCTTTCCACTAGGCCATGCTGCTTCCTGTGAGTTGGGTTCTCGCTGGGGCATAGAGTGCAGCGGGTGGGTAGGCGGGGAGGGACGCCACACACCGAGACGATCACATAAAGGTTTTCTACCGGCAGGGCATATTTTCAGCCCTAGCAGCGGGCCGGCCCTGAGAGGTAGCGTTGTGACCAGGCGGGTGGTTGTTTTGGTAGCTGCTGTGATCTTTGCAGGCCAGCAATTTTTCAGGATTCTTACTGGGTTCATCCATCTTGTGGAATACCTCGGGGTTCTTCTTTCAGAAACCTTCAGCACTGAAGGCATGATCCCAGGAAGCAGAGCTGGGACTAGAACCCAGGCTGCCCGATTCCCAGGGAAGTGCTCTTTCCACTGGAACAGGAGCAGGAGGTGTCCTGGATCTCCAGCTTTGAAGATTTTTAAGCTCGCTGTGGGCAGGGAACATGTCTACCAGCAATGTGGCTTAGTGGAAAGAACATGGGCTGGGGAATCAGAGGAAGTGGGTTCTAATCCCGGCTCCACCACTTGTCTGCTGTGTGACCCTGGGCAAGTTATTTTACTTCTCGGGGTCTCAGTTCCCTCACCTGTAAAATAGGGATTAAGACTGTGAGCCCCACGTGGTACAATCTGATTACCTTGTGTCTACTCCAGCGCTTAGAACAGTGCTTGGTACATAGATAATTATGGTACTTGTTAAGCACTACATGCCAAAGACTCTTGTAAGCACTGGGGTCGGTACAAGTTAATCAGGTTGGACACAGTCTCTGTCCCACATGGGGCTCACACTTTTAATCCCCCATTTTGCAGCTGAGGTAACTGAGGCCCGGAGAAGTGAAGTGACTTGCCCAAGGTCGCACAGCACACAAGTGGCAGAGCCGGGATTAAAACCCCGGTCCTTCTGATTCCCAGGCCCGTACTCTATCCACTAAGCCACGCATGATCCCAGGAAGCAGAGCTGGGACTAGAACCCAGGTTGCCCGATTCCCCGGGAAGTGCTCTTTCCACTGGAACAGGAGCAGGAGGTGTCCTGGATCTCCAGCTTTGAAAACTTTTAAGCTTGTTGTGGGCAGGGAACATGTCTACCAGCAGTGTGGCTTGTAATCTCCCAAGTGCTTAGTACAATGTGCTGCAAAAGTAAGCACTTAATAAACGCCACCGATGGATTGATATGCTTTACACTGATAACATCAAACTCTACCGCTCCTTTCTTTTCCTCTCTCTCTCACCACTTTCCCCTGGCATGACAAGGCAGCCCTCCCCTAATAATAATGATGGTATTTAAGTGCTTACTATGTGCAAAGCACTGTTCTAAGTATTGGGGAGGGAGGATACAAAGTGATCAGGTTGGCCCAGTGGGGCTTACAGTCTTAGTGCCCATTTTACAGATGAGGAAGCTGAGGCACAGAGAAGTAAAATGACTTGCCCAAAGTCACACAGCTGACAAGCACCCATGACCTCTGACTCCCACGCCCGGGCTCTTTCCACTGGGCCACGCTGCTTCTCTAGGACGGTGAGGTGGTGGTGCTGCCAACCATTTATTTCCCAGATATCCGGACGGGTGCCTGTCACAACTACGGGGCTTGATTGTCTTGGGGGCCTGAGCCAGCTACTCCCCTTGCTTTTCTTTCAATCAGCTACTCAGTCCATCCATAGTATTTACTGAGCGCTTACTGTGTGCAGAACATTGTACTAAGAGCTTGGGGAAAGTACAATACAACAGAGTTGGACACATTCCCTGCCGACGATCAGTTTACAGTCTAGTCGGGGGGGGCAGACATTAATATAGATAAATTACCCGATATGTAAAATAGGTCCTGAGGGGCTGAAGGAGGGATTAATACCAAATGCCCAAAGAGCACATATCCAGCCGCAGAAGGGAGAAGGAGTCGGGGAAAAGAGGGCTTAATCGGGGAAGGAGATGTGACCTTTCTATTCTCTTCTTTCTATTCTATTCTTCTATTCACGGTCATTCAATTGTATTCAATGAGTACTTGCTATGTGCAGAGCACTGTACTAAACATTTGGGAGAGTGCAAAAGTGTTACAAAATAACAATAGACAGACACATTCCTTCCCCACCCATGCTGCGTATGTGACAGTGATTCCTCTCTTTCCCATGGCAGTGGTGCTGATAACCTATCAGTCAATCAGTCAACAGTATTTACTAAGCCCTTACTGTGTGCAGAGTGCTGTGATAAGCACTGGGGAGGGGACAATAGTGTTTGTATACACAATCCCTGTTCTCGGACAGCTTACTCTCTTGCAGGGGAGAGACATATTATAATAAATTACAGGAAGAGGAGCAAACAAGGACAAGGATGTGTACATAAGTGCTGTGATGGGAGGAGGGGGGGAGTATCTAAGTGTTTAGGGGACATGGACTCATGCACACAGGTGATGCACAGGGGAGGGAGAGTAAGGTGGGACAATGAGAGAGGAGGCAGGGTTGTGATTTTAGTCTGGCTTCGAAAATGAGTGGGATATGTAGTTCTTGAGAGCTTTGGGAAGTAGGGTGCAAGTGAGGGATCAAAGGTGAGACACGAGAAGGAATCACAGTATGCAGGTTGGTAACGGTGAGTAGGTTGGGGACCTGAAGAAGATTTTAGTGCAGGATTGACTGATTGTTTCTTGGAGAAGGAGCGTGGCTTAGTGGATAAAGCATGGATCGCCTGGGTTCTAATCCCAGCTTCACCACTTATCTGCTGTGTGACCTTGAACAAATCACTTTGCTTCTCCGGGCCTCAGTTACCTCGTCTGTAAAATGGGATATAAGGCGTGAGCCCCTTTTGGGACAGGGACTGTGTCCAACCCGATTAACGTATATCTATCTACCCAGTGCTTATCAACAGGCTTTTGAGACTCCCTGTTTCCTCTTCTCCCACTCCCTTTTGCATCACCCTAACTTGCTACCTTTGTTCTTTTCCACTCCCAGCCCCACAACACTTATATACATATCTTTCATTTATTTATTTGTATTGATGTCTGTCTCCCCCACCTAGACTGTAAACTCATTGTGGGCAGGGAATGTGTCTGTTTAGTCTTGTATCTTACTTCCCCAAGTGCTTAGTGCAGTGCTCTGCACACAGTAAGCACTCAATAAATAGGATTGAGTGAAATGAATGAAAGCACTCAACAAATACCATAATTATGAATATCTGCTTTGAGATTTTGTAATGACTGAAGTAAGAAAGGGGAATCAACAAAATAAGCCAAAGATCTAATAAACAACTGAGGATCACTCCTGAGGCAGAGAATAGGAATTCATGCTGCCAGTAATTGTAGTGTCTGCCATCTTAATTAGCAATCTTCATTAATCTTGCTTAGCATCTATCCTAGATGAGACAATCATGGAAGTACTCGTTAATCCCTCCAAAAGGGGTTGCCAAGTGTGTAGCACCAAGGAGCCCTAAAATCCCAATAAAACTCATAGAAAATGTGAGATTATGAAACAGGATCCAGTGGAGAAGCAGTTCCTTATCTGGCCAATTAGCCCAATCCAAATTCCAGAGTGAGTGATGGAGATACTTACAGAATCAATACTCGACTGATACATTATGGATGCTGTTTCAAATTGATCTTCATCCAGTATGAATTTACAGCCTTCTTCAAACATCTGAGTCTTCCAATCCACTTTGCAAAGCCTATTTGAGCAGCTGTTTCCTTGGCAAACCTCCTTTTTGTATGAACCAAGGATATCTAATGAACACCTAAAAAGATATCAGAATTAATCTTAGAGAATTTACTTAATCATCTTTTAATAATGTTATTGAGTGCTTACTGTCTGCAGAAGCACTTGAGAGAACACAATGAACCTAAAATAAAATTTTCTAATAGAGGAGGCAGGTAGACTCCAATTATTTACAAATAGGGTGAGCTGGAAGAAGATACATCTCATAGCAGCAAGACTGTGGAAAGATGGACTAGGGTATATATTACAAATTTTTTATTTATATTAATGTCTCCCCCTCTAGACTGAAAGCTTATCGTGGTCAGGCAATGTGTCCACTAACAGTGTTGTACTGTAGTCTCCCTGGTGTTGAGTACAGTGCTCTGGACACAGTAAGCATTCAGTAAATACCATTGATGATGATGACAATGAATGAATAAGGAGTGTCTGTAGATCCCTACAGCAATCAATCAACTAATCATATTTATTAAGTGTTTACTGTGTGCAGAGCATTTGAGAGTAAACTATAACAGAGCAGATAAGTGTGTTCCCTACCCAAAATAGGCTTTCTGTCTAGAAGAGGAGACAGACATTAAACTAGATTATGGTTATGAACACAAGTGCTTTGGGGCTGAGGGTGGAGCGAATATCAGATGTTTAAAGGGATATCCATTAACTGCTAAAGTTGACTATTAGAATGACGCAACCTGGGTTGGTGGAAATTAATAGGGGAGAGGAGCTAAGATTTCAGGAGGGCTTTGAGTCATTCAGTCATATTTATTGAGGGCATACTGTGTGCAAAGCATTGTTCTCAGCACTTGGGAAAATACAATGTAACAATATACAGACACATTCCCTATCTAGCAATATGACTAAATAAATAAATAACAGATCTATACGTAAGTGCTGTGGGGCTGAGAGGTGGGGATGAATGAATGGAGCAAGTCAGGGTGATGGAGAAGGGAGTAGGAGAAGAGAAAAGGAGGGCAGCTGGAGAGGGAATTCCAGGCAGGGGAGGCAAGGACAGGGAATGAGGAGAAGGTGATTTTGGAATGAGAGGTGAAGGAAGGTTGGGATTGGTGGGTGAACTGAGCAGATTTAGAAGGAGAAAGAGCTGGTGGAGGGGCTTGAAACTAGTGGTCAGGAGTTTCTGCTTGATGTAGAGGGAATTACATCACCACTGGAGAGAGAGGTCAAGGAGGATTAGGTTGGATTATATCATCTGGTAGTTAAAACCAGTTGGATGATTAACATTATGAAAATTACTAGTGGAGATCAAATGATGCAACTGTTTTTTGCTCAAAGCCACTTAAATCAGAATGCTATTACCTTGTTGCTTCAGGATTTCCATCATTGGACATGTAGAAAGGTTGTTCATCGCTGTATTCGTTAAACACCCCCCACCGCAGATGAGCCCATTCGTGGACAAACACTCGACCTGAGGGAGAATTTTGAAATGTGATTTTATAGCAGCTTCATTCCCTACCTATCAGTACCATGGTTAATAATTCCTGATTCTGCCCACCACTTCCCTGCCCTCAGTTATCCCTTGCCAACTGAAAGTAATAATAATAATAATGATTGTGGTATTTCTTAAGCACCTACTATATGCCAGGCACTGTATTAAGCCCTGGGGTGGATAAAAGCAAGTTGGGTTGGACACAGTCCCCGTCCCCTGTGGGGCTCTCAGCCTCAATCCCTCTTTTACAGCTGAGGTAACTGAGGCCCAGTGAAGTGACTTGCCCAAGATCACACAGCAGACAAGTGGTGGATCCAGGTTTAGAACCCATGACCTTCTGACTCCTAGTCCTGTAACCTATCCACTACACCAATGCAATAATTTCTATTTATACTGTATAGTCATTTTATTTCTTAATAGTAATACGATACAATATTGTTTTTTTTGCAAAAGCACTTGGTTTTCATTTAATAATAATTTTTTGAATTTAATGAAGTGACTTGCCTAAGGTGACACAGCAGACACGTGGCGGAGCCAGGATTAGAACCCATGACCTTCTGAATCCCAGGATGAGGCTCTAGCCACTATGCCACGAATGTAGAGCATTATAAGGTATAAAAAAGTTGTCTGTTCAATCAGACAATGGTAATTACTGTCGGCTGTGTGACTGTGAACAAGTCACTTCTCTGTGCCTCGGTTCCCTCATCTGTAAAATGGGGATGAAGACTGTGAGCCTCATGTGGGACAACCTGATGACCCTGTATCTACCCCAACGCTTAGAACAGTGCTCTGCACATAGTAAGCGCTTAACAAATACCGACATTATTATTATTGATTATTGAGCATTGACTGTACGTAGAACACCATACTAACCACTTGGGAAAGTACGATACCATATATTTGGTAAACTCAACACCTGCTGACAAGGAGTTTACAATCTACAGTGGGAGACAGTCATTAAAATTAATTACAGATAGGGGAAATAGTAAAGTAGAAGTATAAATGTATATGAATATCCTTCTACTCTACTATCTATAACACACACACACACCCACGTGTCTGTGTATATATATATATATAAATACACATATCCACTCTCAGGGTCACCCCTGGAGAGTTTCCAGTACTTCACCAGTCTTGGCTGTGGGAGGGAGAGTCGAGCAGAGGCCTACCTAGGCTGGGCAGTGGCTAACCAGTGGAAAGCAATCTTCTACAAGTCAAAACTCACCCATGCTGGGCAGCAGCGGCACTGGACAGAGTTGAGGGTGGAGACTCAGGTTTACCGCGTGGAAGGAGGCAGTGGCAAACCACTTCTGTAGTTTTACCAAGAAAAGTCCACGGTTACACTACCAGAACGATTGCAGATGGAGAGTGGGGGGTTCTGGGAGAGATCGGACCACGGTGTTGCTATGGGATGGAAACGACTCGGCATATGAGAAGACATACACGTGTATGCGCTCGCTATTCGCTCACTCTTGGCTTCAGAGCTCTCCGTCAGCTTGCCCGCTCCTACCTCACCTCCCTTCTCTCCTTCTACAGTCCACCCTGCACATTCCACTCCTCTGCCACCACTAACCTCCTCACGGTGCCTCATTCTCGCCTGTCCCGCCATCGACCCCTGGGCCACATCCTACCGCTGACCTGGAACGCCCTCCCTCCTCACATCTGCCGAACTAACTCTCTTCCCCTCTTCAAAACCCTACTGAGGGCTCACCTCCTCCAGGAGGCCTTCTCAGACTGAACTTCCCCTTTTTCCTCTGTTCCTCCCTCTGCTCTACCCCCTTCCCCTCCCCACAGCACTTGAGTATATTTGTACATATTTATTACTCTATTTTATTAATGATGTGTATATATTTATGATTCTATTTATCTATTTTGATGGTAGTGATGCTTGTTTTTTGAGTATATTTGTACATATTTATTACTCTATTTATTTTATTAATGATGTGTATATATTTATGATTCTATTTATCTATTTTGATGGTAGTGATGCTTGCTTTTCTGAGTATATTTGTACATATTTATCACTCTATTTTATTAATGATGTGTATATATTTATGATTCTATTTATCTATTTTGATGGTAGTGATGTTTGCTTTTTTGAGTATATTTGTACATATTTATCACTTTTCTGAGTATATTTGTACATATTTATCACTCTATTTATTTTATTAATGATGTGTATATATTTATGATTCTATTTATCTATTTTGATGGTAGTGATGTTTGCTTTTTTGAGTATATTTGTACATATTTATTACTCTATTTTATTAATGATGTATATATATTTATGATTTTATTTATTTTGATGGTAGTGATGCTTGTCTTTTGTTGTCAGTCTCCCCCTTCTAGACTGAAAGCCCATTGTTGGGTAGGGATTGTCTCCGTTGCCAAACTGTACTTTGCAAGCACGTAGTACAGCGCACTGAACACAGTAAGCACTCAATAAATATGAATGAATGAATATGCATACATACATAAATATATATCATTTATATAGTGTACATATATATATGCTGTGGGGGCTGGGGTATCAAAGTTCTCGAGAAGTACACATCCAGGTGCCAGGTGCATAGTTGATGCAGTAGGGAAAACAGGGGAATTGTTGGTTTAGTCTGGGAGGGCCACTTGGAAGAGTGGAGTTTTAGGAGGGTTTGGAAGATGGGGAGAATGGCGATCCGTCAGCTACGAAGGGGAGGGAGTTCCAAATCGAAGGGGAGACATGGACAAGGGATTAGTGTCGGTATAGACAAGGTTGAGGTACAGAGAGTAGATTGTCTCTTTTCTTTATTTTTTTAAATGGTATTTTGAAAAAAGGATGGCTAGAGAGAGAGGCATCCATTACATACATTCTCCAAAGCATCCTATTGCTGCTGATGGGGATGGAACTGGGTTAGAATCAAGATTAAGGGAATGCTAACTTCCAAGTGCTGGTATCAGTAACTGGCTCGATTGAGGGTTCGTCTTGTGGTATGCTGTCGAGTCGTCTCTGCCTCAAAGCGACACCATGGACACAAGCTCACCCTTGACTCGTCTCTCTCGTTCACCCCACACATCCTATCCGTTACCGAGACCTGCCGGTTTCACCTCTACAATATCACCGAGATCCGCCCTTTCCTCTCCACCCAGACGGCTACCTTACCGTTACGGGCTCTCGTTATATCCCGGCTAGACTACCGTGTCAGCCTTCTCTCTGACCTCCCTTCCTCCTCTCTCGCCCCGCTCCGGTCTATTCTTCACTCCGCTGCCCGGCTCATCTTCCCGCAGAGACGATCTGGGCATGTCACTCCCCTTCTTAAACACCTCCAGTGGTTGCCTGTCGACCTCCGCTCCAAACAAAAACTCCTCACTCTAGGCTTCGAGGCTCTCCGCCACCTTGCCCCTTCCTACCTCTCCTCCCTTCTCTCTTTCTACCTCCCACCCCGCACGCTCCGCTCCTCTGCCACCCACCTCCTCGCCGTCCCTCGGTCTCGCCCGTCCCGCCGTCGACCCCCGGGTCGCGTCCTCCCGCGGTCCCGGAACGCCCTTCCTCCTCACCTTCGCCAAACTGATTCTCTTTCCCTCTTCAAAACCCTACTTAAAACTCACCTCCTCCGAGAGGCCTTCCCAGACTGAGCTCCTCTTCCCCCTCTACTCCCTCTGCCATCCCCCCTTTACCTCTCCGCAGCTAAACCCTCATTTTCCCCTTTTCCCTCTGCTCCTCCACCTCTCCCTTCCCATCCCCGCAGCACTGTACTCGTCCGCTCGACTGTATATATTTTCGTTACCCTATTTATTTTGTCAATGAATTGTACATCGCCTCGATTCTATTTAGTCGCCATCGGTTTTTACGAGATGTTCTTCCCCTCGACTCTGTTTATCGCCATCGTTCTCGTCTGTCCGTCTCCCCCGATTAGACCGTGAGCCCGTCAAACGGCAGGGACCGTCTCTATCTTGTTGCCGACTTGTTCATCCCAAGCGCTTAGTCCAGTGCTCTGCACATAGTAAGCGCTCAATAAATACTATTGAATGAATGAATGAAGCTCACCTCTCCAAGAGGCCTTCCCAGACTGAGCTCCCCCCTTTTTCCCTCTGCTCCCTCTACCCCCCCTTCACCTCTCCGCAGCTAAACCCTCTTCTCCCCCCTTTCCCTCTCCTCCTCCCCCCTCCCGCCCCACCCCCTCAGCTCTGTATTCGTCTGCTCAACTGTATATATCTTCATCACCCTATTCATTTTGTTTATTTTGTTTAATGAGATGTACATCACCCTGATTCTATTTATTTGCCATTGTTTTTATGAGATGTTCTTCCCCTTGACTCTATTTATTGCCACTGTTCTCGTCTGCCCGTCTCCCCCGATTAGACCGTAAGCCCGTCAAAGGGCAGGGACCGTCTCTCTCTGTTGCCGACTTGTACATTCCAAGCGCTTAGTACAGTGCTCTGCCCATAGTAAGCGCTCAGTAAATACTATTGAATGAATCTCTCCCAGAACACCCCACCTCCATCTGCAATCCTTCTGGTAGTGGATCCAAAGAGTTTTCTAGATTAAAAATCCGGAAGCGGTTTACCACTGCCTCCTTCCGTGCAGTCAACTTGAGTCTCCACCCTCGATTCTTTCCCGTGCCACCGCTGCCCAGCACAGAGGAGTTTTGACTTGTAGCAGATTGCCTGCCATTTTCTAGCCACTGCCCAAGGTAGGTATGGCACGGAAAGGCCTCTGCTTGACTTTCCCTCCTCTAGCTGAGCCTTATAGAGTACTGGAAACTCTTCAGGTGCGACCCTGAGAGGGGGTTTCTCCCTTGGATTTTGCCACATTTACTATCGTCATTTAATCACCTTCCCCTTTTTTTTCTTTATGATTTTTTCACTCTCGGAATTAGTTTTTAATCTGGAATGACAACTGGTCCTTTGCAGTCTTTGTGGTTTTTCAAGAAATAATTTTCAGGCGACAGAGGATACATTTTTTCACATTTTTTTCATCACTTCCTTGTCTCTTATGGGGCCTTGAATAATTCTGTGTCTTTTTTCACTGAAATATTATCGGTAATCGTATTTGTTCTCGGCTTTTCCACTATCTTTTTCACTTTCCCAAGTTTCATTGCATTTCATTTCTGCCTTCTAATCCATTTTTAATTTGCGGTTACATAGCTTTATTTTAAGATACGATTAAAGTGGACCATGCTGTATTAGTACAAGAAAGTGGAGGTCCTAGTTCGAAAAGCACTAAATCAAACGGTTGATAGGTCGCACACACGACTGAACTATTTTTCAGTCCACTGGTTGGGGGCGGGGGGTACCCATTGGAATGGGGTGCACACCGGACACAGTGAAGAACCCAAGCAGCACCGTGTCCAGCTTTTGCTGTTTGGGCTTTTTTGCATTGTATTTACATGGTGTGACCCAGTGCAGTCACAGGACTTCCAGGCTTGTAGCTTAGTGGGTAGAGCCCAGGCCTGAAAGTCAAAAGGACCTCGATTCTAATCTCGGCTCCACCACGTGTCTGCTGGGTGACCTTGGGCAAGTCACTTAACTTCTCTGTGCCTCATCTGGAAAATAGGGATTGAGACTGTGAACCCCAGGTGGGACAGGGACCGGGTCCAACCCGATTTGCTTGTATCCTCCCCAGCGCTTGGTACAGTGCCTGGCACGTAGTAAGTGCTTAAGAACAACCACAATTATTATTATTAGGCATTTAGTAGCGATGGGAAAAACTCACGGTTTAAGCGCCCGAAGGCCTTCGTTTCTTCCAGGCTCCTTGAGGAAGCTTGGGAGGGGCTAACTCCCCTCGTCTGCCGGGAAATGAGCCTTTCTTCCCCTGTTTTTGGTTCCAGGATTGACCTGAAGATGGGATGGGCATCCCTGGAGGCAGTGCTTGCCCCTTGCCCCTGCTTCCTGCCCTCGCCACTGACTTAGGCTGCAACATTGTGAGGCTAGGGAAACCAGGTATGGATACCTTGCCTTGCATTTCATTTCATTTCTCCCTCTAGACTCTAAACTCGTTGTGGGCAGGTAGCGTGACTACTAACTCTGATATATTTTACTCTCCCAAGCGCCAAATACTGTAGCTCTGAACGCAGTAAGTCTTCAGTAAATACCACCGTTGTTGTCACTAAGCAGAGTGGCTTAGTAGCAAGAGCAAGGGCTTGGGAGTCGGAAAGCGTGAGTTCTAATCCCATCCCCATCACTTATCCGCCGTGTGACTCATTTAACATCTCTGCGCCTCAGTTACCTCATGTGGAAAATGGGGATTAAGATTGTGAGCCCCACATTGGACAACCTGATTACCTTATATCTACCCCAGTGCTTGGCACACAATAGTGCTTAACAATTACCCTTATTATCCTCCTCTAGACTCTGAGCACCTTGTGGACAGGGATTGTCTCTATTTCTGTATTGTACTTTCCAAGTGCTTAGTACGGTGTTCTGCACACAGTAAACTCTCAGTAAATGCGATTAAATGAATGAATGACTGATTGATTAGCAATTTACTCACTGTATCTCAATCTCATCTATCTGGCCACCAACCTCTTGCCCACATCCTGCCTCTGGCCTGGATCGCCTTGCTTCTTCATGTCTGACAGACAGTTACCCTCCCTTCCTTCAAAACCTTATTGAATGGACATCTCCTCCAAGAGGCCTTCCTTGACTAACCCCTCTTTTCCTTTTCTTCCACTCCCTTCTGCGTTACCCCCGACTTGCTCCCTTTATTCACCGCCCCCGCCGCCCCACAGCACTTACATACATATCAGTAATTTATTTTATATTAATATCCGGCTCCTCCTCTAGACTGTAAACTCACCGTGAGAAAGAGATGTGTCTGTCGTATTTTCATACTGTGCTCTCCCGAACGCTTAGTACAGTGCTCTGGACACGGTAAGCACTCAAATATAATTGATTTATTACAGTACAGTAGAGTTGGTAGATATGATCCTTGCACAGAAAGAGCTTACATTAATTAAGAGAAGCAGCGTGGCTCAGTGGAAAGCGCACGGGCTTTGGAGTCAGAGTTCTTGGGTTCAAAGCCCGGCTCTGCCACTTGTCAGCTGAGTGACTGTGGGCGAGTCACTTAACTTCTCCATACCTCAGTTACCTCATCTGTAAAATGAGGATTAAGACTGTGAGCCCCACGTGGGACAACTCGATTCCCTTGTGTCTACCCTAGTGCTTAGAACAGTGCTCTGCACATAGTAAGTGCTTAAAAAATACCAACATTATTATTATTAATGGTAACGGCATTATTATTAATAATGGTATTTAAGTGCTTACTATGTACCTAGCACTGTTCTAAGGGCTGAATGCTATTTCAGTGCTTACTATGTACTAAGCACTGAGATGGATACAGGCAAATCGGGTCGGACATAGTCCCTGTCCCAAGTGGGGCGCTCAGTCTCAATCCCCATTTTACAGAGGAGGTAACTGAGGCACAGAGAAGTTAAGTGACTTGCCCAAGGTCTCATAGCGCACAAGTGGTGGAACTGGGATTAGAACCCATGACCTTTGGACTCCCAGGCCTGTGCTCTATCCACTACACCATGCTGCTTCTCGAGATAAGCTCGAGGGTCAGTGAGTAGGTTGGTGTTCCAGGAGAGAAGTGTTTGGTCTGGGTTATGAGTAATCAGAATAACAGTGATAAAAACTGTGGTATTTAAGGACTCACTATGTACTAAGCACTGTATTAAGGGCTGGGGTCAACAAGATCAAGTCCCACATCATGAGGCTCACATTCTAAGTAGGGGAGAGTACAGGTATTGAATCTCATTTTGCACGTGAGAGAACTGAAGCACAGAGAAGTGGTGACTTGCCCAAAGTCGCGCAGCAGGTAGGTGGTGGAGCTGGGATTACATCCCAGGTCCTCTGATTTCCAGGCCCGTGGTCCTTCCACTAGATGACACTGCTTCTTGTTTGGGGAGGGAAGCAAAGATAGGTGGGAGTAGAAGAGCTGCATGACATAGTGGATGGGCACGTGCCTGGGAGTCAGCAGGTGATGGGTTCTAATCCTGGCTCAGCCACTCGTCTGCTCTGTACCATGGACAAGGCACTTAACTTCTCTGTGCCTCAGTTACCTCATCTGCAAAACGGGGATTAAGACTGTGAGCCCCACCAGGGACAGGGACTGTGCCCAACCCGATTTGCTTGTATCCACCCCAGTGCTTAGTACAGTGCCTGGCAACATGGTAAGCACAGCTAAGCCCTCTTTTCCCCCCATTTCCCTCTGCTCATCCCCCTCTCCCTTCCCCTCCCCTCAGCTCTGTGCTCGTTAGCTCAATTGTATATATTTTCATTGCCCTATTTATTTTGTTAATGAGATGTACATTCCCTTGATACTATTCATCGCTATCGTTTTGGTCTGTCTCCCCCGATTAGACCGTAAGCCCGTCAAAGGGCAGGGACCGTCTCTATCTGTTGCCGATTTGTCCATTCCAAGCGCTTAGTACAGTGCTCTGCACATAGTAAGCGCTCAATAAATACTATTGAATGAAAGAATGAATAAATGCCATTCCATAATACCAAAAAGAAGCAGCGTGGCTCAGTGGAAAGAGCATGGGTTAGGGAGTCAGAGGTCTTGGGTTCTAATCCCCGCTCCGCCACTTCAGCCGTGTGACTTTGGGCAAGTGACTTCACCTTTCGGTGCCTCAGTTACCTCATCAGTAAAATGGGCATTAAGACTGTGAGCCTCAAGTGGGACAACCTGATCACCTTGTATCCCCTCAGCGCTTAGAACAGTGCTTTGCACATTTTCATTAATTCATTCAATAGTATTTATTGAGCGCTTACTATGTGCAGAGCACCGTACTAAGCGCTTAGAATGTACAAATCGGCAACAGATAGAGACAGTCCCTGCCCTTTGATGGGCTTACGGTCTAATCGGGGGAGACGGGCAGACAAGAACAATGGCAATAAATAGAGTCAAGGGGAAGAACATCTCATAAAAACAATGGCAAATAGAATCAGGGTGATGTACATCTCATTAAACAAAATAAATAGGGTTATGAAGATATATACACTCGAGCGGATGAGTACGGGTGCTGAGGGGGTGGGACGGGAGATGGGGAGGAGGAGAGGGAAAGGCGGGAGAAGAGGGTTTAGCTGCGGAGAGGTGAAGGGGGTGGGTAAGAGGGAGCAGAGGGAAAAAAGGAAGGAGCTCAGTCTGGGAAGGCCTCTTGGAGGAGGTGAGCTTTAAGTAGGGTTTTGAAGAGGGGAAGAGAACGCCCAGTATTGTTCTAAGCGCTGGAGTAGATAGGAGGTAATCGGGTCGGTCCCCGTCCCACGTGGGGCTCACAGTCTCATCCCCATTTTACAGATGAGGTAAAGCAGACACAGAAAAGTGAAGCGACTTGCCCAACGTCACGCAGCAGACATGTGGCAGGGCCAGGATGGGAGCCCCCGGCTTCCGTCTGCCAGGCCCGTGCTCTTGCCACCGGGCCACACTGAGTCTCGTGATGTCAGTCGGTCCTTCTGACGACGACTCCTCCTCCTGTCCCGGTCATCCGTGACGCCCACCCCCAGATTCAGCCGCCTTCTGCGCCCCAAAGACGGCCCCACACATAGTAAGCGCTTAACAAATACCATCATTATCATTATTATAATAAATATTGTTATTAAGAGGCGATTAAGCCAACAGTGAGTTTTTGTTTGATATAGAAGTGATGGGCAACCATTGGAGGTTTTTCCACTTTGGGGAGGTGCGCATGGTGAAAATGTCTTGGGTTTGTGCTGAACTTTCCAAGCGCTATTACAGTGCACTGCGTGAAATAGGTACACAATAAATAACATTACCACTACAGTTACTATCTTCAATCTCAAAGCAAAAAGGAGATGTACCTAGTGGTCCGTGTTCTTTCAAGAGGTCTCCTGCCAGGAATTTTGGGGTGAAGTGAATATATTCTCCCGGCTCTCCGCACCGTCCCGTCTGCTGGGTGTAGGGGTTATCTCCATGGGTCGGGGAGGGTTCTGCAACTTTGACATCCGCCTAGAAAATTTAAAAGTTTTTGTTTCGTAAAGCAGAAGAACCAAAAGGCACGGTTGCTTGAGTGATTTTTAAATGACGCAGTTAGTGTTGCACCAAATGGGGATTTAAAAAATACTGATAGATTGCATTATTTAAAGAGAACTCACTGAACTCACCGTTTTGTAGGACTCACGTTTGGAGACCGAATACTCAGGTTTATCGCTCCACGTCTCAGGAATTAATACAGCTACATTTTTGAAATAGAACATTTTTTTTGTGGCCGTGAAAAGGTAAGAAGAAGCATCATTCACCATATCCTGATATAGAAAAAAAGAACAGAGAAAGAGTGATATGAAATGAAATGAAAAAAGCATCTCTTATTTTACAGAAATTTATTCAGTCAGCAGTATTTATTGGTAGTTTACTGTGCACAGAGCTCTGTAATAAGTACTTGGAGAGTAGAATAGAATTGATAGACATGGTCTCTCCTCAAGGAGCTTAAAGGATAATAGTTGGGGTGGTAAGTTTGCTAATAATCATAATTGTGCTATTTATTAAGTGCTTACTATATGCCAGACACCGTACTAAGCGCCGGGGGAGATACTAGGTAGGTGCTGGGGTAGGTACAGAAAAGCAGTGTGTCTCAGTGGAAAGAGCACGGGTTTGGGAGTCAGAGATCGTGGGTTCGAATTCCAGCTCTGCCACTTGTCAGCTATGTGACCGTGGACAAGTCATAACTTCTCTGTGCCTCAGTTCCCTCATCTGTAAAACGGGGATTAAGACCGTGAGCCTCACGTGGGACAATCTGATTACCCTGTCTCTACCCCAACACTTAGAACAGTGTTCTGCACATAGCGCTTAACAAATACCAACATTATTACTATTATTATTACAAGCTAATTGGGTTGGACAGAGTCCCTGTCCCACTTGGAGCTCCCAGTCTTCATCCCCATTGGACAGATGAGGTAACTGATGCACAGAGATGCGAAGTGACTTGCTCGAGGTCACCCAACACACATACGGCAGAGCTGGGATTAGAACCCAGTTCCTTCTGACTCCCAGGCCTGCACTCTATCTCCTAAGTTATGCTGCTTCTTAAGATCGAACCTGCACAGTGACTTGTTTTCCCTTGCGCAGGGCACCCATTCCACCTTTCCTCACTGGGGCTGAGACAAGGTCAGATGTCCAGTGTCTCAGATGGTCATTTGCCTGGTTTTATACCGGACAGTCGGTCCATTACCATTTTCCCTCTCTGGACTGTCAGTTGGGCAGGGAACATATCTACCAACACTGTCATATTGTACTCACCCAGGTGCTTGGAATAGAGCTTTGCACAAAATAAGCACTCGGTACCATTGATTGAGTGATTGATTTTCTGCTGTTCTTTCTCCTGAATGCTACTGAAACAGCAGCATTCACTCATTCATATTTACTGAGTGCTTACGGTGTTCACAGCACTGTACTAAGTGCTTGGGAGAGTAAATTGTAACAATTACAGACACATTCCTTGCCCACAATGAGCTTACAGTCTGGAGGGGGAGACAGACATTAATAGAAACCAATAAATTACAGCTACACACATAAGTGCTGTGGGGCTGGGAGCGGGGCTGAATAAAGGGAGCAAGTCAGGGTGACGCCAGACGCCTTTTATATCTGGTATTTCAATTTTAAGCAACCCAGCCTCCTGCGTTTGAGTTCCGTGGATCAGAAGCAGTACCTTTATTTAGCGGGTTCAAGGAGGGGAATAATAATAAAAATGATAGTGGTATTTGTTAAGCACTTACTATGTTCTAAGAGCTTGGGTAGATACGAGGTAACCAGGTTGGACGCGGTCCCTGTCCCACATGGGGCTCGCAGTCATAAGGCCCGTTTTACAGATGAGGTAACTGAGGCACAGAGAAATGAAGTGATTTGCCCAAGGCCACACAGCAGACGTGTGGCAGAGCCCGGATTAGAGCCCACGTCCTCTGACTCCCAGGTCCATGCTCTTTCCATCGGGCCACACTGCTCCTCATGGAATGGATTGGTCCTGGAATCAGGGGTTCCCCCCGCTATAGGGACACACTCTTGGTTCAGTGGAATTTAACAGATTGTCCAATCTCACATCACCACATTAGGTGGCCCAACCCACGTAATGCACAAACACAGACAAGCAGCGTGGCTTAGTAGATACAGCAGGGGCCTGGGAGTCAGAAGGTCCTCAGTCCTAATCTGGGCTCCGCCATGGGTCTGCCGTGTGGCCTAGGGAAAGTCACTTCACTTCTCTGGGCCTCAGATACCACATCTTTAAAATGGGGATTAAGAGTGTAAACCCCATGTGGGACCGGGACTGTGTCCAATCAGATTAATTTATATTTACCCTAGCTCTTAAAACGGTCCTTGGCGCATAGTAAACGCTTAACAAGTACCATAATCATTATGATTATAACGTTCATCTGCGATTTCCTAAGGTATTTGGGAGTGTCATCGGTGGCCACTCTGCCCATGCCAGCCCAGCAGCTGCCCTGGCACACCTCTGTTTACCCTCGCCAACCAGTTGTCCCAGGACCATTACCAAGGGTGTGGATTCCGTTTGGGGGCCCTGAGCCAGCAACAACGGATCCCTCTGAAGGTAAAAATCCAAAGGCAATCTTAAACCGCTCGACATTTGGAGGACTCTAAGTGGTTAGCAATTGCAGCCAGCGCTTAGAACAGTGCTTGGCACACAGTACGCACTTAAGAAATACCATCATTGTTATTCTTTAAAAGCTGGGCCGTATATTGCAGTTCTTTTACAAAGGGGTTTTCACACACTTCGAAGGCAAATTTTTGAAGAAAAAAGTTACTGTATGTAAAGAGAATATGAGAAAATGGAAACTACAAAGTGGAGTCCTCTAGCAATTGTGAAGTCTGTGCACTTAGTGTAAGGAGCTTTGCTAATGAAAACTCCAAATAGAATTACGAGAAGCGGCATGGTGTAGAAGATAAAGCCGGGGCCTAGGAGTCAGCAGATCACGGGTTCCAATTCAGCTTCCACCACTCATCTGCTGTGTGACCTTGCGTAAGTCACTTCCCTTCTCTGGGCCTCAGTTACCTCATCTGTAAAATGGAGTTTAAGACTGCGCGCCCCATGCGGGAAAGGGACCGTGTCCAACCCAACTTGCTTGTATCCACCCCAGTGCTCAGAATAGTGTTTGGCACGTGGTAAGCACTTAAAGAATACCATTATTCGTTTTTTAAAAAGAATTTTTGCAGTTCCATAATTCTGCCTCTATGGGAGACCCCAAAGCTCAATAATAATTTTGGTATTTGTTAAGCGCTTACTAGGTGCCAAGCACTGTTCTAAGCGCTGGGTAGATATAAGGTAAGCAGGTCGTCCCACGTGGGGCTCACAGTCTTAATCCCCATTTTACGGATGAGGGAACTGAGGCACAGAGAAGTGAAGCGACTTGCCCAAAGTCACACAGCTGATAAGTGGCAGAGCTGGGATTAGAACCCACGACCTCTGACACCCAAGCCCGTGCTTTTTCCACTGAGCCGTGATTGGCTACTTCAAAGAAAAAGGTCAACTCGTTCCCCAGTATAGGTCTGAGGTAGACTGGGGAACCCTGAAAAATGGTGGGACTTGGGGTCCTTCAGGGAGCTGCTTTGCCCTCTGCTATTCTTGAAAGACCGCAACCTGGAGCAAGCCACTTCTGGTAGGTCTGAGGTCGGGGATGCTTTGAGATTATTGAGAAGCAGCATGACATAGTGGACGGATCCCTGGCCTGAGAGTCGGAAGGTCAGGGGTTCCAATCCTGACTCTGCCATTTGTCTGCTGTGTGACCTTGGACAAGTCACTTCAGTTCTCTGGGCCTCAATCACCTCACGTGTAAAACGGGGATTGAGACCGGGAGCACACATGTGGGACAAGAACTATGTCCAACCTGATTTGCTTGTATCCACCCCAGTGCTTAATGCAGTGCCTGGCACATAGTAAGTGCTTAAAAATACCATCATCATCATTATTATTATTCTTTGGAACATCCCAACCCTTGGACACATGAGAATGGGGGAGGATGGCTGTCAAGAAACAGAACTCTTCCTCCAAGCTCCATTTGGTGTCACTGTTAGAGGGAGACCTGTGGTAGGGATACAGCGTGCCCTGGGACAATATAGAATTCTCCCCCTCTGGACTGTAAGGTCCTAGTGGGCAGGGAAATTGTCTGTTTATTGTGATATTTTACTCTCCCAAGCACTTAGTACAATGCTCCGCACACAGTAAGCGCTCAGTAAACATAACTGAATGAATAAATGAATTTACCTTCTTAGGTGCGGTTTACCTACTACTTTCTCTGCCTAAATACCATTTCTTCCCCCTTCTGGCAAATAAGGATGCAGTTTGCCGATCTACGACTCCCTTGTCGAATGGCTTCTGGGCACAGGCCCATCAGAGCCTTCCTGAGACTTTCTGCCTGCTTCCCCAAGGATTCCCCATAAAATCTCCAAACAGTTAATGGTATTTATTGAGCACCTACTATATGCAGAGCACCGTACAAAAGTCCTTAACCCACAGGTTATTTTCCTTCCTGTGAGCAGGTGAGGGGTCTTCCCGGACTTCCAGCTCCAGGAATATTGGAGGCAAGCGGGTGGTCCCTGCAGAAGTGAGTTGAGGGGGCGGCCCCTGCACTGGGACTCCTGAGGTGCCCCCTCCCATCCTTCCATCTCCCCCTGCTCCAGCCCCTCTTCTCTAGAAATCCAAAATCAAGACTTAGGAGACTTGAGAAAGGGAATAATCCCTCTGTGAAGCTGCCCCCTCTGTGAAGCTGCCTCTAAGAATCAGTCTTGGGGAATTCACCAGATAAAAGGATCTTTTTCCATAATTAGCCACACAGTACCAAAATGAAACAACGGAAACCAGAAATGGCAATAGAACGACAAAGCCACTGAAGCACTAGACCCAGAATCCAACGGGGGCAAGGTATTAAAGGGAGGAAGGTGTCATGGCTGTGAGCAGAAATCCATTGAAATGGAAGGATCTTGAGTGAATCCAAGAGGAAGAGATCAACCCGTCTTGGAGAACAGTGAGCGGCCCAGAAGCATGACCTAGTGGATAGAGCACGGGCCTGGGAGTCAGAAGGCCCGTTAGAGAAGCAGTTAGAGAAGCAGCGTGGCTCAGTGGAAAGAGCACGGGCTTTGGAGTCAGAGGTCATGGGTTCAAATCCCGGCTCGGCCATTTGTCGGCTGTGTGACTTTGGGCAAGTCACTTAACTTCTCGGTGCCTCAGTGACCTCATCTGTAAAATGGGGATTAAGACTGTGAGCCCCACGTGGGACAACCTGATTCCCCTATGTCTACCCCAGCGCTTAGAACAGTGCTCGGCACATAGTAAGCGCTTAACAAATACCAACATTATTATTATTATTAAGGCCATGGGTTCTAGTTCCAACTCCGCCACTTGTCTGCTGCGTGACTCCGGCCAAGACACTTCACTTCTCTTTGCCTCAGTTCCCTCATCTGTAAAATGGGGATTGAGAGTGTGAGCCCCACATGAGACAGGGACTGTGCCCAACCCGATTTGCTTGTATCCCCCTCAGTGCTTAGTACACTGCCTAGCACAAAGTAAGTGCTTAATAAATAGCACTATTATTAATAATAATAACGTTGGTATTTGTTAAGCGCTTACTATGTGCCGAGCACTGTTCTAAGCGCTGGGGTAGATACAGGGTAACCAGGTTGTCCCTCGTGAGGCTCACAGTTAATCCCCATTTTACAGATGAGGTAACTGAGGCACAGAGAAGTTAAGTGACTTGCCCACAGTCACACAGCTGACAAGTGGCAGAGCTGGGATTCGAGCTCATGACCTCTGACTCCCAAGCCCGTGCTCTTTCTACTGAGCCACGCTGCTTCTAATAATATGATTATTATGAGGTTAGGGTATTTCGCTGAAATTCACTATAGTGTCGCTGTGTACTGTTCAATTTGGGGAATTCTTTCCATAAAAATAATAACCAAAGCTCTCTGAGGAGTCGAACACAGCTGAAGAGTAAACTCGTAGGTGCTCTCTTACCTTTATTTGTTGGATTATTTTTGCATCTTCGGGTATCTGGGGATTAATGGCAATGACAATTCCTTCATAGCCATTGTTTTTCAGTTCAATCATTGAAGTTCGAACGCCTTGCAGTAGGTGAAGAGCAAGAATCAAAGACATAATCTTAGGTGACCCCATCATCTCCCTTCTCATTCTACCTCTTGGGGGAAAATGCTGTTTTGGAGGCATCACTTCCTTTCTCTTTCTTTATATATATACTTCTTGGATTTATTTACCAATGTTTTATTATGGGACTTTGCTCTTTTTATCAGTTGAAACAAGGATATCATTAAAGTGCCCATTTTCTAAATAGAAAACAGTTAACCTCAACACTTAAGAGACTCTATACTTTGAAGAATGAGTGCCCCATGATACAGCCAAGAATGTTCCTTGAAAATGATACTTATATCCTGAATGGCTGTATGGAATGTGTATTCCCCAGTAATATGCAAGCAATTAGGTTGGATTACAGAACCAGCCCCAACAAAATGGCTGAGCCACTCAATTAAAAATGACATGCAGAATTCTTCTCTAACCTCCCATTCACTCATCCCTCCCCTTCTTTTGCTTCTAGAAATTTTTCTAAGTCCCTCTGCACCGCTAGACCTCAAATCATGGGACCTCTTCCCCTATATTCAAGTCTCTCTACCGATTCAGAGTAAAATAGAGTTTATTATTATCCGGTGCCATCGAATCCTTTCTGATTCACAGCGACTCTATGGATATATTTTCTCCAGAACGTCCCATCTTCTGCCATAATCTGTAACCTTTCTAAGGGTTCTTCCATTATCGTTGTTTTGGTCTACGTCTAGCTGCTGGTCCGCCTCTTCCATGTTTTCCCTGGACGTTTCCTAGCATTAGTGTCTTCTCCAGAGAATTAGTCCTCCTGATGATGTGTCCAAAATATGCTAATCTACGTTTAGTCATTTGGCCTTCCAAAGACCACTTTTGCTTAATTTGCTCCCAAATCCATCTGTTTTTCAGGCAGTCCATGGTATTTGCAAAAGCCTTCTCCAACACTACATTGCAAAAGAATCGAAGCTATTTCTGACCTGTGATTGACAATTTGAAAATAAAGTAGATGTAATTCCTGCCTTCAAGGAGTTAATGTTGTAGTGGGAGAAACAGAGACAGAGACAGATAGTGGGGGAGGAGGCGCCTGCTGTCTCCTTCGCAGGCGCCTCCTCCCCCTCCCATCCTTTAACTGTTGGAGTTCCTCAAAGGTCAGTACTTGGCCCTCTTCTGTTCTCCATTTACACTCACTCCCTCGGTGAAATCATTCGCTCTCACGGCTTTGACTACCATCTCTACGCAGATGACACGCAGATCTACATCTCCGCCCCTGTCCTCTCCCCTTCTCTTCAGGCTCACATCTCCTCCTGCCTCCGGGACGTTTCCACCTGGATGTCTGCCCGCCACCTAAAACTCAACATGAGCAAAACTGTGCTCCTCATCTTCCCTCCCAAGCCCAGTCCTCTCCCAGACTTCCCTATCACCGTGGAGGGTACGACCATCCTTCCCGTCTCTCGGGCCCGCGACCTCGGTGTCATCTTTGACTCGTCTCTCTCGTTCACCCCACGCATCCGATCCGTTACCGAGACCTGCCGGTCTCACCTTTACGATATCGCCAAGATCCGCCCTTTCCTCTCCACCCAGACGGCTACCTACTGCTACGGGCTCTCGTCATATCCCGGCTAGACTACTGTGTCAGCCTTCTCTCTGATCTCCCTTCCTCCTCTCTCGCCCCGCTCCGGTCTATTCTTCACTTCGCTGCCCGGCTCATCTTCCTGCAGAAACGTTCTGGGCCTGTCACTCCCCTTCTTAAACACCTCCAGTGGTTGCCTATCAACCTCCGCTCAAAACAAAAACTCCTCACTCTAGGCTTCGAGGCTCTCCGTCACCTTGCCCCTTCCTACCTCTCCTCCCTTCTCTCTTTCTACCGCCCACCCCGCACGCTCCGCTCCTCCGCCGCCCACCTCCTCACCGTCCCTCGGTCTCTCTATCCCGTCGACCCCTGGGCCACGTCCTCCCGCAGTCCTGGAATGCCCTCCCTCCTCAACTCCGCCAAACTGATTCTCTTCCCCTCTTCAAATCCCTACTTAAAGCTCACCTCCTCCAAGAGACCTTCCTAGACTGAGCTCCTTCCTTTTTTCCCTCTGCTCCCTCTTACCCACCCCCTTCACCTCTCCGCAGCTAAACCCTCTTCTCCCGCCTTTCCCTCTCCTCCTCCCCATCTCCCGTCCCACCCCCTCAGCACCCGTACTCATCCGCTCGAGTGTATATATCTTCATCACCCTATTTATTTTGTTTAATGAGATGTACATCACCCTGATTCTATTTATTTGCCATTGTTTTTATGAGATGTTCTTCCCCTTGACTCTATTTATTGCCATTGTTCTCGTCTGCCCGTCTCCCCCGATTAGACCGTAAGCCCGTCAAAGGGCAGGGACTGTCTCTGTTGCCGATTTGTACATTCCAAGCGCTTAGTATGGTGCTCTGCACATAGTAAGCGCTCAATAAATACTATTGAATGAATGAATGAAAGATATGAAAATAAATTACAGAGAGGTAAAACAGCAGAAGTAAAGAATATGTATATTTGAGATTGTATGGTTGTTGTGGGCAGGGAACGTGTGTTTGCCATCTCTACGTCACTGTATTTTCCCAAGTGCTTAGTTCAGAATTCCGCACATAGTAAGTGAACTTTGAACATAGTAAGCGCTCAATAAATATGATTGATCTATTTATTGATTGATATTGCGCAGGAGAACCCAATAGAAGATACGATCCCTGTCCTCTGGAGCCTTGCATTAGTCACGTGAATTCCGTGCCACAAGACAATCCTATGTTAGAAGAGTAAGAGCAATATAGGCCCCGGGTCCCAGAAGCTGAACATTCCCTCTTCGTTTACCTGGACTAGGTAACGCAGGCATCACTGTCATTTCGGTTTCATTGTGTTTATTAGCAGCCAGTTGGTTGCTGTGTGACCCTGGACAAGTCATTTCACTTCTCTGTGCCTCAGTTTCCTCAATTGCATAATAGGGGATTCAATACCTATTCTTCCCGTTATTTAGACTTTGAGCCATGTGGGACAATCCCCAGGGACTCTGTCTGACCTGTTTAACCTGTACTATCCCCTGTGCTTAGAACAGCGCTTGACACATATTAAGTGCATAACAAAGCCCATAACAGTAATTAGAATTAGACCAATTTACAGTTTACTGACCCCTGTTATGTTTGCATTTTTGATAGGAAGCGAACGACCCCTTGTTCTATGGGCTTTTCAACCTTTCGTAACAACACAAGATGGTGACTCGTTCTGTTTTATTGCCTGATGTTAAGAATTGAAAAATAATTTAAGTTTTAGAAGCTTTACTTTTGTGATGGTCATTCTTTAGGAGCAATGGTAGCCAAGTGAAATGGACTTAGAAGGCTTGTGGCTAATGCTGCCGAGCCAGATTTATATGTGACTAGAACTCTACTGTATCATATTCTCCTGAGCTCTTGATCCAGGGCTGTGCGCACAGTAAGCATTCAGTGTATACCAGTGAATGATCGACTGACTGATAGTACAAGTAGCTACGCAGGACATCCCCTTCCCACTCGGTGTTTCTGCGGAAGTGCCAACTCTAGGCTTGCTTAATCTGCAGCTTGACTCTCTTCCCCAGGGAAAGCCCTGTTGGCCTCCCTTGCTCCCAGCTTTCCTGATAAAACTCACATATCTTTGGGCTTAGGAGTCAGAAGGACCTAGGTTCTAGTCCTGGCTCCACCACTCGCCTGCTATTGTGACCTCGGGCAAGGTACTTCGCTTCTCTGTGCCTCCGTTCCCTCACCTAGAAAGTGGGGATGAAGACCTGTAGCCCCATGTGGGACATGGACTGTGTCCAACCTGACTACCTTGTATCTACCCCAGTGCTTAGTACTGTGCCTGGTACACAGTAAGCGCTTAACAGACCCCATTAATGAAATGAATGAAATCTGTCCATAAGTACTATGAAGTGGGGGGATAAGTACCAAGTGCTTAGGAGATACATATCCAAGTGAATAGGCAATGAAGTAGGGAGGGAGAATAGGGTAGGAAGTTATAATAGTGGTATTTTTGATAAAGATAATAATAGTTGTTAAGCACTGTAGTGAGGGCTGGGTTAGAAGCAAGATAATCAGATCCCACATGGGGTTCACTTTCTAAATAGGAGGGAGAACAGGTATCAAATCCCCAATTTCCAGATGAGGAAATTGTTCCGCAGAAGGTAGGTGATTTGTCCATGATCGCACAGCAGACAGACGGAAGAACCGAGATTAGAACCCAGGTCCTCTGACTTCCAGATCTGTGCAATTTCCCATAAGCCATCCTTCTCAGTTTAGTCAGAGAAAGCCTCCCGGAGGAGATGTAATTTTCGCAGGACTTTGAAGATAAGAGAGCAGTGTTTCTGGCTGCGAATGGAGAGGGAGTTCCAGGCTGGAGGGAGGGCGTGAGCAAGGGGTTAATGGCGAGACTGCCGAGATGGAGGTGCAGTAAGTGGGGTTAGGGTTAGAGGAGGCAAGAGTGTGGGTTGGGTTGTAGTGACAGGAGAGTGAAGAAAGGAAGGGGAGAGCTGATTGACTGCCTTAAAGCTGATGAGGAGGAGACTCTATTTAATGGAGAGATGGCTGGGCAGCTGCTGCAGTTTTTAGAGGAGAGGGAAGATGTGGACTGAATTTCTTTAGAAAAAATGATCCAGGCAGCAGAATAAAATATAGTCTGGTGAGGGGAGAAGCTGGAGGAAGAGAAATTAGCAAGGAGCTGGAGGAGTAATTAGATCGGTCTAATTCGAATAATTAGTACGGTTATGGTTTTTGTTTTGTGCTTAATATGGGTCAAAGAGAGGTGTAACAAGTGCTTGGACCAGCCTGTAGCAGTTTGGAAGGAGAGGAAAGGAAGGATTTTGGAAATGCTATAAAGATAAAATCCACAGTGTTTGGTGACCTACTAACTGATGCAGGCCCAGCTACCAGTGCTAGTGCTTTTTCTCCACCCATTTCCCCCCTGTGCCCTCTCCCTAGCCCTTTCCCTTCCTGGTTTGTAGCTCTCCATTCAAGCCGCCACTCTCCATAACAAGCCAAGTCTTTTGGCCAGGCTGCGGGCACTGCGGACTGACCGTCACCTGGGCGCATCGGTATTTCCTCGTGAGATCTCTAGAAAACACATTCCATACTGCCTTTTAAAATACTGGTCAGAATCTCTTCACATACGTCAAGTCATGCTCTCTCAGCTTCATGTCTTCAGGGAAGCGGAAAGGGTAGTTCTTTTCTTTGTTTGGGATGTTAATCGTCAACAATCGAGATTTCGCGATGCAATTTAAAGGTCACGCCTTTTGATTATAAAATGCTTTTTAATACTTTTACCGATAGCATAGATGCATAGATAATTTACTAATAGCATAGATAGAAAAATAGCATAATTTTTCTCTGACATCAGATAGATGGAGTGAATAGCGTTTTAAGAAACTGAGTAAATTTCAAAATACCTTACTCTGTTGTCCTCTTCCATGTACACGGTGAGCACCAGATAAGTGCTTAGTAATGATGGCATTTGTTAAGCGCTTACTATGGGCAAAGCACTGTTCTAAGCGCTGAGGAGGATACAAAGTGATCAGGCTGTCCCACGTGGGGCTCACAGTCTTCATCCCCATTTTACAGATGAGGAAACTGAGGCTCAGAGAAGTTAAGTGACTTGCCCAAAGACCCACAGCCGACAAGCAGCCGAACCGGGATTTGAACCCATGATCTCCGACTCCCCAGCCCGTGCTCTTTCCACTGAGCCACGCTGCTTTTCACAATTCTTTAACTGGGTTCAATTCTTCCATAAGTAAGTGGAAATTGAGGCTCTAGTGAAGTGCAGCTCTTAAAGCTCTCACTGTCATTAAAACTAAAAAAAAAAAAAAAAATCTGGGTCAGCCAAGTCCCGATTCTATTTTTCCCACAAACAAGAATCTCCACTCTCTATCCAATTTAACAAGTTATCTCACAAATAACTTCTGCCTATGAGTTGTTCCCTACGGAAATCAGTGGTCTGCACATAGTACCCGCTCGATAATAACAATATTCTCTGGGCCTCAGTTACCTCATCTGTAAAATGGGGATAAAGACTGCATCCTACCTGAATTGCTTATAATAATAATAATGTCGGTATTTGTTAAGCGCTTACTATGTGCCGAGCACCGTTCTAAGCGCTGGGGTAGATACAGGGTAATCGGGTCGTCCCACGTGAGGCTCACGGTTAATCCCCATTTTACAGATGAGGTAAATGAGGCCCAGAGAAGTGAAGTGACTTGCCCACAGTCACACAGCTGACAAGTGGCAGAGCCGGGATTCGAACTAACGACCTCTGACTCCCAAGCCCGTGCTCTTTCTACCGAGCCACACCGCTTCTTCGATCCACCTCATGCTTAGAGCAGTGCTTGGCACGTAGTAAGTGCTTAACAAATACCAAGGTTATTATTGCTCTGAGCTCCAAGTGGGATTATGCACTGTGTCCACTCTGATTAGTTTGCATTTACCCCAATGCTTTTTACAGTGTCTGGCAAATAGTAAGTGCTTAACAAATACCATAAAAAAGTCACCTTTCGACAAGATATGTGGTCAAGAACAAGTGGGAAGGAAGGAAAATTAGCTAGCTAGCTAGAAATTAGCCCTCCCCCTAGCTTGTGGTACCACCTGGGCAATCACCAGCTGTTTGGCCGTCGATGCCGTGAAAGGCAAACGGAAGTTCTTCTGTGGAAATGGGCAGCCAGCGTTCATGTACCAGTAAAAGACAAGGAAGTTAAGAGCTTGCTGTTCCGTTCAGACCTACTATCAGACTTCGGAAAATCTCATATGAGAAATAGGAAAGAAAAAGATGAACCCCTCATTTTCCCACCCTTCTGCACTGCCTATACATTTGGGTCTGCGCCTTTTAAGCACTCTTTTCCTCACTCCACCCTAGCCCCACAGGATTTATATACATATCCTCACACTCTGCTGTTTCCCCTATCTGTAATTGATCGTAATGTCTGTATCCCCCACTAATTTTCTTTAACTTTATGGTATTTTTTAATCATATATTATGTCAGGCACTGTAATAAGCCTTGGGATAGATAGAAGATCATCAGGTTGAACACAATCCCTGTTCCACACGGGGCTCACAGTCTAAGTAGAAGGGAGAACAGACATCGAATCCCATTTACCAGTGAGGTACCTGAGGCACGGAGAAGTGAAGTGACTTACCCAAGGTCTAAGAGCAGACAAGTGGTCCACCTGGGATTAGAACTCCAATCTTTCTGACTCTCAGGACTGTGATCTTTCCAGGAGGCCACACTGCTTCTCTTGGGCACAATCAACTGTACACAGCAATCCTGATAATGGACTCTAAGGTTTTAAATAAAGCGCAAGGTCTCTTGCATCGAAAGGGTTTCCCCAAGGAGTGGAAGTGTATTCTAAGCCCTGCTTTTTTATGGTATCTGTTAAGCACTTACTAGGCGTCAGGCACTGTACTAAGCGCTGGGGTAGATACAAGCTAAACAGGTTGGACCCAGTCGTCGTCCCACATGGGGCTCACGGGCTTAACTCCCGTTTACAGATGAGGGAACTGAGGCACAGCAATCAGTGGTATTTCTTGATCACTTACTGTGTGCAGAGCACTGTGCTAAGCACTCGGGAGGGTAAGATCCAACAGAGCCGATAGACACGTTCCCTACCCACAGAGAGCTTACAGTCTTTTGCGGGGGAGACGTACTGACGCACGGAAACCACCCAAACACACACTCAGAAAAGTGAAGTGCTTTGCCCAAGGTCACACAGCACTCAAGTGGTGGAGCTGGGAGTAGAACTCGGATACTTCTGACACCTGGGCGCGTGCTCTATCCACTTAAACCATGCTCTATTTCACCCCAGTGGAAATGGGCTCTGATCTGGCCAGTGATATATTCAAGTAGTAGAGTCACAACGTTAAAGAACTTTACAGGGAGGCTTAATTTGCGATGTAATTTACTGACCCAAGACTGGGCAAGTCACTTTGCTTCTCTGCGCCTGAGTTTCCTCATCTGTACGATGGGGGTGAAATTCCCATTCTGCATCACTGTTAAAATTGTGAGCCCCACCTGGGACTGGGGGTTGTCTTCCATTTAATTGAGTTTTTATCTACCTCAGCATTTAGTACACTGCTTGGTAATTCATTCAATAGTATTTACTGAGCGCTTACTATGTGCAGAGCACTGTACTAAGCGCTTGGCATGTACAATTCGGCAACAGATAGAGACAACCCCTGCCCAGTGACGGGTTTACAGTCTAATGCCAGCTTCCTCCCAGTTATTCAGGTCGGTCGTATTTGTTGAGAGCTTACTGTGTGCAAAGCACTGTACGAAGTGCTTGGGAGAGTACTGTATAGCAACAAACAGGCACAATCCCTGTCCACAACGTTGTTTCCCAACTTTGTTGTTGAGGATTCTCCCAAGTGCTTAGTACACTGCTCTGCCCACCGTATGCTCTCAGTAAGTACTATTGATTGATTGGCACTTGATGAACTCTTAACATATACCAGTTACTATTACTACTGAAGGTGTCAAAAGTTTTTATCAGGTGTTAAGTTTTTAAGTTTTAAGTTTTTATTAGGTGTTAAGTAATTAAGTTTTTATTAGGTCTTGTTGCTTCTCCCATCACTCATCCATGCCTTGTGTTTTCTCCGTCTAGATATGGGCTGTGGTATGAAGGAGGTGGAGATGCCCAGAAGGAAATGATTTGCAAATGCAGGTACCTACAGTGTAAATTTTACAGGCTAAGATGAATTTGGGGCTTCTTATGATTTTGAAAACCCGATTTGCAAAGCTGGTCCACAGGATTGGACAGGATACAACATGTGTCCACAGGATACAACAAACACGACTAGCAAATTGCAAAATAAGCCTTCAAATCAAAGGTTAAAGGAGAGAAGGCTGAGGGACTTTATAATCCATTTGGGAATGGGAAACAGGATTCCGGGATATAAAGCGGTTATGGGTAGCTGCACTGTTTGACAGCACATCATTCATTCATTCATTCGTATTTAGAAGCAGCGTGGCTCAGTGGAAAGAGCAGGGGCTTTGGAGTCAGAGGGCATGAGTTCGAATCCCAGCTCTGCCACTTGTCAGCTGTGTGACTGTGGGCAAGTCACTTCTCTTCTCTGTGCCTCAGTTATCTCATCTGTCAAATGGGGATCAAGACTGTGAGCCCCACGTGGGACATCCTGATTCCCCTGTGTCTACCCCAGGGCTTAGAACAGTGCTCGGTACATTGTAAGCGCTTAACAAATGCCAACATTATTATTATTATTACTGTGTACAAAACACTGTACTACGTGCTTGGGAGAGTACAATATGAGAACAAACAGACATATTCCCTGCCTGCAACAAGCTTAGTGTCTAGAGGGGGAGACAGGGACTGGGTTTAAGTTGAAGCAGGAAGATTTAATTTATATGCTTAGGAAAAGCTTCATGAGTAAGGATTTGGAAGGTCGGAAGCTTTCTTTGTGGGATCATTTTAAAATTGTTCTTCTGCGAAGCAGGGGGAGGGAATAAATAATCTCTTAAGGCCTCTATGATTCTGAATAGATGTAATTAAAATTGTAGACCTTAAACCAACTCCACTCCAATCCATACTTCACTCTGCTGCATGAAGCATTTATCAAGAAAAGTATTCGGTAACCTCCAGTGACTGCTTATCCACCTCTGCATTAAAAAGAAACTCTTAACCACTGACTTTAGAGCAGTCCATCAGCTCAGTCCATCTTATCTCACTTGACGTTGACCTCACGGCAACTATTTTATTGTTTCGTTCTACTCTCCCTACAAAACCGCACGGTTAGCTAGCTACCTTGATCTTGTGAGGCGGCGGATACACACGCTTACTGTTGCCTAGCTTCACTCCAGTTTCAAGAGGTGGAGCTAGAAGCAAACCCCATTCCTAGTACCCCATACACATGTGCATCCAGAGACAGACACACAACTACCCACAAAGACAAACACACACCATAAGTGTCTAACTCTATCAGCCACTCACACCCACCCAAATGTACCCACCCAAGAAAATACACACACACCCCCAAACCCACACCCATAAATGCTCACCAGAGCCGACATCCAAAACAGCGTTAGATAAGGAGGGTGGCAGTTGGGGCGGGAATTCAGGGCTAGCTCAATCAGTGGAGCTCCTCTTTTTAGGAGGGCGCAGCAGCAGGAGAGAGAGGTGAGTAGCGTGGCCTAGTGGATAGAGCACGGGCCTGGGAGTCAGAGGGTCATGGGTTCTAATCCCGGCTCCACCACTTGTCTGCTGTGTGATCTTGGGCAAGTCAATTCACTTCTCTGGGCCTCAGTTATTTCATCTGTAAAATGGGGATTAAGACTATGAACCCCATGCAGGCCAGGGTCTCTGTCCAACCTGATTTGCTTGTATCCACCCCAGCACTTAGTACAGTGCCTGGCACATAATAGGCTCTTAACTAATACCATTTTTATCATTAATGAGGGCAGTCGATCCTGCTTCTCAGGGAGCGAAGCTGAGATGGAGTGGGAAGACAGAGACCTGGAAGGGATGGGTAGTCCAGGCCCGCAAGTCCTTACCTGGAGATTAGAATAGTAATAAGATGTGATTCCACTGGAGAGGTAGGGAGCTGGGCCAGGGTTCTCTCTGGCCCATCGTTTCTGAACCACTATTCCTGCTCCATCTATGTCTCTTTTTCTGGATCCTCCTCTGCCACCCGTCCTTTGGCAGTAGGGAGTCCCTGCAGGTTCAGTGCTCGGTCCCCTTCTATTTTCCATCTACACCCACACCTTTGGAGAACTCATTCACTCCCATGGCCTCAATTACCATCTCTATGCAGATGATTCTCGAATCTACGTCTCTAGTGCTGACCTCGCCCCTTTCCTGTAATCTCACTTGTCTTCGTGATTTATCTACTTGGATGTCACCTCATATTAAACTTGTCCAAAACCACCTCATATCATCTTCCCACCCAAACCCTGTCCTCCCACTATCTTTCCCATCACTGTAGACACCACTACTATCCTCCCTACCTCGCAAACCCGTTACCTTGGCGTTGTCTTGGACTCACCTCTCTCACTCCAACCACATATTCATATTCAAATCCACCCTTTCCTCTCCTTCCAAACTGCTACATACAGATCCAAGTGCTTCTAATAATCACGGCATCTGTTAAGCCTGGCATATGACTTAGTGGCAAGAGGACGGGCTTTGAAGTCAGAGGTCGTGGGTTCTAATCCCGGCTTCGCCACTCGTCAGCCGTGTGACTTTGGGCAAGTCACTTAACGTATCTGTGCCTCAGCTACCTAATCTGTAAAACGGGGTTTAAGACTGTGAGACCCACGTAGGACAACGTAATAACCTTGTACCTACCCCAGTGCTCAGAACATAGTAAGCGCTTAACACATACCATCATTATCATTAAGCACCTACTATGTGCCAAGCACTGTTCTAAGCACTGGGGAGGATACAAGGTGATCAGATTGTCCCACGTGGGCTCACGGTCTTCACCCCCACTTTACAGATGAGGTAACTGAGGCACAGAGAAGAAAAGTGACTTGCCCAAAATCACACAGCTGACAAGTGGCGGAGCCGGGATTGGAACAGATAACTTCTGGCTCCCAAGCCTGTTCTCTTTCCGCTGAGCCACGCTGCTTCTCAGCTTATCCTATCCTGCCTTGATTACTGCATCTGCTTCCTCACTGACCTCCCAGCCTCCTGTTTCTCCCCACTCCAATCCACACTTCACTCTGCCGCACGAATCATTTATCAAGAAAAATGCTCAGTTCATGTCTTCATTCATTCAATAGTATTTATTGAGCGCTTACTATGTGCAGAGCACTGTACTAAGCCCTTGGAATGAACAAGTCGGCAACAGATAGAGACGGTCCCTGCCGTCTGACTCCCACTGCATCAAACGGAAACTCCTAACCATTGGTTTTAAAGCAGTCAGTCAGCTCACTCCATCCTACCTCAATTCACTAATCTCCTACTACAGCCCAGCCCGCACACTCTGCTCCTCTAACACCGGCTTACTGTGCCCCATCTCCTCTATCTCACCCCCGAATCCTTTCCCTTATCACCCCCTTAGTCTGTAACTCTCTTTCCCCTCCTTATATGCCAGACAACCACTCTACACCCCAAGTCATTTCCCCAGTCAAGTAATTTAAAAGTAAGTGATGCATTTTTAAAATGATTTCAGAAATAAATTAATAAGCATGATTACAGAAAAAGTGAACGGTCATTGCTTATGATATATTTCAAAACTATTTCTGACCCAACTCTGTGTATTCTGACCTAATTTTTAAACCCTTGGCAAAATCTGACAGGAAAGCTTTCTAGATTAATGATCCAAACATCAAAGAAAGCAAATAAATCAACCCAATTCCTAGATAATACTAAAAAAAAAAAGGGAAAACTTCAAATATTTCTAAAAAATCTGTTTTTATTCTGGTTTTCATAGAATTTGCTCAAAGTACTGTTCAGGTAGTCCTCAAATTGTCAATGCTCTTGGTTTCTGAAAGCTGCATGAAGTTGAAATGTAAATTTGAACTGATCGTCTCGAAGAAACGATATTATAAGTGGGAAACTGGTGCCCTGAACCAAGGTCAGGAAAGTAGAATTGGTGCCTGGATTGTGTCTCTGACTCTCCCTTCTCATCTTCCCCCAAAACTCTCTCCTCCCCCTTATTCTACTTATAGTATTTATTGAGTGCTCACTATGTATAAAACACTGTTCTAAGCTGTGGGGTAGACACAAGTTAAACAGATTAGGCACAGTCCCTGTGGGGCTTGCAATATGAGTAGGGTGGACAGGTATCGAAACCTCATTTTTCAGATGAGGAAACCGGCGTGCAGAAAAGTTGTGATTTGCCCAAGGTCACATAGCAGACAAGTAAAGCAGCATAACCTGGAGAAGCAGCGTGGATCTGAGAGTCAGAAGACCTGGGTTCTAATCCCAGATCCGCTCCATGTCCGCTGTGTGACCTGGGGCAGGTCATTTAACTTCTCTGTACTTCAATTACTTCATCTGTAAAATGGGATTAAGACTAAAATGAGGATTAAGACTGTGAGTCCCATGTGGGACAGAGACTGTGTCCAACCTGATTATCTAGTGTCTACTACAGTACTTACTGAAGTGCCTGGCACAACGTAAGCACTTAACAAATATCATAAAAAAGGGTAGTGTCGGAGTTAGAACCCAGGTCCTCTGGCTTCCAGGACTGTGCTCTTTCCACTAAAGGACAGCTGCTCCTCACTGACCAGTCACACAGCTGTCGCTGCCATCATATCACCATAGATATCACCCACAAGCTTGACTTTATCCTTTACATCTCCCTCTTTCTATCAATCAGTCACTAAATCTTGTTGATTCTCTCTCCACAGCGTGTCCACAATTCACACCTTACTCTTCATCCAAACTGCTACTGCATCGGTTCAAACACTTGCCACATCCCGATCTGATTATTTGTGTCGGCCTAGTTTCCTCTCACCTCTCCCCTTCCAATTTCACTCTGCTGCCCGGATCATCTGTCTAAAAAATGGTCCAATATGTTCTCCCCACTCCTCAACTGCCTCTAATGGTTGCCTATCCATCTCCACATCAAGCAGAAACCCCTCACTGCCAGATTCAAGGCACTCAGTTAAGCTCTCTCCATCTCGCTTATCTTTTCTCCTTTTCTATTACAACCGGGCTCACACATTTCACTCCTCTAAAACTAACTTCCTCACTTTCCTCACTCTCACCTCACTTGCCAACAACCCCCTGCTTGGAACTCCCTCCGGCTAAATGTCTGACAGACCAGCACTCTCCCCATCTTCAGTGCCCTCCTGAAATCACATCTCCTCCAGGAAGCCTTCCTGGACTAAGCTCTGATCCCCCCACCCCATTTTCCCTTCCCTACGGCCATGCACTCAGTCTGCCGCCACTGAGGAAAGCGCTGGGATAACTGCCCCCTTCCTTCCCGTCATCACGTGTCCCTAATCCTGGCACAGGCCATGCCCATCCAGCTGGGGATAAAATAATAATAATGTTGGTATTTGTTAAGTGCTTACCATGTGCAGAGCACTGTTCTAAGCGCTGGGGTAGATACACGTGAGGCTCACAGTTAATCCCCATTTTACAGATGAGGTAACTGAGGCCCAGAGAAGTGAAGTGACTTGCCCACAGTCACACAACTGACAAGTGGCAGAGCCGGGATTCGAACCCACGACCTCTGACTCCCAAGCCCGGGCTCTTTCCACTGAGCTCACACCTTCCCACAGCATGAGTCCCTCACAAACCCCCAGGAAGAGAGGTGGCTCTGGTGTGCCCTGAACTCTGATCCCCAAGGAGCCTGAAATTCTGCTCTTCCAGCCATAGCACCAGGACCGTTTGGTTTCTTTTTTGCCGCACTGTGTTGGGTTTTATTGTTTCATCGTTCCTCACGTGTTCGTCTCCGGTTGTCTCTCCCCATATAGACTCTTAGATTGTGAGCCCCCTGAGAGATAGAGAATATGTCCAATTCCCAACTTTTATTTGCTCCCAGCGTTTACTACAGTGTTCGGCATACAGTAAGTGCTTAAAAAATACTATTATCACTGCTGCTGCTACTACTATCAATACTTCTACTAACACTAGAGAAGCAGCGTGGCTGAGTGGAAGAAGCCCGGGCTTCGGAGGCAGAGGACGTGGGTTCTAATCCCGGCTCCCCCACCTGTCAGCTGTGTGACTTCGGGCAAGTCCCTTCACTTCTCGGTGCCTCGGTTATGTCATCTGTAAAATGGAGATTAAGACTGTGAGGCTCACGTGGGACAGCCTGATTCCCCTGTATCTACCCCAGCGCTTAGAACAGTGCTCGGCACATTAGAAAATACCACCATTACTATTATTATTATTGCCGTGTGACCTTGGGCAAGCCAGTTAACTTCTCTTGGACTCAGTTACTTCAACTGTGAAATGAAGACAACGGCAGGGACTCAAGTTTTTACTGTGTGGAAGAAGGCAATGGTAAATCACTTCCTTATCTTTACCAAGAAAACTCTCTGGATACACATACCAGAACGACTTTATGACAAAAGATGGGACATTCTGAAGAGGGTCACTATGGGCTGGAAACAACTTGACGTCATCTGAAGAAGATGATCGTGGCTTCTGACGTTATTTCCCCACTTTCCCATAACTCTTCTGCTCCATCCACACCAACTCTTTCACTCCCAGAACTTGTGCCATAAAAGAGAATAGTGTTGAAAATTTTGTCACTTGATTGCTGTGTAACCTTGGGCAAGTCACTAAACTTTTTGGTACTTCAGTTTCCTCATCTGCAAAATGGGTATTCAATACCTAGAGAAGAAGGGTGGCCTAGTGGAAAGAGCGCAGGTTTAGCAGGGGACCTGGTTCTGTTCCAGGGTCTGCCACATATTGGCTGTGTGACCTTGGACAAACCACTTAACTGTTCTGTGCCTCACTTGTCGCATCAGTAAAATGGGGATTAAATCCTCCTCCCTTTGACTGTGAGCCCTATGTGGGACCAGGACTGTGTCTAACCTGATTATCTTATTTCTTCCCCAGGGTTTAAGTACAGGACTTGGTACCGAATAAACACTAACAAATGCCATAATTTTTAATAGGATTAGAGTCTAAACATGTGGTGTAAAGCTGAAACAGGATGTGAATTTAGAAATATCTGTAAGTGCCATTCATCTTAACTAAAAATATAATAAATCTAGGACTTCCTATAGAGAACTGAGATAGAGGAAGCTCATTTTCATTATTTATTGTCTCAACTGATATTCAGGGATGAGCATTGTAGTTTAAAGTGTCTCATTATCCACTGGTTTCCGCTCTTCCCTTGGATCTTGATCCAGGAATCCAGAGGGAGTTCCTTGTTGAAGAACTAGCTCATTAACCTGATTGTCATTCCTTATTGCATAATTCATTCATTCATTCATTCAATCGTATTTATTGAGCACTTACCGTGTGTAGAGCACTGTACTAAGCGTTTGGAATGTACAATTCGGCAACAGATAGAGACAATCCCTGTTTATCTAACCTACAAAGGCCAAATCTCCTGCAGTTGAGAACATGTGTTTTTGCCTAAATTATCAGTCAGATAACTTTCTTCACTCCTCTTGCATTGAAAACGGGACAAAAGATGCATCTCCACCAACGGAAGAAGTGACGTCCTGAGACGATTATCTGGATAGTTCACGCCAAAAAAAAAGACTATTAAGAAAAAAAATGGATTCCCCCATCCTCTATTTTATAATTTGTCAAAAATGACAAATTCTCGCAGAGAAACAGCAAAGTCTAGTGGAAAGTGCATGGGTCTAGGAGTCAGAGGACCTGGGTTTGAATACTACTTCTGCCAATTGTTTTGCAGCGTGACATTTGGCAAGTCACTTAACTTCTCTGGGCCTCAGTTTCCTCAACTCTAAAATAGGGATTAAATCTAATTCCCTCTTACTTAGACTATGAACCCCATATGGGATAGGGACTGTGTCCAACCTGCTAGCCTTATATCTACCATAAGGCTTAGAGGCAGGGACTGTATCTGTACCGATTTGTACATTCCAAGCGCTTAGTACGGTGCTCTGCGCATAGTAAGCGCTCCATAAATACTATTGGATGAATGAATGAATGAACAGTGCTTGACACCCAGTAAGCACTTAACAGACACGCTATTAAAAAAAAAATTCCTGATAACCCCTCAACCCATCACTTCAGAATCCACAGGCCCCCTGGGAATGCAGGATTCTAGCTTCTGATTCTTCCTCATGTCTGATAGTTTCTCCAGTGGCTGCTTTTTAAGGGTTCTCAACCCACCTGCAATGAAGCTGTGCAATCTGAGACCTCTAGGACACTCCCTGTAAAATAATATGTGAAAAAAATAAAACAGGCCTTGCTCATTTGAGGCGGGCCATTGTGATGCTATCTTAATGATATTAAACTTTCAGCGGTGTCATTGTCCTTTGGTGTGAATATTCAATAGTGTGATCGTTCTTGGCCAGGAGGCTGGAAATGATGAACTTTTCATCGAGGGTTACCGGGGTGCACGCTGATTGGGCCAAAGTTTACCCAGAGTGGGTCTAGACCAGCAACGAGGATCAAGGACAAATAAAAATACATAAAATGAAAACAAAAGTCAGTAGGGAGCTGTGACGGGAGGAGCAGAAGTTCAGGCTCCTCGGGATTCAGAGTCCACTGTATATCCACAGCCACAGCAATGGCTACTGTGACTACTACTGTGACAGAGAAGCAGCGTGGCTCAGTGGAAAGAGCACGGGCTCTGGAGTCAGAGGTCATGAGTTTGAATCCCAGCTCTGCCACTTGTCAGCTGTGTGACTGTGGGCAAGTCACTTCACTTCTCTGGGCCTCAGTGACCTCATCTGTAAAATGGGGATTAAGACCGGGAGCCCCACGTGGGACGACCTGATTCCCCTGTGTCTACCCCAGCGCTCAGAACAGTGCTCTGCACGTAGTAAGCGCTTAACAAATGCCAACATTATTACTAGCCTTCCCGAGGTTATATACGTCCTCGTGCTACAGGGGCTTTTCTCTTTCCCGCGCAGGGCCTGAGACGGAGCCTGGAGGACAGTGGAGGCAGAAGTGACACCAATAATTTCTTAGGTGCTTAAGAGCTTTACAGAAAAGTCTTATCGGGTTCAAGTAAAACTAGATCCCTGCCGTCTGAGGAGAGCCATTCTCCATTTTCTTGAGGATCTGTCAAGGTTACCTCCATTCCAGATCTTTCTAAACTGCTCTGGATGACACAAAATCCCCTAGCCCACCTTGGCTAGATGATCTCCAAGCTGCCCGAGAATTGACCTCGTTAACGTGAGTGGCCTGTCACCTGATTCACCGGTCACTCCTGATCAGGGGCAGTCACCAACAACTTCCTTCTTGCCAAATCTAATGTGCTTTTTTCTTTCCATTATAATGTACTTTTTTTATTCTATTTGATTTCTATCTTTCTATTCTTCTTTTTAATAGTACTTGTTAAGAACTTATTGCATGCCCGGCTCCGCCACTTGTCGGTTGTGTGACTGTGGGCAAGTCGCTTAACTTCTCTGTGCCTCAGTTACCTCATCTGCAAAATGGGGATTAAAACTGAGCCCCACGTGGGACAACGTGATCACCCTGTATCTACCCCAGCGCTTAAAACAAGCGCTTAACAAATAACATTATTATGATGCCAGGCACTCTTCTAAGCGCTGGGGTAGATACTTCTCCTTTCAACCTCTTGGCTGCCTTTGAGCTATGGATGCTCCCTTCTCCTGGAAACACTTTCTAACCTTGATTTTTCTGACACGGTGTTCTTCTGATTGTAATAATCGTATTTGAATAATGGTATTTGTTAAGCATTTACTCTGAACTTAGCACTGTTCTAAGCAGTGGGGTAAATACAAGAGAATCAGGTTGGACACGGTCCCTGTCCCATATGGGGATCACAGTCTAGGTGAAAGGGTGTAGGATTTCATCGTCATTTTACAGATGTGGAGACTGAGTCATAGAGAAGTTAGGTGACTTGGCCAAAGTCACAAAGCACAGAAGCAGCCGGGGAAGCAGCATGGACTAGAGGAGTCAGAGAACCTGCATCCTAATCCCAGCTCTACCACATGTCTACTGTGTGACCTTGGGCAGATCGCTGAATTTCTCTGTGCCTCAGTTTTCTCAACTGTAAAATGAGGGTGCAATCCCGGTTGTCCCTCCTACTTATACTGTGAGCGTCATGTGGGACAGGGGCTGTGTCTGACCTCGTTAACTTGTATCTACCCCAGCACTTAGTGCTTGACATCTAGAGCTTAAAAAATACTACAATTACATGGCAGAGATGGGATTAGAACCCAGGGCTTCTGATTCCCAGGCCTGTGGTCTTTCCTCTAGGCACATTGCTTCTCTGGGCCTCCTATTTCCCCCACAGCTCCTTCTCAACTATTTTTATTGTCTCTTCCTCCCCATCTCACCTCATAACGGTTGGTGTCCTTAGAGGCTCTCTTCTGAATGTCTCCCCCGATTAGACTGTGAGCCCATCGGTGGGCAGGGACCGTCTCCAGCTGTTGCTGATTTGTACATTTCAAGCGCTTAGTACAGTGCTCTGCACATAGTAAGCGCTCAATAAATACTATTGAATGAATGAATGCCTTTCCCACCTCGCTTTACTCTCACTTCCAAGGGATACTTTTCCTGTTTCCGTTGCTTCAGCTACAGCGTCTCTGCAGATCTACAAATCTACATCGCTCACCCTGACCGCTCTCCTGCGTTACAGTTTCGCACTTTCTCCTGTGACCCGGATAACCCATTATGGGATGCCTCAGCTCTATCCGCCCCAAATTAAACGCCTCATTTTCCCTCCCAGATTCTCTTTTCCTTCTGACTTTCCCATCAGTTGACACGATCTACCACCCTTCCCATCTCCGAATTCCACCCACACCTGGAGCATTATTTTTGATTCGTTCGTCCCTTTCAACCCCCGTATTCAGGTGGTCGTTAAACACTGCTAGTTATTTCCTCACAACATTCTAGCTCGACAACCACATAGGCCTTCTCGTCAGAGAAGCAGCGTGGCTCCGTGGAAAGAGCCCGAGCTTGGGAGTCAGAGGCCATGGGTTCGAATCCCGGTTCTGCCACTTGTCAGCTGTGTGACTCTGGGCAAGTCACTTCACTTCTCTGTGCCTCGGTTCCCTCATCTGGAAAATGGGGATGAAGACTGTGAGCCTCATGTGGGACAACCCGATGACCCTGTATCTCCCCCAGCGCTTAGAACAGTGCTCTGAGAGCAGAGCTGGGATTAGAACCCAGACGCTCAGACTCCCAGGCCTGGACTCTTTCTACCAAGCCACGTTGCTTCTCTCCTAAAAATCCTCCAGTGAGTTGCCCACTCCTCTCACCATCGAGCACAAACTCCTGACCATAGAAGCAGCGAGGCTTAGCGGAAAGAGCACGGGCTTGGGAGTCAGAAGTCATGGGTTCGAATTCCGGCTCCGCCACTCGTCAGCTATGTGACTGTGGGCAAGTCACTTAACTTCTCTGTGCCTCAGTTACCTCATCTGTAAAATGGGGATTAAGACTGTGAGCCCCATGTGGGACAATCTGATTACCCTGTATCAACCCCAGCACTTGGAACAGTGCTCTGCACATAACAAATAACAACTTAGCACTTAACAAATACCAACATTATTATTATTATTACTACCTCTCTTTACTCCTCTATCCAGCTTCCCCGATTTTCCCTATTCAGTCCTCTTTAATTAATCTATTCACCGTGCCTCATTCCCACCTTTTTCTTCCTCTAAGCTCCCTCTCCCTTCTCTGTTTTGTGGAATTCTATCCTTTTCATTTCAAAACGCTTCTGAAATCACATCTCTGGAAGGAAGCCTTCCTTGATACATTTCTCTCTTTTTTATGGTATTTGTTAAGTGCTTACCTTGTGTCCAGCACTGTTCTAAATTCTGAGGTAGCTACAAGTTTATGAAGTTGATTAGACTCCCGGTTCCACATGGAGTTTACAGTCTTAGGAGGAGGGAGTAGGATTTAATCCCCATTTTATGGTTGAGGAAATTGAGGCAAAGAGAAGTTGTGATGATAATAATAAATAATTATGGCATTTGTTAAGTGCTTAGGATGTGCCAGGGACTTTACCAGAAGCTAGGGTTGTTATAAGCAACTCAGGTTGGACGTAGTCCCTGTCCCCTGGTGAAGTCAGAATTAGAACCCATGACCTTCTGACGCCCAAGCCAGGGTTCTTTCTACTAAGCCACTCTGTTATCAGGTTATAGCTGCAACTTCCACTTCGTCACTTCTATACCAGTTATCCGCTTCAATTGTATTTAGTGAGCACTTACTGTGTGCAGAGCACCATACTAAGCGCTCGGGAGAGGACAATATAACAATAAACAGACACATTCCCAGCCCACTGTGAGTTTACAGTCTACAGTGTAGTAGCAGGACTGGTAGTGGTGGTTGGTAGCAACATTTATTGATTTCCCCCCTTGCAATAAATGGCAATAATTGATTGCCCAGATGTGATTTAGCTCTTGAATTTGAAGATAGGGCTGAAAGTGATTTCCGTGCCTGTCTGTGCCCTTAGGTTGTGAAATTGTTCAGGCCAGCGATCATGTCTAACTCACTAGCACTTTGCCCAGTGCTCTGTGCCCGGTAGCTTCTCTATCCATACCATTGATTGATCATCTGAATGGGTGGGTGACCGTGGGGAATCCTGAGGTGGGCTGGTGAGGACTCTCCGAAGGCCCAGCCCCCCACCATCTTGGGCAGGGGTCTGCAGCTTACGGGCCTCCAGCAGCGTGGCTTAGTGGAAAGAGCCCGGGCTTGGGAGTCAGAGGTCATGGGTTCTAATCCCAGCTATGCCGCTTGTCAGCTGTGTGACTTTGGGCAAGTCACTTAACTTCTCTGTGACTCAGTTACCTCATCTGTAAAATGGGGATGAAGACTGTGAGCCCCATGTGGGCCAACCCGATTACCTTGTATGTACCCCAGAGCTTAGAACAGTGCTTGGCACAGAGTAAGCGCTTAACAAATACCATCATTATTATCATTATTATATCTGGATCTTCTTGGAGCTAAAATGAGCTCTTGAACCAAGCCATGGACCTAAGGGGGCGTCCACCAGACACCCTAAAGTGCAGTGTGGACTAGTGAATAGAGCACGGGTTTGAGAATCAGAAGGACCTTGGTTTTAATCCCCACTCTGCCATTTGTCTACTGCAGGATCTTGGGCAAGTCACTCCACTTCTCCATGACTCAGTTAGCTCATCTGTAAAATGAGGATTTAGACAGTGAGCCTCATGTAGAACAGGGACTGTGTCCAAACCGGATTTGCTGGTCTCCACCCCAGAGCTTAGTACAGTGCCTGGCGCACAGTAAGCTCTTAACAGATTCCATTATTATTATTATCATCACTATTATTATTAATAAGATGCTGTTTCCACTCAAAAAAACAACGTAGCGACAACCTACCTAAAATCCTCACAAGGCCTATGGCCACGGGATTCCATTTGACCCATCAGTGCCAGGATCGGGGGACGGGGAGAATAGGGAAAGAGGGGGAATCGATAACAAGCCCAATGCCACTACTGATCCTGAATTGCTTCCATTCCCCTTTTCATCGTCATCATCATTGGTATTTATTGAGCACTTTCTGTGCACAGAGAACTGTACTAAGTGCTTGGACGATTACAGCAGAGTTGGCAGACATGTTCCTTGCCCACAATGAGCTTACAGTCTAGAAGGGGAGACAGACATTAATAGAAATAAATCATTTATATCATCGATAACATATGATTTATCCATCAGTCACCCAGTCAGTGGCATTTATTGAGCCCTTACTATGTGTGGAACACTGTACTAAGTGCTTGGGATAGTACAATACAGCAGAATTAGCAGACAGTTCCCTGTCCATAATGAGCTTCTTGTCTAGAAATGAGTTTACATTCTAGGTATTTAGGCTGTGCGATTGAGGGTGGGGTGAATATCAAGTATGTCCAAAGGTTAAAGGGTTCAAGTGCATTGATGAAATAGAAGGAGGAGAGGAGCTGGGGGAAAGAGGCCTTAGAGAAGCAGCATGGCCTAGTGGATAGAGCAGGGGCCTGGGAGTCAGTAGAACCTGGGTTCTAAGCCCAGCTCAGCAACTTGTCCACTGTGTGACCTTGGACAAGTCAATTCATTTCTCCGTGCCTCAATTCACATCTCACTCTCACCTGTAAAATAAGCGATACGACCGTGAGTCCCATGAGGGACAAGGGCTGTGTCCGACCCAATTTGCCTGTATCCATCCCAGCACTTAGTTCAGTGCCTGGCGCCTAGTAAGCACTTGACAAATATTGTTATTATTATTACTATGAATTGGGGAAAGCCTCTTGAAGATGTGACCTTGATCAGGCTTTGGAGGTGGGGACAGTGGCGGTCTGGATCACACGCGGGGAGGGAGTTCCAGGCTCGGGGGAGGAAAGAGATTGGCAGAGGGGTAGATGAGATCGAGATACGGTGAGCAAACCGGCCCTAGGGGAGCCAAGTGTATGGGTTGGGCTGTAGTAGGAGATCGGTGAGCTAAGGTAAGAGGGGGTGAGCTGATTGAGTGCTTCAAAGCCAATGGTAATGAGTCGCCTTTTGATGCGGAGGTGGATGGGCAACCACTGGAAGTTCTTGAGGTTCTTTTTGTCCCTCCCTTCTCGCCTGATTTCCCTCCCCATCATCCCCTTCTCTCCCTTCTCATCTTCTTTATCTTCTCCTTCCTCCTCTTCGCCCCTGTTGTTTCCATCTCCATCGGCGGCAACAGCTGTCACCGCGAAGCAGTCCCACGGCACATTGCAAATCTTCACTTGACAGCACGCACAGTGTGACATGATGACGCCACACTTGATGTGGAGGGTGATAAATTCTCAAAGGTTTTATTTCATTTGGCCCTGCAAAATGTTTTGGTTTCTGCAACGTAAGTTTGTCGATCCCTGATCTGGGATCTCCCCTTTCCCTTTCCGGAGAGCACAAATGAGGCACAGAATTCAAGTTTCTGATTCAAGCAGAAAGTTCCGTTGGTGGGAACTATATTTTCACTCGAATCGATGACAGAATAAAACCATATATAATGAAAATAGACACAAAACACCCTTTATTCTTTCCTTAAAAAGCAGTAAAGCAGCCCAAAGTAACTGAGCTTGAACTGTAGCGTTTATTTGAGTCGAAACCAATCGTAAATGTACAACTTCATCTACCAACACAACATTGGGCGTGGCTTCATGGAGCGACTGCGACTGTTGAAAACGTTTTGTTGGCAGAAAAGATTATTTTTGCCTGTCTGCACAAGGCAAATGGCATGCTGAGGACCTAATGAAGGCAATGACTGAATCATGCAGAAAAAAATTATGACAAACCTTTTTCTGATCTTGCCTCAGGATACCTGAAGTCATCACATCGGCTCGATTGACATTTCACGCAGTGTCTCCCCAACCTCAGGTCAAGATCCTCCTTCCTCTCACATCTCCTCCTTCTCCCCTCTTCTCGGGCTACTGGACCAGGTGACTTTGGGATCTGAGCAGAGACTACATCTGGGATTTAAGGGAGTGGAGAACTTCCAACAATCACCTGTTCTTTTGAACCAATCAGGTGGCGTGCCAGAAAAAAGTATGACGTTTCATCTGCTTGAGGTCAATTTTAGTGTTTCTAATCCCTGATGTGCTGAATTGCAGGAAAAGTAATTTGTTGCCAGGTTTCCTTCAATATAAGTGAGGATAACATGGGTAGCACTGCCACTTCTAGACTCTAAGCCCGCTGTGAGCGGGGAATGTATCTGTTTACTGTTGTACTCTCCCAAGCGCTTCGTACAGTGCTCTGCACACGGTAAGCACTCAGTGGATGTGACTGACTGAACGAATGAATTAGGAAACAAGAAAAATCCACTAAGTTTCTTTTTTTCCATGTAAACACATATAGTTAGCCTACATCTATCCAGGGTGAGTTGAAACTTGATCATTTTACTGGGTAGATGCTAAAAAAAAGCATCATTCATTCAATAGGATTTATTGAGTGCTTACTATGTGCAGAGCACACTCTTCCCTTCACAGTTTGAGCTTCCCCCCAGGAAGCACTTGTCATATCCTGCCTTCATTACTGCACCAGTCTTGCCAATCCTTCTGCCTCCAGTTTCTCCCCTCTCCAGTCCATTCTTCACTCTGCTCCCCAGTTCTTTTTCCTAAAACGTGACTCCGCAATGACTCCCACTCCTCAAAAACGTCCCGTGGCTCCGCAGCGTGGCTCAGTGGAAAGAGCACGGGCTTTGGAGTCAGAGGCCATGGGTTCGAATCCCGGTTCTGCCACTTGTCAGCTGTGTGACTCTGGGCAAGTCACTTGGCTTCTCTGTGCAAGTCACTTCACTTCTCTGTGCCTCAGTTCCCTCATCTGTAAAATGGGGATGAAGACGGTGAGCCCCACGGGGGACAACCTGATTCCCCTGTGTCTACCCCAACACTCTGAACAGTGCTCCGCACATAGTAAGTGCTTAACAAATACCAACATTATTATTATTATTACCATCACCACATTTAGCAGAATCTCCTGACCCGTGACTTGCGAGCTCTTGCTTAGCCCTCTCCTTTCCTTCCCTTCCAATCTCTTCTCCCACCACACCCCAGCTCTCACTCTTCCTTTCGCTCAAACTATTCAGTGTCCCTCCTTCTCACCTCTCCCACAGCTGACTTTTTGGTCTTTTGTTCCCTCCTGCTTGGAACTCCCTACCCTGAAAGACCACTGATCTCTTCATCTTCAAAGCACTTATTGAGTCACATTAGAGCAAAGCACATTTTCTTTTATGCAGTCCATTTTCCTTGGCATCATGGTCCATTTTCTTAACACACTGCAGCACTATCTGGACACCTTGTCAAAACTAATCAATATTACCTGATTAATTTCTAATCCATCAGCCAATCAATTAATGGCATATATTGAGCACTTACTGTGTGCAGAACACTTTTTCTAAGCACTTAGGAAGGTACAGTACAACAGAATTGGTCAAGCATATTGTCTGCCCACAAGGAGCTTACAGTCTACAGTGTCATCTTGTCATCTTAGAGGAGCAGCGTGGCTCAGTGGAAAGAGCCTGGGCTTTGGAGTCAGAGGTCATGGGTTCGACTCCCGGCTCTGCCACTTGGCAGCTGTGGGACTGTGGGCGAGTCACTTCACTTCTCTGTGTCTCAGTTACCTCCTCTGTAAAATGGGGATTGACTGTGAACCTCACGTGGGACCACCTGACGAGCCTGTATCTACCCCAGCGCTTAGAACAGTGCTCGGCACATAGTAAGCGCTTAACAAATACCAACATTATTATCTTGTCTCTCTCCAACTGCCGCTTTGGCCCTTCTCATCTCTGAAGCACTCAAGTATTAGGAGAGCTGCATTTATGAACATATATTTATGCTCTGTTACTTTTTTCAAGTAGTAATTTATTGTAACCACCCCTGCTGGATTGTATACTTTGAGGGCTGGGATCACGTTACCGATTCTATTCTTCTCTCCCAAATGCTTACTACAGTGCTCCGCACACAGAGTAAGTGCTCAGTAAATATGATTGATTGATTGGTTGATTGATTGGAAAGGAAAACTGGGGCAATTCATAGACCCTATGAAATTCTGCCCCTCCAAGAACTACTCAGGGTGGGACCATATTAGCCCCTGGAATCACTAATTTTAAGGGAGGAACAATTTAAGGCTGAAATTACCGCATTGGCAAATAGCACCTCTTCTATCCCTCCTCCACCCCACACTTGTCAGCTGCGCGACTGTGGGCAAGTCACTTAACTTCTCTGTGCCTCAGTTACCTCTTCTGTAAAATGGGGATTAACGGTGAGCCTCACGTGGGACAACCTGATTACTCTGTCTCTCCCCCAGCGCTTAGAACAGTGCTCTGCACATAGTAAGCGCTTAACAAATACCAACATTGTTATTATTATTGTTATTAAGGGTGATAATTTTACCCTGGGCGATTTAGTCCAGGGCTGACACGTTCTAAACTGACCATGTCAGTTGTCCCTGATTTCCATGTCACTTCACCCGTGCAGACACAGGGTTAGAGAAAGATTCCTATTCCAATCTCACTCAGGGAAGCAGCGTAGCCGTGTGGAAAGAATACGGGAGGCAGAAGACCTGAGTTCTAATTCCGGCTACAGCGCTTGCCCGCTGTGTGATTTTGGGTGAGTCGCTTCACTTCTCGGTGCTGCAGTTTCCTCGCCTGTAAAATAGGGATTCGGGACCTATTCCCCCTCCTGCTTAGGCTGCGAGGTTGATGTGGGGCTCTTCTGACAGGATTATCTATTTCAGTACAGTGCTCGGTACGTAGTAAGTGCTTAACAAATTCCACAGTTATTATTCTCTTTTAGGTCTAAAAGCTGAGAATCTGGTCTCTTTCAAGCAACGCAGTCGGGCTTTACTTCATTTTTACTTAGGTTTGATTTTTCCAACGTTCCTGCCTTAGGGATCTTGATCTTGCCTGAAAGCTGTCGAACGCACAGGAAGACGAGTAGATCAGACCCGATTCTAAAATTACAGTAACTTTGTTCTATTCTCTCTCAGGCTTGCTTGCTTCTTTAGGTTTAAAGCATAATGAGAGGCAAATATAGTAAGACAGACTACTGCTATTAGTCCAATTGCAGCTAAAGCGCCTCCGAGCGCAAAAGAGTCCCTGACCACACCGGGGGAGGTTTTGGCCGGAAAAGATACAAGGGCCTGGACGATGTTAGATACATCGGACAGATGGGAGACCTCGTCACTAGCTCGTACTGCCATGTAGATCACGCGCGCGCCCTCTGAGTCTCCATCGAGTTGATTCTGTTGGTCTTCGGTAAGACGTTCCGGCGCAAACACAAATATTTCTTTGGAGCCGGCTGGCTGAGGGATCATCTTGGAAGCGTTCACTAAGACGGCGCTTTTGAAGTCATCTTTTATGCTTTGAAGACTCTGACTCATTCTTATTTCATAACTCACAGCTGAAATGCAAAATGCGTTCATCGAGATGTTCATTTTACCTTCAGTCTTTCAGGGGAAGTTAATAATAATAATAATAATGTTGGTATTTGTTAAGCGCTTACTATGTGCCGAGCACCGTTCTAAGCGCTGGGGTAGACACAGGGGAATCAGGTTGTCCCACGTGGGGCTCACAGTCTTCATCCCCATTTTACAGATGAGGTCACTGAGGCACCGAGAAGTCAAGTGACTTGCCCAACGTCACACAGCTGACAAGCGGCTGAGCCGGGATTCGAACCCCTGACCTCTGACTCCAAACCCGGGCTCTTTCCACTGAGCCACGCCGCTTCTCATGGGGAGGACAGGGTTTCGGGGGAAGAAGAGTTCAATTTCGGAACTATTCCTTGGCCACGCTAATTCAAAAATTGATTCCTGCCATAATCTGAGGAACACCGGAGGCCTTCGCTATTTGAAAGGAAACTTGGAATTGAGAAAGATTTGAGTTAACATTTTCCTTCTTTTCTTGCTACTTGATAAAGATACACTTTCTAATCCTCTGAAATCATAATCGAACATTTAGAAGAGCAGTTGTCCTAAAAAGAGACCTAAACAGATTCCTCACTCAGCAGTTTTTTGCTGCTGTTGTTTATTTTAACGGTAGAGAAGCAGCGTGGCTCAGTGGAAAGAGCTTGGGTTTAGGAGTCAGAGGTCATGGGTTCTAATCCCGGCTCTGCCACCTGTCAGCTGTGTGACTTTGGGCAAGTCACAACTTCTGGGTGCCTCAGTTATCTCATCTGTAAAATGGGGATTAAGACTGGGAGCCCCGCGTGGGACAACCTGATTATCTGGTATCTACCCCAGTGCTTAGAACAGTGCTAGGCACATAGTAAGCACTTAACAAATACTATGTGCCAGGAATTGTAATGAGTGCTTGGGTGGATAAAAGGGTGGGTGCAGTCTACGTCCCACATGGGGCCCACAGTCTCAATCCTCATTTTACAGATGAGGTAACTGAGGAACAGAGAAGTTAAGTTACTTGCCCAAGGTCACACAGTGGATAAGTGGCAGAACCGGGACTAGAACCCAGGTGTTTCTGACTTTCAGGCCTGTGCTCTTTCCACTGGACCACACTAGGAGAAGGGCCGTGGCTCAGTGGAAAGAGCCCAGACTTGGGAGTCAGGGGATATGGGTTCTAATCCTGGCTCCGCCCGGCTGTGTGACCTTGGGCAAGCCACTTAACTTCTCTGTGCCTCAGTTACCTCATCTGTGAAATGGACATTAAGACTTTGAGCTGCTCTGCGCACAGTAAGCGCTTAACAAATACCGACATTATTACTATGTGGGTCAACGCGATTATCTTAGAACTCAGAACAGTGCTCGGTACATAGTAAGCGCTTAACAAATATCATCATGATTATTATTCCCAATAGCAGTGTGGCCTTTCCTTTGGAGTTACCACCCACTCTTTTCCTTGTAATCCACGCCCGTTTAATTAGACTGGCTAGGTGGGACACAACGCCGCCGCGGAAAAAGGTTCGTTTCTCCACTGCTTCAAACCTGACCTCTGGATCTCAGACATGTTTACCTGCTTTTCAGTTCCGATAATGATTTTACTGCTCAGACCTGGGTCAGAGTCTGACAAAACCTCCCTCTCTGAAATGCATTTCCATGAATCAGACGTACCCGGGGGCATGTGACTTTCATTGTCTGTCATTTGTGTCTGACATCTCAATACTGGAGTGATCCAATTTTTCACCTTTGGTTGTATTTGCATTATGTATTTGTACCAGAAGGAAATAGAAAAATATCTGCTGCTAATGCCGTCATGGTTCTGAGAGTTCGTCTATCGCTAGCTTTAGCCAGGGTTCATTTTGAGGTAGCAGTTTTAACACGGCCGGAAAGCACTGCTGGCTCAGTGGAAAGAGCCCGGGCTTTGGAGTCAGAGGTCAGGGGTTCGAATCCCGGCTTTGCCACTTGTCAGCTGCGTGACTGTGGACAGGTCACTTCACTTCCCTGTGCCTCAGTGACCTCATCTGTAAAATAGGGATTGAGACTGTGAGCCCCACATGGGACAACCTGATACCCCTGTTGTCTACCCCGGCACTTAGAACAGTGCTCTGCACATAGTAAGCGCTTAACGAATACCAACATTATTATTAATTACGGTATCGGTCGAACGCTTACCGTGTGCCAGGCCCTGAACTAAACGCCGGCACGGATACGAGCAAATCGGATTGGACATAGTCCCTTGGCCCACGTGGGGCTCGCGGTCCCAGTCCCCATTTTACAAATGAGGTATCTGAGAAACAGAGAAGGTAAGTGACTTGATCAAGGTCACACAACAGACAAGGGACAGAGCCCAGATTACAACCCATGACCTTCGGACTCCCAAGCCCGTGATCTATCCACCATGCCATGCTGCTTCTGCTCAGCTCCAAGGCCTATACTCAACTCTTTATAAAGTTGAACGCAGATGATGACATTCATCCATGGGTGTGATTGTCATTCCGAGAATCCCTGGCACACTGTGTCCATGAAAATACAAGGGTGTGTTTTTTCTGGCCCTTCGCCGTTCAGGTGATCATTGCTCAGACACCAATTATCCCAAGGGGAAAGGTGGGTCCTATTTCCGACAGCATGGATTGTCCCTGCGATAGCGGTGACCGTTGAGATTGAGCCACCCACACCCTTTCACCCGGTCTCCCATGCCCAGGACCACAGATTGTGAATCACGTCTTCACCATGCAAACTAGGGGAGTGCTCGCTTTTTCAAATCATGTGCAAGATAGTGTACTAGGCCCTGGGGTAGATACAAGCTAATCAGGTTGGACGCAGCCCGTGTCCCACATGGGGCTCACAGCAGCGTGGTCTAGTAGATAACGCACGGGCCCGGGAGTCAGAGGGATCTGGGTCCTGATCCCAGTTCCGCCACATGTCCCGTGTGACCTCGAGTAAGTCGCTTCACTCCTCTGGGCCTCAGTGACCTCATCTATAAAATGGGGATGGAGACTATGAGCCCCATTTGGGACAGGGACTGTGTCCCACCCGATTTGCTTGTATCCACCCCAGCTCTTAGAACAGTGCCTGACACATAGTAAGCAATTAACAAATACCTTAATAATTATTATTTTACAGATGAGGTAATAGAGGCACAGAGAAGTGAAGTAATTGGCCCAAGGTCACATGGCAGACAAGTGGCTCCTTCCTCTCCTTTTGATAAATTATAACTAAAGTTTTCTTACATCTTTCTCCTGCCTGATGGTGTTTGCTACCTATGTCTACCTTTCTAGGGCAATGACATTCTACAATGGACAAGTTAGGGAAGAACTGAAACACAAACCAGGTGAAGTGGAGAGAGCACAAGCCTAGGAGTCAGAAGGTCATGAGTTCTAATCCCGGCACTACCACTTGTCTGTTGTGTGACCTATCATTTGCCTCTTGTTTTAGGAAAAGCCTCCAACTCTCTGTTCTTTGGTGCTCCTTTATAATCACTTTAAACGAGTGGATTAATGTTCCCCAGTTTCTCATTCATTTTAATTGAAATTCGGTTGTCAGATTATGCATCTTGGTAGTCTAAGTGTCAGGTTTTATTCATCTTCACATGGTTCTGATAGTTAATATCCCACCCTGATACTTTCATTTGAATTTTTCAGGATCCCACAGACCTGCTGTTCAATCACTCCCCGATAGTGTTTTATGGAAAAGGTTAATACTTGTGTCTGCTGACTAGTTTCTGGTTTGTTCATTCTTCTCACATAACAGTTTGTGAGAAGAAATTCTGTCCCCGACCCCCATCAAATTCACCAAGCCACACGTCTCTTCACCGCCTGAAAATCTCCCTTTTCAACGAGGCAATTTCCAACTATTCTCCACCTCCGTGGTCTGGTGATCCCATCGGCCACCCTCAGCAGTCACGTAGTCATCGGCTTATTCTTTCTCCTTTTTATGACTTTTGTTAGTTTGCATTTGTTTTTTTCTCTTGTTCCCATTCTATCACCGTGGCTGCGTCTGAGTCCCGCATTTATTAACGAAAGAACCCTGGAGGGCATTTTGCGGCGTGCGGTGCGCTGTGTCCTTGCTTGTCTACTGGCCGATTTCACTCTGTCCTCCAGGAGGAACACCTCTGGCAGAAATGAGAGCGTGGCATTGTCAGCACGGCTCAGTGGAAAGAGCCTGGGCTTGGGAGTCATAGCTCATGGGTTCGAATCCCGGCTCCAACGCTTGTCAGCTGTGTGACCTTGGGCAAGTCACTTGACTTCTCTGTGCCTCAGTTACCTCATCTGTAAAACGGGGATTAAGACTGTGAGCCTCAGGTGGGACCACCTGATGACCCTGTACTCCCCCAGCGTTTAGGACAGTGCTCTGCACATAGTAAGCGCTTAACAAATACCAACATTATTATTGTGCAAGCCAGTAATCTTCTAACCCATTCCTCTGCTCAGGTTCTTGCTCCTGAAGTCTCAGGAGTGAGGCCCGTTGATCCTACCCGACAGGAGACTGGGAACAGAGCATGGGCCAGAAGGACCTAGGTTCTGCCACTTGTCTGCTGTGTGACCGTGGACAAGTCACTTAACTTCTCTGTGCCTCAGTTACCTCATCTGTAAAGTGGGGATTAAGACTGTGAGCCCTGTGTGGGACAGGGACTGTGTCTAACCTGATTTTCTTGTATAGTAATAATAATGATAATGATGGTATTTAATAGGAGCTTACTATGTGTCAAGCACTGTTCTAAGCACTGGGACACTGTTCTAAGTGCCGGGCTCTGTTCTAAGTACCCCAGCACTTAGTACACTTCCTGGAACATAGTAAGCTCTTAACAAATACCACAGTTATTATCATTATTATCATTAGCAACCTACTTTCCCCTTTTAGATGAAACCTCCCTGAAGACAGCATTCCTATCACCTATTGTTATTGTATGCTCCAAATGCCCAGTACACTGCTCTACATAATAGGTGCCTAATAAATACTGATGATGGTGTGTAAATGAAAAAAAAAATCTCTATTTCTAAGTATAAACATTTTTAAAAACTGTTTGTTATATAATAGAAATACCCAAGCATTTCCTTGAAATGTGGGCCTCAAACTAGGTCTATTCACTCTGATGATCCGATCGATTTGGGACTTGAAAATACATTTTGGTCTAAGTTATTTTGATACTTCAGGAAGAGGATTTTCTCTGTTCCGCAATTTCCAGATAATACCGGTAAAGCTTTCTGGGGGGCCTCCAATATCTAAATGATTTGCCTGAGGAGATCTTTTTCAATGAGATCTCCCTGGCCTCACACTTCCTCTTCGCTAATGATGCGTAGGATCTTCAGCTCCCTAAATTAAAGAGTCATCATGGCAGTATTACTCCAGATTTTATTTTTGTATCCATCGATGCTTTGGATGATTCCAGGACAAGAGATCTATCATGCGCTATTACTGAGAAATTCAGGGACTTAGAGGGAAATGTTAGCAATCACCTCCATCAGGATGGCCATCAAGGAGGGCAGTTCTCATTAGCTCACTGTAGGCAGGGAATGTGTCTGTTTATTTTTACGTTATACTCTCCCAAGTGCTTAGTTCAGTGCTTTGCACACAGTCAGCGCCCAATAAGTACGATTGACTGACACTGTTTTTTCACATCCATCCTCTTGCTCCTGTTAGCGGCAGAATATCTGTATGGAGTTGACCTGTCTAGAAGTGGCATTGTGATCTTACTTTCATTTTGAATATTTTCTTTCAATCATTCAATCATATTTAGTGAGTTCTTACTGCGTGCATAGCACTGTAGTAGGAACTTGGGAGAGTACAGTACAACAGAGTTGGCAGACACATTTCCTGCCCAAAAGGACCTTGGGCAAATCACTTAACTTCTCTGTACCTCAGTTTCCTCGTTTGTAAAATGGAGATTAAGAATAGGATCACTGTGTGGGACAGGGACTACGTCTAACCCGATTACCCTGCATCTACCCCTCCACTTGGTATAGTGCCTGGCACAGAGTAAGCGCTTAACAAATACCACAATTATTATTATTAAAAACAAATAAATCATATTTGTTAAGCACTTACTATGTGCAAAGCACCGTTCTAAGCGCTGAGGGATACAAGGTGATCAGTTTGTCCCACGAGGGGCTCACAGTTTTAATCCCCATTTGACAGATGAGGTCACTGAGGCACAGAGAAGTTAAGAAGTTAAGTGACTTGCCCACGGTCATACAGCTGACCAGCGGCGGAGCTGGGATTAGAACCCGTGACCTCTGACTTCCAAGCCCGCGCTCTTTCCACTGAGCCACGCTGCTTCTCTACTGCACTTAAATTCATTCTTGCTCTTTTTAGCCCAGCCACACCAGAGATGCCTTTCCTGACTTTTAGACAGAAGTAGAAAACTCAGACAACCTTTAGGAAGAAGCTCTAGAACTAGATACAAGAAACCGGCTTACTCACTCTGAGAGTGTGGTTATAAATTCATGAGATAATCCTTGTCCTAAAGCTGGATCTTCTGGGTCATGCCATGTGCTATATTTAATGCTTGGTGGAAGACTGGAACATTTGATTCACAAGACTATTTTGAATTATCGACTCCACCTCATGAAGACGCTCTGGGCTGGATGCAAGCAAATCAAGCCTCAAAAGAAGAAGAGCAGATGAGCAGACATACCTCGGCCCTGATCAAAATCATCACCGGGTGCCGTCCATGATAAGATAATTGACTCTTCTTCCTTATCAGCTTCCAAGTCAATAATTTTACAGGGAGGAAACACATCGGAAGAGTGACCAACTGGAACTTCCAAGACCGAGAAAGAACCTCCTGAAGCTGTTCGACTGATACCCCATTTTTGTACTGGAACACTGTGGTCACTCATTGATATTTTTGGAGCGTTCATCTGAATATTTCCTGAAACACAAAATACAGCATTTAGACTTGTTGTTCTTTAAAACATTTTTGGTATCTGTTCAGCATTTACTATGTGGCAGGCAGGGTATTGGGAGAGATACCAGCTGATTAGGTTGAACACAGCGTGGCTCAGTGGAAAGCTCACGGGCTTTGGAGTCAGAGGTCATGGGTTCGAACCCCGGCTCTGCCACTTGTCGGCTGACTGTGGACAAGTCACTTCACTTCTCTGGGCCTCAGTTCCCTCATCTGTAAAATGGGGAAGAAGGCCGTGAGCCTCGCGTGGGACAGTCTGATAACCCGGTGTCTACCCCAGCGCTTAGAACAGTGCTCTGCACATAGTAAGCGCTTAACAAATACCAACATTATTATTAACACAGTCTATGTCCCATACGGGGATGATGATGGTTTTTTAAGCGCTTACTATGTGCCACGGACTAAGCGCTGGGGTTGAAACAAGATAATCAGGTTGGACACAGTCCCTGCCCCACATGGGGCTCACAGTCTTAATCCCCATTTTATAGATGAGGTAACTGGGGCACAGAGAAGTGAAGTGACCTGCCTAAAGTCACACAGCAGACAAGTGGTGGACCCGGGATTAGAACCCCAGTCTTTTTGACTCAGGTCCATGCTCTATCCACTAGGCCAATCCCCATTTTATAGATGAGATAACTGAGGCACAGAGAAGTTCAAAGACTTGCTCAAGGTCACAAAGCTGACAAGTAGCCGGATTGGGATTAGAATCCCAGATCCTTCTGACTTCCAGGCCCGTGGCCTATCTGGTAGGCCATGCTGCTTCTTAGTTGTCTTTTGCATTCATTCATTCAATAGTATTTATTGATCGCTTCCTAGGTGCAGAGCACTGTACTAAGCGCTTGGAATGTACAATTTGGCAACAGATAGAGACAATCCCTAAAGACTGAGCTCCTCATCTTCCCTCCCAAACCCGGTCCGCTCCCAGACTTCTCTATCACCGTCGAGGGCACGACCGTCCTTCCCGTCTCTCGGGCCCGCGATCTCGGCGTCATCCTTGACTCGTCTCTCTCGTTCACCCCACACATCCTATCCGTTACCGAGACCTGCCGGTTTCACCTCTACGATATCGCCAAGATCCGCCCTTTCCTCTCCACCCAGACGGCTACGTTACCGTTACGGGCTCTCGTCATATCCCGGCTAGACTACCGTGTCGGCCTTCTCTCCGACCTCCCTTCCTCCTCTCTCGCCCCGCTCCGGTCTATTCTTCACTCCGCTGCCCGGCTCATCTTCCCGCAGAGACGATCTGGGCATGTCACTCCCCTTCTTAAACAACTCCAGTGGTTGCCTGTCGACCTCCGTTCCAAACAAAAACTCCTCACTCTAGGCTTCGAGGCTCTCCGTCACCTCGCCCCTTCCTACCTCTCCTCCCTTCTCTCTTTCCACCGCCCACCCCGCACGCTCCGCTCCTCCGCCGCCCACCTCCTCGCCGTCCCTCGGTCTCGCCCGTCCCGCCGTCGACCCCCGGGTCGCGTCCTCCCGCGGTCCCGGAACGCCCTCCCTCCTCACCTCCGCCAAACTGATTCTCTTTCCCTCTTCAAAACCCTACTTAAAACTCACCTCCTCCGAGAGGCATTCCCAGACTGAGCTCCTCTTCCACCTCTACTCCCTCTGCCATCCCTCCTTTTACCTCTCCGCAGCTAAACCCTCATTTTCCCCTTTTCCCTCTGCTCCTCCACCTCTCCCTTCCCATCCCCGCAGCACCGTACTCGTCCGCTCGACTGTATATATTTTCGTCACCCTATTTATTTTGTTAATGAATTGTACATCGCCTCGATTCTATTTAGTCGCCATCGGTTTTTACGAGATATTCTTCCCCTCGACTCTGTTTATCGCCATCGTTCTCGTCTGTCCGTCTCCCCCGATTAGACCGTGAGCACGTCAAACGGCGGGGACCGTCTCTATCTGTTGCCGACTTGTTCATCCCAAGCGCTTAGTCCAGTGCTCTGCACATAGTAAGCGCTCAATAAATACTATTGAATGAATCCCTGCCCAATGGTGGGCTCACAGTCTGAGTATAAAAATTCACTAATAAATTTGCTCTTTTATATCTTTAATGTAGCCATATTGGTGAAATGATATGAAAATGAACCATCAATTGGTCCCAGAGACCGGAAAAGTGCAAGTCGCCACAGAGTTTTCCAAACGTTACGGCCGAATGACAAGAACATGGGCCTGGGATTCAGCGGACGTGATCCAGCCCTGGCTCCACCACTTTCCTGCAGTGTGACCTTGGGCAAGTCTTTTAAACTTCTCTCATTTAGCTGATGGATTAATAAAATTCAGGGTGTGAATAATTAGTAGGAAAGGATTAATGAGCAGATAAGCGTTTGAAGAAGGGGTGGAATTTGAGGAAGGCTTTGAAGTTGGGAAAGACTAAAGTTGACGAGGTAAGGAAAATTCCTGTCTGGGGGAATTGAAAGAGAGAGGAAAGGGTCAGAGGCAGAGGAGATGAGAATGAGGTACAGCTGGAGTGGGTGTGCTAGAATCAAAGCAAGCCAACGGGGGAGAAGCGGATGAGGAGAGCCATTATGTAAAGCAGAGAGAGCTGGTGAAGACTCTAGAAGCCAATCTTCATCATCAGCGATGGTATTTATTAAGCACCTACGGAGTGCAGAACGCTGTAATAACTACTTGGCAGAATTCAACGGAAGCAACGTTCTCCGGGAGGTTCCAATGTGATGTGAGTAGAGCCAGTCTTAAGTTACACAAGGAGTGGGAGCAAGATGAAGGAACAAGGATGTGGCCAGAAGTAGTTCAAATGCAGAGAAGCGGGGAGACCTGGTGGAAAAGGCAGGGGATGTGGATTCTAATGCCGGTTCTGCTGCTTGTCTGCTGTGTGATCTTGGGCAAGTCACTTCACTTCTCTGTGCTTCAGTTCCCTCATCTGCAAAATGGAGATGAAGACTCTGAGCCCTATATGGGATAGGAACCCTGTCCAACCTGATTTGCTTGTGTTCACCTCAGTGCCGAATACAGTGCCTGGAGCGTAGTGAGTGCTTACCAAATGCTCTATCTACTAAGCCATGCTGCTTCTCATGTGTTATGAACACAAGCCCTGCCTCCTGGCTCGCTCTATCCCCAACCACCTGCAGTGGCCCGTGACCGGGACAGGTCCGGAGCTTTACCGTACTATGGAGGCTCAGAGTTACTGGGGGTGGGGAGGGAGAAGACTATCTCTAAACCTCCCCATAAAACCCTGGAGAAGCGCCAAAGGTGTGTCTTTATGATCTGACGCCAGCAAAGAGACTTAAAGGGTAGGGCTTTCTGCCTTTATCATAAATCACTCTTCCTCCACCCTTGTGTCACGGGGAGATTCTTAGACTGTAAGCCGGTCAATGGGCAGGGACTGTCTCTATCTGTTGCCCGAATCGTACATTCCAAGTGCTTAGTACAGTGTTGTGCACATAGGAAGCGCTCAGTGAATACTATTGAATGAATATCTCTTTTCCTTTAGCCAGGTAGTAGCCAACGTGAGGGACACATTCAAAATGACTCAAGCAAATAGGCAGGGGTGTTTTAAGTGAAATTGGGGCTTTGATCTGGCTTATGTAGTGGCCCCCGCCATCACGTGACTTTTGCTACGCACGCTAGAAGCCAGAATAGCAGCAGAGTTGTAAGGGAATCCGGGGGTGGTCTTGGAACTTGGGTTCAGGAGGTCTTTTTCATAGTTGGGAAAGAGAGAGTCAAGCAGAGGCCTACCCATTCCATTCCTAAGTTGGCCAGTGGCTAATGAGTGGAAAGCAATCTGCTACAAGTCAAAACTCCCCTGTGCTGGGCAGCAGCGGCATGGGAGAGGGTCAGAGGCAGAGACTGGAGTTTACTGTGCGGAGGTAGGCAGTGGTAAACCACTTCTGCATTTTTACCAAGAAAACTCCACGGATCCACTACCAGAAGGATTGCAGTTGGAGGTGCGGCGTTCTGGGAGAGATGTATCCGTGGCGTCGCTGTAGGTCGGAGACGACCCGACGGCATAAGACAAGATGACCTCGTTATCTGTCCGCTAATACTGTTGTAGTTTACTCTCCCGCACGCAGTCCAGAGCTCTGTACGTAAATACCACTGAAAGATGGGCTGATTGAGTCAGGAGGACCCCAGAGACGATCAGGTGTTAATTCCTGAACTGCTTCTCCTCCCTTCCTACCTTTCAGCCTTAGTGCTTGCTCTTCCAAAAGCAAAGGTGGATTTGGGCCTGGGGATGGGAGAGCAAGCGGGACGGTTGGAACTCTTCCCCTCTTCCCCTTAGTCACAGGGAGACACTACAAAGGCCGTGAGTGGAAAAAGTGCCACCTGCTTAAAAATCAAATACACTTTTCCCTCTTAATTCCCGATCATCTTAGTGAACTCTCCCAACAAGATTCCACAAGATTCCTCTGGCGAGATGAAGAGCTGAGCCATGATTCACGCCAGTGAGTCGTACCTATTTGTGTTAATCACTGTCCCCTCGGCTAACCGAGAAGAACAGAGAGGAGACTGAGACCATTTGGATTTTAAAGGAGCTCCGGGGGACACGCCTCTCTCTTGCCGCCCTATTCCCCGAAATTTCAAGTGCATCATCCCCCTTCCGATCCAAACGTGTCGGGGCAGGCTGCCTCGCCGTAGCTGTTTCAAAAAGACAGTCGTCTTCACGATGCCCCAAGCAGCGGCTGTGTTGGTCAGATCAAAAAGGGGGATGATTTTGGAGACTGGCTGAGACCCTCTTCAGCCCAGGGCCCTGGGCTTTAAAGCCTTTGAGCCCCTGCATTAATCCGGCCCGGCGAATCGAGATAGCAGTCAACCAATGGTATTTATTAAGTGCAGGGCACTTAATATTAAGTGCTTGGGAGAGCTCAGGGTAACAGAGTTGGCGGATGTGTTCCCTGGTCACAGGTCCTCTATCTTGGGCAGGGGCTGATGAAGTGCTTGGTGGATTATATATTTCTCTGACTGCCCAGCCATTGGGCACTGGGAAGTTGGCCTTCTGTTTGTACCTTCACCTTGGGAACAGCCAGGCACCATAATGAGGTGATTCGATTCCAATCAAACTTGCTGTTTGTAGGCTGCTAATAATGCTATTTGTTAAGTGCTTACTATGTGCCAAGCAATGTTCTAAGCGCTGGGATAGATCCAAGCTAATCTACACGCAGTAAACACTCAATAAATACTACTGATTGATCACCCCGGTGATGAAAGGTTAGAAAAGCATGGAAATATTGTGATTTCAAATGTACATCAAATGTCAGCTTCTTCCCGCCAAACCCAAGGTGTCCCTTGTGGGGCTCACCGTTTTAATCCCCATTTTACAGATGAGGTGACTGAGGCCCAGAGAAGTTAAGTGACTGGCCCAAAGTCACACATCTGAGAGGTGGCACTGCTGGGATTAGAACCCACGACCTCTGACTCCCAAGCCCATGCTCTGGGTAATATGGACATGGTTTGGTGGGAAGAAGCTGAGATGTGATGTACATTTGAAATCACAATTTTCCATGCTTTTCTAACCTTTCATCACCAGGGTGATGGATCAATAGTATTTATTGTTTACTGTGTGTAGAGCACTGTACTATCCACTTGGGAGCATACAATATAACAGAGTTGGTAAACATGTGCATCGTTAACAAGGAGCTTAAAGTCTTGAAGGATAATGCAGAATTAGTTGTCTACAAAACTCAGATTTAAAGTCACAGTATTCTAATTTTTTTTCTTTTTTCAGTGAGTATGGGGGCATATCTGTTAAGCGCTTACTATGCGCTAGGCACTGTACTAGGTGCTGGGGTAAATACCAGCTAATCAGTTTGGACACAGTCCTTGTCTAAAAAAATGGGGCTCACAGTCTTAATCCCGATTTTTTACATGAGGGAACTGAGGCCCAGGGATATTAAGGGACTCATCTAAGGTCACACAGCAGACAAGTGATGGAGCTGGGATTAAAACCCAAGTCCTTCTGATTCCCTAGCAGCGTGGCTCAGTAGAAAGAGCCTGGACTTGGGAGTCAGAGGTCGTGAGTTCTAATCCCAGCTCTGCCACTTATCAGCTGTGTGACTCTGGGCAAGTCACTTCACTTCTCTGGGCCTCAGTTACTCCATCTGTAAAATGGGGATGAAGACTGTGAGCCCCACGAGGGACAACCTAATGACTTTGCATCTACCCAGCGCTTAGAACAGTGCTTGGCCCGTAGCAAGCGCTTAACAAATACCAACATTATCATTATTATTACTCTATCCACTAGGGTACACGGCTTCCTTGAGATTTAGGGATTTTTTTCCCTGAATCCATTTTTCCTTTCTTCCTCCACTTCGAATAATCGTGAGACACATTTGACTCATGTGACCAGTCATCCAGACTACACTAATCAGTCTCTCACCATTGGTTATGTAACCAGGAACATACATAGCCCAGCTCCCTGCAATAGGACGGGCGTTCCTCCTCCCGAGGATATCTTCCCGGACGTGCACTTTCAAGCTGTGTCTTCCAGTCCCAGCAAAGGAGAAAAAGTATCTTGAGTAAATGCCATCGTTTTTTGCAACATCAGCACCTGTACAGGAAACAATACAAAAATTTAACCAAAAAAATTACCATTCTCTACCAGCATCATCCCCGGGATGTTGACTGGGCATGCTCAGAGTTTGTGACATTGCATTGGGTATGGCTGTGTTCAAATGAGGCACCATTCCTGCCTTTTGGACGCTTCCAGCGTGTGGCCCGGCGGCTAGAGCACAGACCTGGGGATCGGAAGGACCTGGGCTCTGATCCTGTCTCTGTCACTTGTCTGTTGTGTGACCTTGGGCAAGTCATTTCTCTTTTACCTCTGTTACCCCATCTGTAAAAGGGGGATTAAGACTGTGAGCCCCATGTTAAACGAGGACTGCGTCCAACCTGATTAGCTTGTATCTATGCCAGCTCTTAGAACAGTGCTTAAAACATATTACGCGCTTAACAGATACCATCATCATTATTATAATTATCATTGTTTGTTTTTTCTGGACACATGCAACTAGGTATAACACCATATTCTGGCCAAGGGCTAATGAAATGCTTGATGGAGTATCCGAATCTCTGACTGCTTCTCCTTCTGACTGCACGCTTACTGGAAACTTCCTATTTTTTGGACAATGTTTCTGAAAGATATGGGACCCAAACCTGTTAATGGTGATAATAATTATGGTATTTAAGTACGCTTCCTATGTTGCCAAGCACTAAGTGATAGTGTCAGTGCCGGACTAAGCGGATCCGTGGCCACCATTTTGGTTTTTCATTCATCCCTGGAGTATCAATAATGACGATAATTATGGTACTTAAGTGGTTACCATGTGCCATGCGCTGTGCTAAGCACCGGGGTACGTGCAGGTTTGATCAGGTTGGACGCAGTCCCTGTCCCACATGGGGCTCTCACATTTGCCCGTCAAAGGGCAGGGACTGTCTCTGTTACCGATTTGTCCCTTCCAAGCGCTTAGTGCAGTGCTCTGCACATAGTAAGCGCTCAATAAATACTATTGAATGAATGAATTTTTAATCCCCATTTTACAGTTGAGGTAACTGAGGCCCAGAGAAGTGAAGTGACTTACCCGAGGTCACACAGCAGACAAGCGGCAGATCCAGGATTAGAAATCAGTCCCTTCTGACGCCCCCCAGCCCATGCTCTTTCCCTAGGCCACGCTGCTTCTGATGAAGCCTGGTGTGAGTCTGGAGTGTTTGTTCTAGTATGGGGGGGCCCTGAAAGGTCAGGATGACCCAGAGTCATCCTGGTTGGGTTAGGAGAACCCCTGGGACGTTCTGACTTGCCCTGGGATCCTTCTCTGAACTGTAAGCTTGATGTGGGCAGGGAACATGACTACCAACTTAGAAGAACTTGACTCTATTTATCGCCATCGCTCTCGTCTGCCCGTCTCCCCCGATCGGACCGTGAGCCCGTCAAACGGCAGGGACCGTCTCTATCTGTTGCCGACTCGTTCGTTCCAAGCGCTTAGTACAGTGCTCTGCACAGAGTAAGCGCTCAATAAATACTATTGAATGAATGAATGAATGAAAGCAGCGTGGCACAGTGGAAAGAGCTCGGGAGTCAGAGTCCATGGGTTCGAATCCCAACTCAGCCGCTTGCCAGCTGTGTGACTGTGGGCAAGTCACTTCACTTCTCTGTGCCTCGGTGACCTCATCTGTAAAATGGGGATTAAAACTGTGAGCCCCACGTGGGACAACCTGATCACCTTGTTTCCCCCAGCGCTTAGAACAGTGCTTTGCACATAGTAAGCACTTAACAGATACCACCATTTATTTATACGGTACTCCCATAAGCATAATGACGTTGGTATTTGTTAAGCGCTTACTATGTGCCGAGCACTGTTCTAAGCGCTGGGGTAGACACGGGAATCAGGTTGTCCCATGTGGGGCTCACAATCTTCATCCCCATTTTACAGATGAGGGAACTGAGGCACAGAGAAGTTAAATGACTTGCCCACAGTCACACAGCTGACAAGTGGCAGAGCTGGGATTCGAACCCATGAGCCCTGACTCCAAAGCCCGTGCCCTTTCCACTGAGCCACACTCTGCACACAGTAAGCTCTCAGTAATTTGATCGGATTGATTCACAGAATGAACATTTCTCCATCAGAGCTAGCCAATAAAATCTGGACCTATGGCTTCTTGGATTCGGAGGACGAGGTGCCGTTTTCCCTAGCACTCAAAGGAGGGTCGCTCTGAGAGGAGCAAATTACATGTGCAGCTTTTTAGAGATGGATTATCTAATGATTAAAGGAATTAAGAATAACTGCGGAATCTGTTAAGCATTTACGACGAGACAAGATTTGTACTGGGGGCTGGAGTGGATACAATCTAAGCAGATAGGATACAGTCCCTGTGCCACACAGGGCTTACGGTCTAAGGGGAAGGAGTAAGAACTTTTTATGAAGGTCACTTATTCTACTGGTCATTATCTTCTTTTCCCCATTACGTGAAACTCAGAAGGTCTCTAGTGCCTGTAGAGATCTGTCTTCCTTGAGAAAAACGTCAAATAAAGGAAAGTCTTCCCTTAAAAATCAATCAATCAGCGAAATTGTACTCTACCAAGTGCTCAGTAATAATAATGGTGGTATTTAAGCGCTTACTGTGTGCAAAGCACTGTTGTAAGCGCTGGGGGGATACAGGGTGATCAGGTTGTCCCACGTGGGGCTCACAGTTTTGATCCCCATTTTACAGGTGAGGTAACTGAGGCACAGGGAAGTTAAGTGACTTGCCCCAAGTCACACAGCTGGCAAGGGGCAGAACCGGGATAAGAACCCACAACCTCTGACTCCCAAGCCTGGCTCTTTCCACTAAGCCACGCTGCTTCTCCGTAGTACAGTTCTCGGCACGAAGCAAGTGCTCAATCAATACAATTGATTGTTTGATATTTATTGGAGGCTTACGATATTCAGAGTCCTGTATTAAGTGCTTGGGAGAGTAAGAGACTACAGAGTTGGAAGACATGTTCCCTGCCCACAAGAACTCCTATTCCTTTGGATTGTAATAATAATAATAATGTTGGTATTTGTTAAGCGCTTACTATGTGCTGAGCACTGTTCTAAGCGCTAGGGTAGACATAGGGGAATCAGGTTGTCCCACGTGGGGCTCACAGTCTTAATCCCCATTTTACAGATGAGGGAACTGAGGCACCGAGAAGTGAAGTGACTTGCCCAAAGTCACACAGCTGGCAAGTGGCAGAGCTGGGGTTCGAACCCATGACCTCTGACTCCAACTCATGATAGGGAGGAACCTGTTGTATTCTGTTCTCCCAAGCGCTTACTACAGTGCTGTTCACCCAGTAAGCACTCAATAAATGCCACTGATTGATTGAAAATAATTACGATACTTGTTCAGTGCTTACTCTGTGACGAGCACTCTTCTAATTACGAATTAATCAGTGTGGACATAGTCCCTGTCCCACACGGGGGTCACACTCTTAATCCCCATTTTGCGGATAAGGTAACTGGAGCCCGTAGAAGTGTAATGATGATGATAATAATAACGTTGGTATTTGTTAAGCGTTTACTATGTGCAGAGCACTGTTCTAAGCGCTGGGGTAGATACAGGGTCATCGGGTTGTCCCACGTGAGGCTCACAGTTAATCCCCATTTTACAGATGAGGTAACTGAGGCGCAGAGAAGTGAAGTGACTTGCCCAAAGTCACACGGCTGACAAGTGGCAGAGCCGGGATTTGAACTTATAACCTCTGATTCCCAGGCCCGGGCTCTTTCCGCTGAGCCACGCTTGCACCCTCTCCCTGCGTTGTGTTCAACCCCTCTCTCATCTTTCATTCATTCAATCGTATTTATTGAGCGCTTACTGTGTGCAGAGCACTGTCCTAAGCGCTTGGAACGTACAATTTGGCAACAGATAGAGACGGTCCCTGCCCAACAACGGGATCACTCATTAGAATCTGTCTCTGGCAAGGGTGTGCACAGCCTTGGGGACTGACTCAGCTGCTGCCAATGAAATCCAGTAATGATAATAACAATGATAATGGCATTTAAGTGCTTATTATGTGCCAGGCACTGAACTAAACGCTGGGGTGGATACAAGCAAATCGGGTGGGCCGCAGGCCCTGTCCCACCTGGGTCTCACAGTCTCAATCCCCATTTGACAGATGAGGTGACTGAGGCCCAGAGAAGTGAAGTGACTTGCCCAAGTCAGGATTAGAACCCGTGACCTTCCGAGTCCCAGGCCAGTGCTCTATCCACCATGCCATGCTGCTATCGAAGGCCTCCAGACGGAACCCCAGGGATGGTGGTTCTCTGAGAGCTCCTACAAGAGTAAGACTATAAACTGGTGATGGGCCTCTGTAATGCACTCAGCACCCAATAGGCACCCAATAAATACCACCGATTGAGTGACAGCCCTAGTTAATTACCCATTTGGGGAGAAGCAGCGGGGTTTACTGGAAAGAGCCCCACGTTGGGAGGCAGAGGATGTGGGTTCTAATCCCGGCTCTGCCATCGTCTGCTGCGTGACCTCGGGCAAGCCATTTAACTTGTCTGTGCCTCAGTTATCTCGTCTGTTAAACGGGGATTAAGACTGTGATCCCCACGAGGGAAAAACTCGAATCTACCCCAGCACTTGGAACGGTGCTTGGCACATAGGAAGTACTTTACAAATACCATCATCATCATCATTATTATTAGATGACACAACTATTTGGCAAGAGAAGCAGTGTGGTCTAGTAGAAAGAGCACAGTCGCAGGAGTCAAGAGCACTGGGTTTTAATCCCAGCTTCAATACCTGCCCACTTGCTGTGTGACCTTTGGTAGGCCATTTAATTTCTCTGCGCCTCAGTATCCCCATCTGTCATTTCCCCACCTCCCTTAGACTGTGAACCCCATCTGTGGCAATTACTGTATCTGCTTCAGGGATTGGCACATAGTAAGAACTTAACAAGTATCATAATTCTTTAGCTTTGTTCTAACGAGCCCTGTTGTAATCCACCTAGGGATATCATATAATCCTAAAGAAATGTTAGTATAACGGTATAACAGTAGACACATACACAGTGTGACCGTCCGCCTGAAGAGAGAAAATGAGGAAATTCTCTGGGAAAGGGAAATGGATAAACAGACCAATGAAATAAATTATATTTAAAAAAAAAAGATGTCAACTTTCAGGACTTTCCAGAAAGTATCAGTAGTCAAGGGATATTCAAACCTCCTCCAGGTCAAAAGCTGAGTGAGTGGACCAGGTGTAGAATAAATAAAAGAATGCAACTGAAAATGGAGATCTCACTGGGGTCTAGTGGAATTAACGTGGGCTTGGGAGCCATGAGCCCTGGGTTTTAGTCCATTTTCACCACTTGTCTGATGTGTAGCCTTGAGGAGGTCGCTTAATTTATCTGTGCATCAGTCTCCTCAACTGTAAAATGGGGATTAAATACTTGTTCTTCTCCCTTAGACTGTAACCTCAAGTAGGACAGGGATTAGAAAACATTTATATTTATTGAGTGCTTACTGTGTGCAGAGCACTGTACTGAGCACCTGGGAGAGTGCAACACAACAGATTGGAACATCTCTTAAGGACTTAACATGTGCAACAAATATTATTATTATTTAAAGATGGACTCACTTTTAATGCTTCAAATGGAGCATATTCAATAATATGGATATGGAAGCATGCAAAAGTCATTTTAAATTCCCAAACTATATCCCGTTACCTGCTCCATCATCGAAAAGCTCCAAGGAAACTGGGTCTCCAGATTCTGGTTCAATAATGGCTGTCACATTGGCCTCCAGGATAGGATAATATCCTTTTCTGACATCTGCATAAACAATCACCGGGTGGGGAAACCGGGTGACATCTTTATTCACTTGGGCTTTCACGGTTGCTGGGGACATGATGGGATCTGAAGCCCGAGACATCACTGTCATTTTTAGAGCTTGAGAGAAATCATTGGTATTATTCAGCATATAAGTCCAGTGCCCAGCCTGAAAAACAATTTCATATGATTTTATTTTGAAAATAAAACAGTTCTATCCATTACTGTTAGCCATTTGCAACTGAAACATAAATTTGATCATTTACAGGCACCGATTTAAACCGAATAGCTCCCTTGATGGCTAAAATCACGCCTTCAGATGGGAACTCACAGGAATCAGTAGCTTGAGCCAGGTTGGTGCTTTGCCTTATTGATGATGCAGACCTGGAAAATTGTGAAATCAATCATAAATATTGAATGCTTACTGTGTGCAGAGCACTTTACTAAGCGCTTGGGAGACTACAACAGAGTTTGTAGACACATTCCCTGCCCACGGTGAACGTGGTAGGGTGGAAAGGAGCAATTTGGCAAACAAATATTCCATCAGGTTGCCGGTCCGACCCTGCTCTGTGTGGAGAAGGATCCAGGGATGACTATTCATACCATTGCCTACCACCCTAGACCCGTGAAAAGCAGTGTCGCTTAGTGGATAAAGCACAGGTCTTGGGAGTCAGAAGGACCTGGATTCTAATCCCGGCCCCTCCACGTGCCTGATATGTTATTTGGGTAAGTAATAACGATAATAATTGTGGTATTTGGTAAGCGCTTACTATAGCCCAGGCAACGTACCAAGCCCTGGAGGGAACAAGCAAATGGGGTTGAACACGATCCCTGTCCCACAAGGGGCTTCATGGTCCCAATCCCCGTTTTACAGATGATGTAACTGAGGCACACAGAAGTGAAGGGACTTGCCCAAGGTCACACAGAAGACAAGTAGTGGAGCCAGGATTAGAACCCACGACTCACTCCCAAGTCAGTACTCTATTTACTACACCATGATGTCACTTCACTTCTCTGTGTCTCAGTTCCCTCATCTGTAAAATGGGGATTAATATTGTGAGTGCTACGTGGGACAGGGCCTATATCCAACCCTATTAGCTTGTATCTACCTCAGTGCTTAGAACAGTACCTGGAACACAGTAAGCCCTTAACAAACTCCATTAAAAAGAAAAAAAAGAAAGCCATTTAGCAAAAATGTTGGCTGGATAGGAAGGGTATTAATTTAAAGGACCTCACTAACTACCTGCAGAGACTGGGGGGGGAGAATAAAGATTGAAACTTTGCTTTCCGCACCCTATCTGAGAGACCTTCCCTTGCTGGGAGGCATATTCTCGGGTCACAGGGAGGAGCAGTGTCCACCAAACACAGATCAGAGTGTGTCCCAGTTCACGTGTAAAAGCATCTCATTCTCTAAATAAATAACGTTGCTGCGTTGGTAGATCTGAAAACATGTGAGCACACGGACCCGAGCGCTTTCTGTGCGCAAAGCGCTGTACTAAGTGCTTGTAAGAGTACGGTATTACAGTAAATGGGAAGGAGAATGGCATTTCACTTGTGAGGTTATTTCTCCGGGTTCCTAAGAATGAACCACCAAATCCCAAATTTCTAAATTTTATACCTCCACTTTGCTCCTGTTATGAGTCTATTTACTGTGAGCCCCTCCACATGTTTCCTCTGCAGGCAGGAACGCTGTTTCCAGTGCCGCTTTGAGGCCAATATCTCTAGAATGTGACTGTCCCAGCAATAAATCCATGGTATTTACCAAGCCCTCACTTTGCGCGGAGCCCCGCACCAAGCTCCCAGCAGAGTAAAATACAAGAGAGCTGGTAGATGCAATCTCTGCCCTCAAGGAGCTTACAGTTTATTGTAAAACTCGCTCCCAGCAGAGTAAAATATAAGAGAGCTGGTAGACGCGATCCCTGCCCACAAGGAGCTTACAGTCTACTGCGAAACTCTGAGCCGAGCATTCGCTCAAATCATCCGGTCGGCCGTCGCTTCACCCGTGAAGCTTGGCGGCTGTTGACTGCTCCCGCATGGTGGCCCCAGCGTGTTCTGGGGGAAGCTCAAAGTGACACCGTACGGAGCAGGGTTTTGCTGTGCTTTTGCCGCCCATTGCCATCGCACCGGGCGGACGTTGTATGGGGGCTGTTCTCCATTCCGTCTGTCGCTCCCCCGTCTTCCAGGATCCCCCAGGTCCTGCAGCGGCAGACAAAAAGCTCTGGCAGAGGCGTGGACTGGATAGGGGAACGAGCGAGGCCTAGGTGAGCAACGCTGTCCTGGATACTGGGGGGCGGGGAGATGGATCAGTGGGGAACCAGGGGCCTGAGTGAAATGGATGAACTCTCATGAGGGATAGAGTCACTTCTGACATTGTCTGTTGGAGTGTGGCTCTAGGGGTCATCCCCCGTGGCCATCTCGGTCTCATCAAGGAGGTAGCATGGGCCTGGGCGTCTGAGGACCTGGGTTCTAATCTCAGCACTGCCAGTTGCCTGCTGCGTGACCCTGGACGAGTCATTTAACTTCTCTGTTCCTCACTGTAAAATGGGGATTCAGCAACTGTTCTCCACGGCTACTTAAACTGTGGGACAGGGACTCTGCCTGACCTTCTGAAGGTTATCCTGAAGGTGTGCTCCTGTGACACCTGGGCTGGAGTGCTCAAAGTGTCTGTGGCCCCTTGGCTATTCAGCCCTGTAGGGACAAGCACATTGCTACAGCAAAGGTGACCCTGCTTCCACCACTTGGCTGCTGATCGACCTTGGGCAGATCACTTCACTTCTCTGTGCCTTGGTTTCCTCATCTGAAAAATGGGGATTCGATACCAGTTCTTCCTCCTAGTTAGACCGTGAGCACTGTGAGGAACGAGGACAAGGTCCAAACTGAATATCTTGTATCAACCCGGTGCTTAGTACGGGGCTTAGCCGAAAGTAGGTTCTTAATAAATACCAAAATTACTGCACGCAGTAAGCATTTAATAAATACTGTGACTACTACTATTTCATCATCATTATATGATTCTACTTTAATAACTGTGGTATTCGTCTGTGGTGCATACATGTCAAGCATTATACTAAATGCTGGAGTAGATAGAAGATAAGCAGAATTGGACACAATTGCTGCCTCACCTGAGGCTCACAGTCCACGAGGAAAGGAGAATAAGGAATTTATCCCCATTTTAAAGAGGCGGTAACTGAGGCACAGAGAAGCTAAGTGACTTGCTTCAGGTCACACAGCGGGCAAGCGGTAGAGCCAGGATTAGGACCTAGGTCCTCTGATCCCCAAACCAAGGGCCCTTTCCATTAGGTCACGCTGATCCTAAGTTATTTCTGTTGTAGTATACTCTTCCAAGCGTTTAGCACAATGTTTTGCACACGATAAGCGCTCAATAAATATGATAGATTGATCATTTACTTGAACAATTTATTTTAACCTTGGTTCACTTAATGTCCAGAGCTGCAGAGAGATATAAGGACCCATAAAACCTACAGTATTGAAAAATGTAGCTACTTGTAGTATATTTTAATTTATACCTCAAGACTAGTCACCGAGTCAAACAGAACCGAACATAAAAATGATGACGCATTATGATTGCTTTTTTGCAATTCATTATATTCCAAAGATAAACCCCGGACAGAAATAAACCTGTCTCATTTGTTGCGTGTCAATAATTAAGTTCTAATCAGGTGAATAAAATAATATATATCTTATAATATATATATTTTATAGTATATTTACCGCTGCAGCGTCTGGAATCCGAAGATAAGCTAGTTGAGAAGCTGAACTGTTTTCAAAATTCTCTCTGGAGTATTTCTCTCCATTTGGATCGAGTATTTCAATCTCAGGTGGTCCACCGGACTGCCAGGTGACTACGAAGACAGTGTTATTCCCCACGTCACTGTCAATTGTCACAGTCCCCCCAAGCTGATGGTAGGGTTTAATGATTCCACCAGTGCTTTCGAGCTAAAGAAAAAAGGCATTACGTTGTTATCCCACTTTGAATTCACAGACACTCCGATCCCCTCCCTTTACCACCAGAGCAACTAACAGAGCGATTTATGCTAGTAAAATCAAAAAGATAGAATACATGATAAGTGCCAGAGCTATTTCATTTAATTACAGTGAAGCTTTTATAGAACGGTATCTTGGGAATGTTTTCAAATTAATGCCTTATTCTCGAGAATTAACACCAGAAAATGCATGTTGAAGATCCATTAAATTATCCAAATAGATTTTAAATGATTTCTTGAAAAGCAAAAGCCGGTGCTACTCCTTCTTTGGTTTTCAGAAAACTGAGGGGTTGACTTAAAATGGTTAGTGGGGTTCCTAGTAAAAATTTCTTAGTTATTAAATCCAGTTTCCTCTACTTTTGGACATTTGGACGGAGCTCGGCTAGGTACTTCTCGGGTGTTCACTTGGAAGCTGAGGCCCTGGCCCATCTCCCCAGCCTAGGGTTGAACTGTGTTACTGTGTGCAAAGTCACGTGCCCTTGTGGAAAATGGATGGACAACCACTGGAGGTTCTGAGGAATGGGGAGACATAGACTGAACATTTTTTGTTTAATGATGTGAGCAGTGAAGTAAAGTAAGGGCTATCATGAGGTCCACATTTAAAAATGTATAAAATTCCCCAGTTCATCCTGGGTTTGCTATTTGTCAATGTTTAATAGCCTCATATGGATGAACATAAAAATATCTACCGTGTTATTTAACGGAGTTAGGTGGGGAATGAGTAGTCCTATGCAGGACAAAATCTCAGGCCCTGAGCCAAGCCCTGGAACTGAGGCACTTTCCCAGCTAGGAGTCCCAAGGGCTTTCCCAGACCTACTTTGAAATGTGGGTGGAGCAGCACAGAGGCATCTGTGAAGAACTGCTCTCTCTGAGTCTGGGAGAAATGGAAGCAGAGCTGGGCAGGCTTGCCCCCTCCAACCTCGCCTCGCTAACCTACTGTAACCCAGCCCGCAAACTTCGCTATCCTTCTCACTGTACCTCGAACTTTTATCTCTCCACCGGCCCTTCGCCCACATCTTCTCTCTGGCCTGGAACGCCCTCCCTTCTCGAAATCGACAAACCACTACTCTCCCTGCCTGCTTCAAAGCCTTATTGAAGGCACGTCTCCTCCGATAGGACTTTCCTGACTAAGCCCTCCTTTCCTTTTCTCCCACTCCCTTCTGTGTCGCCGACTTGCTGCCTTTATTCATCTCCCATCCCAGCCCCACAGCACTTGTGTACATATCTGTAATTTATTTATGTCTGTGTCCCCCCCTAAAGCGTAAGCTCATTGTGGTTCGGGATTCAGGCAGTTTATCGTTATATCGTACCCTCCCAAGTGCTTAGTATAGTGGTCTGCACATAGTAATCGCTCAATAAATATGAATGAACGAATCCTATGACCCAGCATTCATTCATTCAATTGTATTTATTGAGTGCTTACTGTGTGCAGAGTACTGTACTAAGCACTTGGAATGTACAATTTGGCAACAGATAAGAGACAATCCCTACCCAACAATGGGCTCGCAGTCTAAAAGGGGGAGACAGCAAAACAAAACAAGTAGTCAGGATCAGTACCATCAAAATAGATAAAGAGATTCATAGATATATACACATCTTTAATAAAATAGAGTAATAAATAATCTACACAAATATACACAAATGCTGTGGAGAGGGGAAAGGGGTAGAGCAGAGGGAGGGAGTAGGGGGAATGGGGAAGGGATCATCAGGTTAAAGCTTAACATCCCAGCCTAACCTGAGCCCTGGCATTAAATGAAATGAAATGAAAATTTAATTTATTAAATTAAATGGCCAGGTCAGTCAGAGACACGCCAGCCTAATCTAACAATGGTCTTTTTCACTGTTTGACGATAATCCACTATTTTCTCATGTGACCTGATAAAAATGCTTTAGCTGGCTCCTTTCCTCATCTGTCCCTATATGTAATCTCACAGTGGACAACTGCTCATTAGCAGTAGGCCCTATTTTCTTTCTCCTCTCTTAGAAATCAACTGGGATTGCTAACCCCGTGGAAGATAGGACTAAAACACAAAATGGCTTTGATAAACGGGAAGAATAGTCCATTAAAAATAGGGCGAAATCAGCCAGCCATATAGATACTAGATAGGGAAAGAACAGAAAAATGTAAAAATGACACAGACTGGGAAACTGTAAAAAAAAAAAAAAAAAAAAAAAAAAAAAAATTTGGATATGAGAGCAATGCAGGTGTTAATTGTATAAAAAAATCAATACAATAATAGGATTAACAGTAATATCCAATATACAAATATTATTTTTATTTATTGCTATTGTTTTAATGAGATGTACATCCCCTTGATTCTATTTATTGCTATTGTTTGTGTCTGTCTCCCTCGATTAGACTGTAAGCCCATCAATGGGCAGGGATTGTCTATCTGTTGCCGATCTGTACATTCCAAGCACTTAGTGCAGTGCTCGGCACATAGCAGTCACTCAATAAATACTATTGAATGAATGAATGAATGAATGAAATATCTTATAGGGAAACACCGGGCCTCATGGAAAACAGTACCGGCCTGGGAATCAGAGAACCTGTGCTCTAATTCCCGTTCCGCCACTGATTCAATTCAATTCAATTGTATTTATTGAGAGCTTACTCTGTGGAGAACACTGTACTAAGTGCTTGGAAAGTACAATCCCTGCCCACACCGGGCTTACAGCCTAGAAGGGACTGGCTTGGGCAAGTGATGTAATTTCTCTGTGCCTCAGTTTCTACAGCTGTAAAATGAGGATTAAGACTCTCAACCTCATGTCGGACAGAGACTGTGTCCAACCTAATTATCTTGTATCTATTTCAGAGCTTAGTAAAGTGCCTGGCACATAGTAAGTACTTAACCAATATCATTAATATGTATATATAATATATATATACATATATATAGTTATTTATGTTGAGTAGGTTGATTGTTTCCACTGTTGACCTATTTTCTAAGAGAGTTGTAAAAGCTGTAAAGAATTCATAGAAGAGTTATTAAAATGATGAAAAATCTTGTATTGTCTTCTCCCACATGTTTAGTATAGCGCTCTGCACACCATAGCATTGACTGATTGATTGCTTGATGGAAGGATTAAAAAAGGTAAAGAAGGAAAAATTGAAGTTGTTGAGTTGTTTAGCTTGGAAAAGAGAAAGCCAAGAAATGACCTTTTTTTAAAAAATGGTATTTCATTCAGTCATTCATTCAATCGTATTTATTGAGCGCTTACTGTGTGCAGAGCAGTGTACTAAGTGCTTGGAAAGTACAATTTCGTTAAGGGCATATTCTGCGCCAGGCACTCTACTAAGCACTGAGGTAGATGCAAGCTAATCAGATTGGAAACAGTCCAATCTGAGGCTCACCGTCTAAAATATCCATTTTACAGATGAGGTGAGTGAGTCACAGAGAAGTTAAGTGACTTATTCCAGGGTCACCCAGCAGACATGTGGGAGAGATGGGATCAGAACCCCGGTTTTCCTGATTCCCAGGCCCGAGCTCTTTCCACTAGGCCATGCTGCTCAACATGTTCTTTGTCTTCTAAGACAGCACCCAGACAAGACATTTTCATGTCCACAGGAGACAAGAACAAGACTCTACTTTTACCTGCTATGGGAAGAAGGGTCCTGGAAACCAAGCCTTCAGAATCTTATTTTAGTTTCCTCAAAGAAACATTTCATTACTGACCTCTATTTAGCAATGTATTACCATAATATAAAATTTCCAGCACAGAGTGGCGTGGAAAAATCAGAAGATAGAAATGTTTATTTGAAATACTGACCTGAAGGGATTGCTTGGACACATCTCCACTTCCAGAAGAAATTCTACAGAATGCATCCATCAGGCTATTGGAGTCTGCTCGGTCTGAGGCGAAGAACTTCAAACCTCCTATAATATAAAATGATTTTTAGTTGATACTGGAGCACTGTCCGAAAGTATAATTGTGGGATTTGTCAAGTACTGTGTGCCAAGCACCACACTAAGCACTGGGATACAGCAACTCAAATCAGAGGCACAGTCCCTGTTCCACATAGGGGATCACAGTCTAAATCTTGTCTTACGCTGTCGAGTCGTCTCCGACCCATAGCGACACCATGGACACATCTCTCCCAGAACGCCCCGCCTCCCTCTGCAATCATACCGGTAGTGGTTCCACAGAGTTTTCTTGCTAAAACCACCAAAGTGGTTTAATGAATTAGTTAATGTCAATGTTAGTATACCGACTGTTATGGACGCATATTTTCTGTTTGAATCCAAAGGTTGTGAAAGCGGACTCCGTTTTTTTAGGTTAATGGTGTTACTGCCAAGTTTTCCTTGGGGCAACCTTTGTTTATTAAAGGAGTTTACATCTGATTCCCGCGACTGATCCCTTGTTTGTCCCAAATGGTTTCTTGGAGCTTATAACTTTCCCCCTGGGGTTTGTCAGGGTGTTTTATAACTGTCATTCTGTGGGCTTCTATTTTGACTACACCCACTAATTCGAGTTTACAGCCATGTTCCTGCCTTACGTTATACATATCCGTCTCCACTATATGTAGCGTATTTTAATAACTGTCTCCTTCTCTAGACAAACACTATACCAAGCACCGGAGTAAATACAACATAATCAGCTCCCACATGGGGCTTACGGGCTAAGTAAGAGGGAGAACAGGTATTGAATCCCCATCTTGCAGATGAGAAGCAGCGTGGCGCAGTGGAAAGAGCACGGGCTTTGGAGTCAGGGCTCATGAGTTCGAATCCCAGCTCTGCCACTTGTCAGCTGTGTGACTGTGGGCAAGTCACTTCACTTCTCTGGGCCTCAGTTCCCTCATCTGTAAAATGGGGATGAAGACTGTGAGCCCCACGTGGGACAACCCGATTCCCCTGTGTTTACCCCAGCGCTTAGAACAGTGCTCGGCACATAGTAAGCGCTTAACAAATACCAACATTATTAAGTTAAGTGCTTTCTCCAAGGTCCCACTGCAGGTAAGTGGCAGAACTGGGATTAGAATCCAGGTCCTCTGACTTCCAGGGCCATGCTCTTTCCACTAAGCCATGCTGCTTGTCCTTTTAATTTCTAAAGGTTTCCTAAAATTGGATACTTCATGATCTAGGATGGCTCACGGTCTGAATTTGAAAGGGGTAGCAAGTCCTGATAATCTGAGCACTCCAAATCCATCAGGGACATTTACTGAGTGCTTAATATGTAAACTACTGCACTAAACCCTTTGGGACACTACACTGCAGTAGCATTTATAGACACAATCCGTGCCCACAAGGATTTTACACTCTAGTGGACACTTTATAACCCACAATCCATTTTCCACATTACTTTGGCAGTATATAAGCCCACTGTCCCTTCTAGACTGTAAGCCTGTTGTGGTCAGGGATTGTCTCTCTTCATTGCTGAATTGTACTTTGTAAGCTCTTAATACAGTGTTTACTATGTGCAAAGCCCTGTTCTGAGGACTGGGGTAGATACAAGGTTATCAGGTTGTCCCACGTGAGGCTCACAGTCTTCATCCCCATTTTACAGATGGAGGAACTGAGGCACTGAGAAGTGAAGCGACTTGCCCAAAGTCACACAGCTGACAAGCAGCGGAGCCGGGTTTAGAACCTATGACCTCTGACTCCCAAGCCCGGGCTCTTTCCACTGGGCCACGCTGCTCCTCTATTTGTTTATCTGCTCCTCAATGGTTTACCCTAATGTATTTTAATGTCTGTCTCCCCACCTAGACAGTGTGCTCCTTGTGGAAAGGGAATGTGTCCGTCAGCTCTCTTACATATTACTCTCCCAAGTGTTTAGCGAAGCAGTGTGGCTTCGTGGAAAGAGTCCGGGCTTGGGAGTCAGAGGTCGTGGGTTCTAATCCCAGCTCTGCCACTTGTCTGTTGTGTTACCTTGGGCAAGTCACTTAACTTCTCTGTGCCTCAGTGCCCTCATCTGTAAAATGGGGATTAACTGTGAGCCTCATGTGGGACAACTTGATTACCCTGTATCTACCCCAGCGCTTAGAACAGTGCTCTACACGTAGTCAGCGCTCAACAAATACAAATACCAACAAATACCATCATTATTATTATTATTTAGTACCCTGCTCTGCACCTAATTAGTGCTCATGACTCTGAGCCCCATGTGTGCATTTACCCCCGTGCTAAGAACCGTGTTTGGCACATAGTAAGCTCTTAACAAATACCATCATTATTATCATCAAAAAATGTAATTGATTGACTGATCACATGATTAAAAGCTGCTCTCCTGAACTGTTGAAAGCACTTTGATCTCCACTTTAGCATCACATTGTTTGAACTCTAGCTCCTCTGTCAGGTCTTCAGATTTGGAGCTGTATTAGTTTTATGGTTCTAATTGCAGTGGTAATTTAATTAAATATTGACAGGTTAACAACCTGGCCTCATCTGTGTCATTTTCAATGGCCAGAGATGTGTTAGAACTAGTTTGGAAGGGTTACCATCTCCCTTTAAGATCTTTTTTCTTTGCCTGTGATGAGGGTCTGTGATGACGGCGCTACACGGTCTTCAGAATCATAGCAATTCTTAATTGGATTTTGATTCTGAATCACTTTAAATCCTTTAGGCTTCGAATTCTATTTGTCACCTGGTTTCAAAATTGCTCAGTTTTCCATAGAGAAGGCCTTAATTCACATCTCTTTAGTCAGGATCCTTACTATTGTTGTGATATTTGTTAAGCGCTCACTAAATGACAAGCTGGGATAGATACAATTAACAGAACAAACGGAGAGTCTGTCCCACATGTGGCTCCCAGTCTAAATAGGAGGAAGAACAGGCAGTCAATTGCCATTTTACAGATGAGGAAACTGAGGTACAGAGCAGTTAAGTCATTTACCCAAGATCATCCAGCAGGTAACTGATAGAGCTAGCATTTGAACCAGGTCCTCCGACTCTCAGGACAGCACTCTTTTCACTAGGCCATGCTGCTTCGGGATGTTGAAGTCATCAAAGATATTCCGCTCTGCTGCAAATAGTTCTTTGAACTTGGAGTCCTCCTTGTTAAATTAGCCTTTTTGTTATCTACTATGGCCACGGAGTTATGGCTTCCTGGTTGAGAATATCTCACAGAGGCCCTCATTTGTTGGTCAGAGGTGGAGTTTCTTGCTTGGGTAGACCTGCTCTGACGCTATTACCAAGACTTTTCAGGAGTCATCTCTTTGCAGACCTTTGACACACTCAGCTGGGGGAAATTTTTAGATGCCGCCTCGTGGCACGTTGGTTTTATCCGTAGTCAAAGTCTGGATCATATCGAGTGAGTTTGGATCCAACACTAAGAGTCATGCTTAGTGAGCGGCAGAGGAAATCATCCAAAATTTAATCAGTATGGGGAGCACCTACTGTATCTCAAAGTTCAGATTACATGTCGAAGGAGCTCTTCTCTGGGAATTCTTCCCTTTCTAAATGGATTTCCCAATAAAGGAAGGAGTGAGTCCTGATAGGGGGTGTCAACTGGCCAGATTTCCTGATTTTCTGCAAACCAGAAACCGTTGCGGCTGAGTTTCTGATTTAGGATTCAAAGAAGGTCCTCTGTTAGCCAGATGTGATGATTACCAGGATTTATCTCTGTTGGGGGATTCATCCAGGGAGGGGAGATGGTAAATTAGGACAGGATTGAAAAGCAGAGTTTTATCAATCAATCAATCGTATTTATTGAGCACTTACTATGTGTAGAGCACTGAACTGAACACTTAGAAGAGAGCAATATAACAACATAGCAGAGTTGGTAGACATGTTCCCCAAACGAGAGGGGGAGACAGACATTCATTCTTTCATTCAATCAATCATTTATTGAACACTTGCTGTGTGCAGAGCACTGTACTAAGCACTTGGAAAATACAATTCATAATAAATGATAAAAACACACTAATATAAATAAATTATGGATATGCATGTAAGCCTAGTCATATCCGATTCCCTGGAACTATAGGATCTAATGCTCACAGAATCAGGATCTTGCTTTCGCTCTAGAGACCAACCTGGATGGTCATCACACGCATCAGAGGCAAGAGAGATGATTTGGTGGCTTCTTCAGAACTTGGTTTTGGGGAGGGAAGCGGAGAGAAGGATAAGGCCTACTTCTCTTTTCTATCGCTTGTTAGAGAAGCAGCGTGGCTCAAGAAAAGCAGCGTGGCTCAGTGAAAAGAGCGCGGGTGAGGTTATGAGTTCGAATCCCGGCTCTGCCACTTGTCAGCTGTGTGACTGTGGGCAAGTCACTTCACTTCTCTGTGCCTCAGTTCCCTCATATGTAAAATGGGGATTAAGACTGTGAGCCTCACGTGGGACCACCTGATTACCCTGTGTCTATCCCAATGCTTAGAACAGTGCTCTGCATATAGTAAGTGCTTAACAAATACCAACATTATTATTATTATTAAGGGACAGGTTTTATCCCTGTAAACAAGTTGAATTGGAGGGGGCGGAGGAGTATTCCTCGATCCAAAGAGAAGTGGACGGTTAGTTCCAGAATTCTCAGAAAAGGGCTTGTTTGTTGCTGAGCACGCGAAGCAAGCAAAGGTTAAGACTCAAGGGTGAAAAGTGATACACTGAAGAATTAGGATACCTTTGAGCGTGGCTCACTAGAAAATTTTACTCTCGTTGTCCTTTGCTAGGGGTTAGAAAACCAAGTAATTACAATCGCCACTGAAACCAGAACTCTCGGTGCAGAGGACCCACTCCATTCCAACCTACACATACACAGACACACACACACTTCACTATCACACACTCATGGAACTCCTTTAGAGGCATCTACCAACTCTGTTAGACTGTATCCTCCCGAGTGCTTAGTACAAGGCTCTGCACGTAGTAAGTTCTCAATAAGTATGATTGATTGATTGTTGCTGAGTATAAAGGAACTCAGTAACACGTTACAAAGCCCAACGCCTTAGTTTGTCTTTTAAACTGTCATCAATTATATTTATTGGGCACTTCACGTATGCCGGGCATCGTTGCTAATCACATGGGAGAAAATTAAAGCTAACTCTTTAGCCTCCAGTGAGATGCTTTGGGTAAATCCCCTTTTTCCCATTCAGGCTGGTATAAATAGATATAATTTTACATATGGTTATATATATGTATATAAAACAAATACTATATATATACACTTAGAGTATTTGCTACATAAACACACATATATATGTGGTATATATGGGGTATGTGTATATAACCATATACAACTATATCTGTGTGTGTGTGTGTGTATATTAGGGAAGCAGAGTGGCTCCGTGGAAAGAGCCTGGGCTTGGGAGTCAGAGGTCATGGGTTCTAATCCTGGCTCCGCCACCTCTCAGCTGTGTGACTTTGGGCAAGTCACTTCACTCCTCTGTGCCTCATCTGTAAAATGGGGATGAAGATGTGAGCACCACGTGAGACAACCTGATCACCTTGTATCCTCCCAGCGCTTAGAACAGTGCTTTGCACGTAGTAAGCTCTTAACAAATGTCATTATTATTATTATATATATAAAGTATTTGTTAAGCATTTTCTATATGTCAGGTACCGTGCTAAGCACTGGGGAAAATACAACTAATCAGGTTGAACACAGTCCCTCTCCCACATTAGGGCTCCCTCTTTACAAATGAGGTAACTGAGGCACAAAATAGTTAAGTCACACGGCAGACCTGTCGCAGAGCTGGGATTAGAACCCAGATCCTGTGACTCCCAAGCCCATGCTCATTCCACCAGCCCACGTTATTTTTATGTAAAATGACACCAAACCCCAGAAACAGCAACTGGAAAATTAAAACCCCTTTTTTGCACTCGGCATGTGAAAAGATATTTTCTTTTTTAGATTTACGAAATTGAAACATCTATTAAAAACATCCCTGGGACCAAATATAATGAAATCAATTCGGCAAGTAAATTTACATGACCCACAGCAGTGCTTGGGTTTTTTCCCCCAAAGGAGTTGCATGAAAAAAAAGCAACTAATAAAAAAACTGGGTGGGAAACCCTATAATTTAGTCATTCTATCCCATGGATAAGGATTTTAGACCCATTTCTTTCTATGTATTATTTAAGTCAATCAACGGCATTTATTGAGTGCTTCCTATGTGCAGAGCACTGTGCTAAGCACCTGAGAGAGTACATACAACAGAGTTATTAGATTTATTACCTATCTATAACGAGTTCATACTCTAGCGCTGCTTCCCGGGTTAACTTGAAATTGATAACCTAAGGTTTTCCAAGTCTGGGTACTCTTAAATGTTATTCCTTGTTTCATCACTGCTGGAAATGGCTTTAAGATAAAATTGATGGGAAACATTTACCTGTCAGGGTCGCTGTTTCTTCAAGATCTGCAGATCCAGATGAACCCAGAGTAATCAAATGAACCGTTGAACCACTGTCCAGCAGACTGGGGACACAGCTGACTTCACCCTGGTCTTCTCCAGTGGTCACTAATATCACTACAGAACCGTGTGTGTTTCCATTCAGTTTTTTAATAACCTGGCAACAGAGCACAATATCAACTGCTAAGGAGGGAGCCAAGGGAATGTAACATCAAGCAAAGTTAAAATATAAGAATAGGAACTTTCCATATTGCTTCCCTCCCCCTGACCGTGGGGGTCCCTCAGGATTCAGTTCTGGGTCCCCTCCTATTCTCCATCTACACCCAGTCCCTCGGAGGGAGGGCTCATTCATTCAGTAGTATTTATTGAGCGCTTACTATGTAGTCGATTAGACTGTAAACCCGTAGATTAGACCGTAAGCCCGTCAAAGGGCAGGGACTGTCTCTATCTGTTACCGATTTGTACGTTCCAAGTGCTTAATACAGTGCTCTGCACATAGTAAGAGCTCAATAAATACTACCGAATGAATATGCATTCTGGATGTATGATTCTGATGGACACTTACAGATATGCATCAACTCTCAGGACCAGAAAGCACTGGAAAATATTGTCACAGATTGTGTAAGGGCAGCAGGCTCAATGTCTTCAGATACAAGAATACTTTTAAAAAAGGGTGAATGAAAAAGGAGAACTCATCATAATAATAATGCTGGTATTTGTTAAGCGCTTACTGTGTGCAGAGCACTGTTCTAAGCGCTGGGGTATACAGTGTAATCAGGTTGTTCCATATGAGGCTCACAGTCTTAATCCCCATTTTACAGATGAGGTAATTGAGGCCCAGACAAGCCAAGTGACTTGCCCACAGTCACACAAGCCGACAAGTGGCAGAGCCGGAATTCGAACCCATGGGGTCATATTTTACCTCAAAGCCAGTCTTTAACCCCGCACAGACACTGGCCACTTTATCAGCTGTCACGGTGGTCGGAAGGTGTGAAGCGAGTTGTCTTCGCACGCCATCATGGGTTATTTGGCTTAACTGGGCCCTGACCCGCCCTTCGCTGTTGAAGCTGACAATTCCAACGTAGGAAAGACTTTCAGCTATCTGCAGGAGGTAGAGCTCAGCAGCTTGACGCAATCGATGGAGCCTGTCGGCCTGCATTCCAGAGGGGAAATGAATGAAAAAAATCACAGTTACAGTTTTACTCATTATTATGACTAGGTGTCTGGAAATAATCTGCTTTAAACAAAGGCAATCACTCCTGGGCAGTGTGCAAAATGACATCATGGGGAAATATCTTGCTCCAGTTTGAGAACGAATGTTCCCACCGTAAGGAATAAGGAGGTGGAAGACTATTTTATGCCTATTTGGCTACTTATTGTCTTGATTTCAGCCACTAGCTCACTGTGGGCAGTGGACTTGTCTACCAACTCTATTATGTTGTATTCTCCCTGGCACTTAATATACAGTTCTATGCATGGTAAGTACTCGATAAGTACAGTTGATTGATTGATTGATGGTAAACTCCTTGCAGGTAGGGATCGGGCCTGCCGACTCTATTGTATTGTTCGCTCCCATGTGTTTCAAACATTCAGAACCCATTCTAAATTATAAGTGATTTTCGCTTTCTCTGCTAACCTTCTTACATTATAGATGCAACAGGGGTAGGATCTGCCACTTGTCAGCTGTGTGACTGTGGGCAAGTCACTTCACTTCTCTGGGCCTCAGTTCCCTCATCTGTAAAAAGGGGATTAACTGTGAGCCTCACGTGGGACAACCTGATGACCCTGTATCTACCCCAGCGCTTAGAACGGTGCTCTGCACGTAGTAAGCGCTTAACAAACACCAACATTATTATTATTATTATTATTAGGGATATGAGCCCTCCAAAGGAAGCATTAGCAGATGAAGAGAGGGCAGTTTTCTAGGGGTTCAGTATTGCTCTGCACATAGTAAGCATTAAATAAATACGATTGAATGAATATGACAATGTAAAATCCATAGCTCTACCAATCTTCCAAGAGGTCTACCCTGACTCAGCCTCCTTCCCCTCCCCCTCTGCCTACACCACACCCCTGGCTCTGTCTTCATGCCATTTCCTTTAGGTACTAGGATCTGTGACCTTGAGCATTTGATATTCAGCCCATCTTCAACCCCAGAGCATTTATGTAACTATAAATTATACATCATAAATCATTTGTTGGTATTAATGTCAGTCCCCCCCTCTAGATGGTAAGCTCGCTGTGGGCAGGGAACGTTTCTGCCAACACTGCTATAATAATAATAATGATGATGGTATTTGTTAAGCGCTTACTATGTGCCAAGCACTGTTCTAAGCGCTGGGATAGATACAGAGTAATCAGATTGCCCCACGTGGGACTCACAGTTTTAATCCCTATTTTACAGATGAGGTAACTGAGGCACAGAGAAGTTAAGTGGCTTGCCCAAGGTCATACAGCAGACAAGTGGGGGAGCTGCGATTAGAATCCACTTCCTCTCACTCCCAAGCCTGCTGCTCCTCTAAACTACTGGGAGAGGTGATTCTCAGATCCGAGACTGACGTTTCTCAATTTCCTTGAGGAGCTTAGTTCAGTGTTCTGCACGTAGTAAGGGCTCAGGAAATAGCAGTGAAAATGATCACGATGATGCACAGAGACCATGGATATTGGGAGCTGCAGAGAAGGGATCTAAAGCGGAGATGTGTAGCTGTAGGGAAGGTCACAAGATCAAATAGCAGAGAACCTCTAGACTGTAAGCTCACTGTGGGCAGGGAATGTGTCTGTTTATTGTTGTATTGTGCTGTCCCAGGTGCACACAGTAAGCGCTCAGTAAATACAACCGAATGATCCCGTAGAACTGTCCTCCTCTGTTGCTTGATCTTTCTCTGTCCTGCCATGGGCTAGACCCCCTCCCTCTCTCCAGGTGATTTTCTGGGATATCCAGAAGGTTGACAACGTGGTACAGTTGCCCAACATTGGGGTGGGGAAGGAGTGGGTTTGGGAAGGAGAAGCAAGTATTGGGACGAGTCACATGACACACGTTCTCCCCTGCAGGTGGGGATAATGTGGAAACGTTCTGGTTTTAAATGTCTCAAGCAAACTGACCTCTGACATCCTCTCGGAAACATCAAGAACTAAGCAAACCAATCTGGCCCCCATCTGCAGCATCGAGAAGGAGGGCGGGGGTGGAAGTTGATCCCCGCTCATGGGCTGGTTGACGCTGAAGTCAGCGGAACGCCTGATCACCTCCCAGGTGCTTCGGAGACTGCACATTTTGTTCTGAAGATTGGGCGCTTCTTTATTGTGGCTATTTTCATTGCAGAATTCAACCACCTAAAAACAAAAAGAAATCCAGGAACTCTTCATTTTCAGTGATTGTGAGGATGACTTAACTAAGACAGTGGAATTTAAGAGGGTAAGAGAGAGTTCGGAATGACTGATATTCAGTCAACCTTTCCTCCCTCCTCAAGCACCTCCAGTGGTTGCCCATCCACCTCCCTATGAAAGAGAAACTCCTTATCATCGATTTTAAAGCAGTCAATCACCTTGTTCCCGCCTACCTCACCTCGCTGCTCTCCTACAACCCAGCCAGCACATTTCCCTCCCCCAGTGCCAACTTACTCACTGTACCCTGACCTCGCCTATCTCTCCACCGACCACTCACCCACGTCCTGCCTCTGGCCTGGAATGCCCTCCTCCTTTATATCTGAAGGACAATTTCTCTCCCCGCCTTCAGAGCCTTAATGAAGGCACATCTCCTCCAAGAGGCCTTCCCTGACTAAGCCCTCTTTTCCTTTTCTTCCACTCCCTTCTGCGTGGCCTTGACTTGCTCCCTTTATTCACCCCTCCCCCAGTGCCACAGCGCTTATATACATAGCCGTAATTTATTTATCCATGTTGACGTCTGTCTCCCCCTCTCAACTGGATGCTCATTGCGGGCAGGAAATATGTCTGTTATATTGTTGTGTTGTATTCTCCCAGGACAGTGGCCTGCACACAGTAAGTGCTTAATAAATGATTGACCGATTGATCTCCTATAGAGTCAAGAGGCCAAGGGATGATGATGCATAATTCAAAGGGAATAATAGAGCGCTAGTAGAAGCTTTATCTCTCTAGGTCAGTTCCCTCTAATTGCAACACACAACTCAGCCTTTTATGTCATGGTAGAATGGAAAATGCCACATTTAATTTCTGCATGGTCCAGTGGAAAAGAGGAAAGAGGTCTAGAAGCCAGGTCTGCTGACTCCGGGACCTACCATCTTCCTTCGGCCTCTGCTATTTGGGTCCTGAATTGACCTTTTCAGCCCACACACCCCCATCTGTGAATTTCACAATCAGTGGTTTCTTCTTCAAATACTAAGAAGAAACCCCGCAATCATAGAAGCAGCATGACGTAGTGGATAGAGCATGGGCCTGGAAGTCAGAAGGTCATAGGCTCTAATCCTGGCTCCGCCATATATATGCTATATGACCTTGGACAATTCACTTCATTCTCTGTGCCTCAGTGATCTCATTTATAAAATGGGGATTGAGACTGTGAGCCCTATATGGGACAGGGACTGTGTCCAACCTGGTTTATTTATTTGTATCCACCCCATTGCTTAGTACAGTGCTTGCCTCATAGTAAGCACTTAACAAACACCACAATTAGAACCAAAGCTCCCTCTCTGATAGTACATTTTCTGCAGACTTCAGATACAGGGGAAGTGTAAAGAACATAATCAGGATTATCAAGCACATAGGTCTTTCCAAAGCATTCGGACTACGAGACCTACGTGTGACAGAGACAGTGTCTGACCTAATTACCTTAGATATACCCCCGTGCCTGGTATAGTATTTGACACATCGATGCTTAAAGAATATTATTATTATCACTGTTACTACTATCATTTGCTATCATTAGTAGACTTGGGCTCTGACAACTACGAAAAAAGTTTGGCTTCCCTGAAAAGTTTATCGAGATAATTAGATTACCCTTCAGTGATATGTCTGACCATGTCAGAGCAGGAAGAACCTTGATATATTCTTTCCCCATCCCCAGTGGAGTAAGGCCGGACTGGGTACTCGATCCCTTCTTGTTCAAACTACGCTCCAGAATGATAATCTGGAAGCTGGTGTCAGAATAAAATTACAGTGCTCGGAGAGAAAAATCTTGAAGTTTAACATTCATGTCATGTTTCCCCACTCCTCAAGAACCTCCAGTGGTCGTCCATCCACCTCCACATCAAACAGAAGCTCCTTACCATTGGTTTTAAAACAATCAATCACCTTGCCCCCTCCTACCTCACCTTGCTACTCTTCTACTACAACGCTGTCAGCGCACTTTACTCGTCTAATGCTAACCTTCTCACTGTATCTAGCCTGGAAAGCCCTCCCTCTTCATATCCCAAGCGCTTAGTATAGTGCTCTGCACACAGTAAGTGGTCAATAAATACGACTGAATGAATGAATATCCATCAAACAACTCCTCTCCCCTCTTTTGAAAGTTTATTAAAAGCACATCTCCTCCAAGAGGCCTTCCCTAAATCCTTTTTTCCTTTGCTTCCACTCTCTTTTGCAACATAGATTGGTGACCAATCATGGCACTTCTAAATGTTACAGAGCGATGCTAGATCAGTTGCTGGAAATGCTTAGGAGAACCAATGTGTTCATGTATAGCAATCAGAAATAGGTGACTCTCCTGGAAAATTGTGACACCCAAACAGAAAAATAAAAATTGCATCAGGTCTGAGGGTAAGGGCATAGATACAATATGGAAAGGATGGTTAGTCACTTACTCTTCTTATTAGTCACACACACATGCACACATACCCCCCCCCCCCCCACTCCCACACACACCTGATTAAAAATATTCCTTGTCAGTCACATAATCTGTGTACCCGAAGGACCGATATACAACGCACCCATGTACAGATTATATCAGCAGTACCTGCAGAGTTTTGTAAGGTCCACAAAGGGACAAAGTATTTAGATCATGATTTTCATTTTGAAATGTAAATTGCAGAATCATACGGAGACACACGTGGCACAGGCAGGGTAGAGGACAGCTCCACTGTATGATATATGCTTTTTTTTATGGTGTTCATTAAGCAATTATGATGTGCCCGACACTGTACTAAGGGTTGGGGTAGATACAAGATAATCAGGTTGGACACAGTCCGTGTTCCCCATAGAGCACACAGTCTTAATCCCCATTTTAAAGATGAGGTAACTGAGGCACTCCTTATATCCTATTGTCCTGGGATGTTTTTCTTAGTTACTGGTGACATAACATCACCATCACGGTACAGGTGATGTGATTTTTAGACATTAATGAAATAAATCTCCACAGCAATAAATACCTCAGCGGAGGTAGATAATTACAGTGGTATCTATTAAACCCTTAATATGTGCCAAGCACTGTCCTAAGTGTTGGAGTATATATATGATAATCTGGTTGGATATAGTCCCTGTAACTTATAAGGAAGCAGCATGGCCTAGTGGATACAGCATGGACCTGGGAGTCCAAAGGTCATAGGTTCTCTTCCTGGCTCCTCCACCTGTCTGCTGTATGACCTTGGGCAAGTCATTTTACTTCTCTATGCCTCAGTTCCCCCATTTGTAAAATGGGGATTAAGACTGTGGACCGTATGTTGGACAGGGACTGCATCCAACCCAAATACCTTGTATATACCCCTGTGCTTAAAACAGTCCCTGATATGTGGTAAGTTTTGAACAAATATGGTGATTATTTTTTATAACTTTGTTATTATGGGGCTCAGAGTCTAAGTAGGAGGGAAAACAGGTATTCAATCCCCGTTTTACAGATGAGGAGATAGAGGGACAGAGAAGTTAAGTGACTTGCCCAGCAGGCAGGTGGCAGAGCCAGTTTTAGAACTAAGATCCTTTGACTTCTAGGTCTGCTTTTTTTCCATTAGGCCTCCTTTATAGGTTGAAAAACTGTTACAGAAACTAGGATTCAAAGGCAATTATCCAAAAAGCTGATGAAACAGCTTAACGGTCTTTGTTCTCACTCAAACCTGGGCTATTATAATTGTGCTCAAAGGCTCCTAGACTACTCCAGCACAAATCCCAGTGGTTAGGGGGTAGATGGAATCTAAAAGATGTGGCTCTTGAAATTCTGAGCCATGTTAGGATGGTCGGGGACCATATTCAGTCAATTAATCAATCAACTGGTGTTTATTGAACGCTGACTGTGTGCAGCGTACTGTAAACTAGTGAGCCAGACTTTTGCCTTGCACATCTCGAAAGAAAGGAGAGAAATTCTAATGGGCTTTGTTCCCTATAGTCATACTTACAGAAGACAAACTCTGCATGTACATTATGGATCCTCTTGCAGTTTGGGTGTCATTGTGGATGAACATGCATCCTTCTTTAAACAATCCCGTCAGCTCATTAATCACACAGTCTCCTTGGATGCAGGTGGTTTTTTCACACACAAAGATGCCTGACAGGTTGGATGAACACCTTGAAATAGAAACAGAATTTCAAAAATCTATACGTGTCTTCTACCCTGGGTTGAATAGACTTTAAGCCATCTTGCTCTTTCAAATGATTGTACTTCAGCTTATCGTCTGGTTTTTTTTTCTATCGTATTTTCCCTTCAACCGTGAATACATCTACTAAACTCAGCGGATGGCTTGGGCTACAGTGTAAGCTCGCCGTGGGCAGGGAATGAATCTGTTTATTGTTATATTTCACTCTCCCAAGCACTTAGTACAGTGATGATGATGATGATGATGTTGACGATGGTATTTATTAAGGGCTTACTGTGTGCCAAGCACTGTTCTCAGCGCTGCCTTTGTACACTGTAAGCACTCGATAAATATGATTGAATGAATGAAAGAGAGGTGAGACTGTAGATGACACTCAAAACAGAGCAAACTCTCTTTATACTGTCAGAATTTGGAGAGGTTACAAGGGGGATTCCCCTCTCAGGTTCACACCTGGAGAGTCAAGCAGAGGTCTACCCATTCCATTTTTAGCTTGGGCAGTGGCTAGGGAGTGGAAGGCAATCTGCTACAAGTCAAAACTCACCTGTGCTAGACAGCAGGGGCATGGGAAAAAGTCGAGGACAGAGATTCCAGTTGACTGCGTGGAAGGAGGCCATGGTAAACCAATTCCATATTTTTTACCAAGAAAGCTCTGTGGATCCACTACCAGCACAACTGCAGATGGAGAACGGGGCGTTCTGGGAGAGGCGTGTCCATGGTATTGCTACGGGTCGGAAACGACTCGACGGTATGAGGCAAGACATGGGGAATTAGCATATAAAGACAGATGTCTTGTCAGATGTGAAATCAGTGTGGAACCAGATAAGGTGTGGAATAATAAAACCAACGATTGCGTTCCAAGGGAAAACTGGGTTTTAGACCACCCAAGAGTACTAACCTTGTGACTTTCACTTGATTTTCCCCAGCCATGTAGAAAGGCTTCTCGTTATTATACTCATCGAACACTCCCCAACGAAGGTGGGCCCATTCATGGACAAACACTCTGCCTGTGGAAGAAGAATATCCTTATTCATTTACTGTAGACACTTCTGTGCCTTAAATGTGGGTCACTCCGTAAAGGCCGGGGAAGCAGCGTGGTTTAGTGGAAAGAGTTTGGGTCTTTCGGAGGACCTGCATTTTAATCTTGGCCTCACCACCTGCCTGCCATGGGACCTTAATAAGTCACTTAACTTCGCCATGCCTCAGTTACTTTCTCTGTAAAATGGGGATCAATGCATCAGTTGTATTTATTGTTCTCTCTCCTACTCAGACTGTGAGCAAGATGATGGACAGGGTTAATGTCAAACCTGATTATCTTCTAACTACCCCAGCACTTAGTACAGAGAAGCAGCATGGCATAGTGGATAGAAGACAGGCTTGGGAGTCAGAAGGTTATGAAGCCATGAAGCAGCATGGCTCATTGGAAAGAGCACGGGCTTGGGAGTCAGAGGTCATGAGTTCGAATCCCGGCTCTGCCACTTGTCAGCTGTGTGACTGTGGGCAAGTCACTTCACTTCTCGGTGCCTCAGTTAACCTCATCTGTAAAATGGGGATTAAGACTGTGAGCCCCACGTGAGACAACCTGATTCCCCTGTGTCTACTCCAGTGCTTAGAACAGTGCTCTGCACATAGTAAGCGCTTAACAAACACCAACATCATCAGAAGGTTATGGGTACTAATCTCAGCTCCGCCACTGGTCTGCTGGGTGACCTTGGGCGAGTCACTTTGCCTCTCTGGGCCTCAGTTACCTCATCTGGAAAATGGGGATCGGGACTGGAAGCCCCATCTGGTAAAGGGACAGTGTCCAACCCGATTTTGCTTGTATCCACTCTAATGCTTAGCAGCGTGACTCAGTGGAAAGAGCCCGGGCTTGGGAGTCAGAGGTCATGGATTCTAATCCCAGCTCCACCGCTTGCCAGCCGTGTGACTTTGGGCAAGTCACTTAACTTCTCTGTACCTCAGTAACCTCGGCTGTAAAATGGAGATTAAAACTGTGAGCCCCACGTGGGGCATCCTGATCAGCTTGTATCCCCCCCCCAGCGCTTAGAACAGTGCTTTGCACATAGTAAGTGCTTAACAAATACCACCATTAATATTATTATAGTACCTGGCACATAGTAAGCGCTTAACAAATACCACTATGGCTATTATTATTATTACAGAGCTTAGTTCATAGGTGCCTAAAAATACCATTGTTGTTATAAAGGATGTCTCTCTGTTTCTCTTCTTCTCCCTTCTCCCTCTCGCTCTCTCTCCTTCCCCTCCCTTGGCCCAATTCTCCTCAATTTCACTTAGCCAATTTCACTCCTTCACTACACACGAATACCCGGGACTGGTTGTGTCGCTGTGTTACCCAGGCTTTCTGCCTTCTCAAGAGAGCCTGGTCCAAAGCAAGCCAAGGCCGTAAGTGAACTGGAGCCAACCCGCACTCCAGTTCAATGATTCTGAAGATATGTGGGCCTGCTATGCTATGTTTCACCTGGGCTGTCCCCAGAGTACAACAGAATTTCCTTTCTCCGGTTTCTAGGAAATCTTTTAAGGTTAAACCTGTTTGTCCAGCAGGTAGGTGGATGAGCCGGGAAGAGGAATGCTGGGAAATTCCCCATCCAGCCATGAGGCGTATGTCGCCAATGTACTGGGCCCAGAGGACAGAGTTCAATCGTTAAATGATCTATCGTGTCACTTCTGAAAGTTAGAGACCTTTAAAAAAGCTAATAGTTACAGACCTTTAAAAATCTCCAGACGTACGTGTTAAATACAAGTAAAAAATAGAGACCGAATGAGATAACTTACCTCTCGATCCATAGACGGCAGTCAAATTATCATTTACTAGGAAGTTGGGAGTGAAATGTATATATTTTCCTTCTTCTCCACACCCTCCATATTGTAGAGTATATGGATTGTCCGCATTTTTCCCATACCGATTAGCCACTACGACATTTGCCTAAAATGACAGTTTGCTTTATGGATAAAATCGAATGTCTACAGGCAGCCAATTTTCAATATATCTTGCCAGATAATATTTGCTACATGAAACATCTGTCTTGAAAACTCTAGTCGCGCCCCAGCAAGTGTTGCTCCTCACAGATAGTAGTTCCTATTTACCTAAATTAAAAGCTGCAGTCTCTGGGTTCATCTTATAAAGGTGTTGCTTTTGAAATTTTGTGAAGTACACTGGAAGGGTAAAGCCTAATCAAAATAAGGATTTTCTTGATGATTGTTTCATAAGGCCAATAAGACTCATTCCTTTTTGAATTTTTCCATTTAAAGGGGCTGTTTCAGGGTCTTTATTCCACTATTACCGACCCATTAGGAGAATTTCAATCAAGTTACGGATCACCTTAAACCCATCTCAGCCTCATGCAAATAATGAATATTTGGGGGTTTTTTTCAAACTTTAGGTAAGTCATATATTTACCAGAGAAATTGCTTAAAGTTAAAAAAAGACCCAAAGACCCAAAAAACTATATATTTCAGATATAACATACTGCTTTCTTGCTAAACGGTATTGTCTGGCGAGAAGCATATTTCCGAAAAACCTTGTTGGGCTGGGGTAATTCAAAGGAGAAGAGTTCAAAGTAATTTTGTAAGGTTGTATTGCATTTGTTGGTGCACTGCGTGCTTTTAAACAAAACACTCATTAATCACCATCGGAACATGGCCATTCTGAGGTTGATTCTAAGTGAATTTAAGGGGTGGCAGACAGATTTGAAGTGGCAGGTCAGATCAAATTAGCCATATTAAGCATTTAACAATATATTGCAGAGAATGAGGACCTGATATTCTAAGTGGATTCTCTAAAGCACTCCAACACATGTAAAGTGCTCAGGATCTGCGAACAGATTGACCACTGAAGCCAGTCAACTCATCTGTTCCCTCTCTCCTCCCCATTGCCCCCACTTCCGCCCTCTGCTCTACTCCCCTCCCCACCCTACAGCACTTGTGTGTATATATGTACGTATTTACAATTCTATTTTTTAATGATGCATATATACCTATAATTCCATTTATTTATGTTGACGCTCTTGATGCCTCTTTACTTGTTTTGATATCTGTCTCCCACCTTCTAGATTGTGAGCCCGTTATGAGCAGCGATTGTCTCTATTTGTTGCTGAATTGTACTCTCTGAAGTGGTTAGTAAAGTGCTCTGCACACAGCAGGAGCTCAGTAAATACCACTGATTGATCCAAGACAAGGTGACATCTCTCAGGTTATGCTGGGCACACCGCAAAATGTCAAGAAGTCACAGGCAGCGTTTTCTAAAATTCTGTGGACTTCATCAAAATAATGACAATAATAATTATGGTATTTGTTAAGTGCTTACTATGTGCCAAGCACTGTTCTAAGGGCTGGGGTAGATCCAAGGTAATCAGGTTGTCCCATGTGGGGCTCACGGTCTCAATCCCCATCTTACAGATGAGGTAACTGAGGCACAGAGAAGTTAAGCGGCTTGCCCAAGGTCACACAGCAGGTGAGTGGCAGAGCTGGGATGAGAACCCCCGTCCTCTGACTCCCAAGCCTGTGCTCTTTCCACTAAGCCTCGCTGCTTCTCCCAGGTTCTAGATGTTTCTTCAGAGGGATCTTTGGGCCCCCACCTGCTCCAAGGTGTCAGTGTTTTCCTCACAGGTCAGAATGAAGTCAGGCACAGGCTCCAAGATACTTAACTCGATGGCGGGAGCCACGGTGGAGAGACACTTGGGACCAAAGTATCAAAATCCCCTTGGGGTGTCCGGGCACAAGTCAAAACACTTGCATACGAGCTCACCACCCAAAAGAGGACAAAGTTTTAATAACTGTGGTATTTGTTAAGCACTTACTATGTGCCAGGCACTTTACTAAGCCCTGGGGTGGATACCAGGAAATCGGGTTGGACACAGTACCTGTCCTGCATGGGGTTCACAGTCTCAATCCCCATTTTACAGATGAGGTAACTGAGACCCAGAGAAGTTAAGTGACTTGCCCTCAGTCACACAGCTGCCAAGTGGCAGAGCCTGGATTCGAAACCCATGAACTTTGACTCCCAAGCCCGGGCTCTTTCCACTGAGCCACGCTGCTTCTCTGTAGTAAGTGCTTAACAAGTACCATGTATCTACCCAGTGTTCAGTACAGTGCTTTGCACACGGTAAGCCCTTATTCATTCAAACGTATTTATTGAGCACTTACTGTGTGGAGAGAACTATACTAAGCACTTGGGAAAGTACAATAAACAGTGAGAATCCCTGCTCACAACGAGCTCACGGCCTATGACTGAATGAACAAGTACCTTGATAATTATTATTATTGTCTGTCCCTTAGTTTCCTCACCTGTAAAAATGGGGATAAAATTGCAGTTCTCCCTTCCCCTTAAACTGTGTGTCCCATGAGAGACAAGGCCTATCTCTCTCTCTTTTTTTATATCTAATCCAATTTTTAGCGCAGTGCTAATCATCAGTGGTGTTTGGTGATATGATGGTATGCTTACAGCACAGTGAGTGCTTAACCAAAACCAGTCTTATTATTAGCGGCTGCTGCTGTTACTGTTTGGCACCTTGATGGAAGTGGAGATGATCTGGCAGGAAAAATGAAGTGTTCACTTTCAGACATTTAGAGCTTGAGGTGCTAAGACAGCCACATAGAGATGTCCTAGAGGTTCAGGGGAACAAAATTGCGGAGAAGGAGAGTCGCCAGGGTAGCCTAATGGATAGAGCCCAGGCCTGGGAGTCAAAAGGACCTGGGTTCTAACCCTGCCTCCGCCACTTGTCTGCTGTGTGATCTTGGACAAGTTGCTTCACTTCTCTGGGCCTCAGTTACCCCATCTGTAAATGATAATTGACACCGTTTCCAATCTCGTTTGCTCGTATCCACCCCGGCGCTTAGTACGGTGTCTAGCCTATAGTAATTGCTTAACAAATACCACAATTATTATTGTCGTTAAGTAGATTTGGGACTCATTCTCTGAGAAGAGGTAGTTGAAAGCAGGAGACTATGTGAGTTACCCCAGGATATGACTGTAAAATGAGACGAGAAGGGCATCTGGAACAGAGTCTTGAGAATCTCCCACGGTTAGGTGGTGAGAGACGAGGAAGAGCTAGGGTGAGAGACCGAGAAGGAGCCACCAGGAACAAGAAGAGAACCAGGAGAGCACAGGATCGGTAAAACAAAAGTTAGGAAGTATTTCCCAGAGTAAGGTGTGGTCCCCGGTGTCAAAGGGAGTTGGGATCCAGAAACTGCTTTCCAATATGGGGGGGGGGGGGGATATGTACATGTTTCGGAAGGAGACAGTGGTAAACCACTTCTATAGTTTGACCAAGAAAACTCTCTGGATATATCACCAGAATGATTGCACTTGGAGGCGGGGAGTTCTGGGGGAGATGTGGCCATGGCGTCGCTGTGGGTCGGGGACGAGTCGATGGCATAAGATCAGCCTCCTTTCTGATCTCCCATCCTCCTGTCTCTCCCCGCTTCAGCCTATACTTCATTCTGCTGCCCGGATTATCTTTCTGCAGAAACGCTCTGGGCGTGTCACCCCCCCCCCTCAGAAACCTCCAGGGGTTGCCTAGTAACCTTTACATGAAGAAAAACTCCTCACTATTGGCTTCAAAACTGTCCATTACCTGGCCCCACCTACCTCACCTCCCTTCTCTCCCCTCGTGCCTCGTTCGCGCCTATCCCGCTGTTGACCCCCGGCCCACGTCCTATCTCTGACCTGGAACGCCCTCCCTCCTCACCTCCGCCAAACTAACTCTCTTCTCCTCTTCAAAGCCCTACTGAGAGCTCACCTCCTCCAGGAGGCCTTCCCAGGCTGAGCCCTCCTTTTCCCTCTGCTCCTCCTCCATTCCCCATCACTCCTAGTCCCTCCCTCTGCTCTACCCCCTTCCCTGCCCCACAGCACTTGTATATATTTGTACATATTTATTGCTCTATTTATTTTATTAATGATGTGCATTTATCTATGGTTCTGTTTATCTATTTTGATGGTAGTGATGCCTGTCTACTTGTTTTGTTTTGTGGTCTGTCTCCCGCATCTAGACTGTGAGCCGGTTGTTGGGTAGAGATTTTCTCTATCTGTTGCCAAATTGTACTTCCCAAGTGCCTAGTACAGTGCTCTGCACCCAGTAAGCGCTCGATAAATGCCATTGAATGAATGAATAAATGAATGAGACAAGATGAACATGTTTATAAGCAGAGGGGAAGGTTCCTTCAGAGAGTGAGCAGTTGAAGATGGAGTTTGGGAAAGGAAGAAGAGTGGGTACAGGCGTTTTTAGAAGGTGAGAAAGGATGGGGTCAGAGCTGCGGGCATAAGGGGAAGATTGCTGATCATAGAAATTACCAGACAGCTTTTCTTGTTTTTCACTCATTCATTCATTCAGTTGTCTTTATCGAGCACTTACTGTGTGCAGAGCACTGTCCTAAGCACTTGGGAAGTACAATTTGGCAACAGATAGAGACAATCCCTACCCAAGTACAGGCTCACAGTCTAGAAGGGAGAGACAGACAACAAAACAAAACAAGTGGACAGTTTTCAGTGCCGACAATATTCTAGCTACACTTACGAAGAACATAGTCAACTGCATACTCCTTGAATCCCAATGTGGCTTCAGGCCAGAATATAACTCAGCAGATATGAGTTTTGCAGTTTCATACAGAAAAAGTGTGTTGAACTGTTCCAAAAACTTTACACTGTTTCCATAGACCTTACAAAAATGACTTGACATCATCAATAAACCAGCCTCTTGTATTGTGAAAAGAAGTTTCCCGTCTCGATTAATTCACTGAAATACTTAGGCTAGGTTAATAATAATAAGGATAACAATTATGATACTTGCTGAGCGCTTACTGTGTGCAAAGCACTGTTGTAAACTCTGTTTAAAGCTATGTTTCAAGCTTAAGAGGTAGATGCAAGTTAATCATATTGGACACAGTTCCTGCCCCACACTGGGCTCATACTCCTAATCCCCATTTTTACAAATGAGGTAACTAAGGCCCCAAGAAGTGAAGTGACTTGCCCAAGGTCACTCAGCAGACAAGTGGTGGAGCTGGAATTAGAACCCATCACCTTCTGACTACACCACTGACTTTTTTCCAACAGTGTTGGAGGGAAGCAGGACTCTACCATAGTTCCAGTTTATGAGAATTATGAAAATTTTCTGAGACAGTTTTTCATAAATTACTGTTTGCAGACAGTTCTGCTCTTAAAACACATACATAAAGAAGACACAGAAGTAATTATGAATCACTTTGCAAGTTCAGCACTGTGCCACTGATGGATTCTGAATAACAATTGTGGAATTTGTAAAGTACTATTTGCCAAAAACTGTCCTAGTCACCTGGGGAGAGACAAAGTAAGCAGATCAGACCCAGTCCTTGCCTCACCTGGGGCTCATAGTCTAAGGGGAAGAGAATGAGTATCTTATTTACAGATGAAGAAACTGAGGCAAGGAAAAGTTAAATGGTCCCCCAGCAGAAGCGAAAGAAAACAAGAGCTATTTACCAGCTTGCATCTGGAAATCGCTACCCACAAGAAGGAATTTTCCACAGCAACACAGAACTTAATGTTAGGTTGTCATCAAATCCTGCAACTTAAAACAGCGCACTCTCCAACGACAGCCTCATAGGCAGGGAATGAAGACAACAAGTCAGCATAGAAAAATAAAGCACCAAGCCAACTTAAAGATCACTAAAACTGTTATAATCGAGTTCAATCTCCCATTTAACTGGGAGACCTGGATCCACTAGAAAGCCAAATCCAGATTAGTGAGCAGTTTCATAACCAACTTTAAATAATATTAATAATAATGATAATAATAATAATGGTATTTGTTAAGCACGTACTATGTGCCAGTCACTCTTCTAAGTTCTGCGGTAGATACAAGATAATCCAGCTGGACACAGTCCCCGTCCCTACATAGAGTTCACGGTCTTAATGATCCCCATTTTATTCATTCAATAGTATTTATTGAGCGCTTACTATGTGCAGAGCACTGTACTAAGCGCTTGGAATGAACAAGTCGGCAACAGATAGAGACGGTCCCTGCCGTTTGACGGGCTTACCCATTTTACAGATGAGGGAACTGAGGCACGGAGAAAAGTCACTTGTCCAAGGTCACAGAAGCAGACCAGTGTCGGAGTCAGGATTCGAACCCAGGTCCTTTTGCCTCACAAGCCCGTGCTCTATCCACAAGGCCATGCTGCTAACTACTAGCAATGAGGCCCTAGAATATAGCTCCACAGCCCTAAAGCAAGACTCACAACCATATACTTTCAGGGGGCAGGTTATAAAAGGAGACTGGATGACAGCAGGATACCTAAGCCGCTGCTATATGTCAGGCAATAATAATAATAATAATAATAATAATGTTGGTATTTGTTAAGCGCTTACTCTGTGCCGAGCACTGTTCTAAGCGCTGGGGTAGACATAGGGGAATCAGGTTGTCCCACGTGGGGCTCACAGTCTTAATCCCCATTTTACAGATGAGGGAACTGAGGCACAGAGAAGTTAAGTGACTCGCCCGCAGTCACACAGCCGACAAGTGGCAGAGCTGGGATTCGAACTCATGAGCCCTGACTCCAAAGCCCGTGCTCTTTCCACTGAGCCAGTGAGTCAGGCAGTGAGTCAGTCGATCATATTTACTGAACACTTACTGTGTTCAGAGCACTGTACTAAGCACTTGGGAAAGTACAAAATAATAGTATAACAGACACATTCCCTGCCCACAGGGACCTTACTATCTAGAGAGGGGACTGAATGGGGACTGGATAGGGACCGAAAGGGGGCATACGCAAGCGAAGAGAACACAATAAATAGTTTGAAGACGGCGGACTGCTGGGTGACCACTGCCCAGACATATCAACTGGGCACACAGCAATTGGGAGAGGAATTTGGGTCCTCTTGACAAAGACTCCAGGAAGATCGTTATACTGAGAATAGCTTGACCCCACAGATGGGTCTCGAATGGGGCGAATGCATCAGTCAATCAATTAATTGATCATATTTATTGAGCGCTCACGGTGTGCATAAAAGCAACAAGGAGCCAGACTTCCACCCCTGTTTTCTGGGTGACCTTGTGTAAATCACTTAACTTCACTGTGCCTCAGTTACCTCATCTGTTTTATAGGGATTAGGACTGTGTGCTTCATGTGGAATATGGACTATGTCCAATCTGATTACCTACGTCTATCCCAGTGTTTAGTACAGCACCTGGCACATAGTAGTTGCTTTGCAAATAACATTAAAAAAATATAGAGCAAAAGAGACTGTGGTCCCTCATTCGTCTAGTTCAGCTGGACTTACTCATACCAATAGGGTTTCACTCGGTAACATCACCTCTGAAAAGGAAGGTCAGATCTACAAGTGGACAGATCTGAATCAGCTAATGTGATTTCCAAATGAGCTTAATATCCAACCATGAGTGCCCTAGGTAGCAGGACAGTGTGGTTTAATCTGGCTGTGAATTGGGAAATTTGGGAGTTTCTCAATACACACTAGAGGTTTTGAGGCCTGGTAGAGTTAGTGAACTTCCATGTTCCCTCTAGGCTGACAGGGAAGTATTAAGTGACGAGTTGCTTTGGTGTATACCTTGGTGACCCAACGAAGTAGCCTCCAGTGGAGACTAAAAGCACAGGCACCATGGATAATTTGGCTCAAAGATTCCTGAAATGAAGCCAGGCTCAAAATGTCTAGCCAGATGGTCTTAGCTGTGTGTGCCAGGAGGCCTACGGTATGAACTTAGTAAAAACATATGTCTGCTTTGGTTCAGTGCTTCCTCGGGTGTCTTTTCCACATAAAGTGTTCCCGTGGATTCTGCTGTCTATGAACACTTGGAAGAGCACAGCTGAAATTGGTGGACAGGAGAAGATAGGCAGGGGCAAAATTAAAGCCTTCATATACTGTATATACTTCAATATATATATATATATTTTAACCATCAAAGCTTTGGCTAAGGTTTTGGCAGAGGTTAGAACTCATTTTCAGGCATGGAAGTTCTTAATATAGCCAGAAATGTGAGAAAAATAGAAGTAAACCAAGAGAAGCAAACCCATAAATGAAGTTTCCTAGAATGTCTTTTCCGGTTGGCCACAAATTGCATATTTATCCTCAAACAAGAAAACAAGGCAGTTTATGACTGCCAGGAAAATAAAATTAGAGTCTATTTTAGAAATGATTAGGGTATTTGTTAGGTGTTTACTATGTATCAGGCACTGTACTACATCACAAACTAACCCAATTCCCTGCAAATGCCTCGTGGGAATGGATAGTCCAGCAATAGGCCCGGAATAGGGTTGGACTGACCTAAGGAGAAAATGAAGTAATATTCACTTAGCTCTGCTGATCCCCTTTCTCAGAAATACAAAGACTGGGTATTGGGAATACCGATGAGAGGACACACCTTCTCCTTCGTGGTCTCCCATCCTAAATTCCCTGGCAGCCATGCGATACGGCTCTTTAGCAGCCAGTGTGAGCAATGTGGGATGCTGAACTTTTATTGTTTAGTCTTTTTTTTATGGTTTTTGTTCAGCACTTACTGTGTGCCAAGCACTGTCCTAAGGACTGAGGTAGGTACAAGGTAATCAGGTTGGACACAGTCCCTGTCCCACATCGGGCCCACAGCCTTAATCCCCATTTTACGGATGAGGTAACTGAGGCACAGATAAATTAAGTAACTTTCCCGAGGTCACACAATAGGCGAGTGGCAGGCGGGATTAGAACTCAGGTCCTTGTGACTCCCAAACCCTGTTTTATCCCCTAGGCCATGCTGCTTCTCAGTCCCTTCTTTTGCATTCACGAGGAAGTAGGAAAGTACCTAGGAGAACCAAATCACTTCATCTAGGACTTCAGCTAGTCACTGCCACACTACCGGACATGTTTGTGTGTATATGGGTGTGTGTGTGTGTGTGTATATCAGTCAGTGGTATTTATTGTGTGCTCATTGTGTGCGGAACACTGAACTAAGTGTTTAAGTGGATACGGTGAAACAGAGTCGATAGACACGTTCCCTGCCCACAGTGAGTTTACAGTCTAGAGCGGGAGACAGACCATGAACTTGTAGAATTACGTCAAACCCATTGGGCAGTATGAGAAGAGGAGGAAAGGAGTTATTGAACGTTATGAGGCTTAGTGGAAAGAGCAAGGCCTTGGAAGTCAGAGGACCTGGTTCTCATCCCATCTCTGCCACTTACCTGCTGTGTGGCCTTGGTCAAGTCCCTTACTCCAGTTTCCTCTTCAGTAAAATAATGATAATAATAATGGCATTTGTTAAGCACTTACTATGTGCAAAGCCCTTTTCTAAGCACTGGAGAGGTCATACAAGGTGCTCAGATCGTCCCACGTGGGGCACACAGTCAATGTCCATTTTACAGATGAGGGAGGCACAGAGAAGTTAAGTGACTTGCCCAAAGTCACACAGCTGACAAGCAGCACAGCCGGGATCTGAACCCACGACCTCTGACTCCCCAGCCCGGGCTCTTTCCACTGAGCCACGCTGCTTCAATACCTCTTCTCCTTTTACTTAAACTGAAAACCCCATCTGGAACAGGGACTCTGATCAACCTGATTATCTTGTATTTAGTCCAGCTCTTAGTACAGTACTTGACACATTATAAGGACTTAACAAATACCACAATTATCACTTGTTATTCTCATTCTTTTCCTTCATGGTATTTGTTAGGCACTTACTACGTGCCAGTCACTGTACTAAGCCCTGGGTTAAATACAAGCTAATCCAGTCGGACACACTCCATGTCCCAGAGGGTGCTCACAGTCTTAATCCTCATTTCACAGATGAGGCAACTGAGGCACAGAGAAGTGAAGTGACTTGCCCAAAGTCGCACAGCAAAAAGTGGCGGAGCTGGAATTAGAACGTAGGTCCTTCTGATTCCCAGGCACGTGCTGTATCTAATAGACCATGCTGATTTTAAAATTCAAAATTCCTCAGTGCTGGTGGGCAGAGGCTAAAACAAATGTGATTACACACTGGGGCTGATAAAATGGAAAAAGAGGGCAGCAAGATTCTACTTATTTCTCATCCATCTTTTTTAATCATCCTTCTCGTGCATTAATTATTAATGTATCTTCTCTGTTAGATTGTAAGCTCCTTGAGGACAAGGACTATTTCTTCTATTTGTGTACTATATGCTCCCAGGAGCCTAGTTCCACGTACACAGTAGACCTTCGATAATACTGGCGATGATAAGCGACATTCTAAAGTTGTAAGCCATTTATTAACTCAGACATCTGCTACGCTCTTTATACATTGCTTTTACTAATCGGATTAGTCATTTTATCACTTGATGAAAGCTTGAAATCTTACATTTTCATATGTCTCCCGTGTTGCTTTCCTATAATTATTTGCTTTCCATGTCGACGGCATTAAAATATTTATATTTCTGAAATAGGCCCTTCTTTTTGTAGCATTGAATAAGTAGAAAGAAGCTTCGGTCATCATTTCCTAGAGACAAAGAAAGGAAAAGCATTGCAGTGTGATTTGCAAGGGAGCTATATGAAGAATTTATTATCAGCAGCTGGTGAGACCAAAAAATGCCAAGTCATTTTCAGGGAAATATTAAACTGAGGAAATTAATAGCAACATATTCCTAAAATATTATCCTCAACCGCTGGGATCCATTTTCAAAAGACAAGCACATGTCTGTTCTTGCCTTAGTGAATCCCCTGCTTCTATAAATGAGTTTTTCCGACTTCAAAGCTGCTCTTGAACTATTCCATTTTATGCCATTCCCCTGGGGATGTTCGAGGTGCCACACCTTAGGTGATTCTGCTGATTTCAACTTGGTAAAGTTAAACTCTGTGGCATTGTAACTATGGTCCTCAGAAACACTCTTAAGGCAAAACCCCCAAATGCTTTCCGACAAGGAAGAGAAAATTCATTTCTGCTTTTCAGTCCCTAGTTATAACTGTTAGATCACTTTCTCTCTCAGGAAAAACCATGTCTGCTTGATTTTCATTAACTCCCTAAAAACTGCTGAAACTTGCCTTCGAAGCAGTCCTTGAAGTATACACTAGTCATTTCTACAAACCGAATAATTGAAACCATCAACCGTAATTTCTGAAATTAAATTACATTAATCAATTGAAGTTGTAGAAAAAATGGACAACCATATGAAATGGCTTTATACAGAGTAAAGGGGGCCATTTTAATTGAGAGTAAATGGCAGTATGTTAACGAATTCACCATGTCAAAACTTGGTTCGCTTCCATGACGCAGAACTATTCCTGTCTCCCTGATATTGTTTGACTACTCTTGGATAGGATAGAATTGTGTGCTTTTCTAATAAATCTAACGAGGGCGAGTGTTTCGGTTATTCAGGTCCTTGTTTCTTACCTTAATATTTCGAATGAGATGTTGATTTTCAGGCACCAGCGGATGAATGGCGATAAGCAACCCATCGTATGCATTCTCTTCCAGCGTCACACCGGACCCCAAGAGCAGGAGCCCGGGGCTTAGGGAGATGAAGAGGGTCAGAATCTTCAGGCTGGAAACCGAGACCGAACCCTCTCTTTCGACCATGTTGAAGAGAAGGATCCAACACACTCAGGCTGACTGTCTTGCCTGCATCATTCCGGGTTCCAAATGGGGTCACCGGTCGTCTCTTCCCCTTGCATCATCTCCTGGGTTTGGGAGGTAAAGTAAGTGCTTCCTTTAACATCTAGGGTGGAACTAATTAGAACCTGCCTCTGCAGATCCTTGATCCAGGCGGTTTGGAACCTGCCCGCCAGACAGCCGTAATTCCCCCCCCACACACACACTGAGGAGCGTGCCTTTACTGACTTGCTAACGTGTTTTCTCTGAGAGAAAGTGAGAGAGAGGGAAAGAGAGTGAGAGGAAACAGACAGAGACACAGAGAGAGAGGCAAAGAAAGAGTGAAAGAGGGAGAAAAAGAGGTGAGAAGCAGAGACAAAGAGATGGAATGAGGACGGAGATAGAGTCAGAGGGAAAGAGTGGGGAAGAGAGACAGAAAGAGACAAAGAGAGGGAGATACGGGTAGGAAAGTTCAGAAAGTGAGAGGGAGGGGAGAAAGGGAGAGACAGAAAGAGAGAGAAAGAGAGAGAGTTGAATTTTTAAGGTTGGGTCACTAGAGGGATGGTTTTGTCTGCCTGGGGTGGAGACCGGATCACCTGAACAGATCAGCCTCTCCATTTGTCTAGTAACACAAAAATCTAAAGTGGCTTCCACTGTCCCCTCAGCTCTCAAACTATCACCTTTCTTTTCAAGTTTCAATTTACCAGTTTATTTTCTTTTTCAAACTATTTGGTCGTACACTACAGCCTACCCCTGGGGCCTTTTCCTCGGGAAGGAAAGGGCGACTGGTCAGATGGCAGCAAACGGCGGGGGCTGCAGCTCTCGGGTAGTGCACAGACAGGTCGTCGCCACTGGCTTTCTCGTGAGTCCTTAAGTAGTCCTCGCCCTCTGCCCTCTTCTTGGAGCAGATTCAGCGATAGCATATTTCCTCAGCCTCTCTTCTGTGGACCAAATGGGGAGAAAGTGGTTTCATTCATTCATCCATTCATTCAGTAGTATTTATTGAGCGCTTACTATGTGCAGAGCACTGTACTAAGCGCTTGGAATGAACAAGTCAGCAACGGATAGAGACAGTCCCTGCCGTTTGACGGGCTGAGGGTCTAATCGGGTTTCCTCAATCTAGAAGCCTACAGAGTTAATGACGATTGCTATCATCATCCCCATCGTCAACAGAGCACTGTGCAGGTAATAATAATAATAATCCAGTGTGGCTCCGTGGAAAGAGCGTGGGCTGGGGAGGCATAGGTCATGGGTTCAAATCCTGACTCCGACGCTTGTCAGCTGTGTGACTTTGGGCAAGTTAATTAACTTCTCTGGGCCTCTGTTAGCTCATCTGTAAAATGGGCATTAAGACTGTGAGCCCCACGCAGGGCAACCTGATTACCTTGTATCCTCCCCAGCGCTTAGGACGGTGCTTTGCACATAGGAAGCCCTTAACAAATGCCATCGTTATTATTAATAATGAATAATTGTGGTATTTGTTAAGTGCTTACTATGTGCCAGGCACTGAACTAAGTGCTGGGGTGGATACGAGCAAATCGGGTTGGGCACAGTCCCTGTCCCTGTCCTACGTGGGGCTCACAGTCTCAGTCCCTTTTGGCATTTGAGGTCACTGAGGCACAGAGAGGTGAAGTGATGTGCCCAAGGTCACACAGCAGACAGGTGGTAGGGCAGGGATTGGAATCTGTGACCTTCTCACTCCCAGGCCTGTGCCCTATCCACTATGCCATGCTGCTTCTCTGCAGATTCTCTGCCGATGGTACTAATAATACCACTGCTAATAATAATTGTGTCTTTTGTTAAGCACTTACTATATCCTGTACTAAGCATTGGGGTAAGCACAAGGTAATTAGGTTGGACACATTCCCTGTCCTACATGGGATTCACTGCCTAAATAAGATAGAGAACAGGTAATTCCACACCTCAGAGATGGATTAACTGAGGCACAGAGAAGTTAAGTGACTTGTACAAGGTTACAGAGCAGGCAACTGGTGGAGTTGGGATTTGAACTCAGGTCCTCTGACTCTCAATCCTGTGACACTCTACTTTTCAAGTGCTTGGATAGAGTAAAATAGAAGCAAAATGCCTGGTTTCTGTCCTCTAAGAAAGAAGCATGGTCTAGTGGAAAGAGCACAGACCTTGGAGTCAGAGGACCTGTGTTCAGTCAATAGTATTTATTGAGCGCTTACTATGCGCAGAGCACTGTACTAAGTGCTTGGAATGTACAATTTGGCGAGAGATAGAGACAATCCCTGCCCAATTACGGTCTCACAGTCTAAAAGGGGGGTTCTAGTCCTAACTCTGCTGATTGGTTTCCTTGTGACCTTAGGCAGGCCTTCCCACGCCTCACTTACTACGTCTATAAAATGGGGATTCAATCCTCCTAAAAATACTCCAACTTAGACTGTGAGCCTCACGTGGGAAAGGAACTGCGTTCAACCTGATAAACTTGTATCTACTGCAGCACTTCCAACGGTGCTTGACACATAAAAAGGCCTTAAAAAATACCATAAAAAAGAGGAGTTTCAAAATTAATGGAATCATTTCTTCACCATCGTACTACACGGGCTCTTGAGGGTGGAAGGAGATGACAAAAGTGTTGTTGCAACTTCAGCAGGACCTTTAGGGGTGGGAGCTGCGGTGGGTTTTACATGTTGGCCAAAGACTTGCTTAAGCGGGCAGTGAAATCTGATTTTTCAATGGCTGAATAAAAGTCTAGAGCTACTCCACATCCCCACCCAGAAACATGAGGCAAGTTTTGCCAATAAAAGGAGAAACTCGATTTAGTAACTTTAAGACATGATAGCAAAGCCGAAACCCTATAGAAAACGACTTGATTTTTAGTCATAATCTGAGCAAAAGCATCCACAGACACTTGAGAGTAAGGGTCAAATAGAGTAGTAACAGCGTCGAGTTAACAAAAAGTGACCGATCTTTTTAGTTGAATGACTGGGACTTTGCCTTGATTCTCTCCTTCCTTTGGCCTGGCTAGACATTGACTGAATCTGCCTGGAATGTGTTGTTTGGGAAAGGAATTTTCTTTTAGAAAATACTTCCTTTGGCTCAAATCTGCATGGAACAGACTAACATTAGGTGTCATCTAAGTTAATGATAATGATAATAATAATCGTCGTATTTGTTAAGTGCTTACTGTGTGCCAGACACTTTTCTAAGCACCGGTTAGATCCAGGATAATCGGGTTGGACACAGTCCCTGTCCCACGTGGAGCTCATAGTCTTCCTCCCCATATTCCAGATGAGGTAACTGAGACCCAGAAGCGTGAAGTGACTTCCCCAAGGTCACACAGAAGAGAAGTGGCAGAGCCGGGATTAGAAGCAGGTCCTTCTGACTTTTAGGCCCGAGCTCTAACCGCGAGGCCACACTGCAGCACGCTAGGCCGATAAGATCAATGCTCTTGGAGGCAGGAAACACTAGTCACAACTCCCAGACTGCTTCTGGGACATGATTTCACCACCTAGACCTAAATGCCAGGCTCCGATTCTGATTTTTTCCTCATTTCCCAACCCCATTTCCCCACTCCATTGTCATCCGAGGGGATTGCTGAGCCCAGATTCATGTTTGGGAGAGGGCGGCCCAGTCAACAATTATTAGCTGAACAAACTTCTTAGTCAATAGGGAAACGCATACCAGGAAGCCATTTCATGGGAAAATGATCCTGTCTGACCAACCTGATGCAACAATTTCCAGTTCTTCCACTCTGAAAAATGACAAAAACCTCATCTGAGCTTGCCTCTGCACAGATGCAGCCCAATCTCAAACAGTTCTTTAAAACCTGATTCCAAAGCCATTCAATTATCTTATAAACAAATCTGGGAATTAGTGCTCAAGCTGATTGGCTGGGGCAGGCAATTGGCGATTTCCAGGGAAAGGTGGCAGAAGAATAGAATACTTTATCTCTTCGGTACTTCTCTCTTTTTTTGTTATTGTTGTTAATGGTATTTATTAAACACTTACTAAGTCCCAGGCACTGTACTAAGCTCTGGGGAGGAAACAAGCTAATCATGTGTCTGTGTCCCACATGGGGTTCACAGTCTTAAACCCCATTTTACAGATGAGGTAACTAAGGCACAGAGAAGTCCACTGGCTTGCCCAAGGTCACACAGAAGAAAGTGACAGAGCTGGGATTTGAACCCAGGTCCTTCTGATGCCCAGGCTCCTGCTTTATCCACCAAGTCATGGGGCTTCTCTTTGAGGTGTCTGTCCAGGAACTAAGCTCAGGATCCTATAGTTTCAGATTTCACCCTGTCTGGAGCTCAGTCTAGGAAGAGAACAGTTTGAAAAGCAGAAACATTCTGAGGTAGAGTTTTCCCATTCCTCAAACTTCACTCCCCTCCCACTCGCTTGATCCCGGAACTACCAGGACGACGAGAGGGAGGCAGGAAGATTCCCCCTCAGGATTACGGCCCATCCCACCGAGGCTCTGCTGTTGGTGGGGAAGAGGTAATAATAATGTTGGTATTCGTTAAGCGCTTACTATGTGCAGAGCACTGTTCTGAGCGCTGGGGGAGATACAGGGCAATCAGGTGGTCCCGCGTCAGGCTCACAGTTAATCCCCATTTTACAGATGAGGTAACAGGCACAGAGAAGTGAAGTGACTCGCCCACAGTCCCACAGCTGACAAGTGGCAGAGCCGGGAGTCGAACCCATGACCTCTGACTCCGAAGCCCAGGCTCTTTCCACTGAGCCACGCTGCTTCCCCACCACAGAGGTAGCAGCTGTTCCAAAATGGTGGTCCCCATTTGGCAAGCTACTTAGCCAAGCCCCAAACTATCCCTGGAAGCCTTATAACCCATGGATAATAACATGGGCTCCTTGCCTACTAAAAGCCACTCTGAAACCCATTTTCTGAGAACATGATTCAAGCGTGGAGTTATAAATTTGTTTTTAATGCGATCAGAAATGTCGGAGGCATGGGAAACGGACAGGAAATTAAAAACCATGTGTGAGGTCTCGTTAATTTTAACAAAATCTCTTCCTGGATTGTGAATCGAAAGGATATCTTTTCCAAGCATAACTTGTTGAAAATACAACTAATTCTATTTCGATTCCTATATGTCTCCAGGTATATTAACGAGTAATTGACTCCTGACTTAATTCACTGCTTCATCTTTAATTATAAAGTACAAATTTAGAGTGTTCATTATAAGTCTCAACCAAACTTACTGATAATTATAATAATTAAAACACTATCAAAAGTTTTTCCCTTATCAGGGATCCTTGATTTCCTGAACCATCGTCGATTCTCACTACGTGACATCCTTTTGTCCAGCATCTGAAAATTCATTTCTGTCTTCAAGTATGGAAGAAGATAAAAAGGACTCAGGGAACTCTTAGAATATAAATGTGTACAGTTGCTCACTCAGTCCCTTCCCTAATGAATTGATCCCCTGCAACAGGTTTTATCCCCTATTTACCATTTCAGTACTTCTGCGCCAGCTACACATTTGTGTATTAACAACCAGGTGTATTCTTCTAAGTGCTTAGTACAGTGCTCTGCACACAGAAGACTCTCAATAAATATCATTTCTTTATTGATTGACTGTCACATAGTCACTGATATTTTAGGAAACACCCTAATAACCAATAGTTAAAATTTGAATCCCCCAATCAAAGGTGCATCGTGGCTCAGTGGAAAGAGCACGGGCTTTGGAGTCAGAGGTCATGAGTTCGAATCCCAGCTCAGCCACTTGTCTGCAGTGTGACCTTGGGCAAGTCACTTCACTTCCTCTGTGCCTCAGTTCCCTCATCTGTAAAATGGGGATGAAGACTGTGAGCCCCACATGGGACAACCTGATTCCCCTGTGTCTACCCCAGCGCTTAGAACAGTGCTCTGCACATAGTAAGCACTTAACAAATACCAACGTTATTATCCTTGGATGAATGGACAGGCACCATGAACGTTTATATTTTTTTTCCTAAATATACTTAATTTCCCAGGATCAATGCATAAAAATTCTGATCTGGCTACTTCAGGTATCGGAAAGAAATTCTAGAGGGAATTCTATTCTTGACTCATTGGTAAGTCAGAGAAAGAATCATGCTTAAGGAGAGATTTTCCTTAAAAATGATTTCTTGTAGGCCAAGGTGATGAAATTAAGTCACGGTCAGAGTTGGGATTGGTTATCGTTTGTATTCCTAGCAACAAGGATGTAGGTAGACTAGTTGGCTTAAAGCTACATTGAGTAAAAGGCAGTAATGGCTGAGCTTAGAACAGTGCTTGGCACATAGTAAGCACTCAGCAAACGTTATTGCTAAGCAGGTACTGAGTGCCATGTAAGTGGTTGGGAAATATGATACAGAAGTAGAACACGGTGTGGTTCAGTGGAAAGAGCACAGGCTTGGGAGTCAACGGACGTGGGCTCTAATCCTAGCTCAGCCACTTGTCTGCTGTGTGACCTTGAGAAGCAGCGTGGCGCAGTGGAAAGAGCACGGGCTTTGGAGTCAGGGCTCATGAGTTCGAATCCCAGCTCTGCCACCTGTCAGCTGTGTGACTGTGGGCGAGTCACTTCACTTCTCTGGGCCTCAGTTCCCTCAGCTGTAAAATGGGGATTAAGACTGTGAGCCCCACGTGGGACAACCTGATCCCCCTGTGTTTACCCCAGCGCTTAGAACAGTGCTCTGCACCTAGTAAGCGCTTAACAAATACCAACATTATTATTATTATTATTATTACTTAACTTCTGTGCCTCAGTTACCTCATCTGTAAAATGGGGATTAAGACTGTGAGCCCTGTGTGGGACAACCTGATTACTTTGTATATGCCCCAGTGCTTAGAACAGTGCTCGGCACATAATAAGCTCTTAACAAATACCATAATTATTATGATTATTATACTCTAAGATAGAAGACAGACTTTCGAGGCCTAGAGGATAGACCATGGGCCTGATAGTCAAAAGGACATGGGTTCTAATAATGGTTCTTCCACTTGTCTGCTGTGTGACCTTGGTCAAGTCACTTAGCTTCTCCATGCCTCATTTACCTCATCTGCAAAACGGGAATTAAGACTGTGAGTCCTCTGTGGGACGTGGTCTATATAGTAAAGTGCTTAACAAACACCCAAACCAAAAATATATATTTACACATAGTGGGAGTAGGAGAAAGCAAAGGTATCAGAAAGGAAGTAGAATGAAGATAATAATAATGTTGGTATTTGTTAAGCGCTTACTAGGTGCAGAGCACTGTTCTAAGCGCTGGGGGAGATACAGGGTAATCGGGTCGTCCCACGTGAGGCTCACAGTTAATCCCCATTTTACAGATGAGGTAACTGAAGCACAGAGAAGTGAGGTGACTTGCTCACAGTCACACGGCTGACAAGTTGCAGAGCCGGAAGTCGAACCCATGACCTCTGACTCCGAAGCCCAGGCTTTTTCCACTGAGCCACGCTCCTTCTCTAATGAAGATGCCAAGATGGACTTTCATGACTACAGTCGAAATGAATATGGAAGAACCCTATATATATATATATATGCACATATGCAGCATTATAGACAATGAATTTGGCTTTGAGTTTTGCGCTCAGTTGTCACCAAGTGTGCTTTTTTCAGTCATAACTGTAAAACGGGGATAACCTGTTCTCCCTCCTACTTTTACTGTGAGTTCCATGGGGGACAGGGACCGTGTCCGACCGAATTAACTTGTACCTACACCAGAGCTTAGAACAGTGTTTGACACATAGTAAGCAATTAACAAATACCATAAAAAAAATGGATGTGACCAGTGGAGACTGGTATCTAAAAACACAGAATTGGATAATGCGAATGACAGTGACTTTTAAATTAAATTATTTCGATTAGTTGTCGGAGTTCTCTGCTTTGCTTTGGTGGTAGAGATGTGGTTTGGCTAGGGAACGTAGGTTGAGTGATCAACTTTGTTTGGAGTTTGTTGATGGGCAAAATTTTTCACCACTGGTTCCTGAGGTCAGCAACTAGACCTCACTTTCTGGGGTTAGCAATTAGATATCAACACGAGATAATTAATTAATCATGAGAAAATCAGTTAAGTAAAAACTGAAAAAGTTATTTCAGTATTTTGTAAACAATTGTGTGAAAAATTGTTCCGATTGACACTGTTAGCTTTCTAGAACAGAGTAGTGTGCTCATTTCTGTGTTTGAATTAGAAGAGTCTAGAGCAGGTCTTTGGTGACTGTCTCAATCTGACAGTATAATCTTATTAAAATGATTTCTAATCCTATTTCCTTTTCATCGACTCTGCAGGCAGAAAGTTGTAAATCAAATGAATTAGCCACCTTTTTAGTCTAATGAAAGTTCGGTGGCCTTCTGTGGCGATTTTTTTCTTCCCGAAAGTATGCAATGCATTTAGTTCTTCTCCACGCTTCTGCTTCAGTTTTCCCAGCCTAAAAAAGGGGCTCTTCAGTTTATACCTACTGAAATTCACAACCCTGCCTTGTTATTAATGCTATTTAAGTGCTTATTAAGGGCCAGGCACCCCTTAAGTGAGTTTTATTTTATGCAGGTATGTAGAACAGAAACGATGTAGTCTCCCTCCAGGAATAACGGAGGGAAACTACATCAGAGCAGCAGCGAGGTTCAGTGGAAAGGGCACGGGCTTGGGAGCCAGAAGTCATGGGTTCGAATCCCAGATCCGCCACCTGTCAGCCGTGTGACTGTGGGCAAGTGACTTTACTTCTCTGTGCCTCAGTTCCCTTAGATGGGGATGAAGACTGTGAGCCTCATATGGCACAACCTGATTACCCTGCACCTACCCCAGAGCTTAGAACAGTGCTCTGCACATAGTAAGCGCTTAATAAATGCCAACATTAATAATGAATGAGTTTCATCCTGAGATTTCAGAACCCAGAGTTGGTAGAGAGGAAACCATTACAGTGCTCTCCCTTTTCCCTCTGCGCCCTCTGCTCTCCCCTACCCCCCTCTTCACCTCCCCGCAGCTAAGCCCTCTTTTCCCCCCTTTCCCTCTGCTCCTCCCCCTCTCCCTTCCCCTCCCCTCAGCACTGTACTCGTCCGCTCCACTGTATATATTTTCATTACCTTATTTATTTTGTTGATGAGATGTACATCACCTTGATTCTATTTATTTGCTGTTGTTTTAATGAGATGTTCATCCCCTCGACTCTATTTATTGCTATTGTTTCTGTCTGTCCGTCTCCCCCCGATTAGACCGTAAGCCCGTCAGAGGGCAGGGACTGTCTCTGTTACCGATTTGTACATTTCAAGTGCTATGTACAGTGCTCTGCACATAGTAAGCGCTCAATAAATACTACTGAATGAATAAATGAATGAATGAATGCTAGCGGCTTGCATTCAGCAGCTCACACCCTCTCAACCCTGTCACTCAGGTTCCCGCTTGGGCCCGGAGTGTGGTAAGAGAGTGAGTGGACGGACAGAAATGCAGCTCACTGAGAAATGTGCATGCCGTCTTTGCTCCCAGTAGCCATGTTCGTGACAAGACTAGAATGCTTAGAATAATGCCTGGCACTTAGTAAGTGCTGAATAAATACCGTAATTATCATGCTTATCGATTTGGGAGCAGATTAATTTCCACCGGACCCATAGCAGGGCTTTGCAACGGAATGAAAGAAACTTAATGAGGACAAAAACCTAACTAAAATAAAAAAAGAAAGCTAAGCTAATCACAGAATATCGGAGATCGGAAAAATCCAGTGAATGTGCAGGGAACTCTGCCAGCTCCAAGTTTGATGGGTACAAGGCAAGATGGAGCAGATTTAAAACACATTAGGAGAGTTTGGGGTTAAAAAGCAGGAACAGTGTCTTGGCTTTAAGCTTACATTAGCCGGTCTGAGTTTCGTATAATTAGAGTTTTGTTTTTAAAGGAGCAAATGGTTATTTTCTGGGTAGTGTACTGCTGGAAACTAGTGAATGACAAGATGGCCATTCAAATTTTCTTCCATTTTTTTCCATCCATTGTATTTACTACGTGCAGAGTCTGGTAATGAGCACTTGGGAAAGTGTACTATAGCTGGTAGTCATGTTCCCTGTCCACGAGGAGGCCATTTTGTGGATTGTTTTAATAGCATACAGATGGGAAGGCAACACATCTTTTGTCCTTTAGATGTGAGGCTGGCTTCAGATTTTTGGTCATTTGAGGTAGGGAAAAAGTTGCCTCCTCCCATTTTGGATGACATCATTCCACTACATTTCGTGTGCTCATGACATTTTGTGTGATGTCAATCCCGGCTCTGCCCCTTGTCAGCTGTGTGACTTTGGGCAAGTCACTTCACTTCTCTGTTCCCCAGTGACCTCATCTGTAAAATGGGGATGAAGACCGTGAGCCTCACGTGAGACAACCTGATTACCCCGTATCTACCCCGGCGCTTAGAACAGTGCTCTGCACATTGTAAGCGCTTAACAAATACCAACATTATTATTATTATTACCTCGTGTTGCATTCAGTTACGTAAACTGTATAATGTCATGACGTTTGAATAATTATTATGGGTGGAATAATGTTGGGATAGGTGATGTGATGGGACAAACAAGGAGCTCACAGGGTAACAGATGTAGAGACTGAGACCCAGAGGGATTATGGAGGGCCCCAGATTACACGGTAGATAATATAGTTAATCATTTGATTGCACTTATCGAGCACTTATGATGTCACACTCGAGTTCATTCAAATCTCAAACCTGAAGAGGTTGGAGACTTAGCTTTCTCAGTCTAGATCCACGGCATTCCCTCCTGTAAGTCCTTGTGGACAGGGCTCTGCTTCCGGGGGTTGGACATTCTTGCATCTTTGACCATGGCCTCTCAACGGACAATTCCCCCACCGTCCCCCGCAACTAACCCATTAAATATGCTCCCGGAGCGCCAGTCTCCTCATTTGCTCACCACCCACCCGAAGCCGAGGCCGTCTGTAGGGAGCTTTAGTATTTCTTCGGTTCTCTCGGAACTGTAGATTACTGGTGCTTTTGCATAGAACCTTTTTTCAAAGCCTGGTTCTCTTTTGGGTGCGATGTGAAATCTGAATGAATTTCTTCCTAGTCTCTCAGAAGACACTGGTTTCAAATTCCATGGAAGAATAGATCCAGAGAGCAAAACACTTACATATACGAGGTGCAATGACTAGAATCTCTTAGGTATTGGGTCAAATAAATTCTGACTCACTTGAAAGACTTTATGAATCATTCTCCAACTTTGCCTTTGAATCGTGAGGGTGTGTTCTCTGCCTCCCCGTAGCCCACTGTGGGCAGGGGTTGTCTCTCTTTATTGCTGAAATGTACTTTCCAAGTTCTTAATACAATGCTCTACACACAGAAAGCACTCAGTACATACTATTGAATGAATAAATCAGTTATCAACCGATATTTTATACTACTTAGGGGATTTCCCATATTTGTATTTAGGTAGACAAGCATTCAGGAACACGTTGTTAGCATCAACGTCCATTTATTTTTAAGTTTCTCCAGAAGGCGAAGTTCTGCGGTAATCAGCTCTCTTTAGAAAAAAAAGGAGAAGCAGACAAAAAAGATCCTGGCCTTGAGGACTGTCACTTTTATTAAGAAACTTGTAGGTGACTGAGAAACACAGAACCTAGAAGAGCATTTTGGAGACAACTGTAAACTTTTTATTTGAGTTCGAAACAATGATGATGGAGCCAATGGTCCAAGGTAGCTTTTTCCCGTGGGTTTCTGATCCCGAATGTTCATATAAAATGATGCCCTCTCCAAAGTTTTTACACAACACTGGACAGAGCTGTCTTGGAAAAGACAACGAGCATTTTTATCAATCAATCAATCCATCGGTGGTATCAACTGAGCACTTATTGTGTGTCGAGCACCGCACTAACCGCGTGGTCGAGTACTATAACAATAATAATAATAATAATGTTGGTATTTGTTAAGCGCTTACTATGTGCAGAGCACTAATGAATGGACGAATGAATGGACGGACGAATGAATGAACAAATGGACGAATGAATGGGCGGACGAATGAGTGAATGGACGAATGAATGGACGGACGGATGAATGAATGAGTGAGCGAAGGACTGACTGCTCCTCCCGGCCCCGCCCCCGCCCCGCCCCTCGGTCTCCTCCGCCAATGGCGGCAGCCGGCGGACCGCCCGCTCCCAGGACCAGCCAATGGGCGGAGGCGCCGGGCGCTCCCAGCCAATGGGCGGAGGCGCCGGGCGCTCCCAGCCAATGGGCGGAGGCGACGGTCGCTCCCAGCCAATGGGCGGAGGCGACGGTCGCTCCCAGCCAATGGGGGGAGGCGCCGGGCGCTCCCAGCCAATGGGCGGAGGCGCCGGGCGCTCCCAGCCAATGGGCGGAGGCGCGGCGGTCGGGCGGCGCTGCAGGGGCGGGGTTCTGCCGGCCGTTGCTGGAGACGCCGCTTGGGCTGTTGTTACCGCCGGCCTGGGACCTGCCCCCATCTGCCCCCATCTGCCCCCGGCTCCTGCCTCAGCCCCGGCCCTTGCCCCCGGCCCCTCCCCAGACCCCCGGCCCCAGCCCTGCCCAACCCGGACCCCTGCCCAGTCCGGACCCCTGCCCCTGGTCTTGCCCCCGGTCCTGCCCCAGCCCCTCTCCGGACCCCCGCCCCTAGCCCTCCCTGTCCGGTTCAGACCCCTGCCCCAGGTCTTGCCCCTGGCCCTGCCCCAGCCTCTCTCCAGGGCCCTGCCCACCCAGGCTCCTGCCCGGCTCAGACCCCCGCCCCTGGTCTCGCCCCTGGTCTTGCCCCTGGCCCTGCCCCAGCCCCACTCCAGGCCCTGGCCCTAGCCCTGCCCGGCCCAGTTCCTACCCAGTTCAGATTTGTGCCCCAGGTCTTGCCCCCTGGTCCTGCCCCGGCCCCTCCCCAGGCCCTTGGTCCTGCCCAGCCCGGGCTCCTGCCCGGCTCAGACCCCCGCCCCTGGTCTCGCCCCCGGCCCCGCCCCGGCCCCTCTCCAGACCCCCGCCCCTAGCCCTGCTCCTACCCCGGGCCCTGGCTGTGGTTCTGCCCCTAGCCCTGGTACTGCCCCAGGCCCCGCCCCCAGTAACAGAGACGTGTGGTTCCCCTTGAGCCCGCGGACTTCGCCCGGCCACGACCCCCATCCCGCCCCGCATCCAACCGCGCCGACGGGTAAGATGGGCACCGGCCCCCCAAATCCCCACCCCGGTTCCAAATCCCAGGGAAACGGGCCGGCCTCACACCGGGACCCCCGGGACCGGGACGGTGGAGGTGGGGAGATTTCTGCGTAATAATAATAATAATCATCATCTTGGTATTTGTTAAGCGCTTACTATGTGCCCAGCACTGTTCTAAGCGCCGGGGTAGACACGGGAGAATCAGGTTGTCCCACGTGGGGCTCACAGTCTTCATCCCCATTTTACAGATGAGGTCACTGAGGCACCGAGAAATGAGAAGTGACTTGCCCCAAGTCACACAGCTGACAAGTGGCCGAGCCGGGCTTCGAACCCGTGACCTCTGACTCCAAAGCCCGCGCCCTTTCCGCTGAGCCGCGCTGCTTCTCCAGAAGAGGGGAGAGGGTCACCCCGGAGCCCCTCTGGGCCGGTGCGGAGGGACCCCTGGAGTCCGAGCCGCCCTGGCGCCGGGTGGGGGAAGGGGCAACCCCTAGGCGCCCCAGGCTGGGGCGGGGATAATGATCATAATGATAATTATGGTATTTGTTAAGCTCTTACTCTGTGCCAGGCGCTGCTCTAAGCGCTGGGATAGTTATAAGATAATTGGAGTGGACGCAGTCCTTGTCCCACTCAGGGCTCCCAGTCTCAAGTCCCCTTTTGCGGATGTGGTAACCGAGGCCCACAGAAGTGAAGTGACTCGCCTGAGGTCGCGCAGCAGACGGTCGGCGGGGCCGGGATTAGAACCCGTGACCTGCCGACTCCCAAGCCCGAGCTCCATCCCCTGGGCCACGCCGACGGAGGGGTGCCCCTGAAACCGAGGAGCCCCGGGCCTGGGTAGAGGGACCCTGGAGCCTGAGCGGCCCTGGCCCGGGACGGTGCCGTGGCGTTGCCGGGCTGGGAAGGTGCGGCGCCCCCCCCACTATTAGGGAGACTGTTAGGAAGACCAATCAATCACTCAGTCGTATTCATTGAGCGCCTACTATGTGCGGAACACTGTACTAAGCTCTTGGGAGAGTACGGTCTACCAGAGTGGGTAGACGTGTTCCCTGCTCACAAAGAGCTCTTCGTCTCCTCCCCTGTTGTCTCTCCTCTGCAGGCTCACATCTCCTCCTGCCTTCAAGACACCTCTACTTGCACCTCCTCCCGTCGCCTCAGATTTAACATGTCCAAGACAGAATTCCTTCTCATCCGGCCCAGACCCTGTCCTCTCCCTGACTTTTCCGTCACTATAGACGGCACCGCCGTCCTTCCTGTCTCCGAAGCCCGTAACCTAGGCCTTCTCCCTGACTCCTCTCTCTCGGTCAACCCACGTATTCAGTCTGTCACCGACTCCTGTCTGGTGCCCACCCTCACGACATCGCTAAAACATCCTCCCTTTCCTCTCCATCCCAACTGCTTCCGTGTTAATACAATCACTCATCCTCTCCCACCTGGATTACTACATCAATCTCCTTGCTGACCTTCCTACTTCCTAACTCTCCCCACTCCAACCCATTCCGCACTCCGCTGCTCGGATCGTCTTTCTACAGGAACGTCGGGGACACGCCACCCCCAACCTCAGAAATCTCCAGTGGCTGCCCCTCCACCTCCGTAGCAGACAAAGACTCCTCGCCGTCGGCTTTAAAGCTGTCCGTGATCTTGCCCCCTCCTACCTCACGTTGCTGCTCTCCTTCTATATTCCGGGCCGCCCACTTTTTGCTCCTCTAATACTGAACTTCTCGCTGTGCCCCGAACTCGCCCGTCTCACTGCCCGCCGCCGGCCCTCGTCCCGCTTCCGGCCTGGAACGGCCTCCCTCCTCTCAAATCCGTCGGCGAGTGACTCTCCCCAACTTCAGATCCTTATTGAGAGCACCTCTCCTCCGGGAGGCCTTCCCGGACTGGGCCCGCTTTTCTCCCGCGCCCTTCTCTATCACCCCGACTTGCGCCCTTTACCCTCCACCCCAGACCCACAGCGCTTACGTATGTATCTGTAAATTTATTTATCTGTACTGACGTGGGTCCCCCTGCCTCTCGACTGCGGGCTCGTCGTGGGCAGGTAATGTCGCTGTTTATCGCTGCACTGTACTTTCCCAAGCACCGAGTGCTGTGCACACGGTAAGCGCTTAATAAATAGGATTGAATGAATGAATGAGCTTCCATTCCAGAGGAGTCTAGCTAAGCCATAGAAATGTTGGGGTCCAGCAGCAGGGACTCTCCACACTCCCCTAGGGCGTCTCCTACATCCCACCGTGGAGAAATGACGTAGAGAGGGGTCCACGGGAGACCCTGGGCGACGACGCCCTGGATGAGACATCCTTCGTAACCGAGCGAGGGCGTGCCTTCCCCGTCCTGAACTTGGCTCGACGACGTCGTCTTCTCCGGGAGATAAAGCCCCTTCCTTGGGAAAGATTTACCTGGAGAAAAAGCAACTTGAAAGCCCTAGTTTATTGACGGGAGCGAGACGGGTACGAGTTTAATTTCAGAATTCTAGCAAGGGGCACAACTGCACTGATGTGTTTTCTATAAAAATCATCAGAATCCTTATTATTTTTATTCCACTTAAGTGCTCGGTAAGTGTCCGGCAGTATATTAAGTGCTGGGGCAGATACAAGGTAATCGGCTCGGTCTCCGTTCCTCTTCCACCAAGAGCTCCCGGTACAGTGGGGAGTAGGAGTTAATCCTCATTTTACATTTTTTTTTATGGTATCTGTTAAGTGCTCATTTTATGGTGTTTCCAGTGACAGTGTATGATTCTGAAGCCTGGACGGTGAAAAAACAGGATAGAAAGAGCATCGATTCTTTTGAAATGTAGCGTTGGAGAAGGCTTTCGTGAATACCCTGGACTGCCCGAAAAACAGACAAATGGATTTTGGAGCAAATTAAACCAATGTGGTCTTTAGAATTGCCAAATGACTCGACTTTGATTAACCTATTTGGGTCACATTATCAGGAGGACTGACTTGTTTTAATGACATGTTCTTCCCCTTGATTCTATTTACTGCTATTGTTCTCGTCTGTCCGTCTCCCCCCGATTAGACCGTAAGCCCGTTAAAGGGCGGGGACTGTCTCTCTCTGTTGCCGATTTGTACATTCCAAGCGCTCCGCACATAGTAAGCGCTCAATAAATACTATTGAATGAATGAATGAACTCTCTGGAGAAGATACAAATATTAGGAAAAGTCCAGGAAAAACATGGAAGAGGCAGACCAGCAGCTACATGGATAGAAACCTTAAAAACGATAATGGAAGAACCGTTAGGAAGGTTATGGATTATGGCAGGAGACAGGACATTCTGGAGAAAATATAGCCATAGAGTTACTGTGAATCAGAAACAACTCGATTTTTAACTTGTTAAAAATAATTCTACGTGTCAAGCACTATTTTAAGGGCTGCGGCAGGTAGTAGCTAATCACGTTGGACACAGTGCTTGTCCCTCATGGGGTTTGCAGTTTTAATCCCCATTTTACAGATGAGGTAACTGAGAAGCGAGGTGACTTGCCCAAATTCACCTAGCGGACAGGTGGAAGAGTCAGGATTAGAATAGGATAAAGATCTGTCAGGTTCCTTTTGGGGATTTAATAGGGACGGTGGTAACTTCGGCTCCCATTTTTTAGTTAACTTTTAGTCTTGGAATACTATTCTGATTGTGAACCCAAGAATATCTCAGTGTACAATATTATGGTAAGAATTTTATTTGGGGGAGTCTCTGTGATCGAAATTATTTAATTAGATATTGGTAATTCTGCTTATGCTCTTCTCAGCAATAATAATAATAATGTTGGTATTTGTTAAGCGCTTACTATGTGCCGAGCGCCGTTCTAAGCGCTGGGGTAGACACAAGGGAATCAGGTTGTCCCACGTGGGGCTCACGGTCTTAATCCCCATTTTACAGATGAGGCAACTGAGGCACAGAGAAGTGAAGCGACTTGCCCACAGTCACACAGCTGACAAGTGGCGGAGCCGGGATTCGAACCCGTGACCTCTGACTCCAAAGCCCGTGCTCTTTCCACGGAGCCACGCTGCTTCTCAATATTGGATTAGCGCCGTGCTGATCAGGAAGAACGACAGCTGTCGGGTGACCGTTGGCCCGTCTTAGTAAATGTAGATATATGATGGCGTAGCAAGGGAGGACAACCTTGTGTGGGCAGGGAATGTGTTTGTTTACTGTATTGTACTCTCCTAGGCGCTTAGTACAGCGCTCTGCACATAGTAGGGGCTCTACGAATATGATCGAAAGAAGGAATAACGAGAAACTCATAGAAAAGGAAACCCTATCAGCGCCTACAATTGTCTGTACCAAGGAGAGTCAGTAAATACCGTTTGAGCGAGAAATGACTCCAGGGCTACCACTCGCTAATGAGCTTTGAAAAGGAAGGTGTTTAAAAAGTGAAGAAAGCAAGGCGTGGCCAACCCGCACGCAGAACGGGTTTGCAGGGAGCAACGATGCCTGATTGAGAAAGCACAGCAGCCTAGTAAAAAGCGTACGGGCCTAGGAGTTGGTGCTTCTGGTTCTAATCCTTTCAAGTCACTTAATTTATCTCTGCCTCAGTTTCTTCTTCCGTAAAATGGGGATAAGATTTGTGTTCTTCCAACCTCCTGGACTATGAGCTCCATGTGGGACAGGGCCTGTGTTCAACCTGATTATAGTATTTAGAGCAGGACTTGCTTAACGGATACCTCTTATTATTATTATTTATTATTACTGTATCATTATTAATTCATTCAGTTGTATTTGCTGAGTACTTACTGGGTGCAGGGCACTGTACGAAGCACCTGGGGAAGTACATCGCGGCCATAAACGCCGACATTTCCTGCCCGGAACGAGCTTGAAGTTTAGAGGCGTCGAGACAGACCTCAATACAAATAAATAAAATGACAGATATGTACGTGAGTGCCGCGGGTCCGGGAGGCTGAGGGAGAGCAAAGTGAGCGAGTCCGGGTGATGCAGAAGGGAGTGGGAGATGAGAAAAAGTGGAGTTTAGTCTGGGAAGGCCTCTTGGAGGAGACGGGCCTTCAGTAAGGCTTTTGAAGGGGAGGAGAGCGATCGTCCGTCGGCTTTGAGGAGGGAGGGCGATACGGGCCGGAGGCGGGACGTGGGCTAAGGCTCAGCGGCGAGACGGGCGACACCGAGGCCCCGTGAGAAGGTTAGCACCGGAGGAGCGGAGCGTGCGGGCTGGGCTGTAGGAGGAGAGAAGCGAGGCGAGGTGGGGGGGGGGGGGGGCAAGGTGATGGACTGCTTTAAAGCCAACGGTGAGGAGCTTTTGTTTGACACGGAGGTGGACGGGCAACCACTGGAGTTTTCTGAGGAGGGGTGTGATATGTTCTGACCATTTCTGTAGCAAAATGATCCAAGCAGCAGAGTGAAGAATTGACTGGAGTGGGGAGAGAGAGGAGGTTGGGAGGTCAGCGAGGAAGCTTCTGTAGTAATCCAGGCAGGATAGGATGACTATATTAACCTGGTAGCAGTTGGGATCGAGAGGAAAGGGTGGATTTTAATGAGAACAATAACAACAACGATATTTGTTCAGCGCTTACTATGTGCCAAGCACCGTTCTAAGGGCTGGAGTATATACAAAGGTAATCAGGTTGTCCCTCGAGGGGCTCACAGACTTAATCCCCAGATTACAGATGAGGTGACTGAGGCACGGAGACGTTAACTGACTTGCCCAAAGTCACACAGCTGATAAGCGGCGGAGCCGTGACCTTCGACTCCCAAGCCCGTGCTCCGTCCACTGAGCCATGACGTTGTGAAGGTGGGACTGACGGGATCTGGCGACGGACTGAATGTGTGGGTCGAATGAGAGAGAGGAGTCAAGGATCACGCCCAGGTTATGGGGTTGTGAGACAGGAAAGATGGAAGTGCCGTCTTCAGTGATGGGAAAGTCATGGGCAGGACAGGGTTTGGGTGGGAAGATAAGGAGCTCTGATTTGGGCATGATAATTTTGAGGTGACAGGAGGACACCCAAGTGGAGATGTCTTAGTGTCAGGAGGAGATGCGAGACTCTCTGCAGAGAGATCGGGGCTGGAGATGGAGATTTGGGGATCGTCCGCAGAGAGGTGGGAGTCGAAGCCGTGGGAGCGAATGAGTTCTCCAAGCGACGGGGTGTAGATGGAGAATAGAAGGGGACCCAGTGTTATTATTATCCTCCACCTGGTTGGAGAGAGTTGGCTGAGTTTGGTACGAAGCAGCGTGGCTCAGCGGAAAGAGCCCGGGCTTTGGAGTCGGAGGTCGTGGGTTCGAATGCCGGCTGGGCCACTTGTCAGCTGTGTGACTTGGGGCAAGTCACTTCACTTCTCGGTGCCTCAGTGACCTCATCTGGAAAATGGGGATGAAGACTGTGAGCCCCACGTGGGACAGCCTGATTCCCCCGTGTCTCCCCCAGCTCTTAGAACTGTGCTCGGCACGTAGTAAGCGCTTAACGAATACCGACGTTATTAGGAATACTCTCAGTCCGTTTTCCACCGCCCAATGTACCGTTTCTTTATCTGAGGTCTTTAGGGCAAGAGATTAACAGAGGCCACCAGAAATAAAGCCCCCGGTTATAGCTAGAGGTATAATAGTAATCGTGGTATTTGTTAGGCACTTATTACGTGCCAGGAACTATACTAAGCACCGGGGAGGATACCGGCAAAACCGGTTCATTCATTCAGTAGTATTTATTGAGCGCTTACTGTGTGCAGAGCACTGTACTAAGCGCTTGGAATGGACAAATGGGTAACAGAGACGGTCCCTGCCCTCCGACGGGCTCACGGTCTCGTCGGGGGAGACGGACGAGAGCGATGGCCTGGACACAGTCCCTGTCCCACGTGGGGTTCACAGCCTTGATCCCCATTTTACAGTTGAGGGAACTGAGGCACAGTGAAGTGAAGGCACAGTAGCCAAGTGGCGGAGTCAGGATTAGAACCCAGCTCCTCCCGACTCCCAGACCCACGCTCTACCCCCTCGGCCGTGCTGCTTCTTATATGATCTCTTCTGTCAGCTAGATGGAGTGAGTTTCCTTCGTGGTAGCAATTGTTTAGCCACAACAGCGACTCCCTGTTCCCCAGGTATTTGCAAGCAAAGCACTGGTAGGGGAAGAATGGTAAAATAAGCAAATGTCGATTGATTCCCCGCCCTCCTTTCCTGTGTTTCCTCGGGCCAGGTCGCTAGATTGTAACGTTATTTAAGGGCATGGATCGTCCCTTCTGTGTCTCCCAAGCTCGCCGCATTCGACAGTCATAGGCTCTGCAGTCAACCAGTGGGAAGTTAGAGCGCTTGCGGTGTAGACCGTACTAAGCCCCTGGGAGAATAGAAAAACCATTAGAGCAGGCAGACACAATCTTTGCCCTTATCCGCAAAATAATAATAATGATGGTATTTGTTAAGCGCTTACTGTGCCCCAAGCACCGTTTTAAGCGCTGCAGTCGGTGGTATATTAGAGCGCTTGCACTTGTAGACAGTTCTAAGCCCTTGGGAGAATAAAAAAAAACATTAGAGCAGATAGCCACAATCTTTGCCCTTATCCGCAAAATAATAATGATGGCATTAAGCACTTACTATGCGCCAAGCGCTGTTCTAAGCGTTGGGGATTCAATTCCTTTTCTCCCCTCTTCTTTTGACTCTGAGCCCCTTGTGGGAACTGATTATCCTGCACCTACCCTCATCTTCCGATTACTACAGTGCATGTAGAAAGTGCTTAACACATTCCACAGTTATTATTGCCTACAAGGAGCTTGCAGACTAGAGGAGTCAGCACTTAATAAATACTAATATTGACTAATTAGGAGGCATTCATTGGAGGTTGACCTTGATGACAAACAGCTCTCATTTCCCTTGTCCCCAAGGACCTTGGAGAATAACAGTGAGGTCCCTGGGTAATGGAACCCAGAGAAGCAGCGTGGCTCAGTGGGAAGAGCACGGGCTTTAGAGTCAGAGGTCATGGGTTCGAATCCAGGCTCCACCGCTTGTCAGCTGTGTGACTGTGGGCAAGTCACTTAACTTCTCTGGGCCTCCGTTCCCTCATCTGGAAAATGGGGATGAAGAGTGTGAGCCTCACGTGGGACAATCTGATTACTCTGTATCTACCCAGCGCTTAGAACAGTGCTCTGCACATCGTAAGCGCTTAACAAATACCAACAGTATTATTATCAATCCTACAACTAGGGCGATAGACAAAAAGGGAGCTGCCGCATCCGTCCGCTGTAAACGTGCCCATTGCTGATTCGTTCATTCATTCGATAGTATTTATTGAGCGCTTACTATGTGCAGAGCACTGTACTAAGCACTTGGAATGGACAAATCGGTAACAGATACAGTCCCTGCCCTTTGACGGGCTTACGGTCTAATCGGGGCTTACAGTAGATGCTTGGTGTGATTGTGCTTGTGCTTTCTGGACAGAGAAGCAACTCATCTGTGGCAAAACTTGGACCATCCCAATCGGGATATTTGGTCCCCCTCAGTATACTGGGCTTAACCATTTTAGACGCTCAGTTTAATAATAACAATTATGGTATTTGCTAAGCACTTACTACGTGCCAAGCACTGTCCTAAGCGCTGGGGGAGATACAGGGTAATCAGGTTGTCCCACGTGGGGCTCACACTTTTAATCCCCATTTTACAGATAACTGAGGCCCAGAGAAGTTTAGTGACCTCCCCGAGGTCACCCAGCAGACGAGTGGCGAAATTGGGATTAGAACCCACGTCCTCAGACTCCCAAGCTCTTTCCACTAAGCCAAGCTGCTTCTCTTATAGAAATGTCAGTTTTTATAAGATATAAATGCTTCAATGTCCTCCCCAAAACAAAAGCATTAGGTCCACCCCTGATCTGAAGGTAATTCAGTAGTGAATTATGGGGCACTTGGATACTTCATTATACCTATGAGCTTGAATACTACTGAGTGCTATGAAGATAGCATTTCAAACATTACTGGCTTGAATATTTTACGACTTATGTTTCATCCACAGTGGGAAATTACTCTTCATCACATAAATATTTACCTCTGAACTTCCAAAGGAAGCGCGCGTCCTAAAACTGCACCTCAAGTAACACATTTAATTTGCAGTATTTACTGAGTGCCTATGTGTAGAGCACTGTACTGAGTGCTCAGAGGAGTAAAATAGAGTTAGTGGACATGAATTCCTCATCTATCCTCCCAGATCCTCTCCTACCCTTCACTTTCCTGTCACTGTCTTCCCTGTCTCTCAAGCCTGAAACCTTTTCATTCATTCATTCAGTAGTATTTATTGAGCGCTTACTATGTGCAGAGCACTGTACTGAGCGCTGGGAATGTACAATTTGACAACAGATAGGGACAATCCCCGCCCATTGACGGGCTTACAGTGCCTCGGTTACCTCATCTGTAAAATGGGGGTTAACTGAGCCTCACGTGAGACAACCTGATTACCCTGTATCTTCCCCAGCGCTTAGAACGGTGCTCGGCACATAGTAAGCGCTTAACGAATACCAACATTATTATTAATCGGGGGAGACAGGCGGACAAAAACAAGACAATTTAATAGCAATAAACAGAATCAAGGGGATGTACACCTTGGTATTATCCCGCACTGAGCCCTTACTGTGTACCGGGCATTGTATTCAGTCAGTCGGTCACTAAGCCCTGTTGATTCTTCCCTCTCAGCATCTCCAAAATCTGCGTCTTCCTCTCCATTCTCGCCACGGGAATCAGGAGGGTCTAGTGGAAAGAACGTAGGCCTCTAAGAGGACCTGGGTTCTAATTCCACTCCACCATTTGCCTGCTGCGTGACCTCGGTCAAGTCACTTAGATTTCCTATGCCTCAGTTTCCTCACCTGCAAAATGGGGATTCGGTACCTGTTCTCCCTCCCACTTGGACCGTGAGCTCCAGCGTGGCTCGGTGGGAAGAGCCCCGGCTTGGGAGCCAGAGGTCATGGGTTCGAATCCCGGCTCTGCCACTTGGCAGCTGTGTGACTGTGGGCAAGCCACTTCGCTTCTCTGGGCCTCAGTGACCTCATCTGTAAAATGGGGATGAAGACCGGGAGCCTCACGTGGGACAACCTGATTAGAACAGCGCTCCGCACATAGTAAGCACTTAACGAATACCCGCATTATTATTATGTGGTACCGGGACTGTGTCTGACCTGACCAACTTGTATCTATCCCAACACTTACAACAGTACTCGATATGTGGTAAACATTTAACGAACACAATAATCATATTCTTTCCAACGTGCTACGGTAGTGGTCTAAGCCACTGCCATAACCTAGGTCTGACTACTCCAGGCTCTTCACAGAACTCCCTGCCTACAACCTCTCTCCTCTCCATCACATTCTGCTTTCTGCTGCCCAGACCATTTTGCTAAAACAGGGTTTGGCACGTATTCGTTCGCTCGATAGTGTTTATTGAGCGCTTACTATGCGCAGAGCACCGTGCTAAGCGCTTGGATATCGTCCCGCTTCTCATAAATATCCAAAGGTTGCCCACCCAACTCTGTGTCAGGCATAAACTCCACTAGCTTTAAGGCACTCCCTCAGCCCCCTTCCTACCACTTACCCCAGCTTCGCGCACGATTCCCTCCTCAGACCAACTTCTCCGTCGGCCGACAGCCTCATCCGTGTCTCTTGCCATCTACCTCGTCCTCACGTCCGCCCTCCTACCCGGACTCCCTCCCCATTCACATCCGGCAGACCGCTACTCTCCTGATTTTCCAAACCCTTCTAAAAGCCCGTTTTTCCAGGAGACCCTCTCCGATTGATCTCCCATCTCCCCACCCCGTCTCCCCGGCTACTGCTGGGTTGCCGAAGCACTCGCGTATTCATCCTCCCTCACCCGGACGTATACGGACCTAAGAGCTCTGTTGCTCCCACCTACTTTTAATTTATTTTAGTGTCCCTCTCCCCTGCTAGGTGGAGGACTGTGATTTCGCCGACCAATTCTATTTTAGTCTCCCGAGCTCTTCGTACGGCGCTCTGACCGCACGTTGGGCACTTGACCCGATCCCTTACCTGACGGATATCATACTCAGATGTTATCGTAAATAATGACATTGACATTTCTTCATTTTTGGAATTTTTCTTTATCTTTGTTCGTACACTAGCCACGATTCATTGAAGACGCTTTCGCCAAGTGGCATTTTCCCAATCATCTAGGGAAGCCGCGTGGGCTAGTGGGAAGAGCCCGGCCCTGGCAGTCAGAGAACCTGCGTTGTAATCCCGGGTCCGCCACTCTTCTCCCGTGTGACCTTGGACTAGTCACTTAACTTCCTTGTGCCTCAGTTACCTTATCTGTAAAATGGGGATTCAATACCTGTTCCCCCTCCTACTTTGACTGTGAGCCCTTGGGGGACAGGGACTATGTCAAACCTGCTTAATTTATATGAGAATAATAATAATGTTGGTATTTGTTAAGCGCTTACAATGTGCCGAGCACTGTTCTAAGCGCTGGGGGAGATACAGGGTCATCGGGTCGTCCCACGGGAGGCTCACAGTTAATCCCCATTTTACAGACGAGGTAACTGAGGCCCAGAGAAGTGAAGTGACTTGCCCACAGTCACACAGCTGACAAGTGGCAGATCTAGGATTCGAACTCATGACCTCTGACTCCCAAGCCGTGCTACCTCGGAATTTACAACAGTGTCCTTGGCAAGTACATAGTAAGTGCTTAACCAGTAACACCGAAAAAAGAGATTCATTCAATAGTATTTATTGAGCGCTTACTATGTGCAGAGCACTGTATTAAGCGCTTGGAATGTACAATTCGGCAACAGATAGAGACAGGCCCCGCCCTTTGAAGGGCTTACGGTCTAATCGGGGGAGACGGACAGACAAAAACATGACCGCTGAGAAGCCAATATAAATAAAAATTAAATATTTTAATAGGGAGATAAGTGGTAAATATGATTCTTAATTATGCAAAAACTAAAGACTAGGATTTCTGTCTCAAGAATTCATCATCATCACTGGAAGTGGGGCGCCCAGTTCTGACGCCTCAAAAATGGTCATTTCCTCAGGTGTTGGCTCCAGGGGTACAGTGAATTTCTTCTCATTATCAAAAAGCATTCGTTTAAATAATACATTTAAGCGCAGAGTTAATTGATGTTGGTATTTGTTAAGCGCTTACTATGTGCAGAACACCGTTCTAAGCGCTGGGGTAGACACAGGGGAATCAGGTTGTCCCACGTGGGGCTCACAGTCTTAATCCCCATTTTACGGATGAGGGAACTGAGGCACAGAGGAGTTAAGTGACTTGCCCACAGTCACACAGCTGATGCGGAGTTCTGTGTTCAGAAATAGAAGGCACGTACCATAACATAAAAAAGATCCCTACCTCCTTAGCCAAGATATTCCATCAGCCACCTTCAGCCCTCCCAGGTGTGTCTGTTCTATTTGTTTAATTGCCTGTTTTTGTTGTTTTAATCCTGTCATTATGAGCAGGGAACGTAGTAAGCGCTCAATCAACGCCGGTGATTGATTGGTCGATTACCATTCATACCAACACTCACATCTCTATTGGACGTTGGTACTTCATGTTATCTTCCCTTCCTCATTGGATTGTAAATTCCTTGAGGGCAGGAGCCGCAAATCCCTTTCATTGTGAGTTCTAAAGAATCTAGTACAGTGTCCCGCACACAGGTGCTCCCGCCATAGTGATGACGACGTGTCTGTTTATTGTTAGATTGTACTCTCCCAAGCATCTAGGACGGTGCACACAGTAAACACTCAATAAATACGATTGAATGAATGGTTATGCCCTTTTGTGGTGTGGAGAAATTTACTTCGATTTCTCTACATTTTCCACAGAGGTTTTAGAATGTCATCACCCCTTCACGAACCCGACGATGACGACGTACTCTCAGCTGGTTCTCAGAGTCAACGGGAGATGTTCCTTCCTGATTTTTCTAATGTAAGTTTGTTCTTGAGGCACGTGATTTCCTCTGCACATAGTAAGTGCTCAGTAAATACTACTGAATGAATTTCCTCGCGATGAGCATTTTCCTTCTGTGGGGAGGGGAGAAGGAAGGAAGCACGTAGCTGTTGAAGGCCTGAATGTCTGAGGTTAGCTAGTTTTCTTAGAACTGTAGGGCCAGAAAGGGCTGGATTGAATCCAAATCACTTAAAACAGCCTTGTCCTTTATCCTGTTTGGGGAAAAAAAAAAATCAACTAATCTTTTGAAATATCCATGGGAGTAGAAGCCATCTGTGTTTCAGTATAAACATTATGTAATCATTAGAGACAGAAGAGAGCTGGTGGATATCTTCAATTTGCCATTTATTCATGTACTGCAAGGGATACGCTCCTAATTTTTTATGGTATTTTGTTAAGCGCTGAATATGTGCCGGGCACTGTTCCGAGTGCTGGAGTAGATACAAACTAATCATATTGAACATAGTCCCTGTACCACATTGAGCCCGTCACTGGGCAGGGATTGTCCATATCTGCTGCCGAATTGTCCATTCCAAGTCTTTAGTACAGTGCTCTGCACATAGTAAGCGCTCTATAAATACTGTTTGGAATGAATGAATGAACATGGGGCTCAGTGTCTTAATCCCCATTTTACAGATGAGGTAATTTAGGCACAGAAGTGAAATAAAAATAATAATAATAATAATGTTGGTATTTGTTAAGCGCTTACTATGTGCCGAGCACTGTTCTAAGCGCTGGGGTAGATACAGGGTAATCGGGTTGTCCCACGTGAGGCTCACAGTTAATCCCCATTTTACAGATGAGGGAACTGAGGCACAGAGAAGTTAAGTGACTTGATGACTTGCCCAAGGTCACACAGTAGACAAGTGGTGGAGCTGGGATTAGAACCCAGATCCTTCTGTCTCCCAGGCCAATGTTCTATCTTATTTCCCTCAAATCTCTATTCATAGGCCTTTTTCTAAACTTTCAGGGAGTTTTATTGTTCTCTTAATCTCCATTCTTTCTGCATTCTGTTAAAACTTTGAGCCTAGAACTCGGTGTCGAAGAGTTAGGACCCAGAAATGTTAATTTAGTTCATCAAACAGACCACGACATTTCATCTGCTCTTGAGTATGTTGAACCTTTGGCTGGTTTATCTATTTTGGTTTGTTTTTACGGCTAGCTTCAAATCCTTCTCTAGGTCATAATCCGCTTTCAACTTTCCACCCTCCTGATAATTCATGAATAACACTCTTCATTGCTGTTAATGATCATCCTGTGATCTTCTGGCAAAATGCCTAATGGGAAGCCGTTTCTAAAGGGTGAAGAATTTGTAGGATTCTTATGCTTTTTATTCTGATAGGTTTAATAGACGATAAAAGTGGTTTCTCTTCGATGTATACTGTTACTTTTTAAAAATGGTATTTGTGAAGTATATGCCCAGGCACTATACTAAGCGTTGGGGTGGGTTTAAGCTAGTTAACCGCGATTTCCAGAGAAGGTTCCCTCCTGTCTCTACCCAACACTTATTACCGATTTGTCCATTCCAAGCGCTTAGTACAGTGCTCTGCACATAGTAAGCGCTCAATAAAAACTAGTGAATGAGTGAAATTCACTTGCCCAACAAGCAAGAGGCTCTGGATGCCCGTCGTCGATTCCAAATTCACGACCGACTCCCTCAGGTCCGAGGCTTGGAGCCCTGTGGCGATGGCACCGGGGACAGTGGCTTCTGGAGACACCCCAAACTGAAATGTGACTGTAAGCGTTTCGCTTTCGGTTACTTAACCTGTTTTGTCAGAGGGCAGACTCAACCCGACACAGGCTACATGCCGACATCCCTTTTGACAGAAGCCTGGAGATTCAATCAGTCGATCGATGAAATTTATTGAGCGGGTACTTATATGCAGAGCACTGTACTAAGCGCTTGGCAGAAATGCCCACGGACCGACCACACATGCTATATTACAAAGTAGTCCCTAGCTTGGGCTCCTGCCCTTTTTGATCTAGACCGTAAGCTCGCCGTGGCCTGGAAACGTGTCTGCTGACTCTCGTACTTTATTCTTCCAGACACTGAGGCTGCTCTGTGCAAAGTGGGCACTCAAGAAACACCAACCACTGATTGATTGATTGCACCTTGGGTTCCCAAATTCCAGAGCCAAATGAAATCGCGGATGAGGGATTCCAAAATTCTAGGGCTACAACTGGAAGCCTCCCATAAGACGTTACTTGGAATGCTCTGCATTAAAATATAGAGTTTCTTATGTGCACTTATTCCACTCAGCCATTTTTTAGAACATCATCATTTGGCAGGCCAATTTAATCCTGACTCTCATAATGCAATTTACAACGGAGTGTTCAGTTCATCCAAAAAAGTTTTATGCACTTTGAGAGTTATTAAACAGAACCTTCTATTTCCCTGTGATTTCTTTATGCTTTTATTTTTTAAGCTCACGAGGCTGCTTACATATGAGCTGCTCTCATTTAAGGTTTCATCTGAACCATGGGAAAAGAGTGGGTGTTCCTGAAATCCCAGGCAGTCCCTGTTCTAGGATATTTTCTTTCAGTTTGGAGAGAAGTCCCTGAGATCTTTGGCAGCTGAGGAGACCATTCGGAGCCTGTCGAGCCCCGCGAGCCCGTTGGTGGGTAGCGATGGCCTCTATCTGTGGCCGAATTGTACTTTCCGAGCGCTTATTACAGTGCTCTGCACACAGTAAGCGCTCAATAAATACGATCGAATGAATGAATCTTGTTCTAGGATCATCTGGAGCAACGTAAAGTGGATCAATCAATCAGTGGTGTTGATTGAGCGCTTACCGGGTGCTGAGGACTGCATTAAGCGCTTGCCCATCGTGAGCTTACAGTCTAGATGGGGAGAAAGATCAATGCTGGCCTTGGGAGGTGGCACAATGCCGTTCTGTTAACCCGAATGTAATTATCTGGGGAAACCAGATATGCACTTGCCATCCCGCCTGGTGAAGCGGGCAAACTCTGTTGTGTGATTCGGTCCAGCGGTTCAGGTTGTCAAGAAGATTGTTTAGTGATTGAAAATTCACAGTGCCAAGTCAGAAATCATTGGAAGCGTTAATATACAATAGGAGCAAAACTGCTTACAGCAGCCTGCCTGGCCATAATTTCAATTTTGATATTAGATAGCTATATACATGGGCTAAATGTCCTTAAGCCCGATTGCATTTCTGACAGTACTCACAGGTATTCAGGAAACAAAATGTTCAGAAATTACTAATAAAGTAACCTTAGGAGAGAAAGGAAAATGAGAAATGTCAATCATGGACCTGGGAAACGCCTCTCCTAGTAGTGTAGAGGAGCGGCGTGGCTTAATGGAGAGGGCACAAGCCTGAGAGTCAGAAAGACCTGGGTTCTAATCCTGGCTCTGCCACATGTCTGCTGTGTGACCTTGGGCAAGTCACTTTGCTTCTCTGGGCCTCAGTTACCTCATCCGTAAAATGGGGATTAAGTCTGTGAGCCCCGTAAGGGAAATGGACTGTGTCCAACCCGATTTTCTTGTATCCACCCTAGCGCTTAGTACAGTGCCTGGCACATAGTAAGTGCTTAACAAATGCCGTGACGATAATGATGATGATAATTGTCATTATTATTATTATTGTTTTATTACAGCACATTGACCAAAAAATAGTAATTGTGGTATTTAAGTGCTCACTGTGTGCCAAACACTGGTCTCAGCACTGGGATAGATCCTAGATCATCAGGTCAGACCCAGCCCTTTGTCCCACAGTACTACGACTACTAGCGCTTAGTACAGTGCTCTGCACATAGTAAGCGCTCAATAAATACTATTGAATGAATACTACTATTGCTAATGAATGAATGATGCTATTTGTTAAGTGCTTACTATGTATCGGGCGCTTTTCTAAGCACTGGAATAAATCCATGCTGATCAAGGTGGGCACAGTCCCTGTCCCACATAGGGCTCACAGTTTTAATCCCCATTTTACAGATGAGGTATCTGAGGCACAGAGAAGTTAAGTGACTTGCCCCAAGTCACACGGTTTGCGTGCGGCAGAGCCGGGATTGGAACCCATGACCTCTGACTCCCAAGCCCGGGCTCTTTCCACCGAGCCACGCTGCTTCCCACGCTACGACTGCTTAAGTGGCAGGCCCTAGGGATTTGCCATTTGAGTCCCACCAAATAAAGTCAAGATAGTAGAACACTTCTATTTCAAGTTGTGAAATAAAGCCGATGTTTTAGCCCTTAACCTAAATGCACGGTAAACCGAAAAAATGCCTGGTGTGAAACGAAGAGGGAGGACGTGGCATGTTTAAAAACGCAATTGTCTCTAAGATTTCAGCCGGCATGAATGAGGAACTCCCGAAACCAGCTCTAAATCCATGTACCGAAGTTCAGGAGGAGTCAGAAAATCATCACCCTCAGGGTTTGGAGCTAGCCACACGTCGCAAAAATAGTTCACGGGAAAACCCTCTACAGCGAAGCCAAAGTCAAAGTGAAATGAGTTGGTATGCTAAATGACGGTGAAAATCCTATCTTTCTATTTCCTTTAATATTTACTGAAGTTTACATTTATGCGGTGCGATCACCGTTAATATGTTGAGCACAGGTTGCCTTTTACAACTCCAGCGAAGTTAGAGAACTGCACTGGACTTTCAGAGTCCATGTTTTTAGATTCATAATAATGGAAAAGCATTGGATGAAAAAAAATTTAGAAATCAAATAGTTGTATAGCAGAACCTTTCCAGGATGTAGCAGATCGTTAGCGCAGTGCTCTGCACATAGTGAGTGCTCAGTAATGATAATAATGGTATTTGTTAAGCGCTTACTATGTGCCAAGCACTGTTCTAAGCGCTGGGAGAGATGCAAGGTTATCAGGTTGTGGTAATGTGGTAGGGCTCCCAGTCTTAATCCCCATTTTACAGACGAGGGAACTGAGAGACAGAAAAATTAAGTGACTTGCCCAGAGTCACCCAGCTGACAAGTGGCAGAGCCGGGATTAGAACGCACGACCTCTGACTCCCCAGCCCGGGCTCTTTCCATTAAGCCACACTGCTTCTCAGCTCTGCAGCAGATGCTGTCGATTGATTGATCGATCGGGATTGGAGTTGAAAGGCACGACTGGAAGCCTTTCGAGGTGGGGATCTCTAGTACGTTCCCCCAAGTGCCTAGTTCTGTGCTCTGTAAAGTCCCCTGCCTCAGGGAAGCTGACAGTGGGGAGGGGGAAAGTCTCTCTAAAACCTCAACCCCCACATTCTCCAGTAGAATCATAATAATCGTGTTGGTATTTGGTAAGCGCTTACTACGTGCAGGGCACTGTTCTAAGCGCTGGGGGGATACGAGGCGATCAGGTTGTCCCCCCGTGAGGCTCCCAGTCTTCATCCCCATTTTACAGATGAGGGAACTGAGGCCCAGAGAAGTGAAGTGACTTGCCCAGAGTCACACGACTGCCAAATGGCAGAGCCGGGATTTGAACCCATGCCCTCCTACTCCCAAGCCCGGGCTCTTTCCACTGAGCCACGCTGCTTCTCTGAGTATTCACTCTTGTATCCCGTTCCTTCAGAACTGCATCAGATACACCCTAAAGAGGGAGTCTTTTCAAATTATCACCCCCCCCCCCCCCCCACCGCTCCTCTTCAAATGCCATCGAGTTGTGTCCGAACCCTAGCGACTCCGTGGACAACCCCCCGTGGCTCAGTGGAAAGAGCCCGGGCTGCGGAGTCAGAGGTCATGGGTTCGGCTCCCGGCTCTGCCGCTTGTCAGCTGGGTGACTGTGGGCGAGTCACTTCACTTCTCTGGGCCTCAGTTCCCTCATCTGTAAAATGGGGATAAAGGCTGTGAGCCTCACGTGAGACAACCTGATCTCCCTATATCTCCCCCAGCGCTTAGAACAGTGCTCTGCACCTAGTAAGCGCTTAACAAATACCAACTTTATCATTATTAACATCCCATCTTCGGTCATAAAGTCGTCCCGGTGTGTGTATCCATAGAGTTTTCTTGGTAAAGCTATGGAAGTGGTTTACCTTTGCCTTCTTCCTGTTAGGATCCCCGAACTCCTGAAGACAGTATTTCATAATCCAGGAGAGAAAATCTCCACGAACTGACATTTGTCAATCTTAACAATTTGTAAATATTTCAGAGAGGGTGGTGTTTATTAAGCAGCTAATGTTGCACGAATAAGCACTGAATTAAGCCCTGGGATGGAGACAGAGCAGTCGGATTAGGCAGTCCCTGGCCTACCAGGAGCTCGCAGTCTAAAGGAGGGGGAGAACAGATATTTAATTCCCACTTTATAGATGAGGAAACTGAGGCACAGAGATGCTAAATGGCTTTCCCAAAACCACACAACAGAAAAGAGGTGGAACTGGGATAAGAACCCAGGTGCCGTACTTTTTTTTTCCACAGGGCCATGTTACGGTCTCTCGCAAAATATTTGAATAAACAGGGAAACTATGAACTGTAATCCGTCTCTCTTCTATATTGATTTTAGTTAAAGCAAGAGAGGATGATGACTGTAATCGATTTGATTTTTATTATTCTTGCGATTAGGCGGAAACCAGACGTCGTAAGTAAAAAAGCTGAATTTCAGGCAAGAATTCAGGAGCTTGAAAGAGCATCAAATGCCGTGGCGTCATTTTTGACACTATTTAAAGGCGCTATTGCTGAAATCAGTTTTACAAACGTGAGTAGCTAAGAGTAGTCACCCTGGTGGGTGGGAGTGTATTGAAAAGTCATTTCTTTTAATCGACAGAATAATAATTACGGTATTTGTTAAACGCTTACTATGTGCCGAGCAGCGTTCTAAGCGCTGGGGTAGATGAAGGTAATCAGGTTGTCCCACGTGGGACTCACGGTCTTAATCCCCATTTTACAGATGAGGTAACTGAGGCCCAGAGAAGTTAAGTGATTTGCCCAAAGTCACACAGCTGATAAGTGGCGGAGCCGGGATACAGCGTGGCTCAGTGGAAAGAGCCCAGGCTTGGGAGTCAGAGGTCCTGGGTTCGAATCCCGGCTCTGCCACCTGTCAGCTGTGTGACCGTGGGCAAGTCACTTCACTTCTCTGCGCCTCAGTGACCTCATCTGTAAAATGGGGATTAACTGTGAGCCTCACGTGGGACAACCTGATGACCCTGTATCTCCCCCAGCGCTTAGAACAGTGCTCGGCACATAGTAAGCGCTTAACAAATGTCAACATTCATTCAATTGATTATATGACATCTACCTTTTTAGTGCAGGTCAAAGAATGTGCCTAGTTTTTTGATGGTAAACTATATGTCGATGACACAAATCCCACAATTTTTTAATGGTATTTGCTAAGCGATTACTATGTGCCAGACACGGTACTAGGTGCTGAGATATGTGTTGGTTGTTGTATTGTACTTTTCCAAGCGCTGTGCACACAGTAAGCACTCATTAAATATGATTGAATGAATGAATGGGTTAGATTCATTGTAATCAAGTAGGACACAGTCTCTGCCCCACATGGAGCTCACAGTTTCATCCCCATTTTTCAGGTGAGGAAACTGAGGCACTCAACAGACAAGTGGCAGTCGGAATTAAAACCGAGGTCCTTTGCTCTTTCCGCCAGGTCATGCTGCTTATAATAATGGTGATGGCATTTGTTAGGTGCTTACAATGTGCCAAGCACTGTTCTAAGCGCTGGGGTAGATACAAGGTAAACAGGTTGTCCCACCTGGGGCTCACAGTCTTAGTGTCCATTTTACAGATGAGGTCACTGAGGCACAGAGAAGTGAAGTGGCTTGCCCAAGGTCACACAGCAGACCAGCGGCAGGGCCGGGATTAGAACCTCCGACCTCTGACTCTCAGGCCCACTAAGCCACGCTGCTTCTCATGCTTATCTATGAACATTGTACAATACAGTATGATGTAGGTAGGATGATCCCAGCTCTGCTACTTGGCAGCTGTGTGACTGTGGGCAAGTCACTTCACTTCTCTGTGCCTCAGTTCCCTCAACTGTAAAATGGGGATTAACTGTGAGCCTCACGTGGGGCAGCCTGATCACCCCGTATCTCCCCCAGCGCTTAGAACGGTGCTCTGCGCCTAGTAAGCGCCTAACAAATACCAACATTATTATTAGGTAGATATAAACCTACCAGGTTGGACACAGTGCATGTCCCACATGGGGCTCACAGTCTTAGTCCCCATTTTACAGATAAGGTGACTGTGGCACCGAGAAGGCCGTAATAATAATAATAATAACGATGTTGGTATTTGTTAAGCGCTTACTATGTGCAGAGCACTGTTCTAAGCACTGGGGTAGATACGGGGTAATCAGATGGTCCCGCTTGAGGCTCCACAGTCTTCATCCCCATTTTACAGTTGAGGTCACCGAGGCACAGAGAAGTGAAGCGACTCGCCCACAGCCCCACAGGTGACAAGTGGCGGAGCCGGGATTCGAACCCATGATTTCTGACTCCCAAGCCCGGGCTCTTTCCGCCGAGCCACGTTGCTTCTCTACAGAACAGACGGGTGGTGGGGCTGGGATTAGAACCCCAGTTCCTCTGACTCCCAGGCCCTTGCTCTTTCCTGTAGACCACACTGCTTCTCAATACGATATCTGAATATCCATGTTCATAAAATATTTATCAGTGAGACAAACCTCATAATTTTTAAGCTACAACATGATGCTGGATTGGGAAGTCAGCGGAGATGGGTAGGAAGGGGCGGGAAAAAACTGCCGTGTGTCGCTCTCACAGTTCTGCCTCTAAGCAGGGTTTGTTTTTTTAACAGTATTAGTTAAGTGCTTACAGTGTGTCAGATAACGTCCTAAGCACGGTGGAAGGTGATAATAATAATAACAATAAAAATAATGGTATTTTTTAAGCACTTATTGTGTGCCAAGCAGTGTTCCACGCGCCGGGGTAGATGCAAGGCAATCAGGTTGGACCCAATCCCCGTCCCGCGTGGGGCTCCCAGTCTCAATCCCCATTTTACAGATGAGGTAACTGAGGCAATGGAGATGTTAAGTGACTTGCCCAAGGTCACACGGTAGACAAGAAGATACAAGGTAATCAGGTTGGACACAGTCCCTGGGCCACATAGGGCTCGCAGTCTTAATCCCCATTTTACAAGTTCATTCATTCAATAGTATTTATTGAGCGCTTACTATGTGCAGAGCACTGTACTAAGCACTTGGAATGGACAGATCGCTAACGGATAGAGACGGTCCCTGCCCTTTGACGGGCTCACGGTCTAATCGGGGGAGACGGACGGACGAGAACGATGGCAATAGATAGAATCGAGGGGAAGGACATCTCGTTAAAACAATAGCAAATAAATAGAATCAGGGCGATGGACATCTCATTAAACAAAATAAATAGGGTGATGAAGATACATACAGTCGAGCGGACGAGTACGGTGCCGGGGGGATGGGACGGGAGAGGGAGTGGAGCAGGGGGAAAGGGGGGAGAAGAGGGTTTAGCTGCGGAGAGGTGAAGGGGGGTAGAGGGAGCAGAGGGAAAAAGGGGAGCTCAGTCCGGGAAGGCCTCTCGGAGGAGGTGAGTTTTAAGTAGGGTTTCGAAGAGGGGAAGAGAATGAGTCGGGCGGAGGCGAGGAGGGAGGACGCGGCCCCGGGGGTCGACGGCGGGATGGGCGACAACGGGGGACGGCGAGGAGGGGGGCGGCGGAGATGCGGAGCGTGCGGGGCGGGCGGTGGAAAGAGAGAAGGGAGGAGAGGTGGGAAGGGGCGAGGTGATGGACAGCCTCGAAGCCTAGAGTGAGAAGTTATGTAACCGAGAAACAGAGAAATCAAGTTTAGTTCTTGGGAGCCCCTTTCACATGCTGTAGAACTTTGTATGAAAGAAAGTTACATAACACTATTTCAACATGACCCAATTGATATCTGACCTTGCCCTTCCTGATTCATTCCTCAAATCAGCAGCCTCCTTCCTACCTTAGCTGCCTGGCCTCCCACACCCCAACCCGACACCTCCCTCCTCTCGCCTCCACCTACTCGCCGTTCCTTGATCTCGTCTATCCCACCACCGACTCTTTCCCACATCCTCCTTTGGGGCTGGAACTCCCTCCCCTTTTCGTATCCAGCGTTCCACTTGGCTCAGTGGAAAGAGCCCGGGCTGGGGATTCGGAAGTCATGGGTTCAGATCCCGGCTCTGCCGCTTGTCAGCTGTGTGACTTGGGGCAAGTCACTTAACTTCTCTACGCCTCAGTTACCTCATCTTTAAGATGGGGATTAAGACAGTGAGCCCCACGGGGGACAACCTGATCGCCTTGTTATCCTCCCCAGCGCTTAGAACAGTGCTCTGCACATAGTAAGCCCTTAACAGATGGCATTCATTATTATTATTATTAATAAAATCTCATCTCCTCTAAGAGGCCTTCCTTGACTGAGACCCCATTTTCTCTCTCCGCCCTCCTCTTTACACCGACTGTGCTCTTTCCTTTGTACCCCTTAAGCACTTTGAAACTCACCCAAGCCGTGTAGTTTTTTTTCTACGTATCATTACACTCTACTCTTTCCCCTAGATTTATTTCGATTATAAATTTATTTCAACGTCCATCTCCCCCCAGTAGACTGTAAGCTGTCTGTGTGCAGGGATCACGTCTACCAACGCTATTGTACTGTGCTTTTCAAAATCCACAGTACAATGCTCTGTTCACGGAAGGCACTCGATATTATGGATCAGGATTAGGGGTTCTCCTTGCTTATCGTCACTCCCGAGCCCTTTCTGCCGAAGGAAGGAGAGGATCAGTACGAGGCAGGAAGGTTTTCTTCGGAAAGAATCAGCACTTCTGAGAATCCCGGGTCAGCAGGACTATAAATAATTCACTCCTCATGTGCTCCGTCACCTGCAGGCTGCGTGATCTTGTTCGGGTCACCTAATAATGTTGGTCTTCGTTAAGCGCTTACTCTGTGCGGAGCACTGTTCTAAGCGCTGGGGGAGATACAGAGTAATCAGGTTGTCCCTCGTGAGGCTCACGGTTAATCCCCATTTTACAGATGAGGTAACCGAGGCCCAGAGAAGTCAAGTGACTTGCCCACAGTCACCCAGCTGACAAGTGACAGAGCTGGGATTCGAACCCATGACCTCTGACTCCCAAGCCCGGGCTCTTTCCACTGAGCCACGCTGCTTCTCTAACTTAACTGATCTTTGCCTCAGTTTCCTCCCAAGAACTAAACCTGTCTCCTCTCCTCCTAGTCAACCCTACGTAGGACAGGAACTGTATCCTGCGTGATTATCACGTATCTAACCCAGTGATAATTACGCACAGCATTTTACTACCAGAATCAATCAGTTCATAGTATTTATTGGATGCTGGACACACAGCATGTCACTACCAGAATCAACCAGTTAATAGTATTTATTGAATGCTAACTGTGCGCACAGCACTGTACAATATAAAAGAGTAGATATAGGTGATCCCGTCTCATAATAATAATAATAATTATGGTATTTGTTAGGTGCTTACTATGTGCCAGGCACTGTTCTAAGTGCTGGGGCAGATACAGATAAGGAGTTTACGAACCAGACGGGGAGACAGACGTGAAAATAAAATACAGATGGATATGTAGATAAGGGCTATGGGACTGGGAGGGGTGTGTATCAGAGTATTTAAGGGGTACACACCTTAGTGCGTAGGTGACGGAGAAGGAAGGCTTTAGACAGGTAAGACCTCTTGGAGGAAATAGGATTTTAGTAGGGCTTTGAAAATGGGGAGAAAGGAGGTCTGTAAGATATAAAGAGGGAATCAGGAGTCAGTGATTCATAAAACATGATTCACTCCGCCCGGTATTCCAAAAACTCAGATGAAAAACCTGGTAGAGCTCCTACTGGGTTTTTAAAAATGTGAACGGAGAGCGGTTCATTTACATGTCGATACGTGGCCGTGACTGAGTCCGAAGAGAGGTTACATTTCAGCCCATTGGCTGGGTTCTTTCGCTTAAGGTTTGAGCAGCGGCTAAGGGATTATTTTGAATGCACCGCGCTAGAACGTGATAGCGTATTACACTTTGAAACAACTTCATTACCAGTTTCTGGGTAGAAAACCGGCCGACGTGTGAAGTGAAGCTCCCCACGCCTTCTCGTCCTGGTAGGGTAGTCGGAGAGGTACTGTAGGTAATCGTAATTTTAAAAGATGTGTTTTTGTATTTTGTCAGGCTCATCGTCTATCCACAGCCACTGTGCTAAAGATTTCCAACCAGAAGGCTATCTTCTCCAAGGAAATAGAGACTTTTAAACGTGCAAAGAAAGTGTTAGAACGCCTCCTTAGAGAGACAGAGTACAAAGAAGTAAGGTAACACTAGTCGGGTGTGACTAGCCTGCCAGTGAGGAACAAGAGTCTTGTTTGGTAGTAGTTTCTGATTCTGCTTTCTCACTTCTCCACATCCTCTTTCCCACGGGAAGAGAGTCAGGTGACCCCATCCAACTGCTGATGGCAGAAGTAGAGGACCCCACATTTGTCATTTTCCCGAACCTCTCCTCTCTCTCCACCTGACCTCCCAAATTTCTCTGTCAACAGATTCCTTGTGTTTTTCACTCCTCGAGTGAATAAGGTTTGCCTTTTGTCTGTCGGGAACGTACAGCTTCCGTTCCTCAGCGGATGCTCCCCAATCCTTGAGTTGTGGGATTTAGTGCGCAACGGTTCCTCGTAACTCCTCACCGTTGGCTTTTAAATGAATAGCAGAGACATCAAGGATTACTCTGGGGACACTCCGCTGGATCTGTTGAGTGCTTACCGTGTGCAGAGCCCCGTACTAAGAGCTAGGGAGGGTAATTCAACACAGTCGTTACACACGTTCCCTGCCCACATTGAGTTTGTGGGTATAATGTAATATAACGGAGTTGTTAGGCACAGTATCTGCCCACAAAAAATTAAATAAGATGGTGGTATTTGTTAAGCACTTACTACGTGCAAAGCACTCTTCTAAGCGCTGGGGGATACAAGGCGATCAGGTTGTCCCACGTGGGGCTCTCAGTTTGAATCCCCATTTTACAGAGGAAGGCACAGAGAAGTTAAGTGACTTGTCCAAAGTCACATAGCTGGCAAGCGACGGAGCCGGGGTTCGAACCCATGAACTGCGACTCCCAAGCCCGGGCTCTTTCCACTGTGCCAAAATGACTATAACATATACGGTGGACGTGTTAAATCCAACCTTGGTTTGGAAACCAACGCCCCCTTTATAACGTTGCCCCCATGAGACGCCATTTTATGTCACCAGCTGTGTTGAAATCTAAGTGCTTTCGTTGATATCGCCGGGCTCTACCACTTTCTCTGTCGACAGATTCCTTGTGTTCTTCACTCCTCAAGTGAATAAGGTTTTCCTTTTGTCGGTTGGGAAACGTACGGCTTCCGTTCCTCAGCTGATGCTCCCCAATCCTTGAGTTGTGAGATTTAGTGCGCAGCAGTTCCTCGTAACTCCTCACCATTGGCTTTAAAAGACTCAATCCCCTTGCCCCCTCCTGCCTCACCTGCTACTCTCCTACACTACAGCCGAGCCCGCACGCTTCGCTCCTCTAATGCCGACCTTCTCACTGAACTTCGATCTCATCTATCTCGCCACCGACCTGTCGCCCGCGTCCCGCCTCTGGCCTGGACGCCCTCCCTCCTCATATCTGACACATAATTACTCCCGCATCTACTTCTGAGCCTTATGGAAGACCCATCTCCTTCAAGAGGCCTTCCCTGACTAAGCCCTCATTTCCTCTTCTCCCACTCACTTCTGTTGTTGTTGCCCGGACTTGCTGCCCATATTCATCGCCACTCCCAGCCCCCAGGACTTAGTAATAATGTTGGTATTTGTTAAGCGCTTCCTCTGTGCCGAGCACCGTTCTAAGCGCTGGGGTAGATACCCCATCGGGTTGTCCCACGTGAGGCTCGCAGTTAATCCCCATTTTACGGATGAGGGAACTGAGACACAGAGAAGTGAAGTGACTTGTCCACGGTCACACAGCTGACAAGCGGCAGAGCCGGGAGTCGAACTCATGACCTCTGACTCCGAAGCCCGGGCTCTTTCCACTGAGCCGCGCTGCTTCCCCACGTACATGGGGGAAGCATGCTTGTGTACATAGCCGTAATTTACTTCTTTATTTTAGTGTCTCTTCCCCTACACTGTTAACTCATTGCGGGCAGGGGCTGTATCTGTTGTACTCTCCCAAGTGCTTAGTACGGTGTTCTGCACATAGTGAGTTCAGTGAGTGCTTAATAAATAAGACTGACTTGCTGGGGTTCACTTTGGGCCGAAGGGGAATTTTGAGGGAGTAGGGATTGTTTGGTGCTTTCCCTCCTCCAAGAACTGTAATCCGCCGGAAGCCACCGAGCCCTGAGACACCATTATTATCAAAGGTATTTATTGAGCACTCACTGCTTGCAGTACACCGTACTAAGCGCTTGAGAGAGAACGATACAAGCAGAGGAAATTTCTGGGCTCATTAGCGAAAATAGTAGCGGTTATACAATGCCATTTTTGCCAGTCAGATGCTGCCAGGAGGGTGCAGTCTTGACTAGAAGACGTATTTTTGGGCCCCTGATCTCCCCAGATAATCAGGCAGAGCCCCCCAAAAGCCCCCAGACCATCCGACACCCCAACCCCCATCAGCCATTCAAGATGATTGCTCAGCTCTCCCCTCGGCTTGGCTCCCGATGACCCAGTCTCCGGCTTTGAACCTCGGTTCCTGACCTGTTTTTCATTTCCAGGAGAATAGCACCCCAGCTGACATTTTGTTGGTGAAGCTAACTGAGATGGAAATTGAAAATACTGTGAGTAATGTTGTTCTTCCTGTATCTTTGGCCAATTCTGTGGCGTTACATTGTGAACTGTATTTAGTTTTGCAATTGTAACCAAACATCTCGATTATAATATTTCTAATGGGCCAAATTTTCTCGACGAAGAACCTCAAGAGAAAAATGCTGGAAAAGGAGAAATGCATCCAAGAGCTCTCGTGTCTGCTTCAGAAAGAAAAAGTAAGGACATCTTGTTCTTAAAGTTGGAATTTTTCAAGAAGAAAAATGAAGTAATTACGGAATGTACATAAGTGTAGTCTTCTCTCAGATCTGTTTCTAGTTTTTCCTCTCTCCAGTCCATTCTTCTCTTATGTACTTGTCCTTACATTCTTCAATTTTTGCTTTCTTTAATTTATTTTATTATTATTATTATTTTTAATGTCTATCCCTCCAGACTGTGAGGTCCTTATGGGCAGGGATTGTGTCTACAAACCATACTGTACTTTCCCAAGCGTTCAGTACAGTGCTCTGCACATGGTAAGTGCTCAGTAAAATGCCGTTTATCGACTCACTTTGCTTTCCAGATAGTTCAGGTAAAACGTTCTGAATACGTTCCTCCCCAACACATGTAACGCAAATGTTGCCCACTCATTTTTGAAATGGTATTTGTTAAGCTCTTACTGTGTGCCAGGCACCGTGATAATAATATTAATAATGTTTGTATCTGTTAAGTGCCGACTGTGTGCGGAGCGCTGTACTAAGCACTGGGGTAGATCTAAGTGAATCAGTTTGGATACGGTCCCTGTCCCATGTGACATTCACAGTTAGTCCCCGTTTTGTAGATAAGGTGACTGATCCCAGAGAAGTTGTGACTTGCCCAAGGTTTCACAGCAGACAAATGGCAGGGCCAGAATTAGAACCCAAGTCCTTCCGACTCCCAGGCCCGTGCTCTATCCACTAGGCCATGCTGCTTCCCATTCCTCTTCGTATGAAACGGAAATTGCTAATCACTGGCTTTAAGGCACTCAGTCAGTTCTCTTTCCCACGTACTACTCTCTTCTCTCACTCGAAGAGAGTGGATAAGTGAGAAGCAGCATGGCTTAGTAGAAAGAGCCCGGGCTTGGGAGTCAGAGGACTTGAGTTCTGATTCCGGCTCTGCCACCTGTCTGCTGTGTGACCTTGGGCGAGCCATTAAACTTCTCTGTGCCTCAGTTCCCTCCTCTGTAAAATGAGGATGAAGACTGTGAGCCCCATGTGGGACAACCTGATCACCTTGTCTCTACCCCGGCGCTTAGAACAGTGCTTGGAACGTAGTAAGTGCTTAACAAATGCCATCATCGTCATTTGTACATTCCAAGCGCTCAGTACGGTGCTCTGCGTATAGGAAGCACTCAGTAAATACTACTGAATGAACGAATCATCATCGTCACCACTACATTCCAGCTTTCCCACAGCATTCCCCTCGAGCTACCTTCCCTGTGCTGACTTCTCATTTACCACTGGTGACCTCCTGCTCCCTCCTACCTTGAAATTCCTTTCTCCTTCAAATCAAGCATATCTGTTGAGCACAGAAGCAGCGTGGCCCAGTGGAAAGAGCCCGGGCTTTGGAGTCAGAGGTCATGGGTTCGAATCCCGGCCCCGCCACTTGTCGGCGGTGTGACTGTGGGCGAGTCACTTCTCTGTGCCTCAGTGACCTCATCTGTAAAATGGGGATGAAGACTGTGAGCCCCACGTGGGACCACCTGATTCCCCTGTGTCTACCCCAGCGCTTAGAACGGTGCCCTGCACATAGTAAGCGCTTAACAAATACCAACCTTATTATGTGGAGAACAACAAACCAAGCACTTGGAAAAGCAGACTGTAATAGAGTTGGTAGGCACGTTTCTTGATCACAAGGAAGTTGCAGTCTACAGTCTATTAAATCACTGCCCTCTGACATCACATCTCCTCCGGGAAACTTTCCCTGAATTATTTTTTAATCGACTCTGCTTGCGAGTCCCGACTGTCGCTTCACCACTTTGGTATCACCTAATCACTTCCGATCTTCCAAAGCCCTTTTATAAATACCTTCCATACACCATTACTTCAGCACTAACTTGATCAGTGAAATTTACTGAGCGCTACTGTGTGCAAGGCACTGTACCAAGTGCTTTGGAAAGTACAGTAGAGTTGGAAGTTATGGTCCCTGCCCTCATGATTACAATTTAATGGAGAATTTTAAAATCTACTGGGGAATTTCATTCATTCGTTCATTCACTAGTGTTTATTGAGCGCTTACTATGTGCAGAGCACTGGACTAAGCGCTGGGAACGAACAAGTCGGCAACAGATAGAGACGGTCCCTGCCGTCTGACGGGCTCACGGTCCGATCGGGGGAGACGGACAGACGAGAACGATGGCGATAAATAGAGTCGAGGGGAAGGACGTCTCGTAAAAACGATGGCGACTAAATAGAATCAGTTTGTAAATAGATAGAATTTGTACACGTTCTCCCTTTGCTTTTTGCCCCTGTGCCTGACTTCCCCACTAGATTGTACGGTCCTTGAGGGCAGGGACCGCGTCTACTTATTCTGTTGTGTTCTCCCCAGATCTTAACTAGTTTTCCACATACAATAGGTGCTCTCATGATAGATCATTAATACATTGCGGAATTTAAGTGTTTACTGTGTACCAGGAATTGCGCTAACTGCTAAAATAATCATGTCAGGTACAGTCCCTTTCCCACCTGGTACTCAGAGTATAAGTAGGAGGGGGAACAGCTGTTCAATCTCTGTTTTACAGATGAGGAAACTGAGGCACAGAGAAAGTAAGTGACTTGCCCAAAGTCACCCAGCTGACACCTGGCAGAAGCGGGATTAGAACCCACGCCCGCTGACTCCCTAGATCGGGCTCTTTCCACTAAGCCACACTGCTTCATCCATCCATCCGTCGAACAGTCAATCGTACTTATTGAGCGCCTACTGCGTGCAGAGCAGCAGGGCCTAGTGGATGGAGCACGAGCCTGGGAGTGGGGTTCCAATCCTGCCTCCGCCACGTGTCTGATGGGCAAATCGTTTCTCTTCCTCAGGGCCCCGGCCACCTTATCTGTAAAATGGGGGTTATTATTATCAATGGTAATTATTGCGCAATTACTGCACTGTACTAAGCGCTTGGGAGAGCCCAGTGATCATTTCTCTATTTATTTTGTTAATGAGGTGTACATCCCCTTGAGTCTATATATACCGTGTTGATGTTGTCTTGTTTTTGTTTCCTTCTGTTTCGCTCCGCCGTCTGTCTCCCCCGATTAGACTGGGAGCCCGTCACTGGGCAGGGATTGTCTCTATCTGTTGCCGAATTGTACATTCCAAGCGCTTAGTACAGTGCTCTGCACATAGTAAGTGCTCAATAAATACTATTTAGTGAACACATTAGGCAAGTGGTGGAACCGGGACTAGAACCTGGTTCCTGTGATTCCCAGGACTGTGTTCTTTCCAGTAGGCAGTGCTGCCTTTTCACTGAGGGATGAAAAAAATGATCAAATATTACGGAGGTCAAAGAAATAAACGAAAGGCTCTTTATCTATGTCAGCTGTGTGACTGTGGGCAAGTCACTTAACTTCTCTGTGCCTCAGTTACCTCATCTGTAAAATGGGGATTAACTGTGAGCCTCACGTGGGACAACCTGATAACCCTGTGTCTACCCCAGCGCTTAGAACAGTGCTCTGCACATAGTAAGCGCTTAACAAATACCAACATTAATTAATTAACTATATGTTTACCTAGAATAAATTGAGTAATTACGGGAGACAAAAGATTATTCAGCTCGTGATTATAGTAATGAATCCACCTTTGTAGCAGGATCATAACCGAAGTTGCAAAGCTGAAGAGATGCATGAAAGGATTTGCTTCATATGCAGTTTTTTTCATAGGCAAATAATTTGAAAGCGACCAATCATTCACGGTCGGTAAAAGTGGTACAGACCAGACTGCAACTACAGATTCAGAAGAAGGAAGTTGAGAACGATCAGCTGAAAGAATATATGAAGGTACGAATCGAATTATTTGATTAGTTACCGTTTTTATCAGTCAATGGTATTTATTGAGCACCTGGCTCAGCGGAAAGAGCCCGGGCTTGGGAGTCAGAGGTCATGGGTTCGAGTCCCGGCTCTGCCACTTGTCAGCTGTGTGACTGTGGGCAAGTCACTTCACTTCTCTGGGCCTCAGGTACCTCCTCTGTAAAATGGGGATTAACTGTGAGCCTCACGTGAGACGACCTGATCACCCTGTATCTACCCCAGCTCTTAGAACAGTGCTCTGCACATAGTAAGCGCTTAACAAATACCAACATTATTATTACTGTGTATAGAGCCCTGTTCTTTCATTCATTCAATTGTATTTATTGAACGCTTACTGTGTGCCAAGCACTGCACTACCCACTTGGGAGAGTACAATATAACTGACACGTTTCTGCCCACAACGAGCTCACACTCTATAGGGGGAAACAAGCATTAATATAAATTGATAAATTTCAGATATGTACATATGTGCTGTGGGGATGGAAGAGAGTATGAATGAAGAAGCAAGTAAGAGCGGCGCAGAAGGGAGTGGGAGAAGAGGAGAGGGGGGCTTAGGGAAGACTTCTTGGAGGAGATGTGCCTCCAATAAGGTTTTGAAGTGGGGGAGAGCATTTATCTGCAATTATCTGTGGGCTTTGGAGAGTAGACTGTAGTTAGGTAGACACAATTCCTGCCCTCAAGGAGCTTACAGACGTTAAAATAAATTACAGATTGGGGAAATGGCGGAGTATAAAGAAATATACAGAAGCGCTTTGGGACTGGGAGTGGAGTGAAGATGACAGAGTTCAAGAGGTACAGCTCCACGTGAATAGGTGACGCAGGAGGGAGGGCAAAGAGGGTGGGGGATTGGTTAGAGAATGCATTTTGAAGGAGATACGATTTAGTTTATCATTATTAAGTGCCATCGAGTCGTTTCCGATTCATAGCGCCTCCCTGGATAGTCTTTCTCCAGAAGGTCCTGTCTTCTGCCATAATCCGTAACCTTTCTAATGGGTCTTCCGTTATCGTTGTCATGGTCTCTGTCCATCTAGCTGCCGGTTTGCCTCTTCCACGCTTTCCCTGGACTTTTCCTAGCATCAGTGTCTTCTCCAGAGAATTAGTTCTCCTGATGATGTGTCCAAAATATGCTAATCTACGTCTAGTCATCTGGCCTTCCGAACACCACTTTGGTTTAATTTGCTCCAAAATCCATTTGTTTGCCTTTCGGGCAGTGCGTGGTATTCACAACAGCCTTCTCCAACACCACATTTCAAAAGAATCGATGTTCTTTCTATCCTGTTTTTTTCACCGTCCAGCTTTCGGGTCCATACATTGTCACCGGCAACACCTTAGAGTTGACGATTTGTATTTTTGTGACAATCGTTACATCCAGCACATTTTATGGCTTTTTTCCAGGCCCTTCACAGCAAGTCTTCCCAACATTAATCTTCGGCATATTTCTTGGCTACTAGTTCTTATATTATTGATTACCGATCCCAAGAGAGAAAAACTTGTCAAGTATCTCAGTCTTCTCTCCGTCCACTACAAATGTGTTAAAACTTCCAGTTATCATGATCTCTGTTTTCTTTACATTCAAATAAAGACCCATAGTTTTGCTCTGATCATTAACTTTTCCTAATAAGTCCTTCAGGTCTTCTTCACCTTCTGCTAGTAGGGTTGTATCGTCAGCATAACGAAGGTTGTTTATAATCCTTCCTCCAATCATTACTCCTCGTCTTCATTCAGTCCGGCTTCTCTCATTAGATATTTGGTGTAAAGGATGAACAGATGAGGCAGTGAGATACATCCTTGTCTTGCACCCTTACTAATGGGAAACCAGTCTGGTTCTCCATATTCTTTTTCTTATTGTAGCCTCCTGTTTGTCATACAGGTTCTGTATTAATGCAATTAAATCATCTGGTGCCCATTTTCTTTTATGTGCCTCAGAGTTTCTTGGGATCCCCACAGTCAAAGGCCTTACTATAATCAATAACACATATGCTATCTTCCTTTTGATATTCTCTTGTCCTTTCAATTATCCAACAGACATCAGCAATAATATCCCCCGTCCCTCATCTTTTCCAGAATCCTGCTTGATCACTGGGCAATTCGCATTCCATGATTTGGTGGCCAGTGGGATTTAAGTTGGGGAAGGTGTACGTGCCTGAGGGAGGACGTGGGCAAGGTTGGCATTATAGGAGCAAAGTGTCAGGTCTAAGCGTAAACATGATAAGGTAGGAGGGGTGAGCTAATTGAGTGTCTTGCTTGAAGCTGTTGGTAAGGAGTTTCTGATCGATGGGGAAATGGATTGACCTTCCGAATGTCAGTAATAATAATACGAGATGGATGGGCGAACATCGGAGGTTTTTGAGGAGTGGGAGACAACTGAATGATTTATTTTTTTTTTCGGGAAAAATGATACCGGAATTAGAGTGAAGTATGGACTGGAGAGGAGAAAGACCGGAGGCAGGAAGGTCAGCGAGGAGGCTGATTCAGTAGTTGAGGCAGGATTTTGTAAGTGGATCAGAGGAAGGGATGGATTCTAGAGATGTGGTGAAGGTGAAACTATAGGATTTGGTGGCAGACTGAGTGTGTAGGTTGAATGAGAGAGGTAAGCCAAGAATAATGCTAAGTTTAAGGGCTTGTGAGATGGGGAAGGTGGGAGTACTCCTTATCAACCCAACCAAACCCTCTCCTCCCCTAGACGGGGAGTGATGGGAACATGTAGGGGAGGAGAGGGTTTGGTTGGAATGATCAGGAATACTGTTTTGGACATGTTAATTGTGAGGTGTCAGTGGAACATCCAAGAAGAGATGTCTTGAAGGCAGCGGAAAATGCAAGACTGTCGAGAAAGAGAGAGGACAGGGCTGGAAGGATAGATTACGGGAATCGTTCTTATAGAGATGATAGTTAATAATAATGATTGTGGTATTTGTTAAGCGCTTACTATGTGCAAAGCACGGTTCTAAGCGCTGGGGGATACAAGGTGATCAGGTTGTCCCACGTGGGGCTCACAGTTTTAATCCCCGTTTTCCAGATGAGGGAACTGAGGCACAGAGAAGTTAAGTGACTTGCCCAAGGTCACACAGCTGACTAGCGGCAGAGCCGGGATTAGAACCTGTGACCTCTGACTCCCAAGGCCGCGTTCTCTCCACTAAGCCACGCCGCTTCTCGAAGCCATGGGAGTAAATGAATTTCCCAAGGGAGTGGGTGTAAATAGAGAATAGAAGGGACATAGAACTGAGCCTTGAGTGACTCCCACAGTTATGGAGTCAGAGGAAGAGAGGGCAAAAGAGGTTGAGAAGGAGCAACCAGACAGCGAGGAAGAGAACCAAGAGATGACACTGCCAGTGGACTCGGGAGATGTGCATAGTCCGTAGTATTGAAGGCCGCTTTTAGCAAGAAGGTGGTCACTGGTGACCTCTGAATTGATGAAGGTGGCAGTTTCCATAGAGTGGAAGGTGTGGAAGCCAGATTTCAGGGAGTCAAGGAGAAAACTGGAAGAGGGGAAATGGTCGGTAGGGGAAAACAATTCACTCAAGTTTGGAAAGGAAAGGTAGGAGGGATATGGAGTGATCACTGGAAGGTTCCGTGTGGTCAAGGGCGAGCTTATTTTTAAAAGAAAATTGGGAGGATACATGGGCATGTTTGAAAACAGTGGGGAAAGAGCCTTTGGGGAGTGGCCCTAATTACTTACGAAAAATAATTAGAGGCTGAAAGTCCTTGTTTACCGTTAATATTGGACAGGGTAGTGATGGAAGTTAGGAAATGACGTGGAAAGATCCTTTCCAAAGCCTCATATTAATGTCAGTTCTCTTGGTCAATTAGCCACTCACAGGCAATTTTTATGTCATAAAAGCAAATCAAGGGCAAAAATAATTCCCACCTGAGTTTAAATCGCCCTTTGCAAGGAATATGTAGCTGGAAATTAAAACTTATTGGAACCGCTAAGATAGAACTGTGATGGTCTTGCCACAGAGAAGGCGGATTTATTTTTCCCTCTGCAAATCGCTTCTTTTATCACTGAGGAGGATCCTCATTTATCATTGGTATCGTATGTGGAACAAATTCTGAGAGTCATCCAACCTCATCTACGGTTACTGTGGATTGATATGTGGTCTAGTCAACTTTTAAAACCAAAATATAAGGTTAAAAAACGTTAATACATTTCCAGTTAGAAACAAAGAATCCGCCGTAGTGAATAAATCCATTTTTATAGAGAATTTTACTAAATAGATTGCTTTTTTGAAGACTAGGTTGCTCTTTAGAACTTATTTGGGGATCTCCTATTGCGAGATCAATCGATCGTCTTTATTGAGATACAATAAAACCCATCGCTTGGCTTAGCTGTGTAAATTGAAGTGGGAAAACAAAGAACAGTCATGTAGACGGAAATTTTACCAAGGGCAAAATTCTCTACATCTTGTGATTTTTGATCAGTAGTCACATGGTTTCACTCCTCTCCTTGAAACTAGTAATTTTTTAGGAATATAGCTCTAGTTTGAAAACAGAGCAGCAAGCAGTCTTCAAAACCATATGACATTGATGAATACGGAGGCAAGAAAAGCCAAACTATTAGCTGCAATTACTAACAGAAAATTCAAAAGGAATCTGGAAATTTTTTTTTTGGTATTCATTCATTCAGTCGCATTTATTGAGCGCTTACTGCGTGCAGAGCACTGTACTAAGCACTTGGAAAGTACAATTCAGCAATAAGGAGAGACAATCCCTGCCCACACTGGGCTTAGAGTCTAGAAGGGGGGAGACGGATGTCAAATCAAGTAAACAGACATCAATATAAAAAGAATGATTCCAAATTAAGAAGGCTTTTCCAAAAAACTTCAAATTGCATTTGGGTTTAAAAGAGATTTTCTTTTTGTGCTGCTGTAGTTATTTGAGGTCCAATAGCGCCACCCTATGTTTTGATCCAGCTATTACAATTGCAATCCCCAAAAGTTTTTTGCCATTTGAATTATTGCTTTTTTGCTTAATTTAATAATAACGTTGGTATTTGTTAAGCGCTTACTATGTGCAGAGCACTGTTCTAAGCGCTGGGGTAGGCACAGGGGAATCAGGTTGGCCCACGTGGGGCTCACACTCTTAATCCCCATTTTACAGATGGGGGAACTGAGGCACAGAGAAGTGAAGTGACTTGCCCACAGTCACACAGCTGACAAGTGGCAGAGCTGGGATTCGAACTCATGAGTCCTGACTCCAAAGCCCGTGCACTTTCCACTGAGCCACGCTGTAATTTGCTAAACCTTTGTTCCATTCAGAGCCGACACACTTCTTTCATTCAGTCGTATTTATTGAGCACTTACTGTGTGCCGAGCAGAGTACTCAGTGCTTGAGAGAGAACCATAAACAGACACATTCCCTGTCCACAATGAACTCGGTGAACTTGGCGAGAAAATAGGAAGGTCCTTATTTCCGGTCCAGAGCCTTGGTGCCCATTGCAAAGTAATTCATAAGCATCTCTATACCTTTTACAGTATAAAATGTTCCTAATATAATTGTCTGCAAAATTGCAGATAAAATCAGTAGGCAGTTTTAATGGTCCACCATTAAGGCTTTTGTAATGCTTTCAAATAGTGGTAATTGATGAAAGAGAAAAATGATTTAAGTGTGATTTATTTCAAAGCTAGTAAAGCAGATTTTCTCCACAAAAAAAGAACATTGATATTGAACTATAATTATTACTGACACCACCAAATATCAACAGATGTTTAAGTTTATACCACTTTGTACATTCCGAGCCCTTAGTACAGTGCTCTGCACATAGTAAGCGCTCAATAAATACTACTGAATGAATGAATGAATACCACTTAACTGATGAAATGTAAAACTATTGTGGGGAAGAAACTCTTTCGCAGTTATAGCACGACATTTTAAGAAAAGAATATGGGTCAGAAAATTGCGACCGCTCAGTTATCGACTCTGATTTGGGAAGAAGGTTTTATTTGTCAATAAATCTCGTTGCAGAGCCTCGAAACTAAAATAGCAGAGTGGAATACGCAATTGAGAAAACATAGACATCAGACTCTGACTTGGAAAGAAACAAATGAGCCAAAAAAGATCGCTCTGAAAAAGGCCACTAAAGTGCAGAGACAAAGAGCTGAATGCCTCGAAGCCGATATCGGGAGTCTCACTTCCCAAATTAAGGATAGGGTAAGTATCCGATCTCTCCCTGATCTCTCTCGTCGAGTGTTTCATACAAGATGATAAGAGCTCCTATATAGTCTTCTTTCACTTTCAAAGATGAGATGATAATCCACATACGTGTTTGTCGTTGCTGTTGAAATGCAGAGCAGCAGCCATGCAGAGAAGCGGCGTGGCTCAGTGGAAAGAGCACGGGTTAAGGAGTCAGAGGTCATGGGTTCTAATCCCGGCTCTGCCACTTAGCTGTGTGTCTTTGGGCAAGTCACTTAGCTTCTCGGTGGCGCAGTGACCTCATCTGTAAAATGGGGATTAAGACTGTGAGCCCCACGGGGGACAACCTGATGACCCTGTGTCTACCCCCAGCGCTTAGAACAGTGCTCTGCGCATAGTAAGCGCTTAGCAAATAACATTATTATCATTATGTCTGTGAGTACTTTCCACACTGGAGAAGCAAAAAGCTCAGTATTTGCTACATGGTCATTTTACAGGGTCATCTGTAAAATGGGGATTAAGACTGTGAGCCCCACGTGGGACAACCTGATTACCCTGCATCCACCCCAGCGCTAAGAACAATGCTCTGCACATAGTAAGCGCTTAACAAATGACCTTATTATCGTTGTGAGTACTTTCCACACTGGAGAAGCAAAAAGCAGCGCGGCTCAGTGGAGAGAGCCTGGGCTTCGGAGTCAGAGGTCGTGAGTTCGACTCCCGCCTCTGCCACTTGTCGGCCGGGTGACCGTGGGCAAGTCACTTCACTTCTCTGTGCCTCAGTTCCCTCATCTGTAAAATGGGGATTAAGATTGGAGAGCCATATGTGGGACATTGACTGTGTCCAACCTGATTATCTTATGTCTACCCCGGCACTTATTAGAGTGCCTGGCACCTAGTAAGTACTTAACAAATATTAAATATTTTATATTAATTATCCCCTTTTCCCTCTGTTCCCTCTACCCCCGCTTCACGTCTCTGCAGCTAAACCCTCTTCTCCCTCCTTTCCCTCTGCTCCTCCCCCTCTCCCGTCCCCTCCCCTCAGCACTGTACTCGTCCGCTCGACTGTATATATCTTCATTACCCTATTTATTTTGTTAATGAGATGTACGTCACCCTGATTCTGTTTATTTGCTTTTGTTTTAACGAGATGTCCTTCCCCTCTATTCTGTCTATTGCCATCGTTCTCGTCCGTCCGTCTCCCCCGATTAGACCGTGAGCCCGTCAAAGGGCAGGGACCGTCTCTATCTGTTACCGATTTGTCCATTCCGAGCGCTTAGTACAATGTTCTGCACATAGTGAGCACTCAATAAATACTATTGAATGAATAAATGAATGAATATTAATATTAAGTACCTCATTATTATTGTTATTATCATCATTATTATTATCAAAGAGGGAGTTACTCAGTGCTAACCACTATTCCTTTAAAAAACTACACAAGCACATGTTGTTCTACTGGGGGTAGGACGTATCTCTCTTATTCTTTCATCCCAAAATTAAAGTCCTATAAAATAGAGGTGGACTCGTTCCGATGTCTTTACAACAGTGTCACTCAACAGTGAGCCCCATGTTGGACGGGGACTGTGTCCAACTCGTTTAGCTTGTATCCACACTAGCGCTTAGACCAGTGTCTAGCACATAGTAAGAGCTTAATAATTAACAATATTATCATTTTACTAACAGTGTTCTAGGCGTCTGAACTGTTCTCATGCCCATCGACCGGAGGTCGGAAAAGTTTCCCTATTATATTTACAAGAGCACAAGATGCAAAACGTGCCAGAGATTTGTTTAATCTCAGTGATATTCAGGTCATGGCCACAATCGAAGGACCACTATCCTCCTCTTTCCGAGGGTTTACAAAATTTAAAACACGGAGAAGAAATTCTAAATTTTAGAGTGCTTTTGGTTTGGTCTGGTGTTTCTCACAAGCCCACAGTGTTCATCCCTGCTTTGGAGGATCTCCTTTTCCCCCTTTACAGAGTCCTACAGAGAGCAATATTTGTAATGACGTTGGTATTTGTTAAGCGCTTACCATGTGCACAGCACTGTTCTAAGCGCTGGGGGTAGATACGGGGTAATCAGGTTGTCCCCCGTGGGGCTCACAGTTAATCCCCATTTTACAGATGAGGTAACTGAGGCACAGAGAAGTTAAGTGACTTGCCCACAGTCACACAGCTGACAAGAGGCAGAGCAGGGATAACTTGGTAATAACTTACCAAGTATCTGAGCAGAAAAAAATTGCTTCGTTTAAGTCCTGCCTGCTGCTTAAGTAAGAGTAGGGTAGAAATAATAATAATACTGACAGTATTTGTTAAACAGTTACTATATGCCAAGCCCTATATTAAGCGCTGGGGTATATGCAAGATAATGAGGTCGAACACAGTCCCCGTCCCATATGAATTCACTCTAAGTGGAGAGGTAGAACTAATAGTGAATCCTCGTTTAAGAGATGATAAAACTAAGGCACTAAAAAAGTTAAGTGACTTGGCCAGAGTCACAAAGCAGGCAAGTGGCAGGATTGAAACCCTGGTGCTCCGCCTCACAACCTGCACTGTTTCCCTGGCGGTCCAGCGGCTTGGATTTGGCGCATTCACCCCCACAGACCAGGTTTTATTCCCGGTCAGGGAGGATTGCTCTTCACATGGATCCTCTCGAGACTCTAAGCATGTCTCTAGACTGTAATCTCATTATAGGCAGGGAACGTATCTGCTAAACCTGTTGTTCTGGACTCTCCCAAGTGCTTAATACGGTGCTCTGCTCAATAAATAAATATGATTGAATGGCAGGTTTCCACTAGACCACAAATTATTTACTGCAATTTCCCATTTACTACCTTGATCTTGCCTCCCCTCTGTCTGGGATGTTTTCCCTGTCTTTCTCTCTTGTTTCCCCATCTGTGTCACCCCCTGATGTTCCCCTTTGATGAGCCATCAGGGATAACAGTTCTGAGACGGGTGATGAGAGAGAAGGCAAGGAATCCTAAACAAAAGTCTGAGAAAAAGTAATAGAGTTGGGGGGTGGGGGGGGAGCGATTATTTTTCCACTCAAAAACCATTCAGTTTTACAAAGTCACATTTAAACCGGGATCATCTCGGGTCGGGCACCATATGGGGTATTTTATAAGATGAATTTGTTTAAATTTTGTTTGGAGGGCTGAACAAGACAAGAAGTTCTTCTGTTACATGATCTGTGTGTACTTCGAACATTTTCCAGGAAGCCAAGTTGTCTGAGACCTTTTCAGCTTCTAGTGTCTGGAAAAGTCATTACGAGAAGGTTGTAGAAGAAAAGACTGTACTAGAAGTTCAGATTGAAACCTTGCAAAAGTAAGAAAAACTGTAAAAATCTTTTCACTGCCTAATATGAAATGTTGTCATTATAGCATCTTATATTCTTTTCAGCACGTATAATTTAGGGAAGTACTCACGAGGTAATTAAATGTTTCCTTGTAGACTTCTGCGTTCATCCAGAATTTATAATTCGCAGTTGGTAATTTGGAATCCCTTTTGATCATCTAGGTTTTATCCTGAAACTTTCTTCTATTTTTCCTTTATGGTCAAACCATTTTTTTCAAAATTCCCGATTAAAGATCGGGGCTACAGCTCTACTGTAGTCTCCCGAGTGCTTATCACAGTGCTGTGCTCCCAGGGAGGCAGCGTGGCCTAATGGATAGAGCATGGGCTAGAGATCAGAAGGATTTGGGTTCTAATCCCAGCTCCGCCACTTGTCTGCTGTGTGACCTTGGGCAAGTCCATTCACTTCTCCGTGCCTCAGTGCTCTCATCTGTAAAATGGGGATTAAGACTGTGAGCCCAATGTGGGACATGAGCTGTGTCCAATCCAATTATCGTGTACCTACCCAAGGGCTTAGTGCCTGGCACCTAGTAAGCATTTAATTAATACCATTATTATTATTAAGAGCTCAGTAAACACCCCTGATTTGGTGATGGAGCATAAACTGTAGTTCATAGCAGGAGCTGAAAATTCCTTTCCTCCCCACCCTTGTCCATGGAGGTTTGCTGCAATGTTTTCTGTGAACCATAGCTGGATTCGCAATATCGCAATTTGTAATAACGGAATTCACGAGCTTAGTACAGTGCTTTGCACAGAGTAAGTGCTCAGTAAATACGATTGAATGAATATCCAGCCTGTACAAATAGCAGAGAGTAAAGAAGAGGGCTGGGACTGAGAGCTAGTAATCCTGGAGTGTTTTTGTTTTGTTTTGTTTTTTTAATGGTATTTATTAAATGTTCACTATGTTAGAGACACAGTGGTAGATACAAGCAGAATGGCCTAAATTCATTCAATAGTATTTATTGAGCGCTTACTATGTGCAGAGCACTGTACTAAGCGCTTGGAATGTACAACTCGGCAACCGATAGACACAATCCCTGCCCAATGATGGGCTCACAGTCTAATCGGGGAGACAGACAGCAGATGGAATGAGCCCACAACTGGGAGTCAGAGGACCCGGGTTCTGATCCCGGTTTTGCCAATTGCATGCTGTGTGACCTTGGACAGATCACTTAACTACTCCGTTCCTCAGTTCTCCTGTTCTCCCTCATGCAGCGTGGCTCAGTGGAAAGAGCCCTTGAGAGTCAGAGGTCATGGGTTCGAATCCCACTATGCCACTTAGCTGTGTGACTGTGGGCAAGTCACTTAACTTCTCTGTGCCTCAGTTACCTCATCTGTAAAATGGGGATTAAGACCGTGAGCCTCACGTGGGACAACCTGATTACCCTGTGTCTACCCCAGCGCTTAGAACGGTGCTCTGCATATAGTAAGCGCTTAACAAATACCAACATTATTATTATCACTTATACTGTGAGCCCCGTGTGGAACAGGAACTGTGTCCAACCTAATTAACTTGCATCTATTCCAGAGCTGAGAACAGTGTTTGACATACAATATGTGCCTATCAAATAAAAGAAAAAAAAGAAAAAAAGCTAATTGGGTTGGATACAGTCGCTGTCCCACGTGGGGCTCACAGTCTTAATCCCCATTTTATAGATGAGGGAACTGAGGCCCGGAGAAGTGAAGTGACTTGCCCAAGATCAAACAGCAGAGCTGGGAAGATTCCTTCTGCCAACCATTGTGTGCTGGGTACACAATGGGTGTGCTAGGAACCTGTGGAGGTAACTGACCGTTTCTCGCAGAAGAGGAGTTATGGGAAGCAGCCAGTTCATTCATTCATTCAATCGCATTTACTGAGCGCAAAATGTGTACAAAGCACTGTACTAAGTGCTTGGGAGATTACAATTTAACCCCAGACACATGCCCTGCCCACAACGAGCTCATGGCAGGACAACTTTTGTTACCCTCTACCTTCAGGGAACATACATGACCAAAACTGAGCTCCTCATCTTCCCTCCCAAGCCCGGTCCTCTCCCTGACTTCCCTATCACCGTGCAGGGTACGACCATCCTTCCCGTCTCTCGGGCCCGCGACCTCGGTGTCATCTTTCACTCGGCTCTCTCGTTCACCCCACGCATCCGATCCGTCACCAAAACCTGACGGTCTCACCTTTATAATATCGCCAAGATCCGCCCTTTCCTCTCCACCCGAACGGCTATCTTACTGTTACGGGCTCTCGTAATATCCCGGCTAGATTATTGTGTCAACCTTCTCTCCGATCTCCCTTCCTCCTCTCCCGCCCCGCTCCGGTCTATTCTTCACTCCGCTGCCCGGCTCATCTTCCCGCAGAAACGCTCTGGGCATGTCACTCCCCTTCTTAAAACCCTCCAGTGGTTGCCTATCGACCTCCGCATGAAACAAAAACTTCTCACTCTGGGCTTCGAGGCTCTCCATCACCTTGCCCCCTCCTAACTCTCCTCCCTTCTCTCTTGCCACCGCCCACCCGGCACGCTCCGCTCCTCCGCCGCCCACCTCCTCACCGTCCCCCGTCCTCGCCTATCCCGCCGTCGACCCCCGGTCCACGTCCTCCCGCGGTCCCGGAACGCCCTCCCTCCTCACCTCTGCCAAACTGATTCCCTTCCCCTCTTCAAAACCCTACTTAAAGCTCACCTCCTCCAAGAGGCCTTCCCGGACTGAGCTCCCCTTTTTCCTCTGCTCCCTCTACCCCCCCCACCTCTCCGAAGTTAAACCCTCTTTTCCCCCCTTTCCCTCTGCTCCTCCCCCCTCCCTTCCTCCGCTCAACTGTATATATCTTCGTTACCCTATTTACTTTGTTAATGAAATGTACATCTCCTTGATTCCATTTATTTGCTATTGTTTTTACGAGACGTTCTTCCCCTCGACTCTATTTATCGCCATCGTTCTCGTCTGCCCGTCTCCCCCGATGAGACCGTAAGCCCGTCAAACGGCAGGGACCGTCTCTATCTGTGGCCGACTTGTTCATTCCAAGCGCTTAGTACAGTGCTCTGCACAGAGTAAGCGCTCAGTAAATACTAATGAATGAATGAATACATTGTCTGTTGGATCTCAGTTGTGTGAGGCTATTTACCACCTCCTGAAAGAGCTAAATCTTCCGCCTGTCGATCGATCAATTTAAACGTTTGTTGGGTGCTTACTATATGCCGAGCACTGTATTCATTCATTCAGTCATATTTATTTAGTGCTTACTGCATGCGTGGCACTGTAATAAGTGCTTGGAATGTACAATTCTGCAACAGATAGAGACGGTCCCTGCCCAACAACGGGCTCACAGTCTAAAAGGGGAAGACAGACAACAAAACGAAACAAGTAGTCAGGCATCAATACCATCAAGATAAATAGAATCATAGATATGTACACATCATTAAGAAAATAGAAAAATAAATATATCCAAATATACACAAGTGCTGTGGGGAGGGGAATGGGGTAGAGCAGAGGGAATGGGGAGGAGAGAAGGGGCAGAGGGAAAGGGAGGGCTCAGTCTGGGCAGGCCTCCTGGAGGAGGTGAGCTCTCAGTAGGGCTTCGAAGAGGGGAAGAGAGTTAGTTTGGCGGAGGGGAGGAGGGAGGGCGTTCCAGGCCAGAGGTAGGACGTGGGCCAGGGGTCGACGGCGGGGACAGGCGAGAACGAGGCACCGTGAGGAGGTGAGCGGCAGAGGAGCGGAGTGTACGGGGTGGGCAGTAGAAAGGGAGAAGGGAGGTGAGGTAGGAGGGGGCACGGTGATGGAGAGCTTTGAAGCTGTACTAATCACTTGGGAGAGTACAGTGTAATAGAGTTGGTAGACAGGATCCCTGCTCTCAATCAAAGAAGTAATTGTTGGTACTTACTGAGAACTTATTTTACGCAGAGAACTGAACTACGTGCTTACTTAGACCGTGAGCCCGTCGGTGGGTAGGGACTGTCTCTATCTGTTGCCGCATCGTACGTTCCAAGCGCTTAGTACAGCGCTCTGCACACAGTAAGTGCTCAATAAAAACGACTGAATGAAATGGAGAACGCCAGAATAATAGACCTTAAGTACAAATAAATTGCAGGGTGGGGAAAGCTGCTAAAAATATAAAAATATGAATGCAAGTGCTGCGGGTGTTTGGGAGAGTAGCTAAGTGCTTAGAGGGGATGGACTCGAGGATATGAGTGATCCATCAATCAGTGGTATTTATTGGGACTTTAGTATGTTTTACCAATCAGTTTTTTGCCAATGAGTTTGGGAAGATTAACATTTTGAAAATTTAGATATTTACTTATGAATATTTATTATCAATTAATATTTGTTTAGATTCGTGTTATCTTGATTTTATCACTGCTCTTTAATATGTTCAGATGACTTTGGTTATATTTCAGGATCTTGGAAAAAATTAATCATACTCTACATTATTTCCTACGGGAAACTATATTTTATTTAGCACTCTTGGGTTAACAGTTTCGTTGAACGAATTAAAAGCTTTAATTTAGGGTATCCCTGAATAGTGATTCATTTTGCACTGCCTTTTCTCAGTCCCGATCCATTATACAAGTTAGATGTGACTATCTAATATTTACATCTGGTTTTATGTTTTTAATATGCATTAGCCTTATCAATCATATTGATCGCTTTTAAATATTGCCGTTTCATCAAGTGTTTGTCAGGCATTCTTTGAACTGTTATAATCCTTTGATGAGAAATATTTTCCTAGCTTGCAAAATATTATCAGAATGTTAGTGAAGATCATCCTTAACATATTTCTGGGATATTCCCACATTTTTTTTTTATCTCGTATAAAGACAAATCATGAGTCTTTTGGAAGATTTGAAAAAAATAGAAGACAGTGGAAGAAATTCAACTGAAGACCTTCTTGAAAAGCTTCATTCCAGTGATTCAAAAAATGAATCCATTAACCATGAGAATGAAAAAATAAAGGTACAGAATATTAATATTAGGATAGTAATATTGAGATTGATGCCTGCTGTTAGAATCCTTTTCTTTCTTCCAAGTTGAGGGGACCCAAAGATGTCCTATTACCTTAGAGCCCCCAGTATGATTGTTTTCTACTTTTCTCCAGAATATGAAACAAAGCCGGATTTTCAGTTGCAATGAAATTTGCAAATTGCAATGTCAAGAAATACACAAAAGTAATAATAATAATGTTGGTATTTGTTAAGTGCCTACTATGTGCAGAGCACTGTTCTAAGCGCTGGGGTAGACACAGGGGAAATCAGGTTGTCCCACGTGGGGCTCACAGTCTTAATCCCCATTTTCCAGATGAGGGAACTGAGGTGCCGAGAAGTGAAGTGACTTGCCCACAGTCACGCAGCTGACAAGTGGCAGAGCCGGGATTCGAACCCATGACCTCCGGCTCCAAAGCCCGTGCTCTTTCCACCGAGCCACGCTGCTTCTGCAAATACACCTGCAACTTGTAGGAGAGGGTTTGGTTTTAAACGTTAGGAGTATAAGTTAGCTTGTGTGTGACTTTTTTGGAATAGCAGTGTAATATGGAGTTGTCAGTAAGTTCTGAAGTGATTAATTGAGGAAAAAAGTAATGAAGACAGTGACTTTCTCTTAGACCGCTGCATTTAAAAGCTACCTTGTTCCTATCAGCTGAGTAATGATGACGATGATAATAGTAATACTGATTGTTGCATTTGTCAAGCACTTACTACGTGCCCAGCGGTATAGATATGAAAATCAGGGCAGAAAAGTCCCTGTCCCAAATGAGCCTCACAGTCTAAGAAGGAGGGAGAACAGGTAGTGACTTCCCATCGTACCGATGAGGGAACTGGGCCACAAAAAGTTAAATACTTGTGATATTTGTTAAGAACTTACTAGGTGTCAGGCACTGTACTAGGTGCTTGGGTGGGGGTGGGGGGGAATACAAGGGAATTAGGCTAGACGCACTCCCTTTCCCACATAGGGCTCACCGTCTTAATCCTTAATGATTTCCCCAAAGTCACCCAGCCATGAGGTGACAGATCCAGGATTAGAACCCAGATCCTCTGACTCCCAGGCCCATGTTCTTTCTACTAGGTTACACTGCTACTCTGCTACTCGTGAACTAGAAATTTAATTCATTAACTAGGCCAGTTCAAAATTGAATGAAAAACTGTAGGGATCCACTAAAACACTAGGAAATGTCAGTATCATTTAATAGGAGGACTTATTTTAGATAATTATTTTTAGAGAACAGAAAAGGGGATATTCAGCACCCTTCTTTTGAAGTGATCAATTAGTTTGTATAGAGGTTAGGCTTACAGAATTTGCAGATGTATATGGCGTTTAGAATATCGTTGCCTATCTGTGCAGTTATTGAGATGTCCTTCTCATATAAAGTAGATTGGGACGATTTAAAAAGCTCAGAGAAAATGTGCCATTGAAATGTTTCACTGTCAGTCGTTTGGGTACAGAACATCTCCTGGGATGATTTTACATAAAAGTTTTTCATTGATTTTTATAATGGCCCATTAAATTCCTTTTCAAGGACTTTAGTTTCCCAAGGGCTAGTGTACTTACTATGGAGTGTCCTTTACTTGGACAAAAGTAAAATCCAGTGATATTGGATTATTTAATATCTTTTCTGTAATATGGACGTCTCTAGTTCCAGCTACCTAGTGCTGGCATTGCATTCTATCTAGTGTTCTTTCCATTTTCAGGTAGATAATAACTATTGATAAAAATGAGAATAACAATTGCATTATTAAGCATTTACTGTGTGCCAAACACTGGGCTAGCTCTGAGGTAAGCACCAGATAATCAGGTCGGACCTTGTCCCTGTTTCACATGGGATTCACAGTCTAAAATGAGAGCGTAATGAGACATTTTACTTCTCTGTGCCTCAGTTCCCTCATCTGTAAAATGGGGATTAAGACTCTGAGCTCCACTTGGGGCAACCTGATTACCTTGTATCTACCCCAGTGCTTAGAACAGTGCTTGGCACATAGTAAGTGCTTAACAAATACCATCGTTATTATTATTATCATATTACAGTGCTTTGCACACAGTAAATATGATTGACTGAATAAATATAATTGAATGAATGAATGAGCTATTGTCTTAGATTTAGCCTCTCAACTTTACGGAATTTGAATTCTCCCTCCTGATTCCTTCTTGAGGGTCTATTTGAATTTATTTTACAGTATTTGTTAAGCGCTTACTATGTTCCTGGCACCGTACTAAGCTCTGGGGAAAATACGAGGTAATCAAACTGGACATAGTCCCTATCCCACATGGGACTCACACTCTTAATTAAGTTAATTAAGTTAAGTTAATTAACGGCTACTTAATCCCTTTTTAGCAGATGAAGAAACAGGTATAAAGAAGTTAAGTGACTTGCCGAAAGTCACACAGCAGGCAAGTGGCAGGGCGGGATTAGAACCCCTGTCCTCTGTCTTCCAGGCCTATGCTCCTTCCATTAGGCCACACTGCTTCTCGGTAATGGGTGATACTTCCACTCTGTCATGATCCATGACTTTTCAGGCCCTACTACCAAGTTATATGTTCATTCCAGAGGTTAGACGCTTCATCTTTGATTGAAGTGATTCATACAATGTTACATTTACCAAAGCTTTGGAATATTATTCAAAGAAAGCCATGAAATACAGTAAAAAGTGATATTTCAACCCCTTAACTGTGGCTATAAATACAGTCTTGACATACTATAATAATAATGATGTTTATTGACAAGTTCCATCAGTATTGTTTTAGGACACCTGATGAACATTTCATTAGTCCTTATTCAATTTAATGCAAACATTTACTTTCTCTAAGCTGTAAACTTACTATGGGCAGGGAATGTGTCTCTTGTTATATTGTACTCTCCCAAGGGCTTAGTACAGTAGTGGGAAGCAGCGTGGCTCAGTGGAAAGAGCCCGGGCTTCGGAGTCAGAGGTCATGAGTTCGACTCCCGGCTCTGCCACTTGTCAGCTGTGTGACGGTGGGCAAGTCACTTCACTTCTCTGTGCCTCAGTTTCCTCGTCTGGAAAATGGGGATTAACTGTGAGCCTCACGTGGGACAACCTGATGACCCTGTATCTCCCCCAGCTCTTAGAACCGTGCTCTGCACATAGTAAGCGCTTAACAAATACCAACATTATTATTATTATTATTACAGTGCTCTGCACACAGTAAGCTCTCAATAAATACGACTGAATGAATGAGCTTGTTGGATCCAAGGAAAATTTTCATCATTTAATATATAGCCACTGTGTAAATTTATTTGGTGGTTATAATTTGAGTTAATGTGATATCACTACAATTTAAAATGTTACAGTAACAAAAATATAGTTGATCGAAAGCTTGTAGCAGTCTTTTCAGGTTAAATTTCTAAATTTCCACACTTAGAGCTTTAGAATATTATGATTGTATTTTGACATTTTTACCTTATTTATTTGTTCTTTCCAATACTTTACTACAAAAAATGTAATTGTTCTTATTTTTTCAATTCCTTAATAGAGCACCTTTGCTGCTTTGAAGGACAAGGTTGCTTCTGTTGAAGAGGAGCTCTTAGAATTGCAAGAAGTTGAAAAACAGCAGAAATTTCTTGCAGAAGAGTATAAAACTCAGGTGACTACTGGCAGTACTCTATGTTTAGAGGTTCAAAATGCAACATTAGCTGCAAAAGCACTTTAGTAAGCACTTGGCTGGCTTAGTGGAAAGAGAGGGACTTGGGAGTCAGAGGTCGTGGGTTCTGATCCCGACTCTTGCCCCTTGTCTGCCGTGGGACTTGGACAAGTTGCTTCACTTCTCTGTGCCTCAGTTCCCTCATCTGTAAAATGGCTTTTAAGACAGTGAGCTCCACTTGGGGCAACTTGATTACCTTGTATCTACCCCAGTGCTTAGAATAGTGCTTGGCACACAGTAAGTCCTTAACAAATACCATCGTTATTATTATCATTATTGCAGTGCTTTGCACACAGTAAATATGATTGACTGAATAAATATGATTGAATGAATGAATGAATGAATGAGCTATTTTCTTAGATTTAGCATCTCAACTTTACGGAATTTGAATTCTCCCTCCTGATTCCTTCTTGAGGGTCTATTTGAATTTATTTTACAATATTTGTTAAGCGCTTACTCTGTGCCTGGCACCGTACTAAGCTCTGGGGTAAATACAAGGTAATCAGGCTGGACACAGTCTCTATCCCACATGGGGCTCACACTCTTAAACCCCATTTTACAGATGAGGTGACTGAGGCACAGAGGAAGTGAAGTGACTTGTCCAGGTCACACAGCAGACAAGTGACGGAGCTGGGATTAGGTCCTTCTGACTCTCAGGCCTGTGATCTATTCATTCAGTTGGATGATGAGGTTATAGTCAGTCTGCTAGGCCATGCTGCTTTTCTACCGACCTGTTAGAATTTGACATTCTCATGGTTTATTGCGATAACACCTGTAAGTAGACATTGCATTGTGAACATTTGGATTTCCAGTGAGAGGATTTATACTTAAAATTGATCTCGAGGCAATAGTGATGGCTTAAATAATAGCCGTAATCGGTTATTTACCATTTAATCTTGTAGTGTTTGACATGAAAATACAGGGATGCAGATTTAGCATGGAAAGATCAATCAACTAAATGACTTCTATTAGGTGAAATTTAAGAGTTAAAAAGTGATACGTCAAACTGTATAATGGTTTGCTCCCACTAGGCAGTACGTGGGTGCTTATTCCTGCCACTGCTTCTTGGACATGAATTATTGTTTGTCGTAAAATAATAACGTTGGTATTTGTTAAGCGCTTACTGTGTGCAGAACACTGTTGTAAGCGCTGGGGTAGATCCAGGGTAGTTAGGTTGTCCCACTTGAGGCTCACAGTCTTAATCCCCATTTTACAGATGAGGGAACTGAGGCGCAGAGAAGTGAAGTGACTTGCCCAAAGTCACACAGCTGACAAGTGGCAGAGCCGGGATTCGAACCCATGACCTCTGACTCCCAAGCCCGGGCTCTTTCCACTGAGCCACGCTGCTTCTAAAAGACGGAGCCCCATGCGGTGTTACAGGATAATCAGATATGTTCTGTCCTCAGGTACAGAAGTTACAAGCAGCAGCCGAAGAAGTGAAAAGCAGATATGCAAAAGTATTGCATGAAAATAAACTAATGAAAGCAAGTAAGGATTTAGAATTAGAGGAGGTAAGATTACTTTTCTGATCTACACATGCCAAATTTTTGCAGAACATAGTTTATAAATGTAGTGAGGTATTCAAAAATAATACAATACGTAAACTGTTTTAAGTAGTTACAAAAATCTGATTCTGTAGCCTTTCCTAGGTTTCTCAGAGCACAGTTTATAAATATAGTGAAGTATTTAAAAATAGAATATGTAAACTGTTTTAAATAGTTACAAAACTCTGATTCCGTAGCCTTTCCTAGTAAGAGCCTTACCTCTGCAGGAAGCTTGTATCCTTGTGAAGATTTATAGGCTTAACAAATAGGACTAAAGTGCTTATATCATTCTTTGAATTCCTTTAGAAGTGTATTTGGTAAATGGTAAAATAATGCATTTTGGAGTAAATCATATTGTTTGTATTATTGCATCTCGATAACCACAGGTTTATCACCTTTCCATCAGTGCTAAAATTCAATATCTGGTGCACTGTCCGGATATTATAATTACTCTTAGTTTATTAATATTCTTGATTATCTACATTTCTCAGCAATGAGCTTTGTTCACACAAATGCCGAAGAAATTTGGCCTGTGTATTTGCTAGCAACGATATGGAGATCATAATAATGATGTTGGTATTTGTTAAGCGCTTACTATGTGCAGAGCACTGTTCTGAGCACTGGGGGAGATACAGGGTCATGAGGTCGTCCCACGTGAGGCTCACAGTTAATCCCCATTTTACAGATGAGGGAACTGAGGCACAGAGAAGTTAAGTGACTTGCCCACAGATTCCCTGGAAGCCCCTTAGAAACTACCCAGTGTCACGTGGCAGGCAAGTGGCAGAGCGGCGACTAGCACCTCTCAGGCTTGTGCTCTTTGAACTGGGCCATGTTGCTTCTCAATTAATTTTGATTCTTGGAAGTATTTGAAATCGATATGTAAACGTTTAATTGGAGAAATATTTCTCCACCGTTTTCTACATGGATGATTCCCAGATCTACCTCTCCAGTCCTGACCTTTCTTCTTCTCTCTAGTCTCTCATTTTGTCCTGCTTTCAAGACATCTCTACCTGGATGTCTCACTTGCCACCTCAAACCGAACATATCTAAAAGAGAACTCCTCATCTTCCCATCCAAACCCTGTCCTCCCCAAGACTTTCTCATTACCGTAGACCGCCACCACCATCCTCCCCGTCTCAGAAAGCTATAAGCTTGGCATTATCCTTGAGTGATCTCTGTTATTCAGCCGGCGTATTCGGTCTGCCACTAAATCCTCTCTAGAATCTGATCCTTTCTACCCGCCCCACCGTTACTACGCTGATCCAGGGACTTACCATATCCTGCCTTGACTAAATTAACCACCTCACTGACCTCCCTGCTGCCTGGGTCTCCCCAACCCCCCTCTTACTTCACACTGTTACCTATATCATTGTAAAAAAATAAACTGTCCATGACTCCAACCTCTGATGATTGCCCACGCATCTCCACATGAAACAGAAACTCCTCACCGTTGACTTTAATGCACTCAGACAACGCTCCCCTTTCCTACCTTACCTTGTTAATCCACTCCTACTGCCTAGTCTGCCCACTCTGCTCCTCTAATGCCAACCTCCTCGCTCCTCCTTGATCTCATCTGGGTCACCTCCGACCCCTTCCCCACATCCTCCCTCTGGGCTGAAGGAGAAGAGAAGCAGCATGGCGTAGTGGACAGAGCGCACGCCTGGGAATCCGCAGGTCGTGGGTTCTGATCCCGGCTCTGCCACGTGTCCGCTGTTTGACGCTGGGTAAGTCACTTCGCTTCTCTGGCCCCCAGTTACCTCAGCTATAAAATGGGAATTGAGACTGCGAGCCCCACGTGGGACAGGGACTGTGTCCAACTCGATTTGCTCGTATCCACTCGGTACAGTGCCTGCCACACATTATGCGCTTAACGAATACCGTAATTATCATTATTATTATCCCTCATTCATTCAATCATATTTATTGAACACTCACGGTGTGCAAAGCACTGTCTGAGCGCTTGGGAAAAAGCAATATAACAACAGACAGACTCATTCCCGGCCCACAGTGAGCTCACAAAATACAGGATCCCTCCTGCTTCGTATCCAACAGACCCTCACTCTCCCCATTTTCAAAGGCCTTCTAAAATCGCATCTCTTCCAAGAAGGCTTCCCTGAATAAACCTTCATTTCCTTGTCTAAACCCTCCCTTCTGAATCACCTATGCACTAGACACTGTTCCCAAGATATGCTTTGATATTCACCCTTTCCTCAGCCCCACAGCACTTCCGTACATATTCATCTGTAATTTATTTTGCTGTCTGTCTTCCCCTCTAGTCCGTACGCTCCGTGTGGGCAAGGAACATATCTCCCAACTCTGTCGAATTGTACTTTCTGAAGTGCCCACTACATTGCTCAGTGCCCACTACGTTATATCCCGGCTAGACTACTGTGTCAGCCTTCTCTCTGACCTCCCTTCCTCCTCTCTCGCCCCGCTCCGGTCTATTCTTCACTCCGCCGCCCGGCTCATCTTCCCGCAGAAACGATCTGGGCATGTCACTCCCCTTCTTAAACAACTCCAGTGGTTGCCTATCAATCTCCGCTCCAAACAAACACTCCTCACTCTAGGCTTCGAGGCTCTCCATCACCTTGCCCCTTCCTACCTCTCCTCCCTTCTCTCTTTCTACCGCCCACCCCGCAGGCTCCGCTCCTCCGCCGCCCACCTCCTCACCGTCCCTCGGTCTCGCCCATCCCGCCGTCGACCCCCGGGCCACGTCCTCCCGCGGTCCCGGAACGCCCTCCCTCCTCACCTCCGCCAAACCGATTCTCTTTCCCTCTTCAAAACCTTACTTAAAAATCACCTCCTCCAAGAGGCCTTCCCAGACTGAGCTCCTCTTCCCCCTCTACTCCCTCTGCCATCCCCCCTTTACCTCTCCGCAGCTAAAGCCTCACTTTCCCCTTTTCCCTCTGCTCCTCCCCCTCTCCCTTCCCATCCCCACAGCACTGTACTCGTCCGCTCGACTGTATATATTTTCGTTACCCTATTTATTTTGTTAATGAATCGTACATCGCCTCGATTCTATTTAGTCGCCATCGGTTTTTACGAGATGTTCTTCCCCTCGACGCTGTTTAGTGCCATTGTTCTCGTCTGTCCGTCTCCCCCGATTAGACCGTAAGCCCATCAGACGGCAGGGACCGTCTCTATCTGTTGCCGACTTGTTCATCCCAAGCGCTTAGTACAGTGCTCTGCACATAGTAAGCGCTCAATAAATACTATTGAATGAATGAATGAATTGCTCAGTCAGCACTCAGTAAATACCGTTGACTGATTGAGGAAGAACAGACACATTCCCTGCCCACAATGAGTTTACAGTCTAGAGCGGGGGACCCAGACATCAATATAAATAAATAAATTACAGATATGTACATAAGTGCTGCGGGGCTGGGAGGCGGGGAGGGACAAAGGGAGCAAGTCAGGGTGACACAGAAGGGAATGGGAGTTGAGGAGAATGGTTAGAGAAGGAGTGTCATCCATTCATTCATTTATTGAGTGCTTTCTGTGTGAAGAGCACTGTACTAAGCACTTGGGAAAGTACAATACAGCAATAAAGAGAGACAGTTTGCTACCCGTGCCAGCAGCCTTGGAACGAGAGAGTGCAACAGAATGAGATTTCCCCACCGTTGATCTCTGCATTCATTCAATAGTATTTATTGAGCGCTTACTCTGTGCTAAGCGCTTGGAATGAACAAGTCTGCAGGATCCCAACCTCCACGTTCGACCGGAAGCTGGTGGATCTTCAAACCAAACATCAGCCAGCCGGATTTATTGAGCACTTGCTGTGCGCAAAGCACTGGACCAGATGCTTCGGAGGGTACACTATAACCATAGATCGGACATATTCCTTGCCCGCAACAAGCTTACCGTCTATGCGTATACCACATCGTTTCAACAGAATACGTTGCGTTCGTCAATCTCGTAGACAAGACTGTAAGCCCTTCAAAGGGCAGGGACTGTCTCTACCTGTTACCGATCTGTACAGTCCGAGCGCTTAGTACGGTGCGCTGCACATAGTAGGCGCTCGGCAGATACTATTGAACGAATGAAAATAAAGATCCCGACTGTCCTCGCATCTGGCACTAAATTTTTCTTCAATGCTGTCTCCCAGGTGAGAAGCCAGAAGGAAGCACATTTTAAGGAATTAGAGCGTGCTCGCGGTTTACCGAAGGCAGCGGAACGGAGGCTGCAGGAGTGTCACAAAAACCTCTTGTACTTCAAAGGGAGATGCGCAGAGCAGACCCAAACGGTTAGGGAACTTCAGGTTCAGGTGCTTAGAGAACTAGTTTGGATTCTTGGGGAGCGTGGGACAAAGGATGGGGAGCGATGCGACCAGCTGAGGGCACTCGTCTCTGGGTCGGTTTTCAGTGTGGATTGCTGTCCACGGCCCGTCCGACTTGGCTGCTGGAAAATCAGTTTCCCAAGCAGATGTCGGGATCAACTCTGGGTTACTGTTCCCCGCGCATTTTCCGGACCGTCGCTCGAGTGGAACACAGGGAGTGTAGACCGTTATTAGGTTGTTTTAAGCAATCAGTCAATCTATCAGTGGTGTTTATTGAGCCCCACGTGGGACAACCCGATTGCCTTGTAATAGTAATCATAATGGTGGTATTTGTTAAGCGCTTACTATGTGCAAAGCACCGTTCTAAGCGCTGGGGGATGCGAGGTGATCAGGTTGTCCCACGTGGGGCTCACGGTTTTAATCCCCCTTTTACAGACGAGGGAACTGAGGCACAGGGAAGTTAAGTGACTCGCCCAAAGTCACACAGCTGACAAGCGGCGGAGCCGGGATTCGAACCTATGACCTCTGACTCCCAAGCCCGGGCTCTTTCCACCGAGGCAAGCTGCTTCCCCAATCTACCCCAGTGCTTAGAACAGTGCTTAGCACGTCGTAAGCACTTAACAAATACCATAATTATCATTTATTGAGCGCTCGCTATACGCAGCACAATATGTGGCTCAGGGGAAAGAGCCCGGGCTTTGGAGTCGGAGGTCATGGGTTCGAATCCCGGCTCTGCCACTTGTCAGCTGTGTGACTGTGGGCAAGTCACTTAACTTCTCTGGGCCTCAGTTACCTCATCTGTAAAATGGGGATCGAGACCGTGAGCCCCACGTGGGACAACCTGATTCCCCTGTGTCTACCCCAGCGCTTAGAACAGTGCTCTGCACATAGTAAGCGCTTAACAGATACCAACATTATTACTGAGGGGGAGAGTCCCATACAACAGAGTTGGTAGACATATTCCCTGCCCATAGTGAGTTTATAATCCAGAGGATGCGTACATTGCTGGGATTAAAGAAACTCTATTCATCAGAACAGCTAAACTCCTTTGTTTTAAATGCCACTGATGGATGTTTTTTTATGGTATTTGTTAAACGCTTATTAGTTGCCAGGCACCATACTAAGTTGTGGGCTAGATAGAAGCTAATCAGGTTGAACACAGTTCATGTCCCACATGGGGCTCACAGTATTCCTCCCCATTTTACAAATGAGGTAACTGAGGCACAGAGAAGTGAAGCAACTTGCCTAAAGTCACACAACAGACAAGTGACAGAGCTGGGATTAGAACCCAGGTCCTTCTGACTCCCAGGCCTCTGTGTCCATTAGGCCACACTGCTTCTCCTGATTGATTGATTGATTGTAGGTACATGGCAAAATATTCCGTATGTCAAATCACCCCAAGAGAATTTGAAACTTTTATGTGGCTGTTTGTTACAAATACTCAAGCACATCAGTTCTTTCAAAAATGGATGTGTTCTCTGGGTACTGTTGATTACATCTCATTTCTTGTTGCAATACGTTGAGGGAATGATAGAGAAGCTGTGTTGAATTTTAAAGGCTTTTACATAAAGTATTCCTAATGGCTCCCAAATATTGCTTTGCTTTCATACATTTTGATTATATTTTTGTTACAACAAATTTGGTGCTGAATTTCCAGTGGAAATGCATGGTGGATTTTATTTAAGCCATCAAATTGTGTAGTAAACCATGATCAATACTAGCACCACACTGAAATCTATTTATATTGCCCTGTGGAAATAGCTGAAGAAAAACGCTCAATACAGTGATGCACACACAGTAAGCGCTCCAAAAACACCATTTATTCAATTAGGCCTTCCATAAGACATAGCTGGTTGATTTGTATTTTTTTTTTAACCCCGGCATATGAGGTAATATAATTGACTTTGAAAGTAAATTACCTGACAATATGTATCAGTTACTGAAAATTGTAAACTAAGGGGTAAAATGATTCATAATAAGATCCGTGATGGAGCAAAGTCTTGTAACCTCAAAGTCAGGAGACTGGGTTTGAATCTTGAATCTTCCTTTAGGATAAATAAGCCTTGGCACTTTAGTTTCCCCATCCATAAAATAAATAAAGGAGACAAATGAGACTGCATTGAATTAAAGTATTGTAAAAACCTAAGGTAGTAATGAATCCAAAATAACTTTACTATTTCTCCCCCATAGGTTGATGAAAACGACAGTCTTTTGAAAGCGCTCTCTTTGGAAGAGAAAAACTGTCACATCCGCTTAAAATGTGAAAGCCTAGAAAGGTAAGTGTGAGATCGACCAGTCGTTTTTGTTATATTTTTCTTAACGTCATATGATTTTATAAATGTATATTTTGTGGGAGAAGAAAATTGGAACAGATGGATGCAGATAATGCGGAGCTGGAAAATAAGCTGGCGAGCCAAGAAGAGCATCTTAAATTCAGTGAATTGCAACTTAAGAAGAAATCGGCAGAATACGGAGCCTTGGCCAGAAAATTGGAAGCTACGTTAGAGGAAGGAAGGCAAAAGGTATAACCGTCCTTTATCTTGGCTTTATACCAGTCTCTCTTTACGATGATAAGTTTATTTTGCCGAACGAGTTTCCGGAATGTTATTTTTATACTGATGGCAGAGGCTGAATCCACAAGCCAGAATATTAGTCTTCATATACTTCACTACCCTCTTCTGGAGAGTCAAGTAAATTGACAGGATCAATTTTTGTAAAATGGTGAAATGATAAGCAATAGCGGGAAAACAGAAAGCACAATTGACAAGACATCTAGGGAAGCCCTGATTTAGACCCCACTAGGTCAACAATAAGAACATTAAGTCCAAAAATTAGTTTTCAGTCATGGATGTTTGCTAAGTCCTAATCTTACCTTTTTAGAGTGAGTAATTTGATCAAAGCAGAGCAGTTGGATCTTTGAGGGTGGGAACCTCTCCAAGGTAAAGTTATACTGTTCTCTCCCAAGTGCTTAGTACAGTGCTCTGCACACAGTAAATGCTCAATAAATACCATGGATTGATTGCTACTTAAGAATGGCATCCTGACCACCATAATTTACTAACCACACTGCAACGTGCCAAGCCCAGAACGAAGCTCTGGGAGTTACGCAGTGAAGATTAACAGGTAAAGTTTCCACCCCCAAGGAGCTGTTCAGTGGGAAGAGTTTAGAAAAATCCTTAAAATGATCAAACTCCTTAGTGACCCAGGAATCACAGATAAGGTTCTTCAAAACTCATACCTTTAACAGCTATTTAATAATGGTACTCAATATTGTGCTGTTGTGTTTTAAATTATATTAGGAGAAGCAGCATGGCCCAGTGGCTAGAGCACAGGCCTGGGAGTCAGAAGGTCATGGGTTCTAATCCCGGCTCCACCACTTGTCTGCTGTGTGACCCTGGGCAAGTCTTCTTTGTGCCTCAGTTACCTCATCTGTAAAATGGGGACTGAGATTGTGAACCCCACGAGAGACAGGGGCTACATCCAATCCGATTGAATTGTATCCACCCCAGCGCATAGTATAGTGCCTGGCACGTAGTGAGTGCTTAGCAAATACCACAATTATTATTAGAAAGGGTAGACATTTAATTAGAGGTGTTATCATTTCAGGATGCAGCAGTAAGGGAATTTCATATTGCTTTTCCAGAGGTCCCAGCAGGGATCCCAATTTTTAACCTATTCAGCGGGATGGACAGCCAGTCGGACCCCGTGGGGTTTAGGAGGCTCCCAAATCTGTGTTTTAAGAACTGCCCCTCTGAGTCTCAGCAATACACATTTGAAGAGAAGTGTAAAATTATGACCGCATAGTACGTCTTTTTATGGAGTAAGTGATCGTTTTATTTAAACTGGTACAATTTCAGGTTTCTGAAGAGATGGAGAGATTGTCTTCCAAAGAACAGGCACTACAGATAAAAATATTCGATCTGGAAACTGAGCTAAGAAGAAAAACCGAAGAGCAAAAGCAGCTCGTTTGCCAGTTGAACAATGTGAGTCGAGTTTATTTGGATTTATTTCCTTGTGAGACAAATGGACTTTTAATATTCTAATCATGAAGTATATTTAAGCTGTGAGCAGAATAATGTATTTCAAAACGGTGAACAGATTAGGTGAGAGCAGGTTATGCTGATGTATTTTTAATCTATCCAGATCTTCTTGCAATACATCGTACAGTTTCTTTCCAATGCGGCTTTCTTTTCATCCTCGGTAGCAGCCACTACAGTATTTCTGTTTATGGCAGCTTCTATTCCCTAAACATTACTGTAGTGGGACAGTTGCCTAGATTCAAAGATTTGTTGGAGATTTTTCCATAGAAACAGGGAACATTTTCTAAGACTCTCTTTGGGAAAAAAAAAGCTATACTTAAAACTTTATCATTCCAAGCCATATTCATATCTTTCATGGACTAAACTGGAATATATTGGATTATAGAGACCTTTAGCATGTTATGGTTTTATTTTAAATAAATATTCAGACATCTGGGCCCTGGGGTGCCAGTAAATCAGAACAACAAAGTGATTATACACAGGCAGTCCTTTTAACCATTTATTTCCCGCACGTGAATCGTAAGATGACAAGAGAAACGCTCGCTGTTAAATTGGTTCTGATATACAGTCCTCTTATAAAAGATCGGTGCTACGTAAACATGACAAAATGCGTATTATTTTCTTTGAGAAGTCAATAAAATACTTTACTGTGGGGAACTTATAATTTGAGTCTAAAAATATGAGATTGAAATGTAAACTGGTTACAAAGGAATAACATTAGTTTGATTCCATCTTTAAACTCCATAAATAGGCACTTTATCCTATTTATTTGAGGTTATGCCACATTTCGGCACCTCAGAAGAAACTCCTTTCTGCTTTAAACCTCTTCCCATCAGTTGGTCTTGGGGAAAATGATTGAAAGAAAAATGATTGTCTAGGCCAATTAAATGTTTGAAAGAAACCCAGTAAGGAGATTTTGAAAAAGACTGTTCCTAGACACAGTCTACCCCTGGAAATTGTAAGTGCCTTGTAGGGAGGGATCGTGGCTACCACCTCCATGGTATGGTACTTTTCCAAGCACTCAGTATAGTTTTCTGCACACAGGAGGTGCTAAATAAGTGTCATCCATTGAAGATAATCAGTTGGACACAGCCCCTGCCCCAAATGGGACTAGCGGTCTCATTATGTTGGCGGACTGGTATTTAATCCCCATTCTACAAATGACAAAACTGAGGCCCTGAGAAGTTAAGTGCCAAGGTTACCGAGCAGAAAAATGGCAGAGCCGGGTTTAGAACCCAGGTTCCCTGTCTCCCTGGCCCGGGAGACGCTAGACCACACGGCTTCTAATTCAAGGACTTCTGGATTTGAAAGCTCAAACTTTCACCAGATCTTCTCACAGAATGGGACAGTCTCCGTTCCTGGGGTCCCAGAACTGTGGGGAATGGAATCTCTCTTCCTTTGTCTATCAAGACTCTCGAGCCCGCTATCTGAGGCTCGGGTTGTTTCCCGTCCTCTTTCCCCCCATATGGCAGGTGGTAAGCTTCTCAAGGGTAGGGACTTTGCCTACTCATCCTATGTTAAGTTCCCAAGCATTTATTACACCATTTACTTGGGACACAGGGTGGCTTAGTGGAAGGAGCCCAGGTTTGGGAGTCAGAAGTCGTTGGTCCTAATCCCGGGTCCACCACATATCAGCTGGGGTTCACAGCGTGGCTCAGGGGAAAGAGCCCGGGCTTGGGAGTCAGAGGTCATGGGTTCATATCCCAGCTCTGCCACTTGTCAGCTGTGGGACTGTGGGCAAGTCACTTCCCTTCTCTGGGCCTCAGATACCTCATCTGTAAAATGGGGATGAAGACTGGGAGCCTGCAGAGAAGCAGCGTGGCTCAGTGGAAAGAGCACGGGTTAAGGAGTCAGAGGTCATGGGTTCTAATCCTGGCTCTGCCACTTAGCTGTGTGTCTTTGGGCAAGTCACTTTACTTCTCGGTGCCTCAGTGACCTCATCGGTAAGGCCCCCCGTGGGACAACCTGATGACCCTGTATCTCCCCCAGCGCTTAGAACAGTGCTCGGCACACAGTAAGCACTTAACAAATGCCAACATTGTTGTTGTTGTGTGATTTTGGGCAAGTCACTTAACTTCTCTGTGTCTCAGTTACCTCATCAAATGTGGATTAAGACTGTGAGCACCACATGGGACAATCTGATTACCTTGTATCTACCCCACTGCTTAGAACAGTGCTTGGCACCTAGTAAGGGCTTAGCAAATACCATTATTATTATTATTATTATTATTACAGGACTGTGCATATTCATTCATTCATTCAATAGTATTTAATGAGCACTTAATATGTGCAGAGTACTGTACTAAGCGCTTGGAATGTACAATTCAGCAACAGAGAGAGACAATCCCCGCCCAATGACAGGCTCACAGAGAGCACAGGCTGGGAGTCAGAAGGACCTGAGTTCTAATTCTGGCTCTGCCACTTTGCTGCTATGTGACCTTGAGCAAGTCACTTCACATCTATGAGCCTCAGTTACCTCATCTGCAAAATGGGGATTAAGATGGTGAGCCCTGTGTGGGACAGGGACTGTGTCCATCCAGATTATCTCGTATCTATCCCAGATCTTAGGACCATGCCTGACACATAGTAAACGCTTAACAAATACCACAATTATTATCATTATTGCCATTAATATATAGAATTGATGGATTGATTCTGCTCCAGTGGAAAGGACGAGGAACTCTAGGTTGTGCTGCCAGGGGAGGGAATGTGCAGAGAGGGAGAAGGGGACGGGTAACCTTTTTTCTCGAGAACTCAATCTTGGCCAATAAATCTGAGGCTCTCCATGCGAAATCCACTGCCACTGAGACTCCCGGGGAACCGATTTGACAAATCCCAGCGACACCTTGCGACGGCCGTCCTGACTGCTTTGAGAGTTAGTCCTTGGAAACGGGAAGCTTTGTTAATCATCTTTCTACAGCGATTTGCCTACAGAGTTGCTCGAAAGGAGATAAGCTGCATTCAGTGGATGAACTGTATTTAGTCAATCATAAATCCATCCGTGTTTATCGCTGTTTGTGCTGTAATTTTTCCCGCTTAACTTGCGATAATGTTTCCTTTTCTTCAGAACGAGCAATATCAGGAAGTGTGTTTGAAAGAAATGCAACACAGCCTGGACAAATCAGAGAACCAGAATAAGAGTATCCGGAATTACATACAGTTTCTCAAAACATCATATATAACAATGTTTGGATGAAGCAATTCAGTTAGTTTCTTAAAGTTTTAAATTTTTCATATGATAGTCCAGTATCAAGCACTACAAAGTGGACACTGAAAACCCACTACAATAGAAAATAACCTATAGTTTTGCACTAGTTATCGATGTGTACACTCTCAAACACTAGGATATATCTCTTGTGCAATATTGGAAGATAATTTAATCATTCTTTTTGGAAAAGAGGTATAGGTATTTCATTATGCTTCCTTGTTTGAAAATATCTGCTCAAGTTCATTTAACTGAAGATGTCTTAGTAATAAAAGACATCTCAAACAGTTAAAATAGGACAAGTCAGTTTTCTTTCACCTGAGTTGAAGTCCATCATGCCCAAAGAATCTGGCTGATGAGATCTAAACATGCACCCACACCAAAATGAGGGTTTTTGAACCTGAAGAATTTCACATTCATAGAAACTTGCGTTATGGTCCTCACATCGTGTCCAAACCAATGCACAGATCTGTTTCTCCCAACAGAGCATCATGCTGTTTACATACGGAGGTGCATTTTTAAAAAACATTCCCCAAATCCACCGCAGCTTTCTATCCAAAACTTGGAACCATGGATTTTGGCACATGTAACACATACTGAACATAATGAATATGGACATTGGCTTTCTGTTACAGTGGCATACTTTCCAAGCATTGAGCATGTCTAAAAATAAATTCTGTTATTAAAAAATGGTCTAAAAATCCCAGTGCTTTATTTCAGATGTAAGCTAAACTTTAATACAGTTTATATTTGGTTTTGCATACAAACTTTGAAGTTTTAGTTATTAAAAATCAACTGATAACAACTGAAAACATGTTGTGAAAATGCATTCTTTCCATGTAGAGACCAGATCTTTATAAGCACAGCACAAAACCTCATAAGATATACATTATTCCTGTTGGCACTTCATTTCATTTGACCGTATTTTAAAAATTAAATTGGATCTCCAACCTTCCGCCCTTTCTCATCAGATTTGAAAGGATCGAGTCGGAAGGTTAAATATAGACAATCATGATAAGCCTCGGAGCAAAAGGGTTTAAAAGTCCCTTTTAAACAGTTCTCCAGGAACTTTGGGCTTCTTCCCCATTAGTGAATGAGGAGGTGCGTTCCCAATTCGTTACCTCATTTTGCCAACATGGAGCAGTTCAGAGGATTTTTGTGTGGGACACAATCATCCACAAAGACAGCAATGGGAGATGGCCCTCGTTTCTGTGAATGTGTGGAGAAGTCGTAGATTTCTGTGAATGAGTGGAGAAGCAGTGTGGTCTAGTGGATAGAGCACGGGTCTGGGAGTCAGAAAGACCTGGGTTCCAATCCTGGCTCCTCCACTCGTCTGTTATGCGAACTTGGGCAGGTCACTTCACTGCTCTGCGCCTCAGTTACCTCATCTGTAAAATGGAGACTAAGACCGTGCGCCCTATGTGGGACAGGGACTGTGTCCAACTCAGTTACCTTGTATCTACATCAGCGCTTAATACAGTCTTTGGCACATAGTAAACACTTAACAAACAATGCCATTGATATTATCATTGCCTGCCTGATGCTGGAAACCAGACTAAGCCTCTGGAGAGCTTAGCATGGAGAGGATTCATTGTGAAGCTGTTACGCTGAGCATAGCTTCAGCTTCAGTAAATGGATTTTGTTTGAGAACTCTGCTTTGAGAGATCCTGTCTTTCCCCCGATGTCAGGTTCATCCCATAAATGAATTTTGGAATTGCTCAAGTTGTTTTGTGTCAGGTCTCAATCATAAAAAAGGATGAACACCATTATGACTTTGTAAACCTTCAGTGGAACTCATTCACTCCCGCAGTTTCTACTATCATCTCTCCAGTCCTGACCTCTCTCCTCCGGTCTCGCATTTCCTCCTGCTTTCTGGTCATCTCTACTTAGATGATAATAATTGTAGTTTTTAAGTGGCAGGCACTGTACTAAGCACTTGGGTAGATGCAAGGGTTGGACAAAGTCCCTATCCCACAGTAGGCTCACAGTCTAGAAGGAGGAGGCAGACAACAAAACAAAACAAGTAGCCAGGAAATAGCATCAAAATCAATAGAATTATAGATATATGCACATCATTAATAAAATAAATAGAATAATAAACGTGTACAAAGATGCACAAGTGCTCTCGGGCGGGGAAGGGAATAGAGCAGAGGGAGGGAGTAGGGGCGATGGGGAGGGGAGGAGGAGCAGAGGAAAAGGGGGGCTCGGTCTGGGAAGGCCTCCTGGAGGAGGTGGGCTCTCAGTAGGGCTTTGAAGGGGGGAAGGGAGCTAGTTTGGCAGATGTGAGGAAGGAGGGCACTCCAAACCAGAGGTAGGACATTTATTGAGTGCTTCCTGTGGGCAGAGCACTGTACAAAGCTCTTGGGAGAATACAACAGACATGCTCCCCCGTCGGGAAATATTGTGTGTCAATCTGTCCCCTGCCCCAACTCAGACTGTAAGGTCCCTGTGGATGGAGATCACTTGTACTTTCCCAAATGCTGAGTATATTTCTCTGCATAGTTTTTTGCTCCTCGAAACACTCCAGTGGTTGCCCATCCAATTTCAACCACCATATCAAACAAAAACTCTGCATTATTGCTTTTAAAGTACTCCACCATCTTGGCTCCTTCTATCTTAGCTCGCTACTCTCCTACAACCCAGGCCACACATTGTGCTCCTCTAGTGCTAACCTTCTCACTGTGCCTTGATCTCACCTATCTTGCCGTTGACCCCTAGTCCGTGTCCTGCCTCTGGCCCCGAACGCTCTCCCTCCTCAGATCTGGCCATTACTCTTCCCCCTTTCAAAGCCTTATCGAAGGCCCATCTCCTCCAAAAGGCCTTCCCAGACTAAGCCCCACTTTTCCTCATCTCCCACTCCCTTCTGCATCACCCTGTCTTGCTCTCTTTGCCCTTCCCAGTGTCTGTGTACTGCTGAATTGTACTTTCCAAATGCTTAGTACAGTGCTCTGCCCACAGTGAGCGCTCAGTAAATGCGATTGAATGAATAAATGAATAAATAATAGGTGTTCAGTAAATGTCACTGATTGGTAAGAAACTGGAATTCTTTATTGGAAAATTTTGTACCTATAATCCTTACAGTGGGCCAGTATGCTGGAATTATAAATTAGATTTTTAAAAATAATTTCTAATGAACAGAACCATTAAATGATTTTAGAGTGAAGATAATAGTGTTGGTATCTGTTAAGCGCTTACTATGTGCCGAGCACTGTTCTAAGCGCTGGGGTAGATACAAGGGTCATCAGGTTGTCCCACGTGAGGCTCACAGTTAATCCCCATTTTACAGATGAGGTAACTGAGGCACAGAGAAGTGAAGTGACTCGCCCACAGTCCCACAGCTGCCAAGTGGCAGAGCCGGGATTTGAACTCATGACCTCTGACTCCCAAGCCCCTGCTCGTTCCACTGAGCCACGCTGCGTAAGCTAACTGTGTTAGTAAACTACCGTTTATAGATGAAAGCTCACGGCAATAGCGCTGTTTCTAGGTCAAATCACCAGCTCATCCAGTCTAATATTCTGTTCTGGTTTTAATAATATATCCCTTTGATCTTCTGCAGTAAAAGTAGTGGTCACAAGGGGTAAGCTGCTCTGAAAGTTGTAACTAAGATTTGAAAAGACGACTTGTACAAATGTATCTCTTTCTATTTCCCTTTTGGGTGACATCCTTTGTCATAAAATGCTCCCATGAAGGTTGGAAGAATTCTAATTCTTTACATCAAATGTAGAATTATTAGTGGTATGATAACCATTCCATTTTCCCTTAGGTTACCCCATGAACTCCTACCCCCATTTTTTTTTAACTTTTGCTAAATTAATTGAACAGACAAATCTGACGTACTGTTTACTTGCTACTGTAGGGTCATCACTCTTTTCCTTAATTCCTTTTCCATGTTCAGATATAACTGAACAGCTTTCTTTTTTCAGAACTGGAGAAGGAAAGAATATTTGAGCGGAACCACTAGCAACCCTTGTAATTCAAAACTTGTATGTCCGCGAGACTTTTTTTATGGTATCTGTTAAGCTCTTACTCTGTGCCAGGCACTCTAATAAGTTCTGGGGTAGATCCAAGTTAGTCAGGTTGGACATAGTCCGTATCCCAGATGGAGCTCACAGTCTTAATTCCCATTTTACAGATGAAGTAACTGAGGCACAGACAAGTGAAATGACTCGCCCAAGATAATAATAATAATGATAATGTTGGCATTTGTTAAGCGCCTACTACGTGCAGAGCACTGTTCTAAGCGCTGGGATAGATGCAGGGTAATCAGGTTGTCCCACATGAGGCTCACAGTCTTCATCCCCCTTTTACGGATGAGGGAACTGAGGCTCAGAGAAGTGAAGTGACTTGCCCACAGTCACACAGCTGCCAAGTGGCCGAGCTGGGATTCGAACCCATGACCTCGGACTCCCAAGCCCGGGCTCTTTCCACCGAGCCACGCTGCTTCTCTAGAAGATCACAGAGCAGACAAGTGGCAGAGCCAGGTTTAAAACCCAGGTCCTTCTGACTTGCAGACCGGTGTTCTATCCACTAAGCAGTGCTGCTTCTCAGACTCTCTGTGGGCCAAGGAACATGTTTACCAACTCGGTTAGATTGTACTCTCCCAAGCGCTTAGTTTTAAAAAAAAAATTCAGTTACTTTTAGATGATCCTCTTCAAGTACTGTCTGAAAGATCTGCTACTGACCTAAGTGCTTAGTAAACGCTCTGCACACAATAAGCACTGAATATATATGATAGAATGAAACCTTTGTTGTTTTATATTAACTTTCATCATAATCCCATGACAACTTTCTTTTATATGCATATTCTTGAGAGTCCCTCGTGGGCTGGAGTTCTTGTCTTTATTTTGGAACAGCAACGTGACCTAGTGGAAAAAGCCCAGGCTTGGGCGTCAGAGGACCTGGGTTCTAATGCAGCTCCACCTCTTGTCTGCTGTGTGACTTTGGACAAATCGTTTTACTTCTCTGTACCTCGGTTTCCTCATCTGTAAACTGAGGCTCCAATTCCTGTTTTCCCTCCCATTTTGTGTGAGGTCCATGTGGGACAGAGACTGTGTCTCATCTGATTATCTTGTGTAATAATGATGGTATTTATTAAACTCTTACTATGTGCAACATACTGTTCTAAGCTCTCTACCCAGTGCTTAGTACAGTGACATACAGTAAGCACTTAATAAATACCACACTATTATCATTATTGCTATTATTTATTTTTATCTTGGCTTTACCCCTGCACTTAATATGCAACACATTGTATATAGTGCTTGTTTGACTTTGTATTTACCCCAGTGCTCAATAAGTGCTTAATAAATGTGAGTCAAAATAATGGTCATTTTCTAAAGGTGAGATAATTCACCATATTAAATCAATACGATCGAATGAATGAATAAATGAATCTCCTGGGCAGCTGTCTCTCTCTTCCACTTTTCCTCCAGAGGCAATGGCTACTTCACTCTGCTGAAGACTTCCCTGCCTTCTTCAAGCAAGTCTGACCCACTTTTCCTGTTACCTGCACAAATCCTTTGAGAGGCCCAGTAAGGCTAGAAAGATGCTTGCCTTTTTCCCTAGATTTTGGGGAGATTTCGACCCCCTTTCTGACATGCTCACCCTTCCCACCCCCCCACTTTCTGAAACTGAAGCTTCCTTTCATTCATTAAATCAAATGTATTTAGCACCTACTGGGTGCAAAGCACTGTACTAAGTACTTTGGAGAGTACAATAGAACAACAGACAGACATTCCCTGCCCACAGCGACCTGTGGGCAGGTTTGGAGGTAGTGGGGTTTACTCGGACCCGATTAATATGGTATTCTCTGTAAGTTGGGGTTTTTTTTTTTACATAAAGCTGGACCTCTTTCCATCAGGAAATCTCAACAGACATATCTTTTCAAAAATCAGGCCCTGCCCCACCCTTTTTCAAGTTAAATTCTCTAACTTTTCATCCCCAATTATGATTTTTTTGCATTTGTAATAAACCTTCAAAGCTGACGCAAATTATATGGTCACCCAAATGCGAAGTTCAGAATAGCTAAACCACAGCTCAAATACTTTCCAAATGTATTGACGTTTGTGCCAAATGCCTTTCTTCAAATGATTGGCCTTGGGGTCTGGTGTCGGTCCCTGGATTTATGCGTAGGATCGAGTTAATCATCTAGTAATTTTTTTCATAAAGAAGTTTGATATTTTTCAAAATTGATGGTGATTACAGCAAAGGCTGTAAAAGAGGCGTTCACATTTACAAAAGTTTACAAAAGTTGCCTTTCCTTTTTGCTCCCAAAGACTCATTTGAAGCTATTCTACTACTCACCCACACAGTAAGCTGTCTATACTATCTTGGGACTGTCTGGCTGACACTAATTAAAACCATCTGATGAAGACTTCGAAGTGACTATTTTGAGACGGTTGAGTATATTTACTAATTAAGAAACTGGTGTTTCCCGATTATGACAGAGTGTCTGTGGAAGTTTGAGACTCTTAATTTCAGAATAGGTTTGAAAAATTGATCTCCCGACACGGAATAACTTTCCGCCTTCCGAGGTCTTTCCTTTTGGATCTGCACGTGCTAATCCAAAATCTAGATTTAGACCAAACGATGCTATAATTTTTCTTTCCGTGTGCAGGGTTGTGTCTCAGGTTCCTAATGGAGTCACCTTCCTTCATGTCAATGCTTAATCTTGCTCACTACGATGAAGTGTATATGAAACCAGACTTACTTTCTTATGGATTTTCTAGTAGAATTTTATTTTACCCGAATACTGCACAGGGAAACCTAATTAGGAATCACAATACTGATATCCATTAAGCACTCACTATGTGCTAAACACTGCACTAAATGCTGGGGTAGATACAAGATAATCAGGTCAGTCATACTCCCACATAGGGCGCTCAGTACCAAAGGGGAGGGACAACGGTATTTCATCCCCATTTATTACAGATGAGGAAACCGAGGCCCAAAGAGGCTAAGTGATCTGCCTGAGATTACACAGCAAGCAAGTGGTGAAGCCGGGATTAGAACCCAGGTCTCCAGACTCCCTGGCCTGTTCTCTTCCCACTAGGCCATCCTGCTTCGAACAGTAGCGGGGGTTATGTTGTTCAGACTAGGTGAAGGTTTTAGTCTCACATTCCAGAAGTCTCACGAGAGAAAGTGTTTTTTCCCCATTTCCTACACATTTGCATTTGAAGCGATTCATGCATTACAAGAAGCGCTGCACATACCGAATAGTGCGAGAAACAGCAGAAAAGAGTCAGACCGGTCGATTAATCTATCATTTATTTAGCACTTACTTTGCTCAGAGCCCTGTACTAAGCTCTTGGGGGAGTACAATATAACGGAGTTGATAGACATGTTCCCTGCCCACAGTGTGCTTAGTCTAGAGAGGGAGACAGACGTGAATATAAATGAATAAATTACGAATATAATGTTGGTATCTGTTAAGCGCTTACTAAGTGCAGAGCACCGTTCTAAGCTCTGGGGTAGATACAGGGTCATCAGGTTGTCCCACGTGAGGCGCACATGCTGTGGGAATGGGGTGGGGGGCTGAATAAACAGTGCAAAGCAGGGCACCTCAGAAGGGAGTGGGACACTCGTCAGCTGTGTGACTGTGGACAAGTCACTTAACTTCTCTGTGCCTCAGTGACCTCATCTGTAAAATGGGGATTGACTGTGAGCCTCACGTGGGACAACCTGATGACCCTGTATCTGCCCAGCGCTTAGAACAGTGCTCGGCACATAGTAAGCGCTTAACAAATACCGACATTATTATTAAATAAGGACCTAGGGAAGGCTTCTTGAAAGACACGTGCCTTCAGTAAGGCTTTGAAGGAGGGGATGGTGATTGTCAGATAGGAAGAGGAAGGTTGTTCCAGGCCAGAGGCAAGACGTGGGGGAGAGCAGATACATGGAAAGTTGGAGTGACTGTCTTGGGGCGGATCATGTCACAAAAAAAGATGCCAGGGACAGTGATTAATGTACTGAATAGAGTAGTAGCAAAGGGACAATTGAATCAAGATTAAACATGCAGGATGTGGAAGGGATTGTCTGACACCCTTGGCCTTGTAAGCCTCACTCACGCTGAAAAAAAGTTCACTTTCAATAGAGTTCCCAAGGTTCTCCCAAACTCTCCAAGACTTAAGTAGGAAAGGGGGTGGCTTCCGCTTCCTCCTTGTCCTCCATTGGCACTGTAAGCCCATCAAAGGGCAGGGACTGTATCTGTTACCGATTTGCACATTCCAAGCGCTTAGTACAGTGCTCTGCCCATAGTAAGCGCTCAATAAATACTATTGAATGAGTGAATGAACTTGTGCACTGTTCCACCCCGCAATTTCTCTCCTCCTCTTCCTTTGAAGCTTACATCTTCCACCTCTACCGCTCATCCAATTACTGGTCACCATTATCTACTAACCACGCCCCCGCACACACAGACCCTAACCCCAACTTTCCAAACCATTTTCTCACATTCCTTATCTCTTTCTCCTTCCCTCTATCAATCCGTGAGGACTTCACCATCCACCTGAATGTTCCCGATGACTATTTTGCTTCTCCCTTCCTCTCCAGCAACCTCCTCCTCCACCCTATCTCAGTCACTCACCAACCTGGATGCATATTCGATCTCATCATCTCTAGTGTCCGTGCAATCTCTAACCTAGCCAACTTTAAAATTCCACTCTTCGACAACAACCTCCTCACCTTCCTTCTCTCACCCACGTATCTCCCCGCAAAACTCTCCTATTCTCCTACCGATATCTCCACTCTCTACCATCACTGAAGTCATCCCGCCTCATTTTGATCTCCATGTCTAACCTCGCTTGTCTTGATAAACAAATCCAAGCCGTCAAATTCACCCTCTCCACTGAAATGAATTCCCTTGCTCCCCTGCCCCTCCATCAGTCTCGTACCACCAACCCACAGCTCTGGATCATCTCCTTGGTCCACATTTTCTCTTCCTATGTGAGCTATGGGGAACTACTGATGGAAATCACGACTCCAGGCCGACCTCATCCATTTCAAAGTCATCCTCTTCGGCCCTCTCCTCTGCCCAGCAACATTACTTCTCCATCATCATTGACTACCGTGCCCAATGCCAGCGACAGCTTTTTAAGACTTTTAGCTTCAGCCTCTTTCTATCTCTCTCCCCTCTCCTTATATCTTTCCCCTTATGATCTTGTCACCAATTCATTCATTCAATAGTATTTATTGAGCGCTTACTATGTGCAGAGCACTATCAAAGACATTGAAACCATCAGGCAGGATCTCCCTAAAACTTCTCCATCTCTTTGTGGATGATTCCCAAATCTACCTCTCCATTCTGGACTTCCTCTTCCACAATCTCACTTTTCCTCGTGCCTCAGGAGAACTCTACTTGGACGTTCCACTGACGTCTCAAACCTAACGTGTCCAAAACAGAACTTCATCTTCAATCACGCACTCTCCAATGGGTCCTTCCCCACTGCTTTCAAGCATGTCCATAGATCCCCTATTCTAAAAGAAACCAAAACGCTTTTTTTTACCCATCCTCCAGTTATTGCCCCATCTCCTGAATCTCCTCCTATTTTTCTGCCTATTTCTTTATTCAATCATATTTATTGAGCGCTTACCGTAGGCAGAGCACTGTGCTAAGTACTTGGAAAGTACAATTCAGCAATAAAGAAAAACAAACCCTGCCCACACCGACCTTACATTTCTTCTCACTCCTTCTAGAACTCCTCTAGAGCGTAAGCTTGTTGTGAGCAGGGAATGTGTCTACCAACTCCGTCATACTGTACTCTCCCCAGTGCTTAATGCAGTGATCTGCACACTGTAAGTGCTCAATAAATATGATTAATTTATTAAATCTCACTGTATTTTGCTGGTTTCTCCTCTGCCTCTCACTCTCTGAGTCCCTCAGGTCTCAGTTCTGTATCTTTTTCTATTGTCTAACTAGGCACACTGCCTTGGAAAACTCATTTGTTTCCGTGGCTTCAACTATCACCTCTACATGAATAATAGCAAAACTTGCCACTTCACCCTGACCTCGCTCCTCTTCTGCAGTTCCACATTTCCTCCTGCCTTGGGGACATCTCTACTTGGATGTTCCCCCAGCGCCTCAAACTTAACAGGTCCAAACAGAGTTCCTCATCTTCCCACCCGAGCCCCGTCTTCCCCTAGGCTTTTACACCGCTGTAGACAACACCTCCGTACTTACTGTCTCACAAACCTATAACTTTGATATTATCCTCAACTTATATCTCTCATTTCACCCATATATTCAGTCTGTCACCAAATGCTGTCAGTTCTGCCTTCACGGCATCTAGAATCCACCCATTCCACTCCTACCAAACTTTGCCATGCTGATCCAAACACTCATCATATCCCACCTTGAATAAGGCATCAGCCTTCTTGCTGTCCTTCTTCCTCACTCCTGTCTCTGTCTTCTCCAGATCACACTTCATTAATCTGCTATCTGGATCATTTATCTATAAGAATGTTCAGTCCACATAATAATAATTATGGTACTTGTTAAGAGCTTACTATGTGCCAAGCACTGTTCTAAGTGCTGGGATAGATTCAAGATAGATTGGACGGCGTCCCTTTCCCACATAGGGCTCAAACTCTTAATCCCCATTTTCCAGATGAGGTAACTGAGGCCTTGAGAAATGAAGCTACTTGCCCAAGGTGACGCAACAGACATGTGTCGGATTAGAAACCTTGACCTTCTGACTTCTAGACCCCTGCTCTATCCACTGGGCCATGCTGCTCCTTCCGCAACTGACCACTACGTTCCCGTGCCCTTCCACTGATCTCATACAACCAACCCACGACCCTGTATTGCCTCAACAGTGCACTTCCTCTCTTTTGTGCACGAGTCCCCAAGCACCGCTTAGAAATCCAGACTCCAGGCCAAACTCGTCCATCTCAAACTCATCCTCTCTGACTTTCACTATGCCCTTTCCTCTGCCTAGCAACAGCACTTTTCCATCCTTTGCCTGAACCAGCTATTACAGATTTTTTAGTTCCTCCTCAAACCCCCTGACTCCCTAACACTTCATCTCTTGTCCCTGATGATCCTGTCACCTATTCTATCAAAATAATTGAAACCATCAGTCATGATCTCCCTAAAATCTCCCCATCTACCTCTCCAGGAAGGATCCCTCTTCTCTGAATCTCACATCTCTTCCTCCCTTCAGGATGTTCCACCAGCACCTTCATTCATTCATTCAATCGTATTTACTGAGTGCTTACTGTGTGCAGAACACTGTACTAAGCACTTGGGATGTACAATTAGGTGACAGAGACTATCCCTGCCCAACAATGGGCTCACAATCTAAAAGAGGGAGACAGCAAAACAAAACAAGTAGTCAGGCATCGATACCATTAAAATAGATAAATGCAATCATAGATTTCACCTCAGATTAATATGTCCGAAACAGAATTCCACATATTCCCACCCAAGCCCTGTCCTCCCCAAGACTTATCTGTTGCCATAGACAACACTACCATCCACCCTAGATCGCAAGCCCATAACTTTGGCATTATCCTTGCCTTTCCTCTTTCATTCGACCCACATATTCAATCTGTTACCAAGTACTGTCAGTTCTATCTTCACAACTTCTCGAGAATCCGCCCCATCCTCTCCATACAAGTTACTATGCTGATCCAGGCATTTATTATACTCTACCTTGACTACTGCATCAGCCTCCTCACTGACCTCCCTGCCCCTTGTCTCTCCTCACTTCAGTCCCTTACTTCACTTTGAATAATGATGACCTGTATTATTATTCTCAAAAACAGTTAGTCCCTGTCTCCCCATTCTGCAGAAACCTCCAACGGTTGCCTAGCTGTATCAGATAACCCCTTTGGCGTCAGCTCTAATGAACTCAATCAGCTCACCCCCTCCTACCTTGCTAATCTCCTACTATGACCCAGTCCACACACTTTGCTCTTCTAATAATAATAATAATTCTGGTATTTGTTAAGTGCTCACTGTGTACCAGGCGCTGTACTTAAGGCTGGAGTGGATACAAGCAAATCGGGTTGGACGCAGTCCCCGCCCCACATGGGGCTCTCAGTCTGAATCCCCATTTTACAGATGAGGGAACTGAGGCCCAGAGAAGTGAAGTGACTTGCCCAAAGTCACACAGCAGACAGGTGGCAGAGCCAGGATTAGAACCCGCAACGCTCCGACTCCCAGACCCGTGCTATCCACAAGGTCATGCTCTTATGCCAACCTAAAGTGCGCTGCACACAGTAAGCGCTCGATCAATATGATTGATTGAATGAATGAACCTAGTTACCGTATCTTGATCTGTCTCACTGCCAATCTCTTGCCCTGCTTCTGGCCTGTATCTCCCTCCTCCTTTATATCTGACAGACCGCCACTTTCCCCATCTTCAAAGGCATACTAAAATCATATCTCCTCTAAGAGACTGACAAACCTCCCTGCAAACCTCTCATTTCCCCACCATATCTTCCCTCCTCTCTGGATTGCCTATGTTCCTGGGTTTGTACCCATTAAGCCCTTTTCTCCTCACCCCTCTCCCAGCCCCAAAGCTCTGAGTTACATATCCTTCTACTCTACCATTTCCCATATCTATAACTTATTTTAACATTTCTCTCCCCCTCTAGACTTTAAACTCTTTGTGGACAGGGATCATATCTACCTGCTCTATTGTACTGTACACTCTCAAATGCTTATTACAGTGTTTTGCACAGTCACTGCTCACTGAATTTCATTCACTGATTAATAATAACGGTGGTATTTGTTAAGCGCTTACTATGTGCCAAGCACCGTTCTAAGCACTGGGGGGGATACAAGGTGATCAGGTTGTCCCATGTGGGGCTCACAGTCTTCACCCACATTTTACAGATGAGGGAACTGAGGCACAGAGAAGTGAAGTGACTTGCCCAAAGTCACAGAGTTGACAAGCGGCAGAGCTGGGATTCAAACCCATGACCTCTGACTCCCAAGCCCGGGCTCTTTCCACTGAGCCACACTGCTTCTCCAAAGAAAGTCATCTTTGAACCTGAAGGAAAATAAGCATGTGACTTCTTTCTCCCTCTCCCTCTCTCTTCTTTCTTTTCCTTTCTACCTTCTTTCTTTTCCTCTCCTTCCCCTTCCCTCCTTCTTTCTCCTTCTTTCCTCCTTTCTTTCTGTCCCTCTCTCTCTCCTTCTCTCCTTTCCACCCTCCCCCTTCTTCTATCCATCTCCTTCTCTCCATCTACATTTGCACAGTTGCTTTCCCTCTAATATCAGAAGAAAGGAATTTGAAACCATTATTAGATAAACAGGGCTTTCTTCCTCTTTGATTTTCGACGAGAGGATTTCTGAGAATTTCCTTACCGTTCTGAAAAATATTTAATGTTCCATTTTGTTTGTAATCTATATTTGATCTTAGAGGGTGTAATTTTAATTAACAGTGGAAACTCACCCTTCAGTGGCATTGACTGCGTTTCACCTTAATATAATCCTTTTAAGGCCATGCATTCCATCCAATTTTTAAAGTAGCTTTTACACACCCAGTCCCCATGGCCATAACTTAAATCGTTTCCTCCTCAGAACGTCAATTATGCCAAGCACTTTTTAATTATCACCCAACCCACAAGTCTGTTTTTAGCGAAAGTCCAACTTTCAGAGATGTAGCATATTCCCCTGTGGCAGAAAGCTTCTTGCCACTTTACAGCCCCACCCACAAGAAGGCCTCCGTGAATTATAAGCTACCAAATTAAACATGTATTTTTAACAACTTCAATTTTAAAATCATGTCTGGCAGAAAAACTGAAGACATTTTTGAAGTCCAAAAATGCTAGGTTGGCATTCTATGTTATTTTCAGAATTCAGTCTTCTACGTTGTCTTTTCTTTTCAAGGAGTTGTAACTTCCCCCAGTACATAGCACGAGAGAAACATTTCAGCTGCTTTCTTCATTTCATTTTCACACTGATTATCAGAAAAAGTGTCGAGTCCTTGAAAGCGCCCATCTTGGAGAGAAGTTAAAACAAATACGGAAAAAATCCCACAACCTCAGTGTAACTGGGCCCGACATTTCAGCAAAAGCCCAGAGACAAGAAGCTGATTCCAAAGTTAAGAGAAAAATAAACAGACACAAATTATTGTGGCTCTGCAAACTATTTGTATTTCTCAGTATCTTTTCGTTTGCATATTAATATACAGCCAGCCCAGTCATTGATAGTAATAAAAATTTAATGAAGTTTATAATTGATATTCAAATTTGACACTCTCAAGGTCGCACCTGGAGAGTTTCTAGTACTCTACCAATCTCCCCCTCCCTTCGGGCTCGCATCTCCTCCCGCCTCCGGGACGTCTCCACCTGGATGTCGGCCCGCCACCTAAAACTCAACATGAGCGAGACTGAGCTCCTCATCTTCCCTCCCAAGCCCAGAACTCTCCCAGACTTCCCTATCACCGTGGAGGGCACGACCATCCTTCCCGTCTCTCGGGCCCGCGACCTCGGTGTCATCTTTGACTCGACTCTCTCGTTCACCCCACGCATCCGATCCGTTACCGAGACCTGCCGGTCTCACCTTTACAATATCGCCAAGATCCGCCCTTTCCTCTCCACCCAAACGGCTACCTACTGCTACAGGCTCTCGTTATATCCCGGCTAGACTACTGTGTCGGCCTTCTCTCCGATCTCCCTTCCTCCTCTCTCGCCCCGCTCCGGTCTATTCTTCACTCCGCTGCCCGGCTCATCTTCCCGCAGAAACGCTCTGGGCATGTCACTCCCCTTCTTAAACACCTCCAGTGGTTGCCTATCGACCTCCGCTCCAAACAAAAACTCCTCACTCTAGGCTTCGAGGCTCTCCGTCACCTTGCCCCTTCCTGCCTCTCCTCCCTTCTCTCTTTCCATCGCCCACCCCGCACGCTCCGCTCCTCCGCCGCCCACCTCCTCACCGTCCCCCAGTCTCGCCCATCCTGCCGTCGACCCCCGGGCCGCGTCCTCCCGCGGTCCCGGAACGCCCTCCCTCCTCACCTCCGCCAAACTGATTCTCTTCCCCTCTTCAAAACCCTACTTAAAACTCACCTCCTCCGAGAGGCCTTCCCAGACTGAGCTCCCCTTCTCCCTCTACTCCCTCTACTGCCCTTCCTTCACCTCTCCGCAGCTTAATCCTCTTTTTCCCCCATCTCCCTCTGCTCCTCCCCCTCTCCCTTCCCATCCCCTCGGCACTGTACTCGTCCGCTCGACTGTATATATCTTCATCACCCTATTTATTTTGTTAATGAAATGTACATCGCCTCGATTCTATTTAGTCGCCATCGGTTTTTACGAGATGTTCTTCCCCTCGACTCTATTTATCGCCATCGTTCTCGTCTGTCCGTCTCCCCTCATTAGACCGTAAGCCCGTCAAACGGCAGCGACTGTCTCTATCTGTTGCCGACTTGTTCATTCCAAGCGCTTAGTCCAGTGCTCTGCACATAGTAAGCGCTCAATAAATAATATTGAATGAATGAATGAATGATGATAGGAGGGAGAGTCAAGCAGAGGCCTATCCATTCCATTCCTAGCTTGGACAGTAGCTAGCAGGTGGAAGACAATCTGCTACAAGTCAAAATTCCCCTGTGCTGGGCAGCAACGACATGGGAGAGACTTGAGGGTGGAGACTCAGGTTTACAGCACGGAAGGAGGTAATAGTAAACCACTTCCGTATTTTTACCAGGAAAACTCTGTGGATACACTACCTGAACGATTGCAGATGGAAAGGGGACATTCTAGGAGAGATGTAGCCATGGCATCGCTATGGGTCGGACACGACGCGACAGCATAAGACAACAAAAATTCAAATTTGAAGTCCTGCGTAATTCTACAAGAATTGTCCTTCTGCTTTCCATTAATTCATTCAACCATATTTATTGAGCACTTACTGTGTGCAGAGCACTGCACTTAGTGCTTGGGAGAGCACAATATAGCCATAAACAGACCCTTGCAATTTAAGAGTGATGAATTTTTCCCTGAAGCATCCTCACCACTTTTTTTTTCTCAGTGAAAAGAATGTCCATCATAAGTCAACATTATTAGCCAATATTCTGTAGGGTATGTAATGGTGGCTAAGGGCTGTAAAGTGAAGAAAGAGGTTCTGGGTTGAATTGCCAGAGCAGGGTAGACAAATAAGAAAGGTCAAATGAGCCATTTTACAGAAGAAATGAGAGGAGAAAGCAACCAAAAGGAGAATCCTGCTGCTCCCCACTGTAGCTCAGAGCCCTGCTCTCTGCTGCTGATGTGAGGATGGTGAAGAACGGATGCTGCCACTTCCACTTTTGGAAACATTGGATCGACACCTACTGTGTCCCGATATCGTCTATCTCGCCGCCGACCCATTTTCCATGTCCTCTTTTTAGCCCGCAGCTCTTTCTCCCCTCTATATAACAATGATTATGGTATTTGTTAAGCACTTCCTATGTTCCAGGCACTGTAACAGACCACCACTCTCTCCACCTTCCAAGCATAATTGAAGTCGCGTCTCCGAGAGGCCTTCCCCGATTAATCCCTCTTTTCCCCACTTCGCTCTCCCTTGCGTCCATGGATCTGTGAACTTTGGACGTTTGGAATTCGCCGCACCCCCCAACCCCACAACACTCATAGAGGATGAACTGCAGGTTTGTTCCTTCAGTCGATAAACGAATGATCGAATGATTGATTGATTGAATTCAATAAGACATAAGAATTATTTGACAAAACACAATTCAGCAAAGGCAGCAAGAAAATTGGTAATGCAGTGCAAGGGGTGGGGAGGAGGTTCTCCTCAGGCTCGGCTAGACTCAGGGTTTTCCAACCTTCCCAGAGTTCTTCGAGTTGGGAAGGCAGTCATTCATTCATTCAATGAGATTTATTGAGTGCTTACTGTGTGCAAAGCACTGTGCTAAGGTGCCTGGGAGAGTACGACACACCAACAAACAGACATATTCTAAAGGGGGAGGCAGGCGTTAGTATTCAAAAATGATTGAATGAATAAATTTCAGATATATACGTATGTGCTGTGAGGCTGGGAGGGAGGATGAATGAAGGGAGCAAGTCAGGGAGACACAGAAGGGAGTGGGAGAAGAGGGGAGGAGGGCTTAGTCAGGGAAGGCTTCTTGGAGGAGATAGGCCGGCCCTAAGGCTTTCAAGCGGGGAAGAACAATTATCACTTGGATATGAGGAGTGTGGACGAGAGGTCGGCAGAGAGAGAGACAAGATGGAGGTACGGTGGGGAGGTTAGTGAGAAGACAGGTTCTCTTCCAAATGCAGTGGTGGGCAGATGGCTAGGTGATGATGGGGGGCAGTGGGAGAGTGAGAGGACACAGACTTCCCTGCCCCCTCCTCCTACCCCTCCTCTCCCCCAAGCAGCTGGGCCCAAGAGACAGGTCCCTCCCTTACCTGCCTTATGCTACGGCAGTGATGACGGTGAATGATGCCTTGCCTTGTCTTCTCTCAGGCCGTCGACTCATCTCCGACCCATAGCGACACCACGGACATATGTCTCCCAGAACGCCCTTACTCCCTCAGATTGTTTAGGCATTGATTTGATCGAAGCACGTTTGACGCATTCTGATGTGCCTAATTCCCAAATTATTTGTGCTTATGACTATGTGGAATCCTAAAATTTACACATATTAGCGTGGCCCGGAAAGGACAGATAATAGTTCCCAATAGGACTGCTTCTAAGTAACAAAGTCTTTTTTGAAATTAGCTGTTTGTAAAATCAATCAATCATCAGTGATTTTTATTGACTGCTTACTGAGTGCACAGCATTACACTAAACTCTTGGGCTAGTACGATACAATTAATAATAATAACTGTGGTATTTCATAAGCACTTACTGTGTTCCAGGTACTGTACTGAGCACTGAGCTAGATACAAGATAAGCAGATTTATTCATTCAATATTATTTACTGAGCACGTACTGGGTGCAGAGCACTGTACTTAGTGCTTGGAAAGTACAATTTGGCAACGGAAAGAGACCATCCCTACCCAAAAATGTGCTCAAACTCTGACCCACTCCCAGTCCCGCGTAGAGCTCCCAGGCTTAATCCCCATTTTACAGATGAGGTAAAAGAGGCACAGAGAAGTGAAGTGACATACCCAAGGTCACACTAGCAGAATATTGGCAGAGCCAGATTTCAGACCCAGGTCCTTCTGACTTCCAAGCTCATAATAATAATAATAATGTTGGCAGTTGTTAAGCGCTTGCTATGTGCAGAGCACTGTTCTAAGCGCTGGGGTAGATACAGGGTAATCAGGTTGTCCCCCGTGAGGCTCATTTTACAGATGAGGTAACTGAGGCACAGAGAAGTTAAGTGCCTTACCCACCTTCACAGAGCTGACAAGTGGCAGAGTCGGGATACTCTATCCACTAGGCCACGCTGCTTCTCTAGACAAAATCTCTGTCCAGACAGAACTTACAATCTAAAGGGCAGGAAAATAGGTCTCTCCCTCTAGATCGTGAGCTCGTAGTGGGCAGGAATGTGTCCGTGTGTTGTTATGTTGTATTCTCCCAAGCCCTTCATGCAGTACTTTGTGCACAGTAAGTGCTCAATAATTATGATTGAATGAGTGATTGTCGCAGCGTGACTTAGTGGAAAGAGCACAGGCTTAGGAGTCAGAGGTCATGGGTTCTAATCCCTGCTCCACCGCTTACCAGCTGTGTGACTTTGGGCAAGCCACTTCACTTCTCTGGGCCTCAGTTACCTCCTCTGTAAAATGGGGATTAAGTCTGTGAGCCTCACGTGGGACAACCTGATTACCTTGTATCTACCCCAGCACTTAGAACAGTCCTTGGCACATAGTAAGCATTTAACCAATACCAACATTATTATTACATTCTATACAGTTACAAAGGACAATTTGAAAAATTCCTTGATGCGCCTTCATTTTTTTGTAGATAATTGGTACATGTGTGTGTGAGAGAGAGATTACGAACTGGTTTTTGGGATCAGCAAAGCACTATAGACTAGTGATTATGCAGAACAAGACCAAATTAATGGTGCAGTTTGCACTTTTCAAGGCCTGAGCTAACCAAGAGAATTTATGGGCAAAAGAGAGTTGAATGTTATGACTGAATTCTGCCTCTGAAAGTACTCTGTTATTCAGTGTGATACAAAACTCAACAAGAAGCAGAGAAAGAAATCAAAAATGCTAGTATTGCTTTTGAGAAATGAAGACTAATGGGTCAATAAACTTTGGGGAAAGCGTCAGCATCAGTTGCAAAGAGACAGTCTGGTCCAGTGGAAAGGGCCTAGAACTGGGAATCTGTAAGCTCGTTATGGGCAGGGAATATTGTCTTTTCATTGTTATATTGTACTCTCTCAAGTGCTTAGTATAGTGCTCTGCACAAAGTAAGCGCTCAATAAATATGATCGAATGAATGAAAGAACTACTAAGTTTGCATCCCAGCTCTGCCACTGCTCTGCCGTGTATCACTTAATCTCTTTGGCCTTCAGTTCCCTCATCTGTTGAATGGGATAAGATTCCTGCTTTCACTAGGAATTTTGAAGCTTGAATGGGAAAGGCGATGTGTCCTACCTGATTATCCTATATCTACCTCAGTGCTTGGCACACAGTCAACACCTAATAAACGCCATCATAAGTATTCAAACAGCTAATTACGGTGAGCAGAATGGGAGAGACAATACATCAAAATAATAATTCTGGAATTTAAATGCTTACTATGTGCCAAGCACTATACTAAGCAATAAGGTGTATACAAGATAATCAGGTTGGATTCAGTCCCTGTCCCAAAGGGGACTCAGAGTCTAAGTAGAAGAGAGTAGGATAGAGAAGCAATGTGGTCTAGTTGATTAAGCAGAGGCCTACAAATCAGAAGGACCTGGGTTCTAATTCTGACTCTGCTATTTAGCTGCGGTGAGAACTTGGCGTCACTTTCTCTGTGCTCCAGGTACCTCATGTGAAATGGAGATTAATAATAATGATGATAACGTTGGTATTTGTTAAGCGCTTACTATGTGCCGACCACCTAAGTGCTGGGGAATCAGGTTGTCCCACGTGGGGCTCACAGTCTTAATCCCCATTTTCCAGATGAGGTAACTGAGGCACAGAGAAGTGAAGTGACTTGCCCACAGTCACACAGCTGACAAGTGGCAGAGTCGGGAGTAGAACCCATGACCTCTGACTCCCAAGCGTGGGTTCTTTCCACTAAGTCACACTGTTTCATCTAGATTAAGACTGTGAACCCCCATGTGGGATATGGACTGTGTCCAAGCTGATTAACTTTTATCTACGCCAGCGTTTAGGTACCTGCTTCTGATCTTTTGACAGTGTGACCTAGTGGAAAGAACAAGGGTCTGGAAGTCAGAGGACCTGGGTTCATTCAATAGTATATATTGAGCGCTTACTATGTGCAGGGCACTGTACTAAGCGCGTGGTACCTAAGTACCTTCTTGTACCTTCTGGTACCTTATGGTACCTTGGTACCCTTCCTTTCCAAAATCTTAGAACGAGTCGTCTACAGTCGATGCTTAGAATTCCTTAACTCCCATTCTCTCCTAGACCCCCTCCGATCTGGCTTCCGTCCCCTCCACTCTACCGAGACTGCGCTCTCTAAGGTCACCCGTGACCTCCTTCTTGCCAAATCCAATGGCTCCTACTCCATTCTGATCCTCCTTGACCTCTCCGCTGCCTTTGACGCTGTCGACCATCCCCTCCTCCTCCATACCTTATCTCACCTCGGCTTCACGGACTCCGTCCTCTCCCGGTTCTCCTCTCACCTCTCTGGCCGGTCATTCTCGGCCTCCTTCGCTGGAGCCTCCTCCCCCTCCCATCCTTTAACTGTCGGAGTTCCTCAAGGGTCAGTTCTCGGCCCTCTTCTGTTCTCCATTTACACTCACTCCCTCGGTGAACTCGTTCGCTCTCACGGCTTCGACTACCGTCTCTACGCAGATGACACGCAGATCTACATCTCCGCCCCGTCCTCTCCCCCTCCCTTCGGGCTCGCATCTCCTCCCGCCTCCGGGACGTCTCCACCCGGATGTCGGCCCGCCACCTAAAACTCGACGTGAGCGAGACTGAGCTCCTCATCTTCCCTCCCGAACCCGATCCTCTCCCAGACTTCTCTATCACCGTAGATGGCACGACCATCCTTCCCGTCTCTCGGGCCCGCGATCTCGGTGTCATCCTTGACTCGTCTCCCTCGTTCACCCCACGCATCCTATCCGTTACCGAGACCTGCCGGTTTCACCTCTACGATATCGCCAAGATCCTTCCCTTTCCTCTCCACCGAGACGGCTACGTTACCGCTACGGGCTCTCGTTATATCCCGGCTAGACTACTGTGTCGGCCTTCTCTCCGACCTCCCTTCCTCCTCTCTCGCCCCGCTCCGGTCTATTCTTCACTCCTCTGCCCGGCTCATCTTCCCGCAGAGACGATCTGGGCCTGTCACTCCCCTTCTTAAACAACTCCAGTGGTTGCCTGTCGACCTCCGCTCCAAACGAAAACTCCTCACCCTAGGCTTCGAGGCTCTACGTCACCTTACCCCTTCCTACCTCTCCTCCCTTCTCTCTTTCCACCGCCCACCTCCTCCCCGTCCCTCGGTTTCGCCCGTCCCGCCGTCGACCCCCGGGCCACGTCCTCCCGCCGTCCCGGAACGCCCTCCCTCCTCACCTCCGCCAAACTGATTCTCTTCCCCTCTTCAAAACCCTACTTAAAACTCACCTCCCCCGAGAGGCCTTCCCACACTGAGCTCCGCTTCTCCCTCTACTCCCTCTACCACCCCCCCCTTCACCTCTCCGCAGATAAACCCTCTTCTCCCCCCTTTCCCTCTGCTCCTCCCCCTCTCCCTTCCCATCCCCTCGGCACTGTACTCGTCCGCTCGACTGTATATATTTTCATTACCCTATATATTTTGTTAATGAGATGTACATCGCCTCGATTCTATTTAGTCGCCATCGGTTTTTACGAGATGTTCTTCCCCTCCACTCTATTTATCGCCATCGTTCTCGTCTGTCCGTCTCCCCCGATTAGACCGTAGGCCCGTGAAACGGCAGGGACCGTCTCTATCTGTTGCCGACTTGTTCATTCCAAGCGCTTAGTCCAGTGCTCTGCACATAGTAAGCGCTCAATAAATACTATTGAATGAATGAATGAATGAATGGTACCTTTTTACCTAGGCTCCAGAACTTGCCTATTGTACGACCTTAAGCAAGTCACCTAACTTCTCTCTGCCTCAGGATCACAGTCCCTGTCCTACGAGGAGCTCACAGCCTCAATTCCATTTTCCAGATGAGGTAACCGAGGCCAAGAGAAGTGACGTGACTTGCCCAAGGTCACACTTGCCCAAGGCAAGTGGCAGAGCTGGAATTCAAACCCATGACCTTCTGTAAACAGTAAGCACTTAGTAATAAAGTGCTTACTTTGAGAAGCAGCGTGGCTCAGTGGAAAGAGCATGGGCTTGGGAGTCAGAGGTCACGGGTTCGACTCCCGGCTCTGCCACCTGTCAGCTGGGTGACTGTGGGCAAGTCACTTAACTTCTCTGGGCCTCAGGGACCTCATCTGTAAAATGGGGATGAAGACTGTGAGCCTCATGTGGGACAACCTGATTACCCTGTATCTACCCCAGCGCTTAGAACAGTGCTCTGCACATAGTAAATGCTTAACAAATACCAACGTTATTATTAATAAATACTATCGACTGATTGTGAGGAGTTTTTGCTAGATGATGAGGGAGGTGGGAAGCCGAATGACAGACAGGTGCCCAGGGAAGATTCAAGAAGATTATCCGTTTAGCACTGTGTAGTATTACACTGAAAGAAGGAGACACTAGAGGTTAAAACACTAGTCTAGCCAAGATGTTCTATGATGTAAACCAATCAATTTATTGAGTGCTTTCCATGTGCAGAACACTGTACTAAGTCCTTGGGAGAAACGTTTACTGTCCAAAACAAGCTTACAGTCTAGAAGGGGAGACACACATAGGGACTGCTACAGAGGGATGTAATTATCATTTGGTCATCCAAGGTCCAATCCTTGCCGTGAGGGAAGGAGCGGTTCTTGTGCAGTCCTGTGATGGGTCCATGCTCTCCACTGAGGGATAGCAAACAATCAATCAATCGAATCAATCATATTTATTGAGCACTAACAGTGGGCAGAGCACTGTACTAAGAATCCAGCGCTTAGAACAGTGCTCGGCACATAGTAAGCGCTTAACAAATACCAACATTATTATTAACTTGGAAGAGTACATCAGAACAGAGTTCTCTCCCCCTTTCCCTCTGCTCCTCCCCCTCTCCCTTCCCCTCCCCTCAGCACTGTGCTCGTCCGCTCATTTGTATATATTTTTTATTACCTTATTTATTTTGTTAATTAGATTCTATTCATTGCTATTGTTTTAATGAGATGTACATCCCCTTGTTTCTATTTATTGCTATCGTTTTTGTCCGTCCGTCTCCCCCGATTAGACCGTAAGCCCGTCAGTGGGCAGGGACTGTCTCTATCTGTTGCCGATTTGTCCATTCCAAGCGCTTAGTACAGTGCTCTGCACATAGTAAGCACTCAATAAATACTATTGAATGAATGAACAGAGTTGATAGACAAGTTTCCTACCCACAGTGAGTTTACAGTCTAGAAGGGGAGACAGACATAAATGAAGAAATTATGGATATGTACATAAAAATAATAATGATGATAATAATAATGGTATTTTTAAGCACTTTCTATGTAATAATAATAATAATAATAATAGTGCGATTTGTTAAGTGCTTACTATGTGCCAAGCACTGTTCTAAGCAATGGAGAGGATACAGGGTGATCAGGTTCTCCCACATGGGGCTCACACTTTTAATCCCCATTTTACCAATGAGGAAACTGAGGCACAGAGACGTTAAGTGACTTGCCCGAGGTCACATAGCAGACAGGTGACAGGGCCGGGATTAGAACCCACATCCCCTGACTCCCAAGCCCGAGCTGCCGAGCAATGTTCCAAGCACTGGAGTAGATACAAGGTAATCAGGTTGTCCCATGTGAGGTTCACGGTCTTAATCCCCATTTTACAGATGAGGTAACTGAGGCACAGAGAAGTGAAGTGGCTTGCCCAAGGTCACACAGCAAAGTGGTGGAACCAGGATTAGAACCCACGTCCTCTGATTCTCAAGCCCGGTCTCTTTCCACTGAGTCACGCTGCTTCTGCTATGGGGCTGAGGGAGGCATGAAGAAACGATGCAGATCCAAGTGCTAGGATGATGCAGAGGGAGTGGGAGAAGAGGAAATGAGGGCTTAGTCAGGGAAGGCCTTATGGAGGAGGTGCGGAGGAGGAGAAGTAGTGTGACCTAGTAGTTAGAGCATGGACCTGGGAGTCAGAAGGTCCTTGGTTGCAATCCTGGCTCCACCACGTCTCTGCTCTGTGACCTTGGGCAAGTCACTTCGCTTCTCTGTGCGTCAGTTACCTCATCTGTGAGCCTCATGCGGGACAGGGACTGTGTCCATTCCGATTTCCTCATACTCACCCCAGGGCTCAGTACGTTGCCTTGCGCAGAGTAAGTGCCTATCCAATACCACAATTATTATCATTGTTATTAAGTACTTTTAACAAGGTTTCAAAGATGGGGAGAGTGATTGTCAGCTATAAAGAGGGAGGGCATTCCAGGCCAGAAATGGGTACGACCCATCAAGACAAGGATCACTTCAACCTTATCCACAAATGACTGAACTACTTTTTCCCCCTCTGTGAGCTGCAAGTTCAGGTAGCTTCCTCAAGTACCCAGGTCTCCTCTCTCCTGTGAACACATCGTCCAGTGTTTGGGGTGAAAGAAAGCCGATGTGGAAATTTGCTCTGAACCTGATGTATCATTTGTTCCACCCCTGGAGTTCTATCTGCAAAGTGAAGTAGACATTCCATTCAATCCCCAGAGAACTCCTGGAGGGTAAAGCTAAGGTCCTTTCCCAGATGAGTTTTTCTTAGGGAATCAGAAGGGTCAATGTTTGTCCCGGGGGGCCAGATGTTTTAGATCTTAATAACCAATTTTACCCCACTGAGGATCAAGTGTTGTTAATCCATTATTGGATTTAAGGCATGGGAAGAATTTGTTTATGTTTATTCATGCTTGTCCCCTAAGCAGTATAAACCGAAACAAGACAACCCCTCCCACCCTCCCAGCCCCAACGAGAGCAGACCAAACAATATTATACCAGCAAGACTGGACAAGGCATTATTAGCCTGAAACCTGTGGAACTATAGATGAGGAAGATGAAACAGCCCTTCAACAGTAAATCGTTTTATTTGCCCTTTTTTTAAATTTTCTTGGCAATTTACAGTGAGGGGTGATTCAGCTTCTATGTCAAAACAACTATATAGTACCATCATAGCTAAGCTAATTCACTGACACTTGAAGAATGTTTAATGCTTGGTCGTGAATGTTTCATGAGGGAAGCGTAGATCTGCTTGTGTTCAGCTTAAATCTTGCTTTTGAAGTTTTAATTGTAGCTTCTCAATTCTATTTAGCGCATTCTGTTAAATCGGTGGTGTGGATTAGCACCCCTAAGGCGATCGGTCAACAGTAAATCTTTTTTTTATGGTATTGGTTAAGTGCTTACTATGTGCCAGGCACTGTACTAAGATCTGGGGTAGTTACAAGCTAATCAGGTCGGATACAGTCCATGTCCCACATGGGGCTCACGGTCTTAATCCCCATTTTAGAGACGAGAAAACTGAGGCCCAGAGAAGTGAAGTGACTTGCCCAAGGTCACACAGTGGCAAGTGGCAGAGCTGGGATTTGACTCCAGGTCCTTCACACTCGCAGGCCTGTACTCTATCCATCAGGCCATGCTGCCCGAATGCTTACTATGTGCAGCGATTCTACTAAGTGATTGGGCGAGTACAATATAACAGAGTTGGAAGACACATTCCCTGATCAAAAGGAGTTTACTCCTTAGAGGGTCGGTTATTTTTGACCTAGCAAATTATCGTTCTAATGGATTTCCCAGGTGAGCTCCTTGTGAGCAGGAATATGTCTGTTTGTTGTTAGATTGTATTCTCTCAAGAGCTTAGTACAGTGCTTTGCACATAATAAGCACTCAATAAATAGGATTGAATGAATGAATGAGAAAGGGGCTGTGGAAGGGCAATCTCATTTATGATCACATTGCCCCTGGGAGGAATGTAGGTGCAGGAATTACCTTCTCATAAGATCACAGATCTAGAAAGTGCATCGTCACCTAGTCTCCACCCCCACCCCCCAGCAGGTGAGTGACCAAACATCCAAGACCAATCACACTATCTAGGCCAATCAATCAATTAATCGATTGTCTTTATTGAGCTCTTACTGTGTGTAAAGCACTCTACTAAGCACTTGGGAGAGTACAATATAACAGAGTTAGCAAAGATGTTCCCGACCCACAACGATCTTACAGACTAGTGCGGGATACGGACATTGATATAAATAAACTATGGTTGTGTACATAAGTTTTGTGTGGCTGATGGAGGGTTGAATAAGAAAGCAAATCCAATTGAAAGGGTGACACAGAAGAGAGTGGGAAATAAGGGCGTAGTCAGGGAAGGCTTGGAAGAGATGTGTTTTTCTTAAGACTTTGAAGACTTTGGGGAGGGTGATGGCTTGTTAGATGTGTAGAAGGAGGGCAATCCAGGCCAGAGGCAGGATGTGGTCAAGAGAGGTCTGCAGCGAGATAGACAAGATCAAGTTAGAGTGAGGAGGTTGGCATTAGAGGAGTGAAATATGCGGGCTGGGGGGGTAGGAGGAAATCAGGGAGATAAGGTAGAAGGGGGCAAGATGATTGAATGCTTTAAAGCTGATGCTAAGGAGTCCTCTAGACTGTGAGTTTGTTCTGGACAGGGAATGTGTCTGTTGTATTTTACTCTCTCGAGTGCTTGGTACAGTGCTTTGCACACAGTAAGCACTCAATAAACATGGTTGAATGAATGACTGAATGAAAGGTTATCTGGGTTCTAGTCAACAGGAAGGAGAAGAGAAACACTGACCGACCTGGCTCCAGGAAAAATGGAAGGAATAGAGACACAAGAAGACCTTTTATATGAATGTCACGGGGCAAAAGGCTGTTGAAGGGCTTGAGTTTAGGTTTCAGGGGACCCAAGGTTGGGATATAAATGTGATATATTTGAAACAAAGAATGGCAAATTGCAAATTGAAACTTGCTCTGGACATCAATACTTTATGGGTGAGCTGGAATGGAGAGGTTTTTAGGGGGCAGGCTTTGCAGCCTTACTGAAGGCACATCTCTTCCAAGAACCCTCCCCTGACTAAGCCCACATTTCCTCTTTTCCCACTCCCTTCTGTGTCACCCTTGCACTTGGATTTGCTCCCTTTACTCACCCCTACACAGCCCCACAGCACGTAGGCACATATCCATAATTTATTTATATGAATGTCTCGCTCCCTGCCTAGACTGTAAGCTCATTGTGGCCAGGGAACGTGTCTACCAACTCTGTTATATTGCTAAAATGTGCTCTCCGAAGCACTTAGTATGATGCCCTACTTACAGTGAGGTCTGAATAAATAGGATTACTTGATTGATTTATGACAATGGGGTGATGAGATGGGCAATGGTAGGCTCAGAAAGAGGACTGGAGAAATCAGGAAGAACAGTTCAGCTTTCTAACAGTCTATTAATGTAGTTTTGATTGTATGAAATGCTTTTAATAGAAAAATACCACAAAACCAAATAAACAAAAACTTCTCTCTTCTAGGATAAACAATCCTAATTCCATAACGCTTCCTCTTAACCCTTAGTTTCCATCCCTTTCATCATTTTTTCTGCTCATCTCTGAACTCTGTCCAGTCTCTCTACAAGCTATTTAAAGTGCAGTAATCTAAATCAATCCTATTTATTGAGTGCTTATTGTGTGCGCAGCACTATACTAAGCACTTGGCAGAGTACAATATAACAATATAAAAGATGTATTCGCTGCCCAAAATGAGCTCACAGCCTAGAGGAAGAAACAGACATTAATAGAAATATATAAATTACAGATATGTACATAAATGCTGTGGGGCTGGGAGAGGGATGAATAAAGCGAGAAAGTCCAGGCTCACAGAAGGAAGTGTGAGAAAAGGAAAAGTCCGGGAAGGCCTCATCAAGGAGATGTGCCTTCAGTAAGGCTTTGAAGGAGGTTGGGGGGAGATAGTTGTCTGCTGAATGTTCCAGGGTGTTCCAGGTCAGAGGCAGGACTTGGGTGAGAGTTAGGTGGCAAGATAGATGAGATTGAGGTACAGTGAGTAGGTGAGGAGGTTGGCATTAGAGGAGCAAAGTGTGCTGGCTGGGTTGTAGTAGGAAAGTAGCAAGGTGAGGTAGGAGGGGACAAGATGGTTGACTGCTCTATAGTCAGTAATAAGGAGTTTCTCTTTGATGTGGAGGTGGATGGGAGTGGGGAAACATGGCCTGAACATTTATGTAAAAAAATAACCCGGGCAGCAGTGTGAGATATGGACCAGAGTTGAGAGAGACAGGAGGCAGGGTGTCCGGCAAGGAGATTGATACAGTAATCGAAGCGGGATAGGATGAGTGCTTGAATAAACATGGTAGCCGTTTGGATGAAGAGGAAGGGACAGATTTTAGCCACACTGTGAAGACTTAGAAAAAAATTAGTGATTGATTTATATTGATGCAAAATTGATATGATAAGTTAATGAAGTCTGATTAGTGTAAAATTTAGGGTAAGGATTAATCCTGCTGTCTTGTCAGATGTACTCAGTCTTGTCATTTTAGCATGTACCATGGCCTTTTCCATATGGCATAAAATATATTTTTTCCCATCCCCCAAAGCCTTAAGATTAGTAAGGCTTTATTTGTCAGCAACCTCTACCAATTCTGCAAACATCCTACATGTTTGTGGCCCTGCTTATTAAAGCACACCTTAATTTTAGAGTTGGCAAAACAAGCTGCTGGTAGAACCTCTTTTGACAATGTTCAGCCTAGTGCTGGAGGGAAACCTAATATAATAATAATAATAATAATGTTGGTATTTGTTAAGCGCTTACTATATGCAGAGCACTGTTCTAAGCGCTGGGGTAGACACAGGGGAATCAGGTTGTCCCACGTGGGGCTCACAGTCTTAATCCCCATTTTACAGATGAGGGAACTGAGGCACAGAGAAGTGAAGTGACTTGCCCACAGTCACACAGCTGACAAGTGGCAGAGCTGGGATTCGAACTCATGAGCCCTGACTCCAAAGCCCGTGCTCTTTCCACTGCGCCACGCTGCTTCTCTGCGATCAATCAATCAATGGTATTTACTGAACCCCTATTTACTTAGCATTATACTAAGTGGTTGGGAAAAAGAATAGAATAGTGGCCTTGGGAAAGTCATCGCTTCTCTGTGCTTCAGTTTCTTCATCTGTAAAATGGGGATTCAATATCTAATCTCTCTTCTACATAATAATAATAATGTTGGTATTTGTTAAGCGCTTACTATGTTGCAGAGCACTGTTCTAAGCGCTGGGCTAGACACAGGGGAATCAGGTTGTCCCACATGGGACTCACAGTCTTAATCCCCATTTTAAATAATGTTGGTATTTGTTAAGCACCTACTGTGTGCAGAGCACTGTTCTAAGCGCTGGGGTGGTTACAGGGTAATAAGATTTGTCCCACGTGAGGCTCACAGTTTTAATCCCCATTTTACAGATGAGGTAACTGAGGCACAGAGAGATGAGGGAACTGAGGCACAGAGAAGTGAAGTGACTCGCCCACAGTCACACAGCTGACAAGTGGCAGAGCCGGGATTCCAACCCATGACCTCTGACTCCAAAGCCCGGGATCTTTCCACTGAGCCACCCTGCTTCTCTAGATTGTGAGCTCCCTATGAGACAGGGACTGTATCTGACCTGATTATCTTGTATATACCCAGGCACTTAGTATATCCTTAATTGAATTATTGTGTCCATAATTTATATATCACATCCATAATTCATTTATTATATACACTATTCATTTATTTATATTAATGTTTGTCTCCTCTCTCTAGTCTGTATGCTCGTTGTGGACAGGGGATTGTGTCTGTTATATTGTTATAGTGTACTTTCCTAAGTGCTTAGGATGGGGCTCTGCACACAGTAAATGCTCAATAAATAAATACAATTGATGGATTGCTCTGGCACATGGTAAACTCTTAATAAATACCACATTTACATTATTATTATTATTATATGAACTCTGAAGAAGGGGAAATAGACTCTGAAATAAATTAAGGTAGAAGGAAGTACTGAAGAATAAAGTGGTACCTAAGTGGTCCTGGGAGGTGTGAATACTGAAATGATTTGAGGAGAAAGTAGGAACTTATTCTCGCAGCACTTGCTGCCTGGAACCGACATTTCCCAGTAGCCAGAAGCCTAATTTCCCAAACCAGCTGAGATTGATTGCCAATCAGATCACCAGGTGTTACCTTTTAAATTTAGAAGTGGGACGCTGCCCTGGCTATCTTTCTTTCCGACAACTGAAACCACAGCTAGCCATGTTCCTGACCTGTGAGTACCAACACTCAGAAATTTGTCTCTGTATCGGTGGATGCTTGCTTGTATATTTATTATGCCTTCTGGTATATCAAAGCCTGGTTTTTCACGTGTTTATGGGCATTTAGCTCTCATTTAGTTGTCCCCTCTTTCTTTCCTTGGGCACCGAGCCAAATTTCTGTGCCTTAGTTGTGGGTGTTGGGTAATGCCTGGAGGTGCCATGAATTTGTCTCAGATTCCTCTCTCTATAACCCAAAGAGGCCAACTGTTGCCAGATTGTCACATAGGAATTACAAGGGTTTGAAACTGAGGTCTGAGATATCTTAAAAAACTGAGATAAGTAGTTTACTTCTGTAACTCACTGGGGCAGGGCTATGTTTTTTTTACTTAATCAGAATGAAAGGTACTGGGCCATTTTCTTTGTCCCGTGGCCTCTAACAGATGAATCTGGACTGTATTTAAGATCTCGAGAATCCCTGAGGGATATTTGTCTACAGTGGGTCAGGTTTGAGAGACTACCACTGTTCTGGATTTACTCAAGGGTGTAATCTGATTTGTAGGATCACTGTGGGCAGGAAATGTATGTGTTTGTTATATTGTACTGTCCCAAGCACTTTGTACAGTACTTCTAAGCTCTCAGTTTATTATGATTGAATGTATTGAGTTTAGGGTGCACTGGGGTGCTTTTCGAGAGGCAGCAGGAACTTAAAACGTTGCTGGCCTGAAAGACTGGGTTATTAGTTGTCATCCTATGGTGGGGAAGATAATAGTGCTGATTTTTGTTACCCCTTTTTCAGGAGTAGTAATAGCTGCCGCTTACATTAATCACTCAATTGTTTGTAGAGCACTTGCCGCATGCAGGGCACAGTACTATGCCTTCTGGAGAGTACGATAGAACTTGTTAAAGGGAAGCGCACACTTAATTTAATAGTAATGATATTTAAATGCTATGTGCCAGGCATTGTTCTAAGCGCTGGGGTAGATACAAGGTAATCAGATGGTCCCACGTGGGACTCACAGTCTTAATCTCCATTTTACAGATGAGGTAACTGAGGCCCAGAGAAGTTAAATAACTTGCCACAAAGCTGATAAGTGGCTGAGCTGGGATTAGAATCCACAACTTCTGACTCCCAAGCCTGTGTCTTTTCCAATTACAGGGAAGTGTGAGCTTGTCGTGGGTAGGGAACATGTCTACCTGCTCTGTTATGTTGTACTTTCCCAAGTGCTTGGTCTAGTGCTTTACACACAGTGAGTGCTCAATAAATACAATTGATCGATATATAAGATAGGAGCCAAAATGCTATAGGTAGGAAGGTTAGAGATCAATGGGATAAATAGGAAAGCTGTTATTTGTCAGATTTGAAGGAGTAGGGTGTTCCGGAGAGGAGAGGACAATGTGAGCAAGAGATAGGCAGTGGGAGAGATGAAACTAAAACAGTGAGTAGGTTTGTTTATTAATAATAGTGTAATTTTGTTAAAAGTTACCAAATATTGATCTAAGTGCTGGGATAGATAGATGCAAGATAATCAGGTCAGACACAGTCCTTATCCAGTGAGGGACTCATAGTTCAAAAGATCAGTGAGATGATAATCGCCATTTCATAGTTGAGGAAACTGAGTCATTGAGAAGTTAAGTAGCTTGCACAGTGTCATGCAGCAGGCAAGTGGCAGAGCGGGAACTAGAACCCAGGCTTGATTGATAGGCTTGTGCTCTTTCCACAAGACCTGACTGCTCTTCTATTTTAAGAGCCTGAAGAGTGCAAGCTGGCATATAGTGGGAGAAGAGAGTAGATAAGTAGGAAGAGAGAGCTGCTTGAGTTCTGTAAAGTCTTGAAGACTTGAAAGGTTTTGAATTTCTCCTTGATTTGAAAGGAATGAGCCACTCTTCTGGAGGTTTTCGAGGGGTTAGGAGTCCTGAAAGCTCACCTCCTTCAGGAAGTCTTCCCAGACTGAGTCCCCCTTTTCCTCTGCTCCTTTGCCTCGACTCCCTCCCTCTGCTCTACCCACCTCCCTTCCCCACAGCACTTGTGTGTGTGTGTGTATATGCATTTATTATTCTATTTTATTAATAATGTGTATATATCTATACTTATATTGATGCTATTGATACCTGTCTACTTGTTTTGCTTTGTTTTCTTGTCCGTCTCCCTCTTCTAAACTGTGAGCCCATTGTTGGGTAGGGATTGTCTCTGTTGCCGAGTTGTACTTTCCAAGGGCTTAGTACGGTGCTGTGCACGCAGCGAGTGCTCAGTAAATACTACTGAATGAATGAATGAATGTTCAGAAGGATGTTTAAGAAAAATGATCCAGGCAGCAGAATAAAGGCTAAACTTGTGTATGGAGAGATAGCAGACAGGGCGATTTTATCCAGAGGCTGGTGCAATAGTCAAGTTGTGATAAAAACAAGTGGCTGTTTGGGGGAAAGGGGAGGATACTAGGAGGAAAAATTAAGAGGTTATGGCAAGTCTCTAAGGAAAGGGGTTGAAAGAGAGGACGAGTCATGAATAATGCCGAGTTTGTGTGACCAGAGCCGATTTGGGAAGAAAAATGAGAAATTCAGCTTTGGACATATTGTGGTCCCAGTGCCAGTGGAATACGCAGGAAGAGACGTCTTGGAGGCAGAAGGGGTTGCTAAAATAGAGAGAAAGAGAAAGGTCAAGACTGGTGAGGAAGATCTGGGAGCCATTGCACAGAAGTAATAGTTGAAGGCATGAGATTTAAGGTAAACTGAGGAAAGAAGGGGATCCATACCTTTCGAGGTAAGCAAAGGAAGAGCTGCTTAACGGGGCATTGTTCAGTAAAGTGGAATCTTTTGTAGGTCTTGCCTTAGGCCTCTGGGTGGCAGGATGAACTCTTTCACAAAATGTGATAGATTCCCATCCTAATCAGGATTCTGGTCATTTTCATCTGATCCATGGGGCTTATGTATCTGGTTCAGTGGCACCCCAAAAGATGACAGAAATCCAGGGATTCACTAATGTTAGGACTGTGTGAAAACTCCACAGCCTCATGGAGCATTGGAATGCTCTAAGATTGTCCAGTGGGCCTTAAGAAGGGACCAAAATGAAATGACTCTTCTAACATGGCCTTGATGATATGAAATTTGTGCCAGGGAGCACATGGTGGCCATCTGAGAACATGTTTTGTTTTATTTTGACTTAAAACCTACTGCCTTTCAGTCAGCCAAATTCCATGAGGACTAGACCCCCTCTGAAAGAGCGTCTGTCCTGGTAGATAAAAAAAAATGATGCCAGAATGTTACACCTATCCTTGAAAGCAGATCAATTCTGATCATATCCTTAAACCAGGATCATGGATTTAAAGCTTTCATTTCCAGTTTATTGGAAGCAGCTGTTTCAGTCTGTTGATTCAAGCTTATTAAAACCAGTTATATTTAAACGCTTTAAAAAACCCAGCCCGTTGGGGTTTTAATAGGACCTGACATAATATTTACCAAATGAGACATTTGACACATGGCAAATCCTTTTAATACATCTTGTTGAGGGGATGCGAAAGGGCCTAATTTTTCAAGATTGTTGGCCTTAATTGTTTTTGACACTTGCTAAGTACTTGGTCTTTTGAAGCCTTTGCTTTTAGCCAACACTCTGACTCATTTAACCTACAGGATTAGGCTCCAGAAATGATAGCATGATGATTCACATATAGCATTATGATAGATGGCGCTGCCAGGCTCTTTATCAAAGTTAAAATTCTTAAACCAATGCCATTAATCGAGTGCTTATCAGGTACAGAGAACCGTGCTAAGTTTTTTGGAAGAGTTGTATACAACAGAGTTGTTAGACACGTTCCCTGACCACAGTGAGCTTGTAGTCTAGAGAGGGGGATGTTAAAATGAGGGTGATGCGGAATCTTCTACAGGAAGATTGGGAAAGGGCTGGAGGTGGAAGTGGAAGGGAGTGGAACTGAATTGGGTGCATCTGCCCAAAGCTGGATGTCGGAGCAGATCAAGAGAGGAGACCAGAATGGCTAAGAAAAGGGACTCAATCCAGATGGTTTAGAGAACACGGGCCTGGGAGTCAGGACCTGGGTTCTAATCCCAGCTCTGCCACTTGTCTGCTGTGTGTGTTACTTTGGCTAAGTCACTTAACTTTTCTCTGCTTCAGTTTCCTCAAATATTACATGGGAAATCAATACTTAGACTGTGAACCCAATTTGAGATTTGTATCTGACCTGATTAACTTGTTTCCATCCCAGCACTTAGAATAACATCTGTCCCATAGTTAGCACTTAAGTATCATTTAAAAAAAAAAAAGATTGAGAAGGGTGGAGTGGGCAGCCTGGCTAAGGAACGACAGGTTCGACTGGAACCCTGGAAGCTCCAGGATATTTGAAATTTAACAAATATTGGTCATGGAGTCAAATTGAGCCTTTCTACTACAGCAGAAGTGGAAAAAACATATGGCTTTATATTTCCCACAACCCAAAAGGAAGATAGAAGACCTCCCACCAGAAGAGTCATTGCTGCCACACACAATTTCCAAAGGACTGAGGAAAGGCTAATTGGGTTTAAAAAAACATTCATAGAATTTATTCAATTAAACCTTCAACTTTAAAATCAAGATTACTGGTGGAGTTTCCCATTGAGAATGTCAGATGAGCTTTGGTCTTCAGATTTCAAGACTGAGACCCTGCGTGGAGAAATTGATTCCAGGAGTAGTTATTCAGATGAGCATTGCTAAAAACCCCCGTCTGTTCTAGGGGGTCTAGTCTGGATGCAGAACTAGGTGAGTAGCCTGGACATCTGACTCTCTCTGGGTCTCACAGGTGGCTTGGGAGCCAACCCTGTGGCAAGATCTGAGCTATTCTGATTGGGAGAAGAGTAGGTTTAATTTGGGAGGATCAGGAGCTGCTGATAATTGCATAATTGTGGTGATTATGAAGAGCTTACTCTGTGCCAAGCACTGTTCTAAATCCTGGGGTAGATACAAGTTCATCAGGTGGGACCCAGAATCAGTCCCACAAAATGATGATAATCATGGTATTTGTTAAGCGCTTACGATGTGCCAAGCACTCTTCTAAGTACTGGGGTAGATAAAGGGCAATCAGGTTGTCCTAGTGGGGCTCACACTTTTAATCCCCATTTTACAGATGAGGCAACTGAGACACAGAAAAGTTATTTGCCCAAGGTCACACAGCAGACATGTGGCAGAGCTGAGATTAGAACCAAGGTCCTTCTGGCTCCCAGGCCCATGCTCTTAGCCACTAAGCCCTGCTTCTAGAAGACCTGAGTGGTTGAGTGTAGGTTTTTTTTTACTGATTTGGGGAAGTAATAATGGTATACGTTAAACAGTTACTATGTTCCAAGACCATCAGTTCTTTTGAAATGTGGTGTTGGAGAAGGCTTTTGCGAATACCACGGACTGCCTGAAAAACAAACATGGATTTTGGATCAAATTAAGCCAAAGTGGTCTTTGACTAAATGACTTGACTTAAAATTAGCTTGTTTTGGACACATAATCAGGAGGACTAATTCTCTGGAGAAGACAGTAATGCTAGGAAACGTCCAGGGAAAACGTGGAAGAGGCAGACCACCAGCTAGATAGGGAAGCAGCGTGGCTCAGTGGAAAGAGCCCGGGCTTCGGAGTCAGAGGTCATGGGTTCGACTCCCAGCTCTGCCACTTGTCAGCTGTGTGACTGTGGGCAAGTCACTTAACTTCTCTGTGCCTCAGTTACCTCATCTGTAAAATGGGGATTAACTGTGAGCCTCACGTGGGACAGCCTGATTACCCTGTATCTACCCCAGCGCTTAGAACAGTGCTCTGCACATAGTAAGCGCTTAACAAATACCAACATTATTATTATTATTATTATAGAGACCGTAATAACAGGGTAATAGGCACAGAGAGAAGGTAAGTGATTTGCCCAAGGTCACTCAGTAGACATGTAGTGGAGCCGGAATTAGAACCGGGTCCGTCTGACACCCAAGCCCATGGTCTATCCACTAAGCCATGCTGCTTCTCAGCAATCTAAGCAGGAGAGAGGACAAGTATTGTCCATTTTACAGATGAGAAAACTAAAGCACTGAGAAGTTAGGTGACTTGCCCACCTAATTCAGCAGGAAAATGATAGAGCCAGAACTAGAAACCAGGCTCTTTCCCCTAGACCACTCTACTTCCCAATAATCTGGTGATGGGGGAAAACCTATCATGGATGGAGACTTTCTAGGTCACAGCTGATTGGAAATATTGAAATGTAATTCATTTCTCAGTGGGAGCTGATTGGAAATATTGAAATGTAGTTCATTTCTCAGTGGGACAGACAGCATACAGAGTGCAAATATTGCAGTAACAAAAGAGAAGAGATAACCGGGAAGAAGCGGCTTAGCTGCGAGGAACATGTGTGAACATGCAGGATCTCAAACTGAGAGGAATGTTTGCTTTCTCCGTTGATAGCTTCTGGACTAGATTGCCTCAATTCTCATAAAAATGTCTTGTGGGAAATGCATAATGGTTATTTCAAGGAACTATCATTTTTAATGACCTTAGTATGTGAGCCCCATGGGATACAGGGACTGCATCTGACTTTATTATCCTGTGCCTGCCCCAGTGCTTAGCAAAGAGTAACGCTTAATAAATACCATAACGAATGCAACTGTCATATAAAGTATTACCGAAGGAGACACGAAGCAAAAAGAATTCCAGTTTTATTAGCAAAACTGGAACGATGCAGCAAGACATGACTGATTTGAAGAAAATGACTCCACTCTTTATGCATCTCAGACTGCTGTGGGATTGAAAACACACTTCCTTAACATGGAGTAATCAGTATCGGTGAGGTTAGGTCTGTAAGTGCTATTTATTGAGTGCTTACTGTGTGCAGAGCACTGTATTAAGAGCTTGGGAGAATATAAGAGAGTTGGTGGACAGGTTCCCTGCCCACAAAGAGCTTATAGTCTAGAAGGGGAGACGGACATTAATATAAATAAATTATGCATATGTCCATAAATGGTGTGAGGCTGAGGGTAGGGTGAGTACTAAGTGCCCAAAGGGTACACAGCACTTATGTGCATATCCCTAATTTCATATTAATGTCTGTCACCACTCTGACCCTTTGAACATTTGATAGTCGCCCTACAACATTTAAAATTATACACTATAAGCACTGGGGTAGATACAAGGCAATCAGGTTGTCCAACGTAGGACTCAGTCTTCATCCCCATTTCACAGATGAGGTAACTGAGACCCAGAGAAGTGAAGTGACTTGCCCAAGGTCACACAGTTGACAGGCGGCAGAGCTGGGATTAGAACTCATGACCTCTGAGTCCCCGGCCCGTGCTCTTTCCACTAAGCCACGCTGCTGGTGGTGTTAGTGGATGCTTAAAGGGGTGTCTTCTTCCCACCAGCCCTCTCCATATCTGTATGTAACAGGAAATCTACGCCACCGGTTCCCTATATTTTATGCTGCGTATGCACTGAACCACCACCCAGTATGCTGATGGGGCAAAGGGAGGCTATGACCCTGTCTGAATTTTATCTGCACGAACAGCAAATAAACATCTAGAAAGCACAGTTTAAATCTATTTGCCTGAAATCTCCCTCGTCGAAGGTAAATTGCGTTCATGTCTTGGGTCAAATGCAGGAATTTATTCAAGTTACTGCGTGAGAATCCATGAAACCTGCTCAAGTGGCTTCAGTTTCCTAACGCTATTGTGATTCACCACAATGCATGGTTCAGGACTTGAAAGGGAGACCAAAGAATGGGTCATTTCTATGATTCTTGTTTGTTGCAAGTGTGGAAACCAACCAGCATGTTCCCAAATGGCAATTTTCTCTAAAGAGTCGGTGGCATTTGGGATGTGCGCTCTTTCGATGGCCATGATTTCTTCTTTGGCAGAGTAGCAGTTAGGAAATCCATAATGAGGTCACATTTTGCAATCCTTCATTTTAACAGAAAATTCATGTTTTCATTCTTTGAAGATTTATGTGGGCCTGTCCTGAAAAATCTAGGGAAATAGAATTCTGAGCTTTCATAAACGACTGCCTGTCGCTACAAGTTTTGAATAATGAATCCCAGTGATGGGGCGGGCTGCACGGAAAGGGATGGAAGACATGAAAATGCACAAGTTTTCTAAACCCGCTGGCTGGACGGGCTTGGGACATGATCCCAGGTCATCCGGTTGTGTGCAGGTAGTCGTCATAAGCAGCGTGGCTCAGTGGAAAGAGCCTGGGCTTCGGAGTCAGTGGTCATGGGTTCAAATTCCGGCTCTGCCACTTGTCAGCTCTGTGACTGTGGGCAAGTCACTTCACTTCTCTGTGCCTCAGTTACCTCATCTGTAAAATGGGGATGAAGACTGTGAGCCTCACGGGGGACAACCCGATTACCCGGTATCTACCCCAGCACTTAGAACAGTGCTCTGCACATAGTAAGCGCTTAACAAATACCAACATTATTATAAGCAGCGTGACTTAGTGATTGGAGTCAGAAGGACCTGGGTTCTAATATCGGCTGTGCCACTTGTCTGCTGTGTGACCTTGGGCAAGTCACTTCACTTCTCGGTGCCTTAGTTATCTCATCTGTAAATTGGGGAGTAAGACTGTGAGTCCCATGTGGGATAGGGACTGACTGTGTTCAAACGGATTAGCTTATGTCTACCCCAGAGCTTAGAAGAAGGTCTGACACATAGTGCTGAATCAATACCACAATTATTATTATCAGTTCAAACCATCTTACTTGGTTTGGATGGTTTCCAAAGTAGCACAGACAGTCCAACAGGCATTAGAAATACTGGTTGTCTGAACGCATAAAAATAATAATTATTATTATGGTATTTGTTAAGCACTTACTATGTAGCAGGCACAGTACTAAGCTCTGGGGTGAATACAAGCAAATCAGGTTGGACACAGTCCCTGTCCCAAATGGGGCTCATAGTCTTCATTCCCCACTTACAGATGAGGTAACTAAGCACAGAGAGGTGAAATGGTTTGCTCAAGGTCACACAGCAGACAGTGGCAGACCCGGATTAGAACCCAGGTCCTACTGACTCTCAGGCCCATGAGCTATTCTCTAGGCCAAGCTGCTTTTCCATGCTGCTTCTCTATATATAGGCCTCTTGGAGGAGATGTGTTTTTAATAAAGCTTTGAAGGTGGGGAGAAATCATGTTTATCAACTCTGTCGTATTACATTTCCCAAGCATTTAGTACCTTGTTGTGCATTCAGTAAACATTCAAATACCATTCCTTGGGCACCTGGTTCTTTCTATAGGGAATATAACTTGTATATACTTTATATTAATGTCTTCCCCTCTAGATGGTAAACTTGTTGTGAGCAGCTTCTGTCGTTCTACCGTACACTCCCAAGTGCTTAGTACAGTGCTCTGCACATAGTAGGCACTCAATCAATGCAATCAGTTGAACTGCAGATCTTACCAGACATCTTCCCATTCATTATTTTCAGTCTGCTCTCTAAGTGAGAGGATGGAGGAGAGCTGAGGAGTGGCATGGCATAGTGGAGAGAAGATGGGCCCGGGAATCAAAAGGTCATGGGTTCTAATTCCAGTTCCCCCGCTTGTCTGCTGTGTGACCTCGGGCAGGTCGCTTCCTTTCTCTGGGCGTCAATTACCTCATCTGTCGAATGGTGATTGAGACTGCGAATCCCGCGTGAGATAGGAACTGCGTCCAATTTGATAAACCTATATCCATCCCAGAGCTTAGTACAGTGCCTGGAACATAGTAAGCACTTAAATACCATTCTTCTTCTTCTTATTATTATTAGCTAATTGATGACTAAGAGAAAAGAAAATCTCGAAAGTTTAAACTAGTGTGAAAAAGTCCAAAGCTCAAGCATTTGACTAGACTGTCAATCAGAGATATTTGCTGAGGACCTAGAGTGTGCTAGGCACTGTATTAAAAGCTTGTGAAATTATATCATTAGCAAGACCTCCTTCCTTCCCTCAAAGAGCTTACAATCGAATGACAGAGACAGAAAACCTTATTTAGATAGTAAAAACTGAAAGCAAATAAAAATAAAGCAGATAGCACATGCACAACAGAATGAAACAAACCAAAAAAATGACTGAATGCATAGATGAACATATAAAAGTCAGTTAACATATAAAAATTGGGTAAAAGAGCTTGTCATGTGGTCTTATCTGTTTCAATTCTTACGTGATTTTCATCCCCTAATGCATCTTGGGAAAGTAGTGTGGCTTAGCGGATAAAGCACGGGCCTGGGAGTCAAAAGGACCTGGGTTCTAATCCCTGCTCCATCACATGTCTGCTTTATGACCTTGGGCAAGTTACTTATCTTCTCTATGCCTTAGTTACCTCATTTGTAAAATGTAAGCGTGAGCCCCATGTGGGACAGGGACTGTGTCCAACATGATTAACTTGTATCTACATCAGTGCTTGGCATATAGTAAGGACTTAACGAGTACCGTAATTATTATTATCATGGGCAGGGATCGCATACACCAACTCTTTATTTGTATTTTCTCAAAGGGTTAAGAAGTGCTCAATAAATACCATCGATTTAATGGATTGAATCACCCAAATTCTAACATTCAAATACAGGTCTGAAGTAGAAGAGCCAAAGTCTTCCAAGAGAGAAGAAAGAGTTTGTTGTAAAAACACGTAAAGTGGTGAAGGTCATACTAGCTAGGAATACCCTCAGTTGATCTCGCTACATTATTATTATTATTATTATTGGACAAACAGGCTGCAATCACTTTAACAGCCGGGGTCTCCAAGTGTGATTCTGGAATGCAAGAATGTAATATTAGGGTGTGGTGTGATAGAAAGTGTGACTTAAGCACCAAGAAAATAATTTGGGATAATCTCCTTGAGGGCAGGGCCCATGTCTCCTAACTCTCTTGTAAAATTTGAACTGTTAATTACAGTATTCTGTACACAATAAGTGCTTAATAGATGTCGTTGATTTGATTGGTCCTTTTAGCCATCCTTCTATGAACACCTGGAACTCAGAAAACCATTTTTCCCCCTTGATTTCTCCTGCTCCACCTCTTCTTCTAGGCATTACCCAGCACCAGTTTCTGAATTTAGAATAATCATCAGCTGCATTTCCTGAGCATTTACTCTGTGTAGAGCACTGTTCTAAGCACTTGGGAGAGTACGATACAAGAAAAAAAACTATGTTCCCTGCCCATAATGTTTACATAGAGGGGGAGAATAATCTCAGTGGAATTTAAGTGTTTCCTTGGTGCCAAACACTATACAAGTGCTGAGACGGATACAAGATAATCAGATCAGACTCATATGGGCCTCAAGCTTTAAGGGGGAGGGAAAAGAGGTATTTAATCCCCATTTTACAGATGAGGAAACCGAGGCACAAGAAGTCAAGTGGTTCTGGTTTGTTTTTTTTGTTTTGGTTTTTATCCCCCCAAGGTCACCAGGGATTAGAATTCAGTTCATGCTCTTTCCACCTGGTCCAAGGATCACCCCAGTCGCCAGGACCAGACTGGGGAAGAATCAGGGAGGGGAAGGGTAATTAAGGCTTCTCAAGCCTTCTCTCTTCTGCAGGGCCACAGGGGAGCAGGGGTTTGCAAGTGGGAAAGGCCAGGAAGATGAATTAAAAAGCTGCTCTAGGTGAGGAAAAAGAGGAGGTGGATTAGGAGTGGTATGAGGGGTATTAAGAATCATAGGGCGAGAAATGAATCAGTGAAGGGAGAGGTGAAGGAGGGCTTGGGGTAAGAGACAACAGGTTTACCTTTGTTCTGGCCATGGTGCCAAGAAGATTGATATAACTATTTTGTATCTGCTGAATTTAAAGAAGGCTAGCGTGTTTGGGACCCAGGAGGGGGATGCACAGGAACTGGGAAATTGTTGAGGAAACTTAAATTGTCAAATCCCAATCAGTGCATGGTACTGATGGAGCGTTTTCTGTGTGCAGAACCTTGTGCTAAACACTTGGGACAGCATACTAGGGTTAGTAGACACGATCTAGACGCAGTTTCTAGACGGTGAGCCTGTCGTTGGGTAGGGATTGGCTCTCTTTGTTGCCAAATTGTACTTTCCAAACGCTTAGTACAGTGCTCTGCATACAGTAAGCTCTCAATAAATATGAATGAATGAAGGATACCTGACACCAGGGAGCGTAGAATCTATCGAGAGCAGGGATGTGTAGATTCTTTTTGACAGTACAAAGCTTGATAAGTGCGTACCTGTTCAGTGCTTCGCTTATATCATTTCCCTGCAATTTTTGACTTCAGTTCTTTTTCCTGATGTGTAACACTGTCTCCCCTCTTTCATCAGGCATCTTCTTCCTGAGCCAGTTTTATTTCTGACCCACCCAATTTTACGAGGCCAGCTGATTTCCATCCTGAGGAATGGATTGGTCTCCAGCTTTACAAATCAAAGCTAATGGTCTCCTCAGCTCCAGGATACATTTGAGAACCACGAGTGTAATTTTAATGAGTTTCTTGCTTAGATGAGCCCCTTTGGAGTGAGCGATGGGGTTGACGGCCCCCTCAACTGTGGGAATGGGACCCCTAGCTTTGCTCAGCCCAGGTCTCTGACAGGACTGGAGAGATTCCAATCAGGGTCAAAAAGACACTGAATGAAGTCTTTCCAGTCCACTGGTTCTTGTAGACTTCCCTTTCCAGTCTTGTTCTCTGATCCCTTTCCTCTTTTCAACTTCCCACCAAAAAAAAAAAAAGTTTATAGCTAAAGATTTTTGCTGTTCAATGAGATTTTTGCTCAACATCTGAAGTTTATGGAGGAAAAAATTAACAAAAAAGTCACTGGGTATAAATAAAAATGTGTGTGTGTACACGTGTTTATCAATTAAAAGGGGAGTGTTAAGGTGCCTTTTTCAGCCCATTCACTGTAAAAAAACAGGGTGTCCTGCATTGTTAAAGCTATAAATAGTGGAGAAACTGAGTGAGTTCAGGGTTTCTCTCTTTCATTTTTTATCCATTATTGATAAATGAATCACCATCATTTGGGCTCACAGAGGTTATTCCAGAACGAGGTTCTGTGAGATTCTGGTTTGTGAAGTCTTGGTCCCTTAGGATTCAACTGTCAGCACTTAAATACACTCATCAATTCTCCAGTGTGTTTCTGCTTTGCTCTCTTCGTCTTCTGCTTTAGCCCAGCTGCCTCTCCATGTTTCTAAATTACAAGTATCTGAATATCTCTTCAGACTGGATGGAAACCCTGAACTATTTAGAAGATAGCATAAACTCCAGTCTTCATTTCTTTTATTTTCACACTGTCCATACAATCCTTCCAGGCTGAAATGAACCTCAAAAATCAAGTGAAAATCCCAGCTCTGCCACTTGTCAGCTGGGTGACTGTGGGCAAGTCACTTCACTTCTCTGTGCCTCGGTTCCCTCATCTGTAAAATGGGGATTAAAACTGTGAGCCCCACGTGGGGCAACCTGATCACCTTGTATCTCCCCCAGCGCTTAGAACAGTGCTCTGCACATAGTAAGCGCTTAACAAATACCAACATTATTAAGTGAAGTGAAAGCTTAAATTTGGATGGGGAAAGAGAAAGGAACAATTTTCTGTGCAAAATGTTTTAGTATATTTGAGTGTAAATGGATTCAAAATTCATTTGCACCATAAACCATGCTTTTATCTTGGCTCATCAACTTTGTAGGGTTTTCTAAGAACACTAGAGTACTATATGGAATGGAAAGGTTCTCAGACTAACTTTCAAGAAATGATAGTTCATAGAATTTGAGTTAATTAAATGTTCAAGTCAGTGTGGGCCTAGTGTTTTTTGTGAACAATTATTCGATGAAAGAGAATGGAACATTTTGGATCTCATTCTGGTAGATCTAGGACCCATCATTCTTTCATATCTACCCACTATATTATTCAAACTTATCCTATCTACAGGCCATAAAATGTTTAATGAAAAGTTAGCAAGCTTTGTTGACTATAGTGCGATCGTTAAGAACTTCAAAGGAGTTAGATGCCAGATGGATTGTATTTAAAATTGGGTTAGGCCCTCAATTTATTTTTAACAAGAGCCACATTAAAAGAATATATGCAAATTAAAGTAGATAACATTCCACTCCATTAAAATTTGCCTAGATTACTGTTGGGAGTTTTTCTAAACTGCAGTTTGACCTAGTAAAACTAAATCATTGCATTCCTTTTTTCAAAGGCATTTCATATAAATTATCCTAAATCAAGCATGTGATCTTATTTAAACAGAATATTTATGGCTTGAAAAGTAACCACCAAAAATAGATATGTTGCGTGGGACTCAGATACCTGTCACTTTCTAGATAGAAATTCAAAGCTAGCAGTGGTGAGAAATATCAAAATTCGTCGATCACTTTTATCAAGTGCTTACTGTGTGCGGAGGACTGTACTGAGCGCTTGGGAGAGTACAGTGTAACAGACACATTCCTTGCCCACAAAGAGTTTATAGTCTAGAAGGACTGTAGAATTAGTGTCTTAATGACTTGGTATGGTGTTAAAAGGCCTAGTTTTAGTGACACAGCCAATAGGCAGGGCTCTGACGTCTTTTCAGGGGTAGATGGATCTCTATCAAGTACGTAATATCATTTCCAAAGCGATTAGACTGTAAGGCCGTCAAAGGGCAGGGACTGTCTCTATCTGTTGCCGATTTGTACATTCCAAGTGCTTAGTACAGTGCTCTGCACATAGTAATCGCTCAATAAATACTATTGAATGAATTTCCAAAGCCTACAGTTCCCTGCTACCCAAGAGGGTGATGAACCTTGCAGTTAGATCTGATAAATGACATCCAATTCAAATGGAGCAGCTTGGAAGTTAGTCATCTGATCGTATTTATTGAGCACTTCTGGTGTGCAGAGCACTGTACGAAGCTCTTGGGAGAGTACAATATAGCAATAAACAGACACATTCCCTGCCCCCAAGGAGTTTATAATCTAGAGGGGAAGGCAGATGTTCGTGTTCTACCTTAAAGGCCTGAGAAAAAAACAAAAGGAGAAGCATATTGGCCTAGTGGAAAGAGCACGGGCCTGGGAGTCAGAGGACCTGGGTTCAAGTCCCAGTTCTGCCAATTGTTTGCTCCTTGGCCCAGTTAATAATGGTGGTATTTAAGCGCTTACTATGTGCAAAGCACCGTTCTAAGTGCTGGGGGGGATACAGGGTGATCAGGTTGTCCCACATGGGGCTCACATTCTTGATCCCTATTTTACAGATGAGGGAACTGAGGTCCAGAGAAGTTAAGTGACTTGCCCAAAGTCACACAGCTGACAAGCGGTGGATCCGGGATTAGAACCCATGACCTCTGACACCCAAGCCCGGGCCTTTTCCACTGAGCCATGCTGCTTCTCCTTAACTTCTACTTCTCTGTGCCTAAGTTCTCCTGTTCTCCATCCTATTCAGACTGTGAGCCCCATGGAGGACAGGTACTTTGCCCAACTTAATTGATCTGTATCCACCCCCAGAGCTTAGAACGGTGTTTGACATATAGTCAGTGTTTAACTCATCTCAGGATCACAACTGGAGAGTTTCCAGTACTCTACCAGTCTCAGCTACAAGAGGGAGAGTCTAACTGAGCCATATCTGTTCCATTCCTAGCTTGGGCAATGGTTAGCGAGTGAAAGGCAATGTGCTACACGTCAAAACTCAGCCGGCTGGGCAGCAGTGACATGGGTGAGAGTCCAAGGCAGAGACTCAAAGTTCACTACACGGAACAAGGCAATGGGAAACCACTTCCATATTTTTACCAAGAAAACTCTACAGATGCACTACCAGAATATTTGCATATGGAGGAGGGGCATTCTAGGAGACTTGTGTCCCCGGAGTCTCTATGGGTCGGAGATGGCTCGAAAGCATAAAGACAAGTGCTTAACAATCACCATTTTTTTTAAGAGAAGGGGTGATTTAGCCTGAAAATGACTTTATCCATGCTTCCTTCCAAGGCATGTTCCTGTCCTGGATTCAGTGCATTCATATGGTGCCTTTCTTCCCAGGGCTTGATGTTATCCATAAGTAAAGATAAAATGGTGGTTTTGTTAAGCGCTTACTATGTGCAAAGCACCGTTCTAAGCGCTGGGGGATACAAGGTGATCAGGTTGAGCCACGTGAGGCTCACGGTTTTAATCCCCATTTTACAGATGAGGTCACTGAGGCCCAGAGAGGTTGTGACGTGCCCACAGCCACGCAGCTGAAAAGTGGCAGAGCTGGGATTCGAACCCATGACCTCTGACTCCCCAGCCCGTGCTCTTTCCACTGAGCCACGCTGTTTCTCGACAAGATCTAATGAATTCTCTGGGCTGGAAACCGGCAGCCAGGATTATCTTCCTCATATTAGGAGACAAGGGAATTGAGGTGGTATTTACTGAGCACTTACTATGTGCTTGGGAGAGTACAACATAATGATTATAATATTACAATAATGGTACCTGTTAAGTGCTTACTATGTGCCAAGCACTGGGGCAGAAACAAGATAATCAGGTTGGACACCATCCCTGTCCCACATGGGGCTCACAATCTTAATCCCCATTTGACAGATAAGGTAACGGATAAGGTAATGGAGGCCCAGAGAAGTTAAGTGACCTGCCAAGGTCACACAGTAGACATGTAGTGGAATGGGATCATTCATTCAGTCATATTTATTGAGCGCTTACTGTGTGCAAAGCACTGTACTAAGCACTTGGAAAGTACAGTTCAGCAGCACATAAAGACAATCTCTACTCGTTAACGGGCTCACCGTCTAGAAGCGAGGAGACAGTGAAACGAAACAATTAGGCAGGCATCGATAAAAATTAGAAGCCAGGTCCCTCTGACTCCCGGGCCCGTGCTCTATCCACTAAGACGTGCTGTTTCCTGATAATAATTTTAGTGACTGGGCTATTTGTTAAGCGGTGACTATGTGTCAGACCCTGTTCTGAGTGCTGGAATAGATACAAGATGATCGGCTTGGACACAGTGTGACTCACAGTCTCACAGATTTACAGTCTTAATCCTCATTTTACAGATGAGGGAACTGAAACACAGAGATGTTAAGTGACACATGGTCACCTGGAAGACGAGCGGCAAATCCAGGATTAGAACCCAGGTTTGGTAGACACATTCCCCTTCCACAGTGAGGGGCTGTAACTTGCTTTCCCAAGGCGAACTCAGGATACCCAGCATCTCAAGGTCAAATTCTGTCCCGTGACTTCTCGGGCCAACAGGGTGGAACTTGGATATGCGGATGGGAGACCACCCCCACAAAAAAAGCCACTAGATTGACAGCCCAAGCCAGGAATACAGAAGGTGCCCCTTGTCCCCGTGCCCATCAATTTAAGTACGGAGGAGGTGGGGGAGGGCAGAGATTGGATAAACTGAGGTTGGAAGCTGGAATGGCCTACAAGCACAGGTATTAAATACCTGCGGCCTCTGATCCTCTGGGTAGCGGATTGAGACGTAGCTACCGGTTGCGGGTCACCTGTGGCCAGAGTGTGGGATGCCCACTCTGCCTGCACCATTTATTCATTCAATAGTATTTATTGAGAGCTTACTATGTGCAGAGCACTGTACTAAGCGCTTGGAATGTACAGATCGGCAACAGATAGAGACGGTCCCTGCCCTTTGACGGGCTTACGGTCCGATCGGGGGAGACGGGCAGACAAGAACAATGGCAATAAATAGAGTCAAGGGGAAGAACATCTCGTAAAACAATGGCAAATAGAACCAGGGTGATGTACATCTCATTAAACAAAATAAATAAGGTGATGAAGATCGAGCGGACGAGTACAGTGCTGAGGGGGTGGGACGGGAGAGGGGGAGGAGGAGAGGGAAAGGGGGGAGAAGAGGGTTTAGCTGTGGAGAGGTGAAACGGGGGGTAGAGGGATCAGAGGGAAAAAGGGGGGAGCTCAGTCTGGGAAGGCCTCTTGGAGGAGGTGAGCTTTAAATGAGGAATCATGGGATGGGTGAGTGTCCCACTTAATACTAGTGGGGCTGGAAGCTAAGGCGCTTCGCCAGGGATGTGTAATGCATAAATGGATCCTTCCCAGGTGGGAAGCATTCCTGGATGGCAGCTAGCTGCCTCACCACGTGAGAACAAGGAAGTGTTTATGGGTGGGACCTTGGTGTGTTGCCAAGCACGAGTAACACATGAGTATATTGCCAAGCTTTAATATCATTGAATAATCATATTCCTCCTGAAAGGGAGGTTCAATTCACCACATTCCAAATAATTCAATTTGCTGCGTCCAAAGTAATCATGAAATTCAATTCATTCAATCATATTTATTGAGCACTGACTGTGTGCAGAGAACTGTACCAAGTGCTCGGAAAGTATAATTCGGCAACAAATACAGTCTAGAAGGGGGAGAGAGACAAAAAACAAAACAAGTAGACAGGCATCAATAGCGTCAATATAAATGAATTGAATTATAGATATATACACATTTAATAAAATAGAATAATAAATATGTACATACATACACAAGTGCTGTGGGGTGGGGAGAGGGGTAGAGCAGAGGGAATTCACTTTGTGGAATAAATTTTGTATAAAACTCAAGTTTTCTGACCTAGGTGTGTGTCTCTGTCTCTCTCTCGCAGCCCCGATTCCCAAACGAACCTATCCCTGGGCGACAGGTGACACTTGCCCATGGCAAGCCCAGCTGAGACTAGAGTTTGAGGCCATTTTTTTTCTTTTAAATGGTATTTGTTAAGCACTCACTATGTGCCAAGGACTGTACTAAGTGCTGGAGTAGATAGAAGCTAGTCAGATTGGACACAGTCCATGTCCCACAGGGGGTTTAGAGTCTTAATCCCCACTGTACAGATGAGATAACTGAGGCACAGAGAAGCTAAAGTGACTTGCCCAAGGTCACACAGCAGACAAGTGGTGGAGCAGGGATTACAGAACTCAGGTCCTTCTGACTCTCAGGCCCATGTTCCGCCCTGCTGGCCACGCTGCTCCTCTAGGCCCCGGCCTTCCAAATGCATGGCCGCCTGGAGAGCCGCCAAGTAAGCTTGGTAGATGGGGGTGGGGTGGGGGGGGGTTGAACACTGGAGTGGCTGTTCCTCTTGTTAATGGCTTCCTTGCCCAGAGGAAGGAGCCATGAAATGACCCCGTCGTTGGGTAAGGATCGTCTCTGTTGGGTAAGGATTGTCTCTCTTTGTTGCCGAATTGTGCTTTCCGAGCGCTTAGTAAAGTGCTCCGCACACAGTGAGTGCTCAATAAATACAATTGCATGAAGGAATGAATGACCAGAGTCCCACCAGAAGGGGTGGGAAAGTGACAGTAGAAGGTTGTGCCCAAGAAGGGGGAGAGAGGAAGAGGAAAATAATGGTGAGATTTGGGGGTCAGATGGGTGGCTCTTTCTTGGAGCAATTTGCACTAGAACTCTCAATCAGTGGTATTTGAGTGCTTACTGTGTGTAGAGCACTGTACTAAGCGCTTGAGAGGGTACACTATAAAAGACACATTCCCTGCTTCTAACGAGTTTACAGTCTGCACTTGGGAGAGTAAAATATAACTGTTGGAGACGTGTTCCCTGCGCACAGTGAGTCTTCGGTGACCTCTTCATAGGGCTACACTCTAACCCAATAATCCCCCTCAGTCTCTCAGATGTTTTTGATAATGAGGGCCACAAACTACTCAAAAGATGAGTGACAAGGCATAGTCACTCATGGAGAAGCAGCGTGGCTCAGTGGAAAGAGCCTGGGCTTCGGAGTCGGAGGTCATGAGTCCGACTCCCGGCTCTGCCACTTGTCAGCTGTGTGACTGTGGGCAGGTCACTTCACTTCTCTGGGCCTCAGTTCCCTCATCTGTAAAATAGGGATTAAAAGTGTGTGAGCACCACGTGGGACAACCTGATGACCCTGTATCTCCCCCAGCGCTTAGAACAGTGCTCGGCACCTAGTAAGCGCTTAACAAATACCAACATTATTATTATTATTAGTGGATAGAGCACGGGCCTGGGAGTCAGAAGTTCATGGGTTCTACTCCTGGCTCCCCCACTTGCCTGCTGCGTGGTCTTGGGCAAATCACTTCATTTCTCCGAGCTTCGGTTCCCTCATCTGTGAAATGGAGATTGAGACTGTGAGCCCCGTGTGGGACAGGGACTGTGTCCATCCTGATTAGCTTGTATAATAATAATAATGTTGGTATTTGTTAAGCGCTTACTAGGTGCAGAACACTGTTCTAAGCGCTGGGGTAGATACAGGGTCATCAGGTTGTCCCACGTGGGGCTCACGGTCTTAATCCCCATTTTACAGATGAGGGAACTGAGGCCCAGAGAAGTGAAGTGACTTGCCCACAGTCACACAGCTGACAAGCGGCAGAGCGGGGATTAGAACCCATGATCTCTGACTCCCAAGCCCGGGCTCTTTCCACTGAGCCACGCTGCTTGTATCTACCCCACTGCTTAGAACAGTGCTTGGCACATAGTAAGCACTTAATATCACCATTATAATTATTGTTATTATTAAAGCCTATCAAGCCTTGGCTTTGCTGACTCGATACTGACCTGGTTCTCGTCGGCTGGCTCCCTTCCTGCCTCTCTTCCCCTTGCTGTCAACATAATGAAAAGCAGCTTGGCTTGGTGAATATATACCACAAGCCTGGGAGTCAGAAGGACTTGGGTTCAAATTCCAGCTCCTCCACTTGTCTGCTGTGGTACCTCGGGCAAGTCACTTCACTTCTCTGGGCCTCACTTCCTCCTCTGTTAAATAGAGATTAAGCTCGTGAGCTCCATGTGGGACACAGACTGTATCCAACCTGATTAACTTGTATCTACCCCAGCTCTTAGTACAGTGCCTGGCGCTTGGAAAATACCAAAAAAAGCTCTGTTCTGAGTCCTTTACTCTCCTTCTTATACACTCAGTCTCTCTTGAGCTCATCCATTTACATGGGTTCAGCTACCATCTCTAATAATAATAATAATGGTGGTATTTGTTAAGCGCTTACTATGTGCAAAGCACTGTTCTAAGCGCTGAGGGAGATACAGGGCGATCAGGTTGTCCCACGTGGAGCTCACAGTCTTAATCCCCAGTATTACAGATGAGGTATCTGAGGCCCAGAGAGGTTAAGTGACCTGCCCAAAGTCACACAGCTGACAAGTGGCAGAGCCGGGATTAGAACCCATGACCTCTGACTCCCAAGCCCGGGCTCTTTCCACTGAGCCAGGCTCAGACTTTCAAGTCTTTGTCTCTAGTCCTAACTTCTCATCTCCCAACCTCACATGCCCTCTTGTCTGGAGGACTTCTCCATCTAAATGGCCCACCAACGCTTCACCCCCAAAAGGTTTATTCATTCGATAGTATTTATTGAGCTCTTACTGTGTACAGGGCACTGTACTAAGCGCTTGGAATATACAATTCAGCAACAGATAGACAATCCCTGCCCCATGATGGGCTTACAGTCTAATCGGTCTAACTGATGACAGTCTAATCAATTTAAAACTGAACTCACTCTCCAAAGCACACACTTTCTCCTAACTCTCTCATTGCGGCCATAACCCATCTCACCTGCTGCAGGAGTCCGCATCCTTGAAGTTCTCTCACACTCCTTCCTCTCTTTCCAATTGTCACATTCAATCTACTGCCAAATTCTGCAAATTCCCACCCAGTGAGCTACCACCCTGGTCCAGACTCTAAGATTAGTACATCAGCCGTCTTGCCTGACTCCCTGCATCCAACCTCTCCCCGGTCCAATCTATACTGCGAGCTGCTGGGTGGATTATTTTCTTGGAACTTAACTGGCTCTGCCACCTGTCTGCTGCGTGACCATGGGCAAGTCACTTAATTTGTCAGGACTTCAGGACTTTGAATAAGACTTGGGAGTCCCATATTGGACATGGACTCTGTCCAACCTAACATACCTATCCCAGTGCTTAGTTCAGTGGTTGGCAAATATTAAACAAGTAACTCAAAAACAAACAAACAATTAACACACTTCTTTCTTCACAGACATCTTCCCTTGGCTTCAGTATCCCTCCATATCAAGCAAAATCTCATTTCACTCTACTTCCAGGCTCTTATCCTTTGGCGTGCCCTGACCTCATACTAGAGAGCTCTCCCCTTTCATAGCCGACAGACAATTACTCTCCCCACCTTCTAAACCTTAATGAAGGCACATGGTCTCCAAGAGGCCTTCCCTGACTAAGCCCTCATTTCCTCTTTTTCCCCTCTCTTCTGTGTTGCCTTGCCTTGCTCCTTTCGTCCACCACCCTCACGAGCCCCACGGCATTTTTGTACATAATAATAATGTTGGTATTTGTTAAGCGCTTACTATGTGCAGAGCACTGTTCTAAGCGCTGGGGTAGACATAGGGGAATCAGGTTGTCCCACGTGGGGCTCACAGTCTTCATCCCCATTTTACAGATGAGGTAACTGAGGCCCAGAGAAGTGAAGTGACTTGCCCACAGTCACCCAGCTGACAAGTGGCAGAGCTGGGATTGGAACTCATGACCTCTGACTCCAAAGCCCGGGCTCTTTCCACTGAGCCACATTAATGTCTGTCTCCCCCTCTAGACTGTAAGCTCATCGTGGGCAGGGAATGTTCATTAAATAGTATTTATTGAGCGCTTCCTCTGTGCAGAGCACTGTACTAAGCGTTTGGTATGTACAAATCGGCAACAGATAGACAGTCCCTGCCCACTGACGGGCTTACAGTGTCCGTCGTATTGTTGTGGTGTACTTTTCCAAGCACTTAGTACTCTGCCCACGGTAAGCTCTCAATAAATCGATTGCTAGATTATCACTATTATATTCCTCCACGTCTTCCTATGAGATATCTCCTCTAGGAGCGATTCCCGCACTTCCCATTTTCCTGTTCAGCACCTCATCAGCCTCCATAGCCTCAAGCGGCCATCTGGATATTATTTCCCAGCTTACCTGTGTATCTATGCCTTTCATTTTGTGCCGACTCTACGCTTGGCAATTGATCTTCGCTGGTCTCCCCCCCTGGAATTACAAGTTCTTCAAGGATACAGATGATATCTGTTACTCGTCCATCAACTGTCGCTCCAGTCAACTTTAACTTCCCCAGGCCCTCTTCATTCCCTTGTCTGCCTCCTTGTATCCCAGGCATTATTTCCCATATGCTCCTCATCAGGAGCACATTCCATGTATTTCATATCAGTCAAACTGCTTCTGTCCCTTCATTCAAGACTTTTCCCCCAGAATTATTTTTCGAGAGACCCAACATGAAAACACTCCAAGCAGACAGTGTGTGTGGTGGTTTATCCCCCCACCCCTCCTCTCTGCTCTGAGTCACCCTCTCCCAGAAACATGAGGTAATTACATGTAAGCATTCGTAATTCATTTCATCTGTATCTGTATGCCTGTCTATCTTGCGGTCGAGTGCCTGGTTCTGTACAATGTCTAGCACAATGTAGTGGCTTATTATGTCCAAGTAATGCGAAAACTACGACCGTTTTTACATACTTTGTTGAGGGATTCTGTAATTGAATTAGCGTTTCTGGAAAAACACAAGTGTGGGAGACTTAAAGGATCAGACTTGAGCTTGGCAGTCTTGGGGAGGGTGGATTGGGAAGATTTTCCCAGCTGAATGATCGAGGTCACACTGAGGCTGAGGGATTCCCGCATCCCCCCCCGCCCCCCCAAACACACACACACACCTCCCCCACCTCAATTTCCTCTCTGTTCAGAGTGTTTGGGGGCTGTTAAGGAAAAGAATAATGAAGCAAAGAGAGGGATCTCTGTTTCCCTTCTGCCTCTGCTCCTGCCAGCTTTGGTAAAATCGGGGCAGTGTGGTGGGGATGGAGATGGGATCGGAGGGGAGGCAGTACCACGTAGTCACCTAGAGCTCGGAAACAATCTTTCGTTCCTTACCCTTGGGTCAAAGTCAGGAGTACCAACTTTTTCATCTGAAGCCTGGGAACAAACGACTGAAGGTGGAGTTCAAGGGGACAAACGGAAGCTGAGGGAGAGAAGGAAGAGGGAAGAAGAAAGGAGGGGGAAGGAGGGGAACAGAAGAGGGGAAAAAGGGAGGGTGGAAGAGGTTCTCAGCAGTGTTGCTGCTCCTTCTCTGTCTCCACTCTTGTCCTAGGGAAGCAGCATGGCCTAGTGGACAGACCGTAGCCCGGGAGTCAGAAGATCTAGCTTCTAATCCCGGCTCTGCCCCTTGTCTATGTGACCTTGGGCAAGTCTCTTAACTTCTCTGTACCTCAGTTTCCTCATGTATAAAATGGGGACTAAATCCTACTCCCTCTCCTTAAACTGTGAGCTCTATGGGGGACAGAGACTGTATCCAATTTGAACGTCTCATATCTACCCCAGCACTTAGTAGTGCTTGGCTTCTAATAGTATTTTTTAAGTGCTTGCTATTCATTCGATTGTAATTAATGAGCACTTACTGTGTGCAGAGCACTGTACTAAGCGCTTGTTGAGCTTATTGCTTGTTATTGTTATTACTGAAACTAGGGCTGAGTGGGAATGGTTCCTCTCCTCCATTTCTCTCTTCCCAAAGACTGCCTCGTCACCCCACCACGACCTGCCCAGGCAAGCTGCATCACCATGTGGGCCAGGAAGAGGAAGCAGAACTCAGGAGCTGCCCCATGGGTGACGCTCATCCCCTGGGATGGTGGCACAAGCCCCGTGTTGACCTTCAGGCAGGGCCTGTAACCACCGCCCTGCCCACAGCGAGTGTGACGCCATGCTAATAATGATGGTATTTGTTAAGCGCTGTTCTAAGCACTGATGATGATATTTATTAAGCGCTTATTATGTGGCAAGCACTGTTCTAAACCCTGGGGTAGATACAAGGTAATCAGGTTGTCCAGTGGGGGGCTCACAGTCTTAATCCCCATTTTACAGATGAGGGAACTGAGGCACAGAGGAGTTAAGTGACTTGCCCATGGTCACACGGTAGACAAGTGGTGAACGGGGATTAGAACCCACGACCTCTGGCTCCCAAACCCGTGCTCTTTCCATTAAACCACGCTGCAGAAAGCCACGGTGAAGACAATTTAGCTCCACGGCCGTGGGCACAGACCCGTGCAGAAAACCAACGAAGTCGCTGTGCGGCCTTAGAGGCTTCACCCCATCTTCAAAGCTCTAACTCCCATTTGTCCCTCAGGGAAATGGGGCTAGGGGAAGCAGCCTGGTCTAGTGGATAGACCACGGACCTGGGAGTCAGAAGGACCAGGGTTCTAATTCTGGTTCCGTCACTTGTCTGCTGCGTGACTTTGGACAATTCACTTCGCTTCTCTGGGCCTCAGTCCTCTCATCTGTAAAGTGAGATTAAGACTGTAGCCCTGGGTGGGACAGTGACTGTGTCCAACCCGATTTGCTTGTAACCATCCCAGCACAGCGCCTGGGACATAGTAAGCACTTAAATACCTTAGGGGTAAGAGGAACTACTCCCCCCAGTTCCAATGCCCAGTGAGGACCCAAAAAACAATGGAAAAACTTCTCTTTTACTCCCATTTTCCTCTTCACTTTCTCTCTCTCTTTCTGCTGCTTCTTCTTCCTCCTGTCAACAATGGGTAACAAGAAGAGGTAGCAACTTGGCTGCACCTCTGTTCCATTTTGGGCTCCACTAGAATGTAAATTGCTTGAGAAGCAGTGTTGCCTGGTGGATAGAGCGCAAGTCTGGGAGTTAGAGGGTCATGGGTTCTAATCCCTGCTCTGCCACTTGCCTCCTCTGTCATCTTGGGCAAGTCACTTAACTTCTCTGTGCCTCCTTTCCCTCATCTACAAAATGGGGATTAAGACTCTGAGCCTTATGTGGGACACGGACTGTGTCCAACCCGATTATCTTGTATCTGTCCCGGCATTAAGAACATTGCCTGGCTTGTAGTAAATGCTTAACAGATGTCATTTTTTTAAAAATGTAGGTAATATCTTCCTACTCTATTATACTCAGTTGCTTAATACAGTGCTTGGGACATCATAACTACTCAGTCAACTCCACCGGTTGATTCCAAAGGATGGGACAGGGTAGCTATGGCTGCCCATCCTGGCCCTAGCCCCATGGGGGTGAATCTCATGTCGTTGCCCCTGTGGGGTAATAGTTTCCCTACCTACAGTTGTCAACTATGCTCAAACCACCAAAGCGCTGCCCCTGATTGTGTATTGAGATAATAACTGATTTACCTGTTCTGAAAAAATACTGAATGGGGTTGATATTTTGAGATTGATTTAGTCCACACGAATCCCTCCACTTTTTCCTAGTAAGTGAAATCAGCCATTTTTATAACTGGGTGCTTTCTGAATTGCATGTTCATTGTTGTTTTTGTTATTCATTCATTCAATCTTATTTATTGTACACTTACTGTGTACAGAGCACTGTTCTAAGTGCTTGGGAGAGTACAGTGCAACAGGAAACTGACACATTCCCTGCCCGCAACAAGCTTACAGTCTAAAAAAGGGGGAGATGGACGAAACTTTAAATAAATTACAGATATGTACGTGATTGCTGTAGGGTTGGGAACAGGGAAGAAAAAAGGGAGCAAGTAAGGGTGAAGCAAAGGGAGTGGGAGGAGATGAAAGGGGGGCTTAGAGAAGAGCCCTTGGAGGAGATGTGCCTTCAATAAAGCTTAGAAAGGGTGTAGGGGGAAGAGTAATTGTCTGTCCATTTTGAGGAGGGAGGGCATTCCAGGCTAGTGGTAGGATGTGGGCGAGGAGTTGGCAAGATGAGATCCAGGTACAGTAAGAAGATTAACATTAGAGGGGCAAAATGTGTGGGCTGGGTTGTAGACGGAGAGTAGCGAGGTGAGATAAGAGGGGACAAGGTGATGGAGTCCTTTAAAGCCAAAGGTGAGGAGTTTTTGTTTAATGCAGAGGTGGATGGACAATCACTGGAGGTTTGTGAGCAGTGAGGAGATGTGTCCTGAACACTTTATAGTAAAATGATCCAGGCATCAGGGTGAAGTATGAACTGAAGTGGGGAGAGAAAGGAGTCAGGGAGGTCAGCAACGAGGCTGATGCAGTAATCCAGGAGGGATAGGATGAGTGATTGTATTAGCGTGGTAGTTTGGATAGAGAGGAGAGGGTGGATTTTAGCAACGTGGTAAAGATGGAAGCGACAGGATTTAGTGATGGGTTGAATGAGAGAGATGAGTCAAGGATAACGCCAAGGTTATGGGCTTGTGAGACAGAAAGGATGGTGGTATCGTCTCACAAGCCCATAACCTTGGCATTGTCCTTGATGCATTCATTCAATCCACTCATTCAATCAGTTATTGAGTGCTTACTCTGAGCAGAGCACTGTACTAAATGCTTGGAAAGTACAATACAGCCTTAAACAGAGGCAAGCCCTGCCCACAATGGGCTCACATTCCAGAAGGGGGAAGACAGACATCAGTACAGCTAAACAGACATCAACACAAACATTTATATTAATCCATCACCGATTCCTAAATAAATATTATTTTTTATTCGTAGTAGTATCGTTATTACAATTGTTGAGCGCTTACTATGTACCGTGCACTGGGTTAGATAAAATATAATCAGATCGGGGACTGTTCTTATCCTACTTGGGGTTTACAGTCTAACGGGGAGAGAGACAAGGAATATTATCTCCATTTTACAGGTGAGGAAGCTGGGTCACAGGGTAGTTTAGGTTTTTGCCCAAGGTCACACAACAGGGAAGTGGAGGAGCTGAGATTAAAACCCAGGTCTCTATGCTCTTTCCACTGGGCCATATGTACGGAAGAACTCTCTCTTATGCCTGCAATGACCAACCAAATGATCCTCCTTCCATGGCTGGTTTACTAAGAATACAATTTTGGATTAGATTCAAGATCAGTCTTGCCGTTGCTCTTTGGAACGGTTCAGGAAAACTCACGAATCCGGGTCACTCGGATTTCTGAAGGTGGTTGCTTCCAAATAATAATTCATCCCTTTCATTTTTAGTAATTATAATAATTATGGTATGGAGAAGCAGCGTGGCTCAGTGGAAAGAGCAGGGGCTTTGGAGTCAGAGGTCATGAGTTTGAATTCCGGCTCCGCCACTTGTCAGCTGCGTGACTGTGGGCAAGTCACTTCACTTCTCTGTGCCTCAGTTACCTCATCTGTAAAATGGGGATTAAGACTGTGAGCCTCACGTGGGACAACCTGATTCCCTCGTGTCTATCCCAGCGCTTAGAACAGTGCTCGGCACATAGTAAGCGCTTAACAAATACCAACATTATTATTATTATTATTATTTAAATGCTTACTACGTACCAGGCACTGTACATCCTTTCTTCCTGGTGACTTCTATGTTCTATCCTCTCTACCTTCTTTCTTTTGGCTTTTTTCCACTTATTTTCAGTGATGCAGAGTGAAGTCAAGATGTGGGGAAGCTCTTCCCCTATGTTTCTCCCTGAAAATAGCTGCAGTCCTCTCTACGTGATCCCTTGGGCTTAGTCTTTTTACAAAGCAGTTGGGTGAACAGTTACTCCCATTCACTTTTGCACATGACCTGCCTAACAGAGCAGATTTGCTTCAATTGCTCGAGGTGGCATGTGCTTCCATAAACGGTCAATGGAACAGTCATTTCTGAAGGAACTGGGGCAAAGGTCCATATATTCTGGGCTGACTGCTTAGCACCATATTCAGTAATGTACAGAACAAGTTGAGAAGTGAGAATTTTCTTTCTACCTTATAAAACCCAGTTTTATTACCAAAAAATGGAGCCGTCAGATGTTCATTTGAAATTGGAACTCTCCGGTTAAACCAAAGGGGAATCAAGTATATTCTACCTCTTTACTACATCAAGGATTTTGGCTGGATTTATTTTTTTACTTTATGTTTAGTTCATTTCTCTGAGACCTACTCTTTTAGCACAACCCATATTTCATCAGCAGAGTCCTCCAAGAGGGAACACAGCCATTTCCCCGGCTTGTGTTGTGGCCTTCTCAACAATGCATTTCTGGCAACTCGATGGTTAGGAGTCAGAGGTCAGCATCGCACAGCTGTGGCCTCTGACTTTTCAAATAAAATGCATTATCACTGCCCCTTCCTCCACAAGAAATGCCTCAGTTTAAAGACTCTGTGCTAGATGTGGATCAAGCCAGAGACATTTCCAGATTGATCCATAGGAATCAAGAGAGTCTGCTAGGCTTCAAGCATAGCCAAGCCACCTCGTGTCGGTGAAGTATTCATTCATTCAATAGTATTTATTGAGTGCTTACTATGTGCAGAGCACTGTACTAAGCGCTTGGAATGGACAAATCGGTAACAGATGGAGACAGTCCCTGCCCTCTGACGGGCTTACGGTCTAATCGGGGGAGACGGACAGATAAGAACAATGGCAATAAATAGAATCAAGGGGAAGAGCATCTCATTAAAACAATAGCAAATAAATAGAATCAGGGTGATGTACATCTCATTAACAAAATAAATAGGGTAACGAAGATATATACAGTTGAGCGGACGAGTACAGTGCTGAGGGGAGGGGAAGGAAGAGGAGGAGGGGCAGAGGGAAAGGGGGGAGGAGAAGAGGGTTTAGCTGCAGAGAGGTGAAGCGGGGGGGTAGGGGGAGTTTCAAATTGAATTCTACCTGAGTTCTCATTTTTATAACAACAAAATAAATCAAAGAAAAACCTGTCTAGAACCATTAGAAGCAGCATGACAGAATAGGGCCTGGGAGTCAGAAGGTTATGGGTTCTAATCCCGGATCCACCACTTGTCTGCTGTGTGGCCTTGGGCAAGGCACTCCACTTCTCTGGCCTCAGGTACCTCATCTGTAAAATGGGGATTAAGACTGTGAGCTCCAAGCGGGACAAGGACTGTGCCCAACCTGATTTGCTTGTATCCACCCCAGCGCTTACCACAGTCCCTGACACATAGTAAGTGCTTAACAAATACCATTATTATTATTATTATTATTATTGTTCATTAGGATAGATATATCTTCCACCCCTTCTCCCCAGACCCATGTCAGATTACAGGAACGTGAACTCGTTTGTCAAATGGGAGTTCTGCAGTCAATAGATGAGTGGTAATTATTAAACACTTTCTGTGTGCAGAGCACTGTACTAAGAGCTTCAGAATGTACCGTACCACACATCTGGTAGATGGGATCCCTGAACAAAAGGATCTTAGAGTCTACAGGGAGAATTAAAATAAAATAAAAACCTCACAATGAAACAAGTCATGGTTCTACCTTAAAACTGTTAATGATCCAACACATGGCAAAAATTACACCGTAAGTGCTTAAAAAAACTCCTAAATTATCAACATCATTTTAGACAGGTTCTCTCTAAAGATGCTTGCAAGTTTTTGGCATAACGTGGCGAATTGAATTAGTTGTACTTAGAAGGAGGAATTTCCTTTCGGAAAAACCATTTTACTAGATCATTGTGTCAGACGTTTCGCTTCAATAGCCTATGCCCTCCCCTGCAATATGAGCCCCACATGAGGGGATGGAGAAAAACAAGAACCATGTGATTGTGGGAGAATGTGCGGCCTCAGTGCGGACCACCGCGGGGTGCCCGCCAAAGTCGCAGAGAGCTTTGCCTACGTCAGGATTGAGCAAGACTGAGCTCCTCATCTTCCCTCCCAAACCCGGTCCTCTCCCAGACTTCCCTATCACCGTGGATGGCACGACCGTCCTTCCCGTCTCTCAGGCCCGCGATCTCGGTGTCATCCTTGACTCGTCCCTCTCGTTCACCCCACGCATCCTATCCATTACCGAGACCTGCCGGTTTCACCTCTACAATATCGCCAAGATCCGCCCTTTCCTCTCCACCCAGACGGCTACCTTACCGTTACGGGCTCTCGTTATATCCCGGCTAGACTACCGTGTCAGCCTTCTCTCCGACCTCCCTTCCTCCTCTCTCGCCCCGCTCCGGTCTATTCTTCACTCCGCTGCCCGGCTCATCTTCCTGCAGAAACGATCTGGGCATGTCACTCCCCTTCTTAAACAACTCCAGTGGTTGCCTATCGACCTCCGCTCCAAACAAAAACTCCTCACTCTAGGCTTCGAGGCTCTCCATCACCTTGCCCCTTCCTACCTCTCCTCCCTTCTCTCTTTCTACCGCCCACCCCGCACGCTCCGCTCCTCCGCCGCCCACCTCCTCGCCGTCCCTCGGTCTCGCCCGTCCCGCCGTCGACCCCCGGGCCGCGTCCTCCCGCGGTCCCGGAACGCCTTCCCTCCTCACCTCCGCCAAACTGATTCTCTTTCCCTCTTCAAAACCCTACTTAAAACTCACCTCCTCCGAGAGGCGTTCCCAGACTGAGCTCCTCTTCCCCCTCTACTCCCTCTGCCATCCCCCCTTTACCTCTCCGCAGCTAAAGCCTCATTTTCCCCTTTTCCCTCTGCTCCTCCACCTCTCCCTTCCCATCCCCGCAGCACTGTACTCGTCCGCTCGACTGTATATATTTTCGTTACCCTATTTATTTTGTTAATGAATTGTACATCGCCTCGATTCTATTTAGTCGCCATCGGTTTTTACGAGATGTTCTTCCCCTCGACTCTGTTTATCGCCATCGTTCTCGTCTGTCCGTCTCCCCCGATTAGACCGTAAGCCCGTCAAACGGCAGGGACCGTCTCTATCTGTTGCCGACTTGTTCATCCCAAGCGCTTAGTACAGTGCTCTGCACATAGTAAGCGCTCAATAAATACTATTGAATGAATTACTCTCAGGTTTTTGAGTGATCTGAGTCAACTCGGTTCACTGAGGGAAACTGAAGAAAAAATGGCTGGCTGAGCATTTGATCTTGGGAAATATTCTAGGGAAGAAGAGATGTGACAGGAGAACTCCATATGCTCCAGGGCCGCGAGTCTGAAATCGGAGTAGCTAGCAGGGCCTGCAAAATGACTGAGATTCCAATCCCGATCTCAGGGTAGAGTTATTTCTTCCCAGTCTTGTCACGAGCGAAGACACCAGCCCAAGGCAGTGAGATGGCTCTCCAGGGTTACTCAGCAGGGTGGGCGATGAGGGTCCATGGCCCTCCTTCATCTCCCTGCAGACGAAGGAAATTGCTGCTTGTAATTCATCAGTGATCTAGTAGATTTTTCCCACCAAATGCTGAGGCTTGATACTCTCTTACATAAAAGCTGCGTCGTCTAGTAGAAATAGCCCAGGTCCTGGGTGTGAGGATCTCGGTTCTAATCCTGGTTCCTCTACTTGTCTGCTGTGTGAATTTGGGTCAGTCACTTGACTTCTCCGTGCCCGTTACTTCACCTGTAAAATGGTGATTAAGATAGCCATAAATTGGGATGCGGACTACATCCAAACCAAGTATCTTGTATGTAGCCCAGTGCTTAGAGCAGTGATTGGCACATACTAGTAATGTTGGTATTTGTTAAGCGCTTACTATGTGCAGAGCACTGTTCTAAGCGCTGGGGGAGATACAGGGTAATCAAGTTGTCCCGTGTGAGGCTCACAGTTAACCCCCATTTTACAGATGAGGTCACTGAGGCACAGAGAACTGAAGTGACTTGCCCACAGTCACACAGCTGACGAGTGGCAGAGCCTGGATTCGAACCCATGATCTCTGACTCCCAAGCCCGGGCTCTTTCCACTGAGCCACGCTGCTTCTCTACTAAATGCTTAATAAATCATGTGCTGTATGACTTGCAGAAATGGGGTGGCAAGCAGCTATCATGGACATAATAATGATGCCTTCAGTGCTCTCTCTACCATTCTTTTTGACCAAGGAATGGAATGGCAGTTCCTGAGGCTAGATTAGGGGAATGAAAAGGTGAATTGAGGAGTGAAAGGAAGCGGTGATTCTGCAGGGGTGCAGGGAGAGAGTGAAGATGGTTAATGGTATTTAAGTCCTTACTATGTGCCAGCCACCGTTCTGGGGTAGATACAAACTAATCAGGACGGACAGAGTTCATGTCCCACATGGAGCTCATAGTTTTAATCTCCAGTTCACAGATGAGGGCACTAAGGCACAGAGAAGTTATGTGATTTGCCCAAGGTTACACAGCAGGTGGGACAGATTTTCAGAGTGGCAGGCCCGTACTCTTTCCACTAAGCCACGTTGCTTCTCGGCATCATTTCACTCTGTTGTCCAGATCGTTCCTCCGAAGCAAAGGCATTATCGGCTCTCTCCCCAGTACTAATCCATATTCCTCTCCCAGTACAACCTAGGCTGTACACTTGACTCTTCTGATGCCAACGTCCACATTGAGCCTCGCTCTCTTCTCTCTCACCGTTGACTTCTCGCCCACACCCTCCCCCTTCACTTCTGACAGACCACTCCTCTCCCCACATTAAAGACCTTCTGAAGTCACACCTCCTCCAGGAGGCCTTCTCCGACTCTTCTCTCATTTCTTCACCGTACTTTCCCCCTTTTGACACATTAACCCTTCCGCCTGGCTCGTAAAGTTGAGGCCTCACCCACTAATCACCCCCACACCCCATGAGCCCCACAGTGCTTATGTCTTGCCTTATGCTGTCTGATCATCTCCGACCCAAAGCGACTCCATGGACACATCTCTCCCAGAACACCCCATCTCTCCCAGAACACCCTACTCTCCATCTTCGATCATTCTGGTTATGGATCCAGAGAGTTTTCTTGGTAAAAATAGTGAAGTGGCCATTGTCATCTTGATCGCCTCCTTCACGCGGTAAACTGGAGTCTCCACCCTCGACCGTCTCCCATGCCACTGCTGCCCAGAACGGGTGATTTTTGACTTGTAGCAGATTCTTTTCTACTTGCTAGCCACTGGCCAAGCTAGAAATGGAATGGGTAGGCCTTGGCTTGACTATCCTTCCCATAGCCGAGACTGGTAGAGTACTGGAAACTCTCCAGGTGAGATCCTGAGAGGGCCAGTATGTTTGTACATACCTGCAATTCAGCAGCGTGGCTCAGTGGAAAGAGCCCGGGCTTGGGAGTCAGAGTTCATGGGTTCAAATCCCGGCTCTGCCACTTGTCAGCTGTGTGACGGTGGGCAGGTCACTTCACTTCTCTGCACCTCAGTTCCCTCATCTGTAAAATGGGGATCAACTGTGAGTCTCATGTGGGAGAACCTGATTACCCTGTATCTACCCCAGTGCTTAGAACAGTGCTCTGCACCTAGTAAACACTTAACAAATACCAACATTATTATTATCATCATTATTGTAAATGTCTGTCTACCCCTCTCAATCGAAAGCTTGTCGTGGGTGGGGAATGCGTATGATGTCGTGCTCTCCTAACTGCTCCGTGCTGTGCTCTGCATACAGTAAGCAATCGGTAAACGTGATTGAGGTAGGGGCGACCAAGGGGCAGCTTTCCTTCGTCACCATGTTGGCCAACAAACACCACCTGCACACTTCTTACCAGCCGTAAGAAGCCGTTTTTGAATCCAAATCCTTGGTTTGGAGCTGTTCGCTCATGACTCAGGATGGAGCCTAGTCTAGCCATGCTCTCATCTGCCGAGAGCTGTCTCTGGCCGGTCCCAGTACCGAAGCCTAGAACCGGCACTCCCCCACTGGGATGGCTGTGTGACCCAACATATCTGGCCTGGAACTCAACAAGCAGGAGTCAGCTGAAGGTCAGAAATGGAATCTGGCTTTCTTCTTCTATTAGGGAGTAGCCCAAGACAACTTCATTCTATGCTTGGCATGTGGTGGATGTTAAATGGCTGAAAAACTAGGATAAGTAAGCAAAATGTGGGACGTGGACTGTGTCCAACCGCATTTGCTTGTATCTACCCCAGTGCTTAGTACAGTACCTGGCACATAATAAACACCTAACAAATGCCATAAAAGAAGTCACACAAGTCATTTTTAAAGAGTGAAAATTCGGCATGTTTATTTTGAGTTGTGTAGCTGGTGGGAACATGGTCAGGGAATAAACCCCGCTGCTCTCCCTATGTGGGAGTGGGACAAAGATGAAAACTCTAATCAACTGCTACATATGTAAGTGTTACTATTTAGTGAGATCTCAGAACTCAGTGATATTAGTGACGACTCAGGGATGCATCTGTAACCAATTGGAGGAATGTCAGTGACCCGGGTGTCACTCGGTTCTTCCAAGCATCCAGTTTTTTTTTTGGACATTTTTGAAGTCCTTACCATGTGCCAGACACTCTACTAAATGCTGTTCTATATACAAGTTATTCACGTTGACCACAGTCCCTGTCCCACGTGGAGCTCACAGTCGCAATCCCTATTTTACAGACGAGGTAACTGAAGCATAGAGAAGTGAAGTGACTTGCCCAAGATCACACAGCAGACAAGTGGTGGAGCTGGGATTAGAACCCATGACCTTCCAACTCCCAGGTCTGTGGTCGACCCACTACATCCCCTCCCCCGATTAGACCGTAAGCCAGTCAAAGGGCAGGGACTGTCTCTGTCTGTTGGCGATTTGTACATTCCAAGCGCTTAGTACAGTGCTCCGCACATAGCGCTCAATAAATACTAATGACTGAATAGATCATGCTATCCCAGGCACTGTACTAAGCTCTGGGGTAGATGCAAGCTAATCAGGTTGGACACAGTCCATGCCCCACATGGGGCTCACAGTCTTCATTCCCATTTTACAGGTGAGGTAAATAAGGCATAGAAAATTGAAGTGACGTGCCCAGTGCCGCACAGCAGGCAAGCGGCAGAGCGGGGATTAGAATCCAGGTCCTTCTGACTCCCAGGGTGGTGCTCTATCCATTGGGCCACGTTGCTTTAATTGGACTGAATTGTCGTCAAAGCAAAGGCTATCCACTCAGTCTTATAATGGTGGGCTAAGGAGCTTGGTATTGTTTGCACCATTAAGCCTCAGACGGAGTCTGTGAAATCCTTCCTTCCCCTTCTGAATGTACGGCCGCTCGACGATCAATAGATGTCTGTCTCCCCCTCTAGACTGTAAGCTCATCGTAGGCATGGTAACATGTCTGCCAAGTCTGTCAGTCAATCATATTTATTGAGCACTTACTGTGTGCAGAGCACTGTACTAAGTCCTTGGGAGAGGACAATATAACAATAAGCAGACACATTCCCTTCCCACAATGAGCTTACAATCTAAAGGGGGACAGACGATATAAATTAAATTTCAGATCTGTACATAGGTGCTGTGGGGCTGGGTCGGGGGGGCGGGCACAGATAAAGGGGAACAAGTCAGAGCAACGCAGCAGGGAGTGGGAGAAGAGGAAAGGAGGGCTTAGTCTGGGAAGGCCTCTTGGAGGAGATGGGCCTTCAATAAAGCTTTGAACAGGGGGAGAGTAATTGACTATCAGATATGAGGGGGGAGGGCATTCCAGGCCAGAGGCAGGAAGTGGGCGAGAGGTCAGTGGGGAGTAATAATAATGTTGGTATTTGTTAAGCACTTACTACGTGCGGAGCACTGTTCTAAGCGTTCAGTGGTAGAATTCTCGCCTGCCACGCGGGAGGCCCGGGTTCGATTCCCGGCCAATGCATCGAAATCTTGAGAAGCAGCGTGACTCAGTGGAAAGAGCACGGGCTTGGGAGTCAGAGTTCTTGGTTTCAAATCCCGGCTCTGCCCCTTGTCAGCTGTGTGACTCTGGGCAAGTCACTTAACTTCTCTGTGCCTCAGTTCCCTCATCTGTCAAATGGGGATTAAGACTGTGAGCCTCATGTGGGACAACCTGATTACCCTGTGTCTATCCCAGCGCTTAGAACAGTGCTCTGCACATAGTAAGCGCTTAACAAATACCAACGTTATTATTACAGGGTAATCAGATTGCCCCACCATGAGGCTCACAGTCTTAATCCCCATTTGACAGATGAGGGAACTGAGGCACAGAGAAGTTGAGTGACTTGAGTACTCTCCCAAGTGTTTAGTACCGTGCTCGGCACATAAATGCTCAATAAATACCACTGATGTTTAGCTGAGTGCTTAACTGTGTGCAGTGCACTGTACTAAGCACTTGGGAGAGTACACTCCAACAAACAGACACATTCCCTGCTCACCCAACAAGGAGTTTAAAATGCCTCCATTAGAAACATATGAGGAGTTCCCATGGGACTGTAAATACAACAGGGTCAAATGGAATGATATTTAAATGCACAGTAATATTCAGCGCAAAAGAAGGCCCCCATGAGAGAGAAGACCAGCACAAAAATAAGCAAAAGACCTACCTAACCCCCAGGACACAAAGTCAAAATGAGAATATCACCAAAGAGGGTTTTTAATATGCAATTAATGTTGAGAGGATGTTATGGAAAACTACTTAGTACATGGATGCTTCTGAAATGAGCTCTTCCTCTATTCATTTCCCATTATAAGGCATATTTAAGAATGAGGTTCCTTTGTTCTCCACCATCAGCCTGTCTTTTCTCAGATTTTTTTCTTTTGAAATTAGCCATAATTTTAAGCCTTTGAAAGTTTGGGTTATGAATGGCTTTGATTTTACTTCTGCTGAACCCACAAAGCTCAAAGACCTAAACGACAAGGGAGGGGAACAATTTTGCTTTAGAACTCAAAACCTGGGTGCCAAACTCCACTCCCAACCAGATTCGAGCTGCAGAATTGCAACCCCCTTCCTCGGGATTGGCGTTGAAGATGGAAACCGAAAAAAAAAAATCCCTCTTAACCACAGTGGCAAAATTGGCAGCATTTCCCCCTAGTCTCAAAGGAAGGACGCTGCAGGATACCGACCAAGCAAAAGAAAAGGGGCAGATCACGAGGGGGAAAATGCTAAAACCATCTGGATAGGGTTTGGTTTCATGAGCTGACAACGTTAAGGTCCGGCTTGTTGATCTTCTTGGAGTTCCATGTAATGTCTGGGATCTGAACTGAATTGGTGGGGAAGATAATGATTTGAATAGCAATATTAGCCTTTATATTTCATGGTTTCTTCTATGGAATGTATAGATAGAAGCCCTTAGTCCATCTTACACCTTGTCATTTTGTGGACATTCTACTTATCCTCCAATTTGGAGATATAATGTTTAGAGACACAACCTCTAGTCTGTATGTTTGTTGTAAGCAAGGAATGTGTCTATGTTGTAGTCTCCCAAGCGCTTAGAACAGTGCTCTGCACACAGTAAGGGATCAATTAATACAACTGACTGACTGACTTTTTGGGAGGTTCTCAGTGTAGACCCAAAACTGTGGTAAATGCATAACAGCATATTGCATTTCCTCTCTTGCACCTGATCTCTTCAGTCACTACTTGATTAATAATAATAATGATAATAATACTTGTTAAGCCCTTACTGTGTGCCAAACACTGTTCTAAGTGATGGGGAGGACACAGCCCTTTTCCCATATGGGGCTCACACTCTTATCCCCATTCTACAGATGAGGCATATGAAGCCCAGAGAAGTTAATAGTAATAATAATGATAATCATGGTATTTGTTAAGCACTTACTATGTGCCAGGCACTGTATTTAGCACTGGGATGGATATAAATGAATCAGGATGGACATAGTCCCTGTTCCATATGGGGCTCACAGTCTCAAACCCTATTTTACAGATGAGGTAACTGAGGCCCAGAGAAGTAAAGTGACTTGCCCAAGGTCACACAGCAGACAAGTGGTGGAGCTAGGATTAGAACCCATGGCTTTCTGACTCCCAGGCCCGTGTTTTATCTATATATCATATTGAGGCTGGAGAAATAGCTCAGTGTGCTATCTGGGCTTGGCCCCAAGTGAGGTTCGACTCTTAAAGCAAGATTTAAAATTTTACCCCCACTTCCCCTGCGCCTCCGACCCCCATCCATTTGCATCATGGCAAACCACTTGCCCCCTCTCTGACCACCATCTTCAATTGTCTTTTCTCCAGTGGCTTTTTGCCCACTGCTTGCAAACATGCTCATGTCTCCCCTGTTGTTTGAAAAAAAAAAAAAACAAAACCCAAAAAACCCTTATGTTGACTCCATGGCTCCCTCCAGCTATTGCCCCCTCCCTCTCCTACTGTTCCTCTCCAAACTCCTTGAGTGAGTTGTCTACACCCGCTTCCTCTTCATTCAGTTGCATTTATTAAGCACTTAACTGTGTGCAGAGAGCGCTGTACTAAGTGCTCGGGAAAGTTCAATACAGCAGTGTTGCTCACTGATGCTCTTGTTCACCACTGGGGAGCAAGAAAGATTTTGTAAGGCTACGAACGGACTTTCACGAGAGTACTAGTGTCTCAAGCTAATTCTGGGAAATTCCAGGGCATATGTAGGAACGGACCCTAAAACATAGAAAACAATCACTAGGCAGCACAGGATTGGTAAATTAAACAGCGGTGGTTTACTGCTGCTCAGCAAAAGTGCTAACTTTAGCTCATGATTGCCATTACAGCTTTTTGCTAACTGAAAAAAAGCTAAAAACCGCTTGGAATGCTCCCAGGTTTTTGGTAGCAGCACCTAAAGAGCAACCTGACTGATAATCGTGTGATGCTTTCCAAACTTTCAGTTCTCGGGTTAGAATATTGGCTTTCTTTTTGGTAAATGTCAAAGTCTGAGGAATGAAAAAAACATGCAAAAATCTTTACTCTCCTATCAGTGCAAGAAACAAGAAACCATATCTATCTCTCCCATATGACCACAGTTCGGGTGCGTCTGCAGGAAACTTTGTACCAGGCAGCCTTTAAAACCTTCTCCAGCATGAAACTGATTTGAAGAGAATGACCCACCATCAGAGAACCATCTTTGGTGATACAAACAACGCATCAACCCCATCTTCAAATCTTCACAGCTCTGACAAAATCATGATATAGAGTTCTCCTGGGAAGGAAATCCTCCACTTTCTCTCTACCAGTTGGCTCCTTGAAACTCTCCAATTCGGTCTTCACCCCACAGAAACCGCCCTCTCAAAGGTCACCAATGATCTTACAGTGCTTTGCACATAGTAAGCGCTTAACGGATACCATCATCATCATCTCTTTGCCAAATCCAGTGGCCTCTACTCCATCTTAGTTCTGTTCAGCGGCCTCTACTGTTTCTTTCCTACCTCTCTGGCTGCTCCTTCTCTGTCTCTTTTGCAGGCTTCTCCTCTGCCTCCCCCCGAACCCCAACTGTGGGAGTCCCTCAAAGCTCAGTTCTGGGTGCCTTTCTATTCTCCGTCTACACCCACTCCTTTGGAGAACTCATTCGCTTTCATGGCTTCATGCATCATCTCTCTAAATGAATGATTCCCAAATCTCCATCTCCATCCCTGATCTCTCTCTCCTCAGCAGTCTCGCATTTCCTCCTGCCTTCAGGACATCTCCGGTTGTCCGTCCAACACCTCAGACTTAACCATGTCCAATATGACTCCTCATTTTCCACCCAAACCCTCTTCCCCCTTCTATCCCTGACTTCCCCTCACTGTAGACAGCACTATCATCCTCCTTGACTGTACCCTTGACATTATCCTTAACTCATCTCTCTCACCAACCTTCATTTTTCAGCTGTCACCAAATCCTGTCACTTGTACCTTCACAGTGTTGCTGAAATCTAGGCTTTCCTCTCCACCCAGATTGCTACCACAGTAATCCAGCAGCATGGAGAAGCAGCGTGGCTCAGTGGAAAGAGCCCGGGCTTGGGAGTCGGAGGTCACGAGTTCAAATCCAGGCTCTGCCGCTCGTCAGCTGTGTGACTGTGGGCAAGTCACTTCACTTCTCTGGGCCTCAGTTACCTCATCTGGAAAATGGGGATTAAGACTGTGAGCCCCATGTGGGACAACCTGATGACCCTGTATCTATCCCAGCGCTTAGAACAGTGCTCTGCACATAGTAAGCGCTTAACAAATACCAACATTATTAATCCTAACACTTATCCTATCCTCCCTTGACTACTGCATCTGTGTCCTTGCTGACTTCCCTTCCCCCTTTCTCTTCTCAATCCACTCCTTTATTCTGCTGTCTGGATCGTTTTCCTTAAAAGAAAACATGTTCAGTCCATGTTTTCCCCTCTCCTCAAGAACCTCCGGTAGATTCCCATCCACTGTCACAAAATGATGGTACTCGTTACGCACTTATCATAGTGGGTAGAGCACAGCCCCGGGAATGAGAAGGTTGTGGTTTCTTACCCCGGCTCCATCACTTTCCTGTTGTGTAACCTAGGGCAAGTTACTTAACATCTCTGTGCCTCAGTTACTTCATCTGTAAAATGGGGATTGAGACTGTCAGCCCCATGTGGGAGAGGGACTGTGTCCAACCCGACTTGCTTGTACCCACCCCAGTGCTTAGTACAGTGCTTGGCACGTAGTAAGCACTTAAATACCACAATTAAGGTTATTATTATTATTATTTAATAATCCCCATTCTACAGATGAGGCAACAAACACAGAGAAGTAAAGTGACTTGCCCAAGGACATACAGCTGACAAGTGGCAGAGCCGGAATTACAACTCACAACCTTCTGATACCCAGGCCAGTGCTCTATCCACTACACCATTGTTGTATTGTACTTTCCCAAGCACTTAGTACAGTTCTCTGCACACAGTAAGCGCTCAATTAGTATGATTGAATGAATGACATCTAATCATGAGAAGCAGCGTGGCTCAATGGAAAGAACCAGGACTTGGGAGTCAGAGGTCATGGGTTCGAAACCCTGCTCTGCCACTTGTCAGCTGTGTGACTGTGGGCAAGTTACTTAACTTCTCTGTGCTTCAGTTACCTCATCTGTAAAATGGGGATTAAGACTGTGAGCCTCATGTGGGACAACCTGATTACCCCGTATCTACCCCAGCGCTTAGAACAGTGCTCTGCGCATAGTGAGCGCTTAACAAATACCAACATTATCATTATTATTGTCTACCCATCTAGACTGTAAATTTGGTATGGGCAGGGAGCATATCTGCTAATAAATACCACTGATTGATTCTTGGACTGTTCTCTTCAAGCCTGACCTGGTGGTACTGAGTGAATGGTGCTTTTGAATCTCAGTAACTGTCACTGCCTTGAGAGGCTCTTAAAAACACCCCTTTTGGACAGTAATAGCATCCAGTGCTTAGTACAGTGCCTGGCACATAGTAAGCGCTTAACACATTCCATTATTATTATTTCCTGAGGTTGTTTTCTCCATTCCTCAAGTGTATCTTTGTCCTCCCAAAATTAGGTCTGCCTTAGAAACCTAGTGGAAAGACCATGGGCCTGGTAGTCTGAAAGACCTGGGTTCTAATCCCAGCTCCACCGCTTGTCTGCTGTTTGAGCGTGGGCAGTCACTTATCTTTTCTGAGACTCAGTTACCTCATCTGTAAAATGGGGATTAAGACCGTCGGTCCCAAGTGGGACAAGGACTGTGTTCAACCTGATTAGCTCGAGCTTAGATCGGTCTTTGGTACATTGTAAATGCTTAACAAATACCATGTTGGAGTACCAAAAAATGATACTCCAGTGGTTTTACCAGAGATATTTGACCCAATCCCTCTGGTAAAACCACTGGAGTATCATTTTGGATGCTGAATCATAGCTCAGCGACCTCAGAGAGTTAAAGTAGACTTCACAAGGCCTAGTTTACAACCAGACTTGAGAGAGTCTGGCTCAAGTATCTGTGTGTTAGAAATATTTATTCATGGATTATTTTGTACATTTTTTCCATTTCTAAAACCTCCCAACAGACCTTTTTTTTCTTTTTGTAACCGTGTACATTTCTTTCGAAGTGAGCTACACATCATTCCCTAAACCCGTGTTTAAAATGTGGTCACAATGCAGCATTTCTTGAAAATGGCCAGTGGTGTAGAATTTTCAAGCTTGTCTCATAGTTCCTCAAAGATTATCATTTTTTTTTTTAAGCCACAAGAGGCTCTTGATTAGGAATTGTTCCCATATTTCCAGTCTGCTCAGTGGCTATTCCAGTTGTGTACTGTTTTTGTTATTAACTAGGAAACATAAATCATTCAGTCATGAATGTCTGAGCCTTCTTTTTGAAAAGGACTTAATTTAAGAAGGTAACCATGGAACAATTCATGTTTCATGCAGAAAAATTAGTCTGACAAATTTGAAGATAAATGGGATCTAGTTTGGGATTATTTTGAATCCAGTAGGTAATCAATTTATATTTTTCCTCAGTGGAACTTACAGTCAATAGATGCAACAGACTTACTGTGTGTATAAAATTAAAAAAAAAATTTTTCTATAACTCTAAAAAAAATTTCTAGGTTAGTGTTTCGCCATTCCGTTCCCGTTCCTGCATGTTGCTGCCCCAAAGCTATAATCAAAACATGGAAGAAATGCAAGTATTGGAAATGCAGGACGGTTACAAAAAGCGAAATGGTCAAGGGGGCTTGCTAGAAGGAAGTTTGACATCTTTCTGCATAGAGTTTAGAAGTACTTTGTCTTTGCTTTATTATGCTCATGAATCTCCAAAGTTTAAAGGTAAATTCAGTCCAAAGTTCAGGTGCTAATAAAAGAATCTGTGTGTGTTTTTGTTTTTTTATTGTAAGACATGTAGCTACCTCTAGGCCTTTTCCCCACCCATCTAATGCCTCTGGAACTTTCTTCCATTTTCCCTACCCATGTGTCTATAACTGTTGTATTCTCCCAAATGCTTACTACAGTGCTCTGCACACAGTAAGCGCTCAATAAATATGATTGATCCCTAAATACTTTTGCATCATCCTTGCCATATGACAGCTTTTTAGAAAGCTTAACTGACTGAGAAAGTATCAAAGGGGTCACCTGCGATCTTCTGCCAACCCTCTCACTCCCCCTCTCCCCCGAAGCCTTAAATTGTTTGCCGTTCCCGTCCACCCTACTCCCTCCAAGAAGAGGCCTAACCTTTGGAAGAAGGATGGAGGAAAGATAGTCTGTAAGTTATAAAAACTTAACACCAGCCCCACTTTAAAAAAAAAAATCCTATTTAAAAATCAAGTTTCTTAAAACAGCGTGGCTCAGTGGAAAGAGCCCGGGCTTGGGAGTCAGAGTTTATGGGTTCGAATCCCTGCTCTGCCACTTGTTAGCTGTGTGACTGTGGGCATGTCACTTAACTTCTCTGTGCCTCAGTTCCCTCATCTGTAAAATGGGGATTAACTGTGAGCCTCATGTGGGACAACCTGATTACCCTGTATCTGCCCCAGCGCTTAGAACAGTGCTCTGCACAGAGTAAGCACTTAACAAATACCAATATTATTATTACTAAAAGGGGTTTTTTATCGGCCCTGTCTTTGTCAGCACCCGGCCAACTAATCAATGATAATGTTAATAATTATCACTTTTATTCTCAGCTTCTGAAGAGCAGTTAGAGAAAGGAGTTGAAGGTTTTCAAGTCCCCCTTAGTGGGCTCTGAGAATAAGCAAGGAAGATTCTGGCAGGTGGTGAGGTGGTGAAGCTCTGGGAATTAAAACACCAGTGTGGCCTAATAAAAACAGCCCCGTTCTGGGAGTTAAGGCACCTGGGTTCATTCAATAGTATTTAGTGAGTGTTTACTATGTGCAGAGCACTGTACTAAGAGCTTGGAATGTACAAATCTGGAAGAGATAGAGACAGTCCCTGCCCTTTGATGGGCTTCTAGTCCCAACTCTGCCACTCGCCTGCTGTGGGACTTCAGGCAAGTTGCTTAATCTCTCTGAACCTTAGTTTGCTAAGCTGTAAAGTGGGGATAAAGCACCTGTTCCCCCTCCCTAAGAGACTGTGAAGCCTATGACGGGGAGAGACCGAGTTTATTCCATTTCTGGTCCAAATAAGTGCTTAATAAATAGCAGTGTTACAAAGAAGTTGGTGCAGTATAAAATGGACGGGCAGGAATGAGTGTCTTCGGGAGGCTAAGTTGAAGTAAGCCACTCCAGGGGAAGATGGGCCTGACAGTCATGCTTTGCTATTATTATTTTTTCAAAAATGAATTGAAATCGCTTGCTTGTAAAAGAAAGCACCTGCCTCTAGCTGTGAAGTGCTGAGCTGTTCTCTGGCTAATGACCTTACTAAGCAGACAAGATTCAGGACTACTGTTCTGTATTTGACTTCATTTCAACATTAGCGTCGATAGAGAAGCAGTGTGGCCTGATGGACAGAGCGCTGGCCTGAGAGTCAGAAAGACCTGAGTTTTAGTCCTGGCTCTAACCCATTTGTCTGCCGTGTGACCTCGGACAAGTCACTTAATTTCTCGGTGCCTCAGTTAACTTTATCTGTAAAATGGGGATTAAGACTGTGAGCCCCATGAGGAACAAGGACTTTGTCCAACCTGATTAGCTTGTATCTCTGTCAGTGTTTAGTATAGTGCCAGGTACTGTACTAAGTGCTCAACAAATACTATCAAACAACAACAAAAAAAACCTGAATATCTGATCCAGTATAGGAATCTTGGCACAATCAAGGATGGTAGATTTGCTCGGACTGCAGGGTTTCATAGATTTCAATGCTTGATGACCACAGGTCTGCAGGTCAACCTTTTCCCCCTCTACTTCAATCTTTTTCCCAAATACTGAGCCCTCTGTTAGGAGATGGACCATCAATCATCCTTGAGAGTTATGTAGTAACTGTCTAAATCAAACAGGCCCGGAATCTAGTTGAAGAGGAATGCCCGTAACCCCAGACACAAACTGAGACCTCTTTAAAGTAAAAAAAAAAATCTGTGGTGGAGTTTCCGGGAGGCCGTTTGTTTCTTCATCTCCTGATGAATCTGTCTGACTTGTTTCAAGATCCCTGACCCAGTTTGCCTCCGCTTTACGCCACTTGGGAGCAAGAAGAGACAAAGGAAAACTCCTTGGGGAAGCGATGTTGATGAGAAGTGTGTGGGGTTTCTTTCCTCTTTTTCTTTCTCCCCTTTCTCCATTTAAGCCTATATCAAAGTCAATCCTTCCCTGCACCAGTAACCAGTGAGAAACAACCCAGGCTTATTAATAATAATCATTATAGTATTTTTAAGGGCTTATTATTTGCCAGGCATTGTTCTAAGTGCTGGGGTAGTTACAAGATAATTGGGTTGGGCACAGCTCCTGTTCCACATGGGGCTCATAGTCTTAATCCCCATTTTACAGAAGAGGGAACTGAGACACGAAGTGAAGTGACTTGCCCAAGGTCACATAGCAGACAAGTGGCAGATCCAGGATTTTTAAACCCATGCCCTGCTGATTTCCAGGCCCGTGCTCTATCCACTAGACCATGCTGCCTCGATTATCCAATTGAACTACAAAGGGCAAGTCTTCTTTGGGCTGAGTCAGTCAATTGTATTTATTGAACACATACTGCGTGGGGAGCACTGTATTAAGCCCTTTGGAGGGTACAGTATGGCAATATAACAGACACATTCCCTGCCCACAAAAGGCTTACTGTCTAGAGTAAGGGGGGAGCAGCGTGACTCAGTGGAAAGAGCCTGGGCTTCGGAGTCGGAGGTCACGGGTTCGACTCCCGGCTCTGCCACTTGTCAGCCGTGGGACTGTGGGCGAGTCACTTCACTTCTCTGTGCCTCAGTGACCTCATCTGTAAAATGAGGATTAACTGTGAGCCTCACGTGGGATGACCTGATTACCCTGTATCTCCCCCAGCGCTTAGAACAGTGGTCTGCGCATAGTAAGCGCTTAAATGCCTACATCATTATTAGAGGACTCACCTTGTCCATGTTCAGAATGGCGACTCGTCCATATGGTACAAGTAAGCGATCTTCCTGGGTTGTTTGAAGAAGTAGCAGGGTATAGTGGATAGAGCAAGGACCTGGGAGTCAGAAGGTCATGAGTTCTTATCCCGGCTCCACCACTTGTCTGCTGTGTGACACTGGGCAGGTCACTTTGCTTTTCTGAGCCTGTTACCTCATCTGTAAAATGGGGATTGCGACTGGGAACCCCAAGTGGCACAGGGACAGTGTCCAACCCGATTTACTTGTCTCCCCCTCAGTGCTTAGTACAGTGCCTGGCACATAGTAAGTGCTTAAAAAATACCAAAATTATCATCATTTAGTCTGTGTTTGATGTGTCCACGTTGCTTGCACGAGTCATATTCCTTTGCCCCTTTCTGGCATTCTTGAATGAGCATGTGGAGGGCTCTTTGACTAGAAATGGAACCAAAAAGCAATGGCATAAAGCAGGGGAGGGGAAGGGGATAGAGGAATGGGAGGGAGGTAGTGAGAAAGGGAGCAATTGCTCCAAGAACAGCCTGCTGTAGGTGCAGAGTGAATACCAAGAGCCCTTGTTAGCTAGTTGTTTTGACTCTGATCACTCTAGCGGGAAGGCAGAGAAGCAGCATGGCAGAGCAGAAAGAATACTGGCCCGGGAGTCAGAGGACCTGGGTTCTAATCCTGACTCTGCAAATTGCTTGTTGTGTGACCTCGGGCAAGTCTCCTAATTTCTCTGTGCTTCATCTCTCTTGTCCTCTCTCAGACTGCGAACTTAATACGGGACAAGCACTACGTCCAATCTAAGTGACCTGTATCTAACCCAGTGCTTAGAACAGTGTTCAACATCTAATAGGTGCTTAACAAATACTATTAAAAAAACCCCCACAAAGACACAAATGAAACTGTTCTAGGGATTTCTGACCTGTTGTGAAAAGTCCTAAAGGAGAGGTGACGACTTCACGGACCTTGAAATCAATCAATCATTCCATCCATGGTATTTATTGAGCACTTTCTATATGCAGAGTACTGCTCTAAGCACTCGGGAGAGTACAACACAACAGAATTAGAAGAAATTTTCCCTGCCCATAATGAGCTTACTATCTAGTCTCCTAAAGATGGTCAACAAGGTCTATCATCTCAAAACCATCCATTCATTTCCAGGTTAATTTTAAAATCTAACCACGTTCTCCATGGTGCAGGTTCAAATGCATTCATGCTCTAAAGTCAGCTTTTCGGTCATGTTTAACAGTAAATTTTTACAAATTGGAAAAGATGGGGTTTCTCTGTGAATGAATGGTTTTTCCGTTGGCATTGGGAGTGGACTTGGAAGATGCATAATAATAATTATTATTATAGTATTTGTAAATGCTTACTATGTGCCAAGCACTGGATACAGGATAATCAGACTGGACACAGTTCTGGTCCCATACTGGACTCATAGTCTAAGGGGGAGGGAGAACAGGTATTTACTCCTCATTTTACTGATGTGGAAACTGAGGCATAGGGAAGTTGAGTGATTTTTTTTGACCCAAAATCACAGGCAAATGGCAGAGTGGATATTAGAACCCAAGTCTCCTGACTCTCTGTCATGTGTCACTAGACCATGCTGTTTGCCATACAAAAGTATATTTTGTATTTTTTTTTTTGATGGTATTCATTAAGTGCTTACTATGTGTCAAGCAACGTTGTGAGTAATAATAATGATTATGGTATTTGTTAAGCACGTACTCTGTGCCAAGCACTGTACTAAGGACGGGGGTGGATACAAACAAATCAGGTTGGACACAGTCCCTGTCCCACATGGGGCTAGCAGTCTTATTCCCCATTTTATAGATTAGGTAACTGAGGCACAGAGAAGTAAAGTGATTTGCCGAAGGCCACACAGCAGTCAAGTGGCAGGGCCGGTATTAAAACCCATGATCTCTGACTCCTAGGCCCGGGCTCTATCCACTACTCTGTGCCGCTTTAGGTTCTGGGATAGATACAAGTTAATCAATCCAATCCCTATTCTACATGGGATTCATGGTCTAAGTAGGAAGGAGTACAGGTTTTGAGGCCCTTTTTTGCAATTGTGGCACAGAGAAGCTAAGTGACTCGTCCAAGGTCACTTAGCAAGCAAGCAAGTGGCAGAGCCAAGAGTAATGAGATGTACATCCCCTTGATTCTATTTATTTGCTATTCATTTAATGAGATGTTCATCCCCTTGACTCTATTTATTGCCATTGTTCTCGTCTGCCCGTCTCCCCCAATTAGACTGTAAGCCCGTCAATGGGCAGGGACTCTATCTGTTGCCGACTTGTACATTCCAAGAGCTTAGTATGGTGCTCTGCACATAGTAAGCGCTCAATAAATACTATTGAATGAATGAATGAATCCAGGGCCTCTGGCTCCCAGGCCTGTGCTTTACCCACTGGGCAACACTGGTTATCTGAAAATCTCCAGATAATCAGGAATTGACTGTTCTTTGTCTTTGCATTTGGTGTCATATCTTGCTTTACTACTATTGCTTTATCTCCGGCTTTTCCTTTTGTGGACACAAAGGCCTTTTGTAGACATTCACAGGAAGGCACTCGAACCTGGGAAACAGGGTAGCTGAATAGTGGCAGGAAAACAAGCGAAAATTAACAATTCCATCACCCCTTTACTCCCTCTGGAGGGTCCTGAGGAGTCTTGAAGATTCATTCATTCAATCAATCATATTCATTGAGCACTTACTGTGTGCAGAGCACTGTACTAAGTGCTTGGAAAGTACAATTCAGCAATAGAGAGAGACAGTCCCTCCCCACACCGGGCTAATAGTCTAGAAGGGGGGAGACAGACATCAAAACAAGTAAACAGGCAGCAATATAAATAAATAGGAGGGTAACAGACATCAAAACAAAGGAGGGAGGCTGCAGCTCTGTAGAGGGATGAGTCATCACATTCTTCAGAGACTTTCCTCTCCCTAAGTCTCATTTATTTACATACAATCTCTGAGTAGAATGCTATTTTTTTGCTTTTAAAATTCAAAGGACTGAAGTGTACAGGCTAGGTTGTATTAGGAGAAAGAGAGGTGAAGTAGGGGGTCAGATGATTGAGGAGTTTCTGTTTGATGCGGAGGTGGATGGACAACCGCTGAGGATTCTTGAGGAGTGGGGAAACATGGCCTGAGCATTTTTGTAGAAAAATGATGCGGATGGCAGAGTGAAGCACGGAATGGAGCCAGGAGAGGGGCAGGGAGGTCAGCAAGGAGTCTGATACGGTAATCAAGGCAGAATAAGTGCTTGGATGGAGAGGAAAGGGTAGATTTTAGTGATGTTGTGAAGGCCTAACCGTCAGAATTTAGCGATGGATTGCATATGTGGGTTAAATGAGAGAGAGGAGTTGAGGATGACACCAAGATTCTGGCCTGTGAGACAAGGATGGTGGTGCCGCCTACAAAGATGGGAAAGTCAGGGGAGAACTATGAACTCTGTGCTCCCAAGCACTTAATACAGTGCTCTGTACAAAGTGCTCAATAAATACCAGAATCATAAAGAACAGTCCAGAGCCCCTGGGAAGAGGGGGAAAAAAGGCAATTCTCCAGCTTTAGGCCAGAGCTTGTGTCTCCAGTAAATGCGGTGGAAGAAGCTTTCCCTGACTGAGCCATTCTGATGACTTTTTTTTTTTGTTTTAAAGGACCATCTGTTTACACTTAACTCATCGCTGCACACCAGATGTTTCCTGAGCTCCTGGCTTGCTCATCATTTAACACATGAGACCTTATACACGCATTTGGGCTGGTGTTGGGGTGACCTTGGGCTTTAGGACCCCAAAAGCCATCTTTGCTCTTTAAGAACACGTAAATCCTGTCATTCTCCACAATTCAAAAAGACAAAGAGCCCAGAGAGTGTTCTCTTCTCCACAACCCTCTCGATCTGATTCCCACAGCGAACTCTACGGTGTACAAAGCAGTGACCTCCCAGACAGGCATGGTTTTCCTCATTTTACAGGCCAAATTGAAAAACCATGATGAGAAATGATCCCACAGACATTTGAAAAGAGGGAGAGGTGGGGTGTAGAGCCATATTTCAAACTCTGGGTCTCTTCTCAGACGACGTACGCTCCTGAGACGACAAGCCATCTAGATCCTTTACGGACAGGAGAGAAGCAGTGTTGCCAAATGGATAAGGCAAATGCCTGGAAGTCAGAAGGACCCAGGTTCTAATCCCGGCCCTGCCATTTGTCCGCTGTGTGACCTTGTGCAAGTCACTTCAATTCTCTGTGCTTCAGTTACCTCATCTGTAAAATGGGGACTAAGAGAGGAAACTCCATGTGGGTCAGGGGCTGTGTCCAACCCGATTGGCTTGCATCTACCCCAGTGCTTAGAACAGTGTTTGACACAAAATAAGCACTTAACAAATACCATGATTATTTGGCCTGTGGGTCACTGAGTCCTTTATGTAAATTGTGAGCCGGTGCAAAGACACAGCTCGTTGTGGGCAGGGAATGTTACTGTTCATTTTTGTATTATACTTTCCCCAGTGCTTAGTACAGTGCTCTGTGCACCGTAAGTGGTCAGTAAATACATCTGAATGAATGAAATCAATGGCAGATGCTCACTGATTCCTGGCACGTGCTGCTCTCAAAGTCCTGGTAGGCTGGAAGCTTGCTGGTGTATAATAATAATCACTGTGGTATTAAATGCTTACAGTGTTTGCCAGACACTGTATTAAGTGCTGGAATGGATACAAACAAATCAGATTGGACACATTCCCTAACCCACCTGGGGCTCACAGTCTCACTCTCCATTTTGCAGATGAGGTAACTGAGGCACAGAGAAGTAAAGTGACTTGCCCAAGGTCGCACAGCAGAAAAGTGGCAGAGCCAGGATTAGAACCCACTATCTCCTGATTCCCAGGCCTGTGCTCTATTCACTATTCTTGGCAAGTGGCTCCCTCGGGGCCCGGCTGGATCTGGTCCATCAGCAGTACTTCGCCTCTCCCTGGTATAGAGAGACTCTGGCTCGCTGGCCAAAGAAAGAACAGTCCTGTTTCTGGTTATCTAGTGACTTCTGCTTGAATCTCTTGGAAGCTTTGAGTTGCACTGAAGCGTTATTCTTGCGTGTCTCAGGAGGATTCATTGTTTGCAGTAACCCGCATTGGCCAGCAGATTTTTTTCCAAGGTTTACCACACTTCTTGTGGTACAAAATCCTGGACTCCCTCACGATGAGGAGAGGCCCGTGTCTGTGTGAGATGGAGGGAGGCCTACTCTATAGCGCATAAATCTGGAGTCTGAGGATCTGAGTTCTGTTACCAGCTCAGCCACTTCACTCAGTACGGTGTTCTGCCTCGTAGTAAATACGACTGAGTGCTTAGGATACTACAATACAACAGTATAACAGATACATCCCACTAATCATTCGTGTAACCATGGGCAAGTCACTTTACTTCTTTGTGCCTATTTCCTTACCTGTAAAATGGGGATTATAACTTTTTGAATGTAGCATTTAAGCATTTACTATATGCCAAACAGTGGACTAAGCACCGTGGTGTTATTCCTCCTACTTAGACTGTGAGCCCCATGTTGTGTCTAACCTGATTGTCTTGTATCTACCCAGTGCTTAGAATGGAGCTTGGCACGTGATGATACTAGTATTGACCTTTTATTATTATCAGTAGTAGTTTACTATTATTGTTACTATCTAGCGAAGTACTAAGTGGATGACACATACTAACTAAAGAAAATAATTGGAAGGAAAGAGTACTTCCCCCACTGTAAATACTTTAACAAGAGAGTTTCTTTTCTTGGCTACAGGGTGAGTACACCCCGTGAGTTTTCCCAACACCACACACAGGAGCACAAACCATTTCTCCTGACAGCATGTCACACGTTGTCTGAACAAGCTCTCTCTGTGGATGAATATTCCTTAATCTAACCAAATTCTAGCCAAACATAAAGCATGGATGTGTGATGGTAGAACCGAGTAGGTATATACATAGATGTATAAAATGAATATCTAAATATTCATATCCATATGTAAAGGTGGAGTTGTTTTCTTTGGTTACTTCCTGAACCCACAGTCGCCTCAGTTTCCCTTCCAGTCCACCTGGAATATCAGATAATAGGAAACTTCCTCTCTTCTTCCTTCCCCAAGGGAGAATTCCCTCCATTAAAGTGGGAGAGCTCCATCAAAATAACCCAAGTAGCGTGTCAAGACACAAAAAGGATAGACAGAAACCAGACTGCATTAAAAACTAAAAACACAGTGATAATTCTGGCCATTGTACAATGATGATTGTGTCAAACAATGTGCTTTGCGTGGTGGCATGTATAATGCAATCAGATCAGTAGCAGTGCCTTTTCCATCTGGGTCTCACAATCTAAGGGGGAGGGAGAATAGGTATTTCATCCCCATCTTACAGTTGAGGAAGCTGCAGAACAGAAGAGGCAAGTAACTGTGTAAGGTCCCACAGCAGGCAGGTAACAGCAGGGTTTGGAATCGAGGTGGTCCTCCTCCCGGGGTCAGGGTCTCTCCACTAGGTCACATTGCTTCTCAAAGATGAGAACATGTTACCAGGTGGGGAGGGAGGGAAGGTAGGGAAACGATGCTTAGATGATGCAGAAGTGCTTAAGTGGCAGTTGGAGAGAAGGTCTCCTGGAAGAGAAGGCCAATACACCTTCAAAATCTCCTTTTCCTTCTGCCTCAGCCACTTAATCAGCCTCCCAGTCTCCGCCAACCCGAACACACATTCCAACCCGTACATCACTCTGCTCTTCTAATCAGTTTGGGAAAAAAACCCCAAAACATTGAGTCCATCTCCCCACTCTTCACAAACCTCCAGTGGTTACTCATCCATCCCTTCATCAAAATAAAACTCCTTACCATAAGCTCTAAGGCTTTCAATCAACTTTCCCCCTCCTAGCTTCTCTCTGATCTCCTACTATAACCCAGTCCACATATTCCAATTCTCTAACATCAACCTACTCATTCATTTATTTATTCAATCGTATTTGAGTGCCTCCTGTGTACAAAACATTGCACTAAGTGCTTGGAAAGTGCAATTCAGCAATAAAGAGACAATCCTTGTCCACAGCAGGCTTATAGTCTAGAAGGGGGAAGACAGACATCAAAACAAATAAGCAGATGTCAATATAACTAAGTAAAATTATATATACACATCAAAACAAATAAATGGGCATTTATAAAAATAAGTAGAATTATAGATAGGTAGATATTTTACACCAGTGCTTGGGGGGCGTTGGGTGGGTAGAGCAAAGGGAGCAAGTCAGGGAGATGGGGTAGGGGGAGCAGAGGAAAAGTGGCGCTTAGTCTGAGAAGGCCTACTGGAGGAGGTGAGCCTTCAGCAGCGTGGCTCAGTGGAAAGAGCACGGGCTTGGGAGTCAGAGGTCATGAGTTCGAATCTCACCTCTGCCCCTTGTCAGCTGCATAACCGTAGGCAAGTCACTTAACTTCTCTGTGCCTCCGTTACCTCATCTGTAAGATGGGGATTAAGACTGTGAGCCCCGCGTGGGAAAACCTGATTCCCCTGTGTCTACTCCAGCTCTTAGAAAAGTGCTCTGCACATAGTAAGCGCTTAACAAATACCAACATTATCATTATTCTTCTTATTATTCAGGAGGGCTTTGAGGGTAGGGTGAGGGGGAGTGTGATTGGTGGATTTGAAGAGGGAAGACGGTCCAGGCCAGAGGTCAGACATGGGTCAGGGGTCGATGGCAGGACAGGAGAGAACGAGGCATAGTGAGGAGGTTAGCGGCAGAGGAGCGGACTGTACTGGGTGGGCTGTAGAAGGAGACAAGGGAGGTTGGATAGGAGGGGGCAAGATGATGGAGAGCTTTGAAGCTGATAGCGATGAGTTTGCTTGATATGGAGATTGATAGGCAACCACAGGAGATTTTTGAGTGGGGCGGGTGGTGATGTACCCAAAGCATTTCTGTACAGAGGTAATCCGGGCAGCAGAGTGAAGTATGGACTGAAGTGGGGAGAGGCAGGAGGTTGGGCGGTCAGAAAGGAGGCTGATGCATTAATCCAGTCAGGATAGGATAAGTGATTGTACTAACTCATTGTACCTTTATTTCTTCTCTCTGTCCGCTGAGTCATTCCTCAAAGCCTGCCTCTGAACAGGACCTCCCTCCCTCTTCATATGACAGACCACCATTCTCCCCATCTTCAAAGCCTTCCTAAAAGAATGTCTCCTCCAAGAAGCGATTCCCTAGCATATCGCTTATTTCCCTTCTGGGTAGCTTAAACACTCTGATACTGGCCTTATCCCAGTCCCACAGGAGTAGTTGAAGCAGCGTGACTCAGTGGAAAGAGCCCGGGCTTGGGAGTCAGGGGTCATGGGTTCGACTCCCGGCTCTGCCACTTGTCAGCTGGGTGACTGTGGGCGAGTCGCTTAACTTCTCTGTGCTTCAGTTACCTCATCTGTAAAATGGGGATTAAGACTGTAAGCCTCATGTGGGACAACCTGATGACCCTATATCTACCCCAGTGCTTAGAATGGTGCTCTGCACATAGTAAGCGCTTAACAAATACCAACATTATTATTATTGTTCATATCCATATGCTCTGTTACTTGTACTACCTGGAATTAGAGAAGCAGAGAGAGAAGCAGCATGGTGTAGTGGATAGAGCATGGGCCTGGGAGTCAGATGGTCATGGGTTCTAATGCTGACTCCACCACTTGTCCGCTGTGTGAACTTGGGCACGTGACTTCACAGCTCTGGGCCTCAGTTACCTCATCTGGAAAATGGGGATTGCAACTGTGAGCCTCACGGGGAACAGAGACTGTGTCCAATTGATTTTGCTGTGTCCACCCCAGCGCTTAGTACAGTGCCTGGCACATGGTAAGTGCTTAACGAATACCACTGTTATTATCATTATTATTATTATTATTCATTCTTGGACTCCTTTCATCCACTTCCAGTTCATGGTTCTGGGATAAATCTCTGATGACTTTTTTTATGGTACTTGAGCGCTTACTATATGCTAAGTATTTTTCTAAGTCTTGAGGATAGCTACAAGATGATCATGCCAGATACAGTCCCTGTTTCAGGTGGGGCTCACAGTCTAAGTAGGTGGGAAAATAGGTATGGATTTCCTATTTCGCAATCTCGAAAACTGAAGCACAGAGAAGGTGTCTTCCCCAAGGACACCCAGAAAGAGTGGCAATGCTGGGATCGGAACCCAGATCCGCTGGCTCCCGAGCTGGTGCTTTTTCCAGGAGGCCAAGCCTCATCCGGTTTCCAGAGCACTGTCGGCTCAAAGCAGTCAGTCAATCGTATTTATTGAGTATCTACTTTGAGCGGAGCACTGTACTAAGCACTTGAGAGAGTTCGGTGTATCTATGTAACGGAAACATTCCCTGCCAACTATGAGCTTCAAGAGATGACAATCACTGGGGTTTATTAAGTATGTATTTAGTGCAAAGCACTTTACTAAGCCCTGGGAAACAAGGTTCCCATCCCCTGTCCATAAGGAGCAGCGAGAAAGAGAAGCAACGTGGCTTAGTGGAAAGAGCCTGGGCCTGGGAGTCAGCGGTCATGAGTTCTAATCCTAGCTCCGCCACTTGTCAGCTGTGTGACTGTGGGCAAGTCACTTAACTTCTCTGTGCCTCAATTACCTCATCTGTAAAATGGGGATTAACTCCGAACTTCACGTGGGACCACCTGATGACCCTGTACCTCCCCCAGCGCTTAGAACAGTGCTCTGCCACATAGTAAGCGCTTAACAAATACCAACATTATTATTATGTGGTAATTGCATAGCTATGGAGCCAAGTGGAACAAGGCGTGAGGTTCTCTTTTTTCTAATCCTATATGAGTAGGTGGAGCAGAGGACTCTAAACTCAAATGAGAAGAATGTATTTGTTTTCCTGTCACCTGCTGTATTGGACACAGCTGGGGCATTTAGTCTGCTCCTTTTGCCAAGTCAAACTTTTACCGGGTTTGTGTCTCCATTCCCGGGAAAGGATAAAATTTGGCCCGAACCAGGCATTATGCATTTGGATGAGCATACTGACTGTAACATGTTTTGTTTTAAACAGCTTTGGAATCTCCAGTCACGTTTGTGGTTCTCTGTGGAAACAGCTTGTGCTTTCTGAATATTCATTAATATTAATTCATTAATGAATGCATGGGGTGAGTGGCCCACAGGAGCTTCTTGGCTAGCTTTCTCCTGCCCATGTGAGACTGGTGACTTTCAGACTGTGAGACAAAGAAGGCTCAGTCTTCCCTTCCCCAAGTGGCCCTAGACACAAAGTTGGAATCATTTAAGGGGAAATACAATGAGGTTTATATTTGTGTTTTGGATTTGAGCAGTTTAGAAAGTAAACAAATAAAGTTTTAATGACTGGATGCCTAGGTCAAAGATGTACGTCAGATGACGTAATGAATACAAAGCTTGCAGAGTGTTGTATGGAGAGCATTGCTGGAAATCCAAGCTCCACTTTTCTATGAAAGAATAAGATGTCAAATGGGAAGGGATTTTTTTTTTAAGTTTGAAATCATGAAGCTGCTTTTTTGGGTTTTACCCATTGACATCAGTCAGTTATAGTAACTGAGCACTTACTGTATGCAGAACACTATGTTAAGCACTTGGGAGAGTGTATTATAACAGAGTTGAAAGACATGGTTCTTTCTCACAACAAGCTTACAGTCTAGAAGGGAAACAGGCATTAATATAAATGAATAAATTATGGCTATGTACAGAAGTGTGGTGGAACTGAGAGGGGGTGGATAAATGATGTAAATCCTAGTGCAATGGTGATGCAAAAGAAAGTGGGAGAAGAAGAAATTCATTCAATAGTATTTATTGAGCCCTTACTATGTGCAGAACTCTGTACTAAGCACTTGGAATGTATAATTCGGCAACAGATAGCGACAATCCCTGCCCAACAACGGGCTCACAGTCTAAAAGGGGGAAACAGACAGCAAAACAAGTACTCAAGCATCAATACCATCAAAATAGATAAATAGAATCATAGATTTATACACATCATTAATAAAATAGAGTAATAATATATACAAATATACACAAGTGCTGTGGGGAGGGAAAGGGGGTAGAGCAGAGGGAGGGAGGAGGGGGAATGGGGAGGGGAAGAGGGACAGAGGGAAAGGGAGGGCTCAATCTGGGAAGGCTTCCTGGAGGAAGTGAGCTGTCAGTAGGGCTTTGAAGAGGGGAAGAGAGTTAGTTTGGCAGATGTGCGGAGGGAGGGCGTTCCAGGTCAGTGATAGGACGTGGGCCAGGGGTCGACGGCAGGAAGGCGAGAACGAGGGTCCGTGAGGAGGTTAGCGGCAGAGGATCGGAGTGTAGAAGGAGAGAAGGGAGGTGGAGGTAGGAGGGGGCCAGGTGATGGAGAGCTTTGAAGCCAAGAGTGAGGAGTTTTTGCTTCATGTGAAGGTTGATAAGCAACCACTGGAGGTTTTTGAGGAGGGGAGTGACATGTCCAGAGCATTTATGAAGAGAGATTATCTGGGCAGCAGACTGAAGTATAGACTGAAGCAGGGAGAGAGAAGAGAATGGCAGTTCAGAAAGGAGCCTGTTACAATAATCCAGTCAGGATATTATGAGAGATTGTACCAGCAAGGTAGCAGTTTGGATGGAAAGGAGAGGGCAGAGGTGCTTTTAATTAATAAGGATCTGAAGATGGAGAAAATGAATGTCTGTCAGATATGAAGAGTGAGCGAGTTTTAGGCCAGGGGCAGAATGGGGGTGAGGGATCAGACAAGATCAAAGTACAACGAATATAACGAATAGTTAGAGGAGTAAAGTGTGCAGGCTGGGTGGAAATCAGGAAGGTAAGATGTTGGAGGCGGGATGCATGCTGACTGAAGCTTTAAAGTTTATGGTAGGGAGTTTCTGTTTGATGTGGAAGTGGATGGGCAACCACTAGAAGTTCTTAAGGAGTGGGGAAACATGGACTGAATGGTTTATAGAAATATTTTCTGAGTAGCAAACTGAACTCTGTCTTTTTACCCAAACCCTGTCTTCCCCCTGACTTTCCTGTCACAGTAGACAATATCACCATCCTTCCTGTCTCACAAACCCATAATGTTAGCACTGTCCTAGACTCATCTCTCTCGTTCAACCCACGTATTCAATCTGTCACTAAAACCTGATGGTTCATCCTTCACAGCATCTCTAAAATCAGTCCTTTCCTCTTGATCCAAATTGCTACCTGATCCAAATACTTACCTTATTTTGCCTTGATTATTGCATCAGCCTCCTTGCTGACCTTCCTGCCACACTCCAGTGTATACTTCATTCTACCGCACTGATAATTTTTCTACTAAAACATTCAGTCCATGTTTCTCTCCTCCTTAAAAGCCTCTAGTGTTTGCCCATCCACCTCTGCAATAAACAGATGCTCCTTAGCATTCTATAACTTTGTGCCTTCCTACCTTATCTCCCTGATTTTCTGCTGCAACCCAATCCACACAGTTCACTTCTCTAAAGCCAGCTGTACTGGGATCTTGTCTATCTTGCTGCTGACTCCTCACTCCCATCCTGCCTCTGGCCTGAAATGCCCTCTCTCTTCATATCTGACAATCACTCAAGGCACATCTCCTCCAAGAAGTCTTCCCTAAGGGCTCAATTCCCCTTTTCCCATTCCCTTCTGCATCACCCTTGCACTTTGAATTGGTCCCTTCATTCACCCCTCCCTCAGCATCACTGCACTTGTGTACAAAAGCAATGGGGTAGATCCGAGATCATCAAGACCCACATGGAGCTCACAGTCCAAGCAGGAGAGAGAACAGATATTGAATCTCCCTTCGGTAGATGAGGGCATGGAGTTCCAGAGGAGTGAAATGACTTGCATAAGGTCACGCAGTAGTCGAGTGGAGGAGCTGGAATTAAAACCCAGGTCCTCTGATTCCCAGGATCGTGCTCTTTCTACTAGGCTATGCTGCTTGTAGATCATCTAGATGTCACACTTTCTTGTTTGATGATTTGTGATAGAATCACCTAGGTGACTTGTCTTCATTGGAATGTACTAGTGATCAATCAGGCAATCAATGATATTTATTGATTGCTTACTGTATGCAAAACTCTCTACAGAGCTGTATTTGATGGTGATCATCCAAAAGGGCAGGAAACGTGTCTGCTAATTCTGTTGTACTATACTCTCCCAAGCTCTTAGGACAGCGCTCTACACATAGTAAGCACTTTATAAATACCATTGATTGATCAATTGATAAGACCTTTGGCTTAGGACAGTTAGATATACTTTATTTGTCCTGAGCTACAAATTGTTTCCCAGGATAAAATTCTACTTTCCTTTCTTGATCCCGAGATCTTGAACAGAACTCCTATCAGTGAAAAAACTAAGAAATGTTTGGGTCCATGGAAAATGATTGCATTGTCCCAAGGAATGATATTCTTTATTTCCCCTTTCCCTGGAGCTTGCCTCTTGGAGTTGCAATCCAGTGTTGTAATCAGGTCAGCTATTCTCATTAAAATGAGAATAAAGCAAGGTCTTCTTAAGAACATCAGGTATTTTGAAATGCCGAACTGATGAATCAGTAGATTGTATTTGGTAGCGTTTTCTCTTGGGAAGAGAGAAAGCTGGGCTCTGACCCAGACAATCCTTATTACAGTTGATGGTAGAACAATGAGACCAGTCCTAAAAGTAGTTTTTACAACATCTAAATCAATACATTTTCTGCTCTGGGCTGACTGAGGCTGGCTGATGTCACCCTCCTGACCCTAGCCATCCCTCATCTTTATTGCTAGCCCTATCCCGGTGTCAGAAGAATACCCATTAATGCCTAAGGAGAGTTTTCTAAAAGTTGCTCACCAAGATTTCTGGGAACATCAAACATCAATAATGATAATTTTTTACATTATTCATTAAGCACTTATGTGCCCGGCGCTGTACTAAGCACTGGGTAGATACGAGCTAATCAAGTTGGGTACAATGTCTGTCCCACATAGGGCTCAAAGTCTCAATCCCCATTTTACAGATGAGGTAACTGAGGCACAGAGAAGTGAAATGATTTGCCCAAGGTCACAGAGTAGGTAAATGGCTGAGGATCAATCTAGGTCCTTCTGACTCCCAGGCCAGTGGTCTATCCACTAATGATAATAATAATAAAGATGATATTTGTTAAGCGCCTACTATGTGTGAAGCACTGTTCTAAGCCCTGGGGTAATCAGGTTGTCCCAAGTGGGGCCTTTAACAGATGAGGTAACAGGCAGAGAGAAGTTAAGTGACTTGCCCCAAATCACACAGCTGGTAAGTGCCAGAGCAGGGATTAGAACCCACGACCTCTGACTCCCAAGCCCTTGCTCTTTCCACTCAGCCACGCTGCTTCTCAAATTGAGAAGCAATACTGCGTCTCAAAGAAATATCAGTTATTACCAAATAACTATTAATAACTTAATAATGAAATAATAGTCATTGGAGTATCTGTTCAGCACCTATGTTTTAAGAACTGGGATAGATACAATTCAGTTAGGCTGTGCATTCCACATGGGAAAGAGATGGTGACTAGGAAGGAAAGAGAACAGGCATTTTATATCTGTTTTTGAGATGCGATAACTGAGGCCCAAAAGTCACCCAGCAGGCTAATGGGGGAGAAGGTCCTAGAAAACAGAAAAAGGGAATGACAGTGCATGGAACTCTCTAGACTGTAAGCTCACTGTGGGCAGGGAATGTGTCTGTTATCTTATATTCTCCCAAGTGCTTAGTACAGTGCTTTGCACACAGCAAGTGCTTGATAAATATGATTGACGGAACTGGGAACCAGGAGGCCTCCAGTCTGACCACAGCTCTGCCACTCACTGGTTTACTGTGTGAGCTCACATCAAGGAATCAATCAGTAATATGCATTGGTTACTTATTGTGGGCCAAACACTATACTAAGCGCAAAGTACAATGAAATTACATGACTCTTGCCCTTAAGGAGTTTATAATCTAATGGGAAGACAGATACTAAGATAAATTAGAAATAGGAGTATTCACATCTTACTGAGCTATATTAAATTTTATCACATTATTATTAATGACATACTAAAAAGATATTAAAATTATCACCTCACTAGTTTCCCTCCCTAACCTCGGTCTTCAACTGTTTGCTCTCCAATAGCATTTTCCCCATGGCTTTCAAACACGCCCATGTCTCCCCACCCATAAAATACCCTCCCTTGACCCCCACGGCTCCCTCCAGTTATCGCCCCCATCGTCTCCCTACCATTCCTCTCCAAACTCTTTGAGCGAGTCGTCTACATGTGTTTTCTCAGTTTTCTCTGTTCCAAGTCCCTCCTTGACCCCCACTCCAATCTGGCTTCCGTCCCCTTCGCTCCTCAGAAACCACCCAGTGATCTCCTTCTTGACAAATCCAACGGCCTCTACTCCGTCCTGATCCTCCTCCACCTCTCAGCGGCCTTCGACACTGACCATCATCCCCTTCTCCTGGAAACAGTCAGAGTAAAGAGACTCACCTCTCTCTGGGACCTGAGACAGTCTGCATCACATCACACGACTTTCAGCTCAGAATCCCACTTCCCTCTTTTCCGGTGTCACCCCCTTGCTTGGAAAGTCTGACGAACTCGTAATTTAAACTTGGCTGACATTTGGTGGGGTGGTTCCATAAACAGCTGATTAATGCGATCATTTCAAAAGCTCACGCTTCATTAGCATATCATCGTCCGGAAAACGTCCGGAAAAAAGTCGTGGAACCCTGCTGACCCTTCCGGCCGCTCATGCTCAGTCTCTTTCGGGGGCTTCTCCTCTGCCTCCTGCTGGATCCCCATCTATTCTCCGTCTACACCCACTCCCTTGGAGAGCTCACAGGCTCCCGTGGCTTCAACTACCACCTCTACGAGGATGATTCTCAAATCTCAATCTCCAGCCCTCATCTTTCATCCTCTCTGTAGTCTCGCATCTCCTCCTGCCTTCAGAGCAACTCTCTCTGGATGCCCGGCTGACATTTCAAACTTAACATGTCCCAAACCAAACTCCTTATCTTCCCACCCAAACCCTGCCCTTCCCCAGAATTTTCCATCACTGTAGACAGCTCCACCATTCTTTCTGTCTCACAAGCCTTTAAACTTGGTATTTTCCTCAAGTCATCTGTCTCATTGAACACACACATTCAATCTGTCACTAAATCCTTCCACTTTAATCTTCACAACGTTGCTAAAATGCACCCTTTCCTCCCCATCCAAATTGCTTCCACATTAATCCAAGCATTTATCCCATCCAGCCTTGATTACTACTTCAGGCGCCTTGCTGACCGCCCTGCCTCCTGTCTCTCCCCAATCCAGCTGGAAAGTACAATACAGCAATAAAGAGAGACAATCCCTGCCCACAAATGGCTCATCTGACAGGACACTGCTCTCCCCAGCTTCTGAAATAATAATAATAATGATTATGGCATTTGTTAAGCACTTACTATGGGCAGGGGACTGTACTAAGTGCTGGGGTAGATAAAAGCAAATTGAGTTGGACACAAGGACTGTGTCCTTCTACAGATGAGGATACTGAGGCCTACAGAAGTAAAGTGATTTGCCCAAGGTCACTCAGCAGACAGGTGGTAGAGCTGGGATTATGACCCGTAACCTTCTGACTCCCAAGCCCGTGCTCTATCCATTATTCCATGCTGCCAACCTCTCCAGATTTTCCCTGATTAATCGTTAATATCCACCTCAATAGTCACTGCCCTGTGTACCTTATCTAAGCATTTGGGTACTCCCCCCGACTCTTAGCACTCATATTCACATCTCTATATCATGTTTCTTCCTTGAACCTGTAATTTATTTAATGTCTGTCTTCCTGGCTGAGTTGTGAGCAAAAACTGGGGGGGGGGGGGGGCTTTTGCTGGTGTTCCCTGAACTGCTCTCCTTTTGTTGCTTCCCAAAACATATTACCTGTGCTGCTTGTTGACCCGATGCCACATTGCATTTCAAGTAGTGACTGTGTTGCAGTGCAATTCAGTAGCCTGACCGGAAAGATTCCAATAAATCATGCAGCAAAGACACACCTCAAGAGTTCCACAATCTGAACTCTCCACGTTCTTCTTGAAGTTGATGATTACGATGGCATTTTTGAAATTCCCAAGGCATTTCCTCACAGTTTCGGGTGTCAAGGAAGGGCGTGTGCTGAGATCTGAGGCTTGGGTCCCCTCCTTGTTTGCAGATTTCTGGAGCACTGCCCCAAGATCCAGGTGTTTACCAATTTTTGTGTTTTTGCCAACGGAAATAATTATCTAAAGCCATAGCTCTAGGTTTTAGCCAATTTTCTCTGATTTTTAAGGGTTTCTTGAGCGGGGGGAAACATGTCTAGAAGATTGCTGCGAGGGTGTTTTTCACTGGCATAGAATTCCTTTTTGGTCTATAGATGCTCTACGTTGTGATTGAGCTCATTGTGGGCAGGGAATGTGTCTGTTTGTTGCTGTATTGTACTCTCCAAAGTGCTTAGTACAGTGCTTTGCACACAGTAAGTACTCATTAAACATGATTGAATGAGTGAATATCCCTGCTGCTCTACAGCAATTGAACAACCAATATCCAGGACCCCCATCTTTCTTAAGACCCTTGTGTGGGTAAAGTTAGGGACTGTGACCTTGTTTCTAGACTGTGAGTTCATTATGGGTTTGTTATGCTTGTTGTTGTATTGTAGTCTTCCAAGTGTTTAGGACAGTGCTTTGTACCCAGTAACCGCTCAATACGATTGAATGAAGTGTACCACCATCAGCAGGAAGAGTGAATCTCCTGGACCACCGTCTTGCATAAGATCCTTGTTTGGGTGGATTTGGGGTATGCCTCAATCAGCGGGAAGAATGAATAAGAGTTTCTTCATCATGGCTCAATGGAAAGAGCACACGCTTGGGAGTCAGGGGTCATGGGTTCGACGCCCGACTCTGCCACCTGTCAGCTGTGTGACTGTGGGCAAGTCACTTAACTTCTCTGGGCCTCAGTTACCTCATCTGTAAAATGGGGATTAAGACTGTGAACCTCAAGTGGGACAACCTGATTATCCTGTATCTACCCCAGCGCTTAGAACAGTGCTCTGCACATAGTAAGCGCGTAACAAATTCCAACATTATTATCATTATTATTTTTTCAGTGAAAAAAGGAATTGAAGATGAGCTGTCATTTCAGCAACTTTGAACAAGTGTGAACTCACAACCTCTTGTAACACTCATGCCAATGTCTTACACACCCTCTCACTTAAGCACTATTTCATTATTGTATCCCCTTTTTTCCTCTCTCTTCCTTTCTATAAATTATTTCAGCATCTGTCTCCCCTACTATAATATAAGATCCTTAAAGGCAGGGATCATGTCTAACTCAACTGTATTCTCCCAATCTCTTAGGACAGTACTCTTGCACCCAGGAAGTGCTCGATAAGTGCTATTGATTGTGATCATTCTTCTCCATTATTCTGTAAGCAGGAGTTGCTCTAGAGGGAGTCTCTCTAAGAGATTCATCTCTGTGACTAGGGTTTGCCATATGGAATTTAAAAAAAAAAAAACAAAAAAAAAAAACAAACGACAAGAGCCCAGTAAGTGGTTCCTTATGCTATGGCAGTCACAAGCCCACAACATATATCATAGACAAGCAAATTTCTTAAATTTGTTTTGATTAAGATGCTAATTCAACAAAGATTTGTGATCCTCTTTAGTGTATAACAAGCCAGAGAGTATGCCGGTGCCTGGTGTCATGGGATTCACATCTCTATTCTTAGTTCATACAGTCCACCAGTTCACTGGTGAATAGACCCCATTCACAGGGGAACCAACTGGTTTGCATTTGAATTTATATTTGACATATTTTTTTCCCTAATAGTTCAATCAGCCAGTGGTATTTATTGAGAGCTAAGTCGCTGCAGAGCACTGTGCTAACAGCTGGGTAGAGTACAATAAAATTGAGTGGGTAGACATATACCCTGCTCACAAGGATGTACGAGCCCTGGCTTGGGAGTCAGAGGTCAGGGGTTAGAATCCTGGCTTTGCCACTTGGTAGCTGTGACTGTGGGCAAGTCACTTAACTTCTCTGTGCCTCAGTTACCTCATCTGTAAAATGGGGATTAAGACTGTGAGCCTCACGTGGGACAACCTGATGACTCTGTATCTACCCCAGCACTTAGAAAAGTCCTCTGCACATAGTAAGCACTTAACAAATACCAACATTATTATCTTTAAATGCTATATCTTTAAATGCTATGTTATAAGTTACTAATTCATTCATATTGTCTGCGTGGCCCTTTGGACTGTAAGCTCATTATGGGCCAGGTATATATCCGTTAACTGTACTGTACTCACCCAAGAGCTTAGTAGAGTGCTCTGCCCATAAGGGCTCAATAAATGCCATTGATTTATTGATTGAATGAGCATACAGTCTAGACTAACTTAAAGTAGGGTCAATTTCAGGTTCAAGAGCTTAGTATAGTGCTCTGCACACAGTAAGTGCTCAATCAATTGAGTGAATGAATGTTGGTTGGAGTTTATTTTGCAAACCACCTATGAATGAGTTGTTTACTACCTACCAAAGTTGGATTTGTTCACTGATCAGTGTGCTTCTAATACTATGAAAATAAATAATAATAATGGTGGTATTTGTTAAGCACTTACTATGTGCCAAGCGCTGTTCTTAGGGCTGGGGTAGATACAAGGTAATCAGGTTGTCCCATGTGGGGCTCACAGTCTTAATTCCCATTTTACAGGTGAGGGACCTGAGCCACAGAGACGCTAAATGACTTGTCCGAGGTCACATAGACAAGTGGCGGAGCTGGGATTAGAACCCGTGACCTCTGACTCCCAATCCTGTGATCTTTCCACAAAGCAACACTGCTTCTCCAAATGGAGCTGGTCAAGAGATTGTCCCAGGGAGGATGTACTGTTTTTAATCATATCCAGCTAACTGTTATTTTGATAGGGAAATGGACACTACACTGAATATTAGCACTGTATTTCGGGTACTGTCTCCCCATCTAAATCATTATCTCTTTGTGGATAGGGTTTGGAGACAACCAAATCTACTGTATTCTCCCAAGAACTTAGCACGTTTTTTTAGACTGTAAACTCTTTGGCAGAGAATGTGTCTACCAACTCTCTTATATTGTACTCTCTCAAGAGCTTAGTAAAACGCTCAGCAGTAAATGGTCAATAACTATGATTGACTGTTCTGCACACAATAAGCACTCAATAAATACCAACTGTTAGACTGCAATCTTGTGGTGAAAGGGACTGTGTCTGCCAACTCGGTTTTATTGTACTCTCCCAGGTGCTTAATATAGTGCTCTGCACACAGTATGCGCTCAGTAAATACCACTGATGATTGACTTGATTGACAATATCAGTTTTATAGAAAAGCCTAGGTTTTTAGAGAGAGTCTCTTTCTAGCTGCATTTTAAAGGTCTGACTTAGGTTTGTCCATGGCTGTTGCATCAATCCAATCAGGCTGGTCTTCTGCCTATCCAAATAGGAAATGTCATTTTCAATAGATTCTTTTATATTGTCCAACCAACAAAGTGGGCTGGCAGGAGCAATGCTGAATAAATTGGCCCTCTCTGATGTGTTGAAGCTGAATTTTTGAAACAAATGAGTCAGCTAATGCAAACTCAGCCCTGAATCAATTCCCTCCAAAAGCAACTGACCTGTCCTGCCTCTCACTTTGCATAAACAGAGCCACATGTTCATTATGAACAGGTGGCCAGGGTCGAACCAGCTGACAGAACTGGAACTGAAACGGCAGCTTTTGCTCAGCAGATGGTCATTAGAGAGAGACTGGGTGAGAATGAAGAGTATTTCAATACCGGGATGAGAAAATGATATTAAAAGTGAAAGGGGGAAAGCTAAAGAAGGCCCATTGCAAAAGCTTCGAGATTTGAGGGTGTCCCTGAATTTGTGCTTTTCAAAGGGCTTAGTCCAGTGCTCTACCCCCAGTAAGTGCTCAGAGAATACCACTGATGGATTGACAGATTTGTATCCACCCAGGAAAATCTACGAAGCCACCATCAGTGTCTTTTTCTTCATTCAAGCCAAAGGTGCCAATTTCTCCCTCGTTGATTCCCAGCTGTTCAAACAAGACAAACTTTGTTTCCTTCCCAACTTTATTCAATAGGTCAATCCTTGATGTTTAATGAGCTATCCCCCTGTCCAGAGGACTATATTAAGTGCTCTGGAGAGTACAATACTCATTCAATCGTATTTATTGAACACTTGTGTGCAAAGCACTGGGCTGAGTGCTTGGGGGAGTACAATATTCATACATTCGATTGTATTTATTGAGCACTTACTGTATGCAGAGCACTGTACTAAGATCTTGGAAAGTACAATTCGGCAACAGATAGAGACAACCTCTATCCAACAGCGGCCTCACAGTCTAGAAGGGGGAGACAGGCAACAACAAAGAAAAACCAAGTAGACAGGCAAAGCTACCATCAAAATAGAGAAATAGAACCATAGATAAATGCAAATCATTAATAAAATAGAGCAATACATATGTACAAATATATACAAGTGCTGTGGGAAGGGGAAGGAGGTAGAGCAGAAGGAGGGAATTGGGGCAATGGGGAGGGGAGGAGGAGCAGAGGGAAAGGGAGGGCTCAGAATGGGAAAGCCTCCTGGAGGAGATGAGCTCTCAGTAGGGCTTTGAAGAGGGGAAGAGAGTTAGTTTGGCTGATGTGAGGAAGGAGGGCATTCCAGGTCAGAGGTAGGACGTGGGCCAGGGGTCGCTGGCAGGACAGGCAAGAATGAGGCCCATTGAGGAGGTTAGCAGCAGAGGAGTGAAGTGTCTGGGCTGGACTATGAAAGGAGAGAAGAGAGGCGAGGTAGGAGGGGGCGAGGTGATGGAGAGCTTTGAAGCCAATAGTGAGGTGTTTTTGCTTCGTGCGAAGGTTGATAGGCAACCACTGGAGATTTCTGAAGAGGGGAGTGACATGTCCAGAGTGTTTCTGCAGAAAGATAATCCGGACAGTGGAGTGAAGTATAGATTGCAATGGGGAGAGACAGGAGGCTGGGAGATCAGAAAGGAGACTGATGCAGTAATCCAGTAGGGATATTATGAGAAGTGGACACATCCTCTTCACAGTGAGTTTAAAGTCTAGAGGGGGAGACAGACATTAATATAAATAAGTTACAGATATGTATATAAATCCTGTGGGGCTGGGAAAGGAATGAATTAAGGGAGCAAGTCAGGGAGACACAGTAGGAAGTGGGAGGAGAGGAAAGGGGGGACTTAGGGAAGGCCTCTTGGCGGAGATGTGCCTTCAATAAGGCTTCGAATAGGGAGAGACTAATTGTCAGTTATGTGGAAGGAGGGCATTCCAGGCAAAGAAGGAGATTGTGGGCAAGAAGCCGGTGGTGAGACAGATGAAATCAAGGTACAGTGAGAAGGTTAGCAATAGGCTTGACTCCTTCTTAAATTTAGGTTTAGGGGTGAATTAAATTGAAGTAGGAGGAGGAACTGAGGTGTACACAAATACTGTTGGGGTGGGGTAGCAAAGTGCTTAAGGGATACAGCCCAAGTGAGAAGCAGCAGGTTCTAGTGGATTGATCACGGGCCTGGGAGTCCAAAGAACTGGCTTCTAATCTCAGCTTTGCCACTTGTGTGCTTTGTGACCTTGGGCTAGTCACTTAACTTTTCTGTGCCCCAGTTACCTCATCTGTAAAATGGGGATTAAGACTGTAAACCATATGTGGGACAGGGACTAAGTCCAACCTGATTAATTTATATCTACCCCAGCGCTTACTTTAGTGCCTGGCACATAGTAACCATTTAACAAATATCATTAAAAAAAGTGCATGGGTAATGCAAAAGGGAGGGAGATGAGAGGTTAAGTTAGGGAAGGCTTCATGGAGGAGATACGATTTTAGTAGGGCTTTGTAGAGAGGGAGAGTGGTGGTCTGGACATGAATGAAGGAGGGAGTTCTAGACAGAATGGAGGGTGTAAGCAAGGGATTGATACTGAAAAAGAAGATGGTGAGTAGATTGGGGTTACAAGAGAGAAGTGTGCAGTTTGGAAGAGAAGTGAGGATGGCATGGAGGAGAGAGATGCAGATAATGAGGCATCTAATAGAGAGATGGGTGGGTAACTCTTGGAGGTTTGGAGGAGTAGGAGAGGTGAATAGAATAATTTCTTTTAGAAAAATGATCTGGGTAGAAAGTGAAGTAGGGCCTGGAGATGGGAGAACCTGGAGGCAGGGAGGGCAGAGAAGCAACTGATCCAGAAGTTGAGGCACCTCTCACTCTCTCTCCCCGTGCAAATCTGTATTACTCCCCCACAGAGACCTCCACTCTCTTGATCCCATCCATCTCTCCAAAAGCACCTCTCCCCACCTTGCCTCCCTA